>NC_090933.1:358860569-359485569 GCF_040938575.1 Ambystoma mexicanum | reverse complement strand
CCTGTATTAGTTGACGGAGAACCAGAGTTTGAAGTAAAGGATATCCAAGACGCAAAACACCCCAGATCCAAACTGTACTACTTAGTTGATTGGAAGGGATATGGCCCACAAGACAGATCATGGGAACCTAGTGAATACATCCATGCACCTCGCTTAATTAAAAAGTTCCATCAGAATTACCCAGCCAAACCAGGACCAGGCAGAAGTGCCACCTTGAGAGGGGCCTTGGGGGGGGGTTGTGCTGTCATGACCCTTGCCCCTGGCCCTCACTGGCAAGTCAGCCTTCCAGTTAGGGCCAGGTCAAAGGCCTTAAAACCTCAACCAAGACTCTCTTGGAGTCAGTCCTGGCACCTTTGGCGCCAGGCTCATAACCATCATGAAGACCAACATTAGAATGGGACTATTTACTTGGGACTATTTAACTTGGGGGGTTTAGCCAACATGGAGGCACACACATAGCTGAGTTACAAGGAACTGAGCTATGCGGTCTAGTCTTTTGGGTGTGGCAGGCCTGGGACTACTTTACGTGGACTACTTTGAGTGTGGCAGGCCTGGGACTATTTTACCTGGACTACTTTACCTGAGACTATTTAAACCGCACCCAAACAGCAGTACATGCTTTGCGTTATTCTGCTGTGGGCAGCGTAACACTCGCCGTGTCCAGTTCTTTGATGCCAGCTTACCTGAAACCAAGGACCTGCAGAGAGATAAAGAACACTACGAAACATACCTGGAACAGTATCCTGTCTTCAATACATCGCTGACTTCAGTTCCACTCACCTGAAGGTACGAACTCCATCATCTGGCACCGCCTGCATCCTGGAATACCATAACCTGGAAAGAGGAGAAAGAAAGACAGCATTAGTAAGCATTTACTCACGTTTCCTCCCGAATGAAGAAAGCCACACAATTCCTACCTGGGTAGTCATCTCCTGGTCAGTGGGCTTCATTACAAGGTTGGAGGTAGTCAAGGCGCTATTAGTGCCATGACTGCCTCCAATACCGGTACTGTGTCTGCCCTTGTTCAATGGGGACTTACCGGTCTATTCAGACCTTTGCGGGACCGGTAAGTCCCCATTGAAAAAGCCATTCCCCATTCCGAGGGCTCAATGGGAAGGCACTAATAATGGTACTGCAAATTGCGGTACCGTTATTAGCTCTGAAGTCCCTTAACGGGCCCCGTCCATAATGCCTGGTAAAACCAGGTGTTAAGGAAGGGACCCGCTAAGGGACCTCAGAATAGGGTGCAAAGGGATTACCGGCACTGATGTCCATAACGGTGCCCGGTATCCCTTTGCGCCCACCTCGTAATGTATAATTGATGGAACAATACGGCGCTCGGCGAGGAACATTGCAACCTGCAAGGAGAGAAAAGACACAGATTAGCAATATAAAAGGCGAAACGGCGCTGCGCATTGCGCATTACTCACCGGAAGGCATAGCGCACACTGCGCTTTCGCCTACCGGCCCATGCTCATCTTCAAACTGCATGACAACACCAAAATACCTTTCCATACCTAAAAGGAAAGAAGCAAGACATTATTATTCGAACTAAGAGGAACATAAGAACTGCATATAAAGACTGTAAAGCAGCAAACCTACGGAGTCGCAGCAGGCCTGGATTCCCACAGGGGGGCTTGCACCAGTGAAGTAACTTGGTCGCTGCTCGCTCCCCACATCTACGTGCCCCTGCCACGAGGAGCAGGACGGAGAATCCACCTTTTACAATATTAAGGTGAGGAGAAGGCCCAAGGGGGAGGAAGGAGTTGAGGCCAAGAGAGGTGGGAAAACATAGACAATCTGGTATTGAATCCAGCTCTCCTATATTGCAGACCCATCTTTAACCAGAGGCCTTACCAAGGGACCAGGAGAGGGTTTGAGAGTGCAAATCATCCAACCAGGGCTGGGTGGCATCCCCGTGGATACCAGGTGAGCATAACAGAACGCAAAGCCTCAATAATATTATCCACCTGGGCGTCATGGAGACTTCAGAGACTGACCAGTTAGTTCAGTTGTTGGGACAATTACGCGCTGAAGTACATTCAGCCAGGTAAGAAACCAACGCTCTTAGGAGGGATTTGATTGTTACTAAGGATCATACCGACGAAATAAGTAGACAATTGCTCCAATCACAGGCAGGACAGACCCCATTGCCTGGTAACATTCCGCCAGCACCTGTACCAACTTATTCCACCAATCCAGTACAAATAACCCTTTCTGGGGCAGTTCCTTTAGCTCCACCTGAACGATTTACAGGGGACCTCAAGAAGTACGCAATGTTCATGAACCAGTGTCGTCTTCATTTCCTTTGCAGACCTGGGGTTTTCCTAACGACCAAGCGTGGGTAGCTTTTGTCTTGTCATATCTGAGTGGCAGTGATGCGGATTGGTCGGTACCATTGGTAAGTCAGGATAACCCGTTGTTACATGACTTTGGGGGTTTCCAGATGGAAATGGAAAAACTCTTTGTTCGTCATACCCAAGGCCAAGCATTAGACAACAAACTTTTGTCACTCGTCAAGGAAGTCAAGACTTGCTTACATATATAGCAACATTTAACAGACTAGTCGTTGAAGCTGGGTGGCCTGAGGCAAAAAGGACCACACTATTTCATCGGAGTCTACGAGGGAAACTAAAGGATGTCCTTGCTCAAGTGGTTAACCCACCTAAAGACTGTGGAGAATTCATCAACCTTGTGATGCAATTAGATCACAGATTACAAGACCGAAAAGCAGACCGGATAAGGTTAGACACTCGAGCTGTGTATGTCCGGTCAAAGGATAATGTTCCACGTGCATTGGAAAACAAGGTAGAACCCATGCAAATCGGAGGTGTACGGCCCCCTTCAACTAAAACTAAAAGAGACAAGAGAAGGCAACAGCAATTATGCTTATATTGCGGAAAATCAGGCCACTTCCTCAAAGAATGTCCAGTGAAACCACCAAGGAGAACTGTTGGAGCCACAGAGAAGGAAGATAATAACAAGGAGTCGGAGAACTACCAAGCCCGGCAAGCGTAGAGGTCCGCTTGTCGAGTGAGAAGGATGAGCCACAGACCTCACACTTTGCATTGCCAGTAATTTTGATCAATCACCAACAACCGTCTCGGATACATGCTGTCGAAGCATACATAGACAGCAGAGCAGTGGGAATTATGTAGACCAAGATCTGGCAGCAGAGATGGGGCTTCCCTTATGCTCTAAGTCGACTACTGAAAAAGTTACTACTGTTGATGAGACAGAAATAGCTTACGGACCAGTAACCCAATGTACAGCAGCACTAACCCTACTGTGCCAGGATGGACACCGAGAATCTATTGCATTCGATCGCATCAAAGCTCCTCAGTTTCAACTAATATTAAGGATGCCATGGTTGGTAGCTCACAACCCTCTAATAGATTGGCGTGCCAAGAAGTTGGTCTTTTCCGATGATTGTGCTTGCACCTGTTATTACCAAGAAAAGGCGAAAACAGCCTTATGTACATCTGCTACTCCCAGTATGGCAGCGATTGTACTAGGTGTGACT
The DNA here is from genome assembly GCF_040938575.1 of Ambystoma mexicanum. Classification (NCBI taxonomy): domain Eukaryota; kingdom Metazoa; phylum Chordata; class Amphibia; order Caudata; family Ambystomatidae; genus Ambystoma; species Ambystoma mexicanum. The sequence goes on along the minus strand of NC_090933.1, from coordinate 359,482,046 downwards.
AGTACTCTACCAAATGAATACCAAGATTTTCAAGACGTGTTCCAGAAAGAACAAGCCAATACTCTACCACCGCACAGGCCCTATGATTGTCAGATCGACCTCATACCTGGTGCGAAATTCCTTGTGGTCGAATCTATGCACTTACTGAACCAGAAAACCTCCATTTGAAATCTTATCTTGATCAGTACCTGGCAAATGGATTTATCCGCCCATCTAAATCACCGGCAGCCAGTCTCTTATTCTTCGTACCAAAGAAGGAAGGAGATTTAAGAACTTGCATTGAGTATCACGCATTAAACCAGATCACAGTAAAAACCTGTTATCCACTGCCCCTTATTCCTGAATTATTGGATGAAGTCAAAGACGCCCAAATCTATACCAAACTGGACCTTAGGGGGGCGTACCATCTTGTTTGAGTGAAGAAAGGAGATGAATGGAAAACCACCTTTCGTACCAAATATGGCTTGTATGAATACCAGGTAATGCCTTTTGGACTTTGCAACACTCTTGCTGCATTCCAGTACTTTATGAATTATGTTTAGCGCAAGTTAACCAACGTTTGCGCCCTGGTTTACATTGATGACATCTTAGTGTATTCTGCTACAAAAGAAGACCATGTCAGGCATGTCCGCTCCGACCTTACTAAACTCTGCCAACATAAACTGTATGATAAACTCGAAAAATGCTCTTATCATGTCACCGAAGTGGAGTTCCTCGGATTTATCCTCACACCAAAAGGTATCAGAATGGATAGGCACAAGGTAGATGCCATTCTTAACTGGCCGTCACCAACTTCATTTAAAGGAATCCAGAGTATGTTGGGCTTTGCAAACTTTTACCGCCGATTCATCCCAGATTTTTCCCAAATAGTGCATCCAATTACATCACTATTGAGAAAAAACAATAAAAAGTTCAATTGGACCGAAGAAGCAGAGAAGGCCTTTCAAGAACCTAAGAAAAAATCGACTTCTGCTACAGTTCTACAGTATCCTCGCCCAGACCTCCCTTATATAGTTGAAACAGATGCATCTAGCATGGCTATGGGAGCTGTTCTCTCAGAAAGGGACCCAGGAACTGGCCAGTTACACCCTGTGGCCTTCTGGTCACGAAAATTCTCACCTCCCGAACTCAACTTTGCTATAACAGACAAAGAACTCTTGGCTATAAAATCAGCTTTTAAGGCATGGCAACACTATCTCCTTGGTGCTAGACATATGTCACGGTCATAACTGATCATTGAAACCTGCAATACCTAAAAACAGCAAAGGCTCAATCATCCCATCAACTGCGGTGGGCTCTTTTCTTCGCTGAATATGACTATGTGATCACCTACCGGCCAAGACTCCCGAAACGGAAAGGCTGACGCCTTGTCCCGCATGGGTGTTGATGAAAAGGTATACATAGCTCCAGATCCAGTAGCCATCATTCCAGAAGAGAAACTCCTGGGTCTTATGACAACATTGACACAGGGTGAACTCCAAAACAAGATCCACCTCTTAATGGATCCCACTTTCTCACAAGAGTGGTGTACTAAAGGAGAACATTACACCATTAAAGACCAGTTACCATATTTTAGGAACCGTCTATACTTGTCAAGTAAAGATTTACAAGAGCAGGTTATTTCGGGTTATCACGACTCCCTGATTGAAGGTCATTCTGGATTTGCCAAAACTCTAGCTAAAGTAAAACAAAACTATTGGTGGCCCACATGGCGCAAAGACATCATACAATTTATCCAATCTTGTGGTGTGTGTGCATAAAACAAGTCCCAAAAGCAGAAACCAGCTGGTCTTCTCCAACCATTGGCAATTCCTCCCGCACCATGGCGCACACTGTCCCTTGATTTCATTACAGATCTACCTCCCAGTCAAGGATTCAACACCATCTTAGTAGTTGTAGACTTGTTTTCTACAATGGCACACTTTATTCCTTGTAAGGGTCTTCCAAATGCATCCAATTTAGCAAAAGTATTCCTGGAGGAAATCATACGGCTACATGGCTTTCCATCGGTCTTGATCTCAGATCGAGGTAGTCAGTTTGTATCCAACTTCTGGAGGAAATGCTGTTCAATGGCCCAAATTGACATTCGACTATCCACAAGTCACTATCCTCAAACAGATGGCCAAACAGACAAACAAACCAAACCCTCAAGCAATACTTACGTTGCATGTTACATCAAGTGGAAAGAAATTGGAAGGACTTGTTATGGATAGCTGAATATGGCTATAATAATTCATTACACACAAACTGGACAAACCCCTTTCTACACTATATATGGTAGACATCCATGTACTTCAGAATTGGATCTCCCAACCGCTTTGGAAATGCCAATGGTTAAAACCCTACATACGACTATTTCCCAGGCCTTCAAAGAAGCAGCAGAACATTTACTTCAAGCCAAGAACAGACAAAAGAAATTTGCTGAGCAACATCGTAGTAAAGCCCCCGACTATCAAATTGGAGACATGTGCCCATAAAAGGGACTCAGACCTTTCATCCCTGATATCTGGGATCTTATTCTATTGAATCCATAATAAATCCAGTGGCAGTTAAATTAGCCCTGCCACCCACTATGCAGAGTCATCCTGTGTTTCACGTATCACTCCTGAAACCGGTACAACCCGGTACTCGGGTTACAACACCACAAAAACCAGTATTAGTTGAAAGAGAACCAGAGTTTGAAGGAAAGGATATCCTAGATGCAAAACACCCCAGATCCAAACTATACTACTTAGTTGATTGGAGGGATACGGCCCTCAAGACAGATCATGGGAACTTAGTGAATACATCCATGCACCTCGCTTAATTAAAAAGTTCCATCAGAATTACCCAGCAAAACCAGGACCAGGCAGAAGTGCCACCATGAGAGGGGCCTTGGGTGGGGGGGGGGGGTGCTGTCATGACCCTTGCCCCTGGCCCTCACTGGAAAGTCAGCCTTCCAGTTAGGGCCAGGTCAAAGGCCTTAAAACTCATCCAAGACTCTCTTGGAGTCAGTCCTGGCACCTTTGGCGCCAGGCTCACAACCATCATGAAGACCAACATTAGAATGGGACTATTTACTTGGGACTATTTAACTTGGGAGGGTTCAGCCAACATGGAGGCACACACATAGCTCAGTTACAAGGAACTGAGCTATGCGGTCTAGTCTTTTGGGTGTGGCAGGCCTGGGACTACTTTACCTGGACTACTTTGGGTGTGGCAAGCCTTGGACTATTTTACCTGGACTACTTTACCTGAGACTATTTAAACCGCACCCAAACAGCAGAACATGCTTTGCGTTATTCGGCTTTGGGAAGCGTAACGCTCACCGTGTCCAGTTCTTTGATGCCAGCTTACCTGAATCCAAGGACCTGCAGAGAGAGAAAGAACACTACGAAACTTACCTGGAACAGTATCCTGTCTTCAATCCATCGCTGACTTCAGTTCCACTCACCTGAAGGTACAAACTTCATCATCCGGCATCGCATGCATCCTGGAATACCATAACCTGGAAAGAGGAGAATGAAAGACAGCATTAGTAAGCCTTTACTCACGTTTCCTCCTGAATGAAGAAAGCCACACAATTCTTACCTGGGCAGTCATCTCCTGGTCAGTATCATTGCCAGAACATTATGGCACTCGGTGAGGAACATCGCAACCTGCAAGGAGAGAAAAGACACAGGTTAGCAATATAAAAGGCAAAACAGCACCGCGCATTGCTCATTACTCACCAGACAGCATTGCGCACACCGCGCTTTCACCTACCGGCCCATGCTCATCTTCAAACTGCATGACAACACCAAAATATCTTTCCATACCTAAAATGAAAGAAGCAAGACATTATTATTCGAACTAAGAGGAACATACGAACTGCATATAAGGACTGCAAAGCAGTAAACCTACGGAGTCGCAGCAGGCCTGGATTCCACAGGGGGGCTTGCACTAGTGAAGTAACTGGGTCGCTGCTCGCCCCCCCACATCTATGCGCCCCTGCCACGGGGAGCAGGGCAGAGAATCCACCTTTTACAATATTAAGGTGAGGAGAAGGCCCAAGGGGGAGGAAGGAGTTGAGGCCAAAGGAGGTGGGAAAACATAGACAATCTGGTATTTAATCCAGCTCTCCTATATTGCAGACCCATCTTTAACCAGAGGCCTTACCAAGGGACAGGGAGAGGGTTCGAGAGTGCAAATCATCCAACCAGGGCTGGGTGGCGTCCCCATGGATACCAAGTGAGCGTAACACTACAGGGGACACAACCCAAGAGCAACGACGGATGGTGCTCGTGCCCCAAAGGCGGCCATCAAGGAGTGGAAGAACGCGGCAAAGAGCCAGAAAGCCAGAGACAGTAAGTGAAACTCCCACTGTGCAGAAATGTTGGGCCAGGGTGATGGGCAAGGAGCACAAGCTCAGGGTAATGGGCCCCCAGCCCCTGTGGCGCCTACACCAGATCACGTGCCATACCACCTACCAGACACCCTGGCAGCCCAGATGCCAGGTGCATTTGATGTAACAGACACTAGTAATATGGGTCCCAGATGGACCAAGTGGATCCAAGATTTTGACCTGTACATGGGGGCCACGGGACCAATCGCAGATGCCAGGCAAATATGCCTATTAAAGTTGGCAGTTGGGTCCACCACACGGGATATCATTGATGAAATGCCTCCAGACTCCATAGACTCGATTCAGGACCTCAAAGATGCGCGAGCAGCATACTGCGCTCCACACACCAACGTGGATTATGAAAGACACTTGTTTCACAGCACCAAACAAGCAAAAGGTGAAACAATGGACGCCTATGTTACGCGCCTAAACACCAAGCTAAAACACTGCGATTTCGCAAACTACTCAAACACTGAGGCGCTGAGGTCACAAATCATCTCAGGATGCGAGTCTCAAGCATTCCGCAGAAAATAACTTCAAAAATCCCGCACCCTGGAGGAAATACTGGCACTAGCAAGAGTCGAAAGAGCCATTGACTCCCAAGTAGAGAGCTTTGGTAACACCAACCCAGGGGAAAGCGTGAACAGACTGCAACTAGAAAGAAAAACTGAAGAACTCTTCTTTTGAAAATGCAGGTTTAAATACCCACATGAAGGGACATGCCCCGAGATTGGACAACGCTGCACCTCCTCTGGCGAAGGGCACTTCAAGGCCATATGCAGACTATTCCAAGACCGAGGAAGAGACCGAGCTAAGACAATCCATCCAGGTCAAAAGGCCGGAACATGGGTTCGTCAAACGCCTTCCCAACCTCTAGCACCCAAAGCATCCCGAGTCAACCCACCCTGGACCAAAGGAACAGAGACTCTGGAGAAGACCGGAAGAAGAGAGACAGGAAAGAAAGAAGGAGATTCGTAATGCGCGCAAGACCCGAACGCAGATCGAGACGCCACATACGTTACCTAGTGGAACAATCCCCCACAGACTCTGACCCCAGCTCGTCAGGGAGCGACCAGAAGAAAAAGACCTACGTCTATGCCCTCGGTAACCCCACGGCAACAGCTCACAGCCCAACACTCATCATAAAACTCAATGAGAGGCCAACGGAATTTCTTATAGACACTGGGGCCACGGTAAACGCAGTAAGCGGAAACATCTATGCCGACCTACCTCAAAAACCCAAGCTACATCCAGCGACCGTCGACATATTCGCCTACGGAGCCAAGACACCCCTAAAGTGTTTGGGACAATTCAGTGAGCTCTGTCGCTACAAAGGACACCAAATGAACATACCCATACATGTCCTAGCAACGGAGACGGACAGCGGCTGCGTCTTAAGCTTCAAGGCGGCCGCCGACATGGGTCTGATCAACACATTATACAACATAATGGTCCACAAATACATAGACCTGGTCAAAATGATCAACAATCTTTACCCCAGGATATTCAAGGGAATCGGCAAGCTCAAGAACAGGCCAATCAAGCTCCACGTAGACAACACCATACGCCCAGCGGCCCAACCGTACCGTGGTATTCCAGTCAACATCCAGAAGAAAGTCGAGGACGAACTCCACAAACTCTTAGAACAAGAGATCATTGATCATGCCACGGGCCCCACCACGTGGGTCTTCCCAATCATCCCGGTTCCAAAAAAGGGGTCTGAGGCCATAACACTGTTTGTGGACATGCGGCGCCCGAATCAAGCCATCTGACGGGAGAGACACCCAGCGCCCCGCGTCACGGACATGATTCACTTACTTCCAAACTCAACCTGCAAAAGGGGTACCACCAACTAGTACTATGCCCCGAGAGTAGGAATATAACAACATTTGTCACCCACGTTGGCCTTTTTAGGTACAAAAGACTGAGTTTCGGGGTGTCCTCGGCGACAGAAATTTTCCAAGCCGAGGTACATAACGTCATCAAACACATCCCAAATTGTCTTAACTACAGCGACGACATATTGGTATTTGGAACTGATGTGAACAAACATGACGAAACTTTGATGAAAGTATGCAAGGCCCTGCACGACGCCAATCTCACCCTGAACAGGCACAAGTGTGAATTTCACAAAAGCAACTTAAGTTCTTCGGGCACGTCTTCTTGGAATCGGGAATGACCCCAGACCCTCAGAAGGTAGCGGCACTCAATGACACCTCCGCCCCAGCCAATGTTTCAGAACTTCAGTCCTTCTTGGTCCTGGCCAGTTATTGCAATCGATACATCCGAGACTTTGCGTCTGTCAGCGAGCCGCTGAGACATCTAACACATCAGGATGTAATGTTCAACTGGACCAATGACTGCCAAAAGGCGTTTGAAATCATAAGGGAAAGGGCCACGAAAGCAGAGAACATGGCATACTACGACCCCAACAGGACGACTGAGCTAACAGTCGATGCCAGCCCCGTGGGTCTGGGTGCCATCCTGGCACAAATTGACCCAAAAGACCCCTTCCAGAAGCACATTGTGGCCTACGCAAGCAGGAGTTTTTCCACCACCGAACAGGCATATTCTCAAGCAGAGAAAGAAGGGCTCGCCATCGTATGGGCGTGTGAGCACTTTCACTTATTCCTGTATGGGAAACCGTTCCGTGTCGTCACCGACCACCAAGCCCTACTGTTCCTGTACGGGAATCCACAAGCCAAGATGCCTCCCTGAATCGTGCGATGGCGTCTGTGATTGTAGAACTATGCATTTTAAATAATACACAGACCAGGGAAAGGGGGAAAACCCTGCAGACTTCCTGTCTAGAAGACCACGGGAGGGGTGCGCAGCCGAACCCTCCGTAGCCGATAGGTACCTCAGGTATCTCATCCACCAGACAACGCCAGAGGGAATCAACACGGAGACACTCGCCAGAGAGACTGAAAACAACCTAGCCTGCCGCATCATATGTGAAGGCCTAGAGTCTGGACTGTGTCGAAGGGCAAAGGAAAGGGGGAGAGCCGCCGACGACAAGGTGAGGGAGGACGTGGAAGACCACTTGTTACTGAAAGACTGCAAATTGGTAATACCCGAAGCCATGAGGGCGAAAGTCATCAAGCTCGCTCATGAGAATCATCGGGGCATGGTCTCCACCAAACGCATGCTCCGTCAAAAGGTGTGGTTCCCCCACATGGACACCATGGTGGAAACAGCGCTGAAGGCGTGTCCCACATGTTGTCTCATTACACCAAACCGTCACCCCGAACCATTGGTCATGTCCGCACTCCCACAGGAAATATGGGAGGCGGTCACAGCTGATTTCTTTGGACCTATTGAAGGAGGAAAATACGCCTTAGCCATGATGGACGAGTACTCAAGGTACCCTGACGTTCAGCTGATATCCTCAACGGCAGCTCATCATGTCATCCCTGCTTTGGACCACATCTTCTCAGCCTACGGAGTACCGAAGGTACTCAAGACTGACAATGGACCTCTGTTCTGCGGCCATCAGTTTGCTCAATTTGCCGAATATCTAGGATTCCAATACAGGAAGATCACCCCCTTATGGCCTCAAGTCAATGACATGATTGAACCTTTCATGGCAAACCTCAAGACAGCTGTACAGGTTGCCCGGCTGACAGGACAGCCCTATGAACAGGTCCTAAACCAACTCATGGGAGACTACCGAGGGACTCCCCATAGCACCACGGGGAAGACCCCGGCCGAACTAATGTTTGGGCGGAATACACAAACGCAAATTCCTCAGGTCAATGCAATCAGCCCACCCCCTGCTCTAGACCCGGCGGTGCGAGAGCGGGATGAGGCGGCGAAAGCCCAAATGAAGGAACATGCAGACACTCGTCAGCGGGCCCAAGTGGCCCACATAGAGGTAGGAGATGTGGTGGCAGTCAGGCCACCCATGACACACAAACACACCCTGCCATTTCGTGGGGAGCCTCGACTTGTCACCCAGAAGAAGGGCTCCATGATCACTGCACAAGGACCAAAAGGGTCTGTCACAAGGAACTCTTCCCACTTTAAGGAACTTCCGCAAACGGGAACCAGGCGCCTGAGTGGGAGGGTACAAGTTCACTTGGACTACGAATCTGATGATCCCTATCAGCGAGACCAATGGGATGCTAAAGAATTGGAACAGGATGTGGTAACGAGAATGCTGGGACTGGACCATCTCCAGCAAGGAACCCAGCCCCCCCACAGAGAGGCCGGAACAAACCTCGCCGGTGGATCGAGGAAATGGACTAGCGGTCCCCCAGACCGCCGCCTGTTGCGAAGAGTCTGGTAACTGTTTAAAATGGGGGGAGATGTCACGTTGATGTCTCCTAGGAAACGGGGGCGGGAGAAGGGAGAGAACAGATGCAAGGACAGGAAGTGACGTGGGAGGGGGCGGGACAGGAAGTGGCAGTTCGAAGTTGTAAGAATAAAGAAGGACGTGTTGCTGCAGCTCCCCGTGCCAGTGTTTTACTGAGCCACAGTGTGCGCGGGCCAAGCGAACCCATCACATCCTCGATACATTTTAAATCCTAAAAAAAGATTATACTAAAAAAAGTGTACTTTATTGTGGGTGAAATAACTCTCATTACAACATGGCAGGTATTGTTCATGTGCCAAGCAGTACAGTCGAGACGAAAGCCCAAATATATGTATTAGATTCGAGAGCCCTACTATTGCGTGATCCTATGGACGTTTTCGCTTGAAAGCTCGGGAGTGGGGATAGGGGTATGGTTTGTCTAGAGACTCTACAGGCGTTCTCTACGGCCACAGCGGGCATACTATAGGTAAGTGCTCTCGCTGCTAATCTTCGTACCACAAGATGTGTTTGGGGTGTAGCTGAGTAGCATGGTGATGTTGGGTTCAATGAGTGGCAGCGGGTATCTGGAAGAGGTGTAGTTTGGTAATGGTAGGGGGATTGGCCAGGGTGGGCCAAAGACTGGTGGCGGGACAAAATGCTTTAACGCTTGTTAGGTGTGAAATTGTATGTGGTGTAATCGTGTGCAAATGCAGGGTGTAACATTGTAGGCAGTGTAATGGTGTGGCAATGCAGGGTGTCAAATTGTTGTATGTGGTGCAATGGTGTGGCAATGCAGGGTGTGCATTTTTCAAAATTATTATCGTGTGATATAGTTTATACAGATTTCACACATCGTTCAAAAGAGAAAAGTAAATAAACAATAATAAAATATAATGTCATTTAACACACAAGCATAATCATAATCTTTTTCCTTTTCTCTCTTTCCTTCCCTTTATCCCTCCTTAGTTGTCAATTCCATTACACAATCAATACAGTTAGAAGCAGCAGTGTGTGATATTGTATGTTAGGGTGACCAGATGTCCCAGTTTTGCCAGGACAGTCCCGGAAATGGGCCCCCTGACCATCATCCCGAGAATTTTTTACATTTCAAAACCCTGTCCCGGTTTTGGGAAAATGAAGGGTCTGCAACAATTATAAAGTACATAAATATTATAATGCGCTGGACATTTTGTCACAGTAGGTTCGGCTCTAACCCCTAATATGACTGGTCCTAGGCACGGGCCTTAACTGATTGTGCCACAGAGACCAATTGGTGAATTAATGTCATGAACTACAAGGCCTGTAAAATGTATCAGAGCAAAAGCTCTTTTTAGTAATATGCTTATATCAACAGTCAAACCCGTGCAATTTATATGCAAGAACAGTGGTGGAAGTGCTGTGGGATGGAGGGGGTTGGAGGTGGGGGCGGTTTGAGTGTGGGGCAGGATTGGGGGACGGGCTGTGAGGGGGTTGCCCTTTTATGTGGCTGACCATCCCGGTTTTTCGTCTTGAACATCTGGTCACCCTATTGTATGTAGTGTAATAGTGAGGTAATGCAGGGTGTGAAATTGTATGCGGTGTAATGGTGTGGCAATGCAAAGTGTCACCGAAAAATTACTACAGACTATTCCGGTGGATTGATGAACAATTTACTATTTAAAAGCAAGCAACAGAACAAAACAAACCAACGGCAGTACAAGACTTTGATGCACGTGAGAACCCCCTCCCTTCAAGCACCGTTCACTCATACCCAAAAGAACACATGCATTTCAATGGAAGGGTAGGTCCAGACAGGGCAAGGCATCATATAGAAACAATCTTAAAATGGGGCAAGAAGCCCTCTATCCAAGTCTTTGATACCAGCTGCGTTCTTGCATGTAAGACAGTGATATCGGGAAGAACTCATAAAGTGATACATTTAGTGGAGATGCATATACTCCCCAAAGCGGTTCTCACATGATCTGAGACAGGCGAGCACGCTCACAGTATGATGACTTCTGTCTGCTAAAGCAGCTTTTCCTAAGAAAGTGGGAGCCTAAAATACGCTTGCATATGCCAAAAAGGAAACACGTCAGCGAGAGATGTGAAGGGGAGAATGATTACACACTAGGAGAAGAGCCTTCATCGCAAAGTCGTGCAAAGTAAAGCCTAAAGCCTCACCTCGCATAGGCAAGAAACAGTTGTTTAAACATGACAGTTTGCAGTAGTATCTATTCATTATTATAATGCAGCAGTGTGCTAGGGGAGTACATACCATTTTCAATTCCAGACTTTCCCCCAAAGTCCCCTCCTATGAAACCTTCACCCAAGTTTCATTATATACATCTCTGGCGGAACAAACATCACATCCAAGGCATGTAATAACCTATTATTTCTTTCATAGCATTACAGTAAAGCACTTGGACAATCTGAGAAACCTCAGAGCAGGTGGAGCATGCTCGATAATATAGACACAAACCATCAACAGATAGGACAGACTTAGAATTATGACCAGTGCTATGAGTATGATCTGACCAATAGATGCACTTAGAGGTCCCAATAGACCCTCAATCCAATACCCAAATGTCCAGGGAACCTCTGAGATGGTGTGAAGGAGGCTTACAGTGTGAAGAATGTGGGTGATGATGTCAGCTATATTACTTGACTAACTGGGTATGAAAGTATTGCACTCACTCTTCTCGATTGCTCAGATGCCTCCTTGTGAGGGTAGGATGATTTCTAAAGCCATACGATTCTGAAGCACCATGGTTCAGATGGCTACCTGTTCTCAGGATAATAGAGTCAAGGAGAACGCAGTGGTATTTGCAATATCCTCTACTAACCATGACAATTCCGCCAGTCTCTATTTATCTTGATACTGAGGGCTGGTATGAGATATCCTACCCCAGCAACAACAATATCCCAGGCAGTGCTTCTCCTAAGACTGGGTTGACCGGGAAAGGTGGGAGTATGACGCACTGTGGGCAGAACATACCCCATTTACAACTCCCTTCCCAATTAATGGGTAGCCAGTAATAAGCCTTGTACCCACAAATGAAATACCTTTCGTAATACTTAGGGTAACCAGATTGGGAAAATGAAAAATAGGGGCAAAGAGAATGTGGCATTATTTATCATTATTGATCACTGCACTGGTATTGGTGGACAAGTAATAATGATGTAATCATGTCATAAATGCAATAATAAATACATTATATTTGCTAGTTCCCATAAACACACAAGACCAGTTGCCGGGGAGGCAAGATGAAGTGTTGATAGCTTAATGCACACTTGGTCTGAAGTGGGGACATTCTGAGGACCGGTAAAACCCAAGTGGCAATGATCATCCCTACATGAACCTGGGCGATCAACTTGAGATCAAAACAGACACCCCCCCACTGAAAGGGGATGAGTGCTATAGGGAACCTGGAGGATAAGTCATGAGGCAGATGGGCACAGACTCAGAAGTCAGTAAGATTAAAAATGCAGGCACACTGCAAGGGGAAGTGCAGGTAAGTGTTTTCACTGTAAACTCAGGGATGTGCAAAAGGACCATTGTTTTCATGACAGGTTGTGCAAAAAGCAACAGTCACAATGAAATGATAAAATATCAATATTCTGACAATTACGATAATAGAAATATAGCCAGAGATAGTGTAACGCCAATCCTCAAATATCTAGGTACAAAATCAGGGCATGAGTGCAAATGTTTGTGGCTAAAAGACAAAGTTCAGTTCAGTTCATCAGGGCAGGCGATGTACGAGGTACAAGAGAAATACGTTTGACAGGCGAGAAATTCCCATTAAAAGTGTTAAAGGCTCAGTAAAGCTCCAGCAAGATAAACGTCACCATTCAAAAGTTCCAACAGAAATCAGATACTTATAGAAGAATTCCTTGGTCCATAGTTTGTAACTGAAAGTTCAATCTAAGATACAAACTTAAGGTAGCCAAAGTACCAGCGCAACGTGCATATGAGCGTCATTATAGCAAAAAGAATGACCCGCAGGTGATAACAGCAGGGACCATAACTTGCAAGTATCAGTGAATCAACAGTGGTGGCTTCTTTTGTTTGCCAGTGCACCGCCACCTCAGGGGATTCATTGTTGTTGAGGGGAAAAAACCAGAGGTGAGTGCCCTGGCCAGTTGCCACTTTGGTCAAAGCTGTTGGTTCTCGGGAACTCTTTCATGGGTTTGCCAAATCGTACCTTTTGGAGGCTGTGTTGTGAGATTCAGAGCGGTCAGGCACGGAAGGTGGTACGTCAGGAGTTAGGTCTGAATCAGAGTCATTACCTTTCAGGGCTTTAACCACCTGACGAAGGAGCCTTAGCAATAGCTCCTGCAGAGACCCCACTGTGTGAAAGAGGTTCTGAATCTGTGGGCCTCGGTTCAACGTGTGAGCATACTGTGTGATCGAGGGCCACACCCACGTCTTCTGGTACTGACCCTTAAATTCCAGCAGCACTGGAAGAGTCTGACATCATCAAATGACCAGTCACATCACTGGTGGAGGAGTCGCTAGTCGTGGTGGAATTGGACCCAGGCCAAGGAAAATCGGTCGAAGTGGAGGTGGTGTCATCGCCTTGGATGGTGATGTTGCAGCAATGTGTTGCATGAATGCAGGCCAGGATCTCAGCACATTTGACTGCAGTGTGTGTAGTTAAAGGACCTGGAACAGGCCGCACCATCTGGGCTGATGTGCAGACATCCGCTGATGGACCTTTGTCAGTATCCAGGTTCCGGGCTGTAGAGGGTGATAGGGTTCAGTAGTTGGTTCAGGCAGGGCTTCACAGACCTGGGTTTGGAGACATTAAACAGTTTTATTCAACATGCAACATGATTGGAGTAGTTTATTATCCTCTAAAGCCAAACTTTGGATGTGGGGAATTGCTGGAAGTGCAGTTCCCATTCTCACGGGACGAACTGTGAGAATTTCATGGGCAGTTTGTTTTTATTGCACATGGCAAACAGAGGCACGGGCAAGGCTTGGGGCCATTTCAGCCCTGTCTCTATACACACTTTAGAAAGCCTCAACATAAGATCCCCATTGTGTCATTCTACATGCAAGTTAGACTGGGGGTGATAGGAGCAATGGAACTGTTGAGCTATTCCTACATTTTTGCACACTTCTTTAATAACCTGACCAGTAAAATGGGTGCCTTGGTCGCTGTCTATACTGATAGGAAATCCAAATGGAGGTATGAACTCTGCCAACACTGTTTTAGCCACTGTAACAGCGTCTGCCTTTCTACATGGGTATGCTTCTACCCACCCATAGTACTTTGACCATGACTACACAATAAGTAAGGTTCATGCAAGTGGGGAGCTGCATGAAGTCTGTCTGCTTGTACAGGAAGAGACCTTCCGGCACTGGATGCACAGACAGCCTCATGCGTACAGCTTTCCCAAAATTGTGTGTCAAACATGTAACACAACTCTCACATTATCTTTGAGCCATAGAGGCTAACCCAGGAGCCATCCCATCTCAATTCATTAGCATTTTTACCTGAATGAGCTATGCCGTGAGCTTCAAGGACCAGGTAGGGGAGGAGTACCCTGGGTGCCATGAGGCAGCCATCTGGAGAACGCCAAAGTGAATATATTGCCAACGTACAATAGCGTTGGGTTCAGGTCCCCTTTTTGCATTCAGGGGCTTGGTCTTGGAGGATTGCCAGACTGGAAAAGGAAGCGATCAGTGACTGTTGGACTGCGAAACAAAAACGTCATTAGTAGCCACAGCAAGACAGACACCACTGTGTGTTGTAGCACATTGATCTGGCACTGATCTCAGGAAAGAAAGTAACCCAGGAGGTCACCCGCCCCTGAAATATATCACAAACCCGAATCCAAGACCGAGGTGAAAAAGCAAGACACCACTATCGTACAACCACAGCGAGGCTCATGCCACTGTGGGTTACAGCGCATCGACCTACCACCGAGACAAAGAAAGTTGTTCCCGGAGGGTCTCACACCTAGAACAAAGGACAAATCAGCAACACCTGGGACAAAACAAGCCACCACAAACCTAGAACCACAGGGAGGCACCCGCCATTTCATCTAAACCCATATATATCTTCCAAACCAAAAACCATTTAACACCACGACTCATCTAGTCAGATCAAAACCAACAGAGAATCAAGCAACATCGGAGAACTGCACAAGCAGGAAGCGTGAAGACATCATGAAGCAAGACACAGACAACAGACTTCAAGTTCAAAGAAAAGATATTTATTAACTTAAATGTCAGGATGGTAGAAGGCCTAACTTGCTATGCTAAGGTGGGATTTCCCTACCTGAATAAAACTAAGGAACAGCTGAATCAAAGAGTTCAACCTAGAAGCCTGTCTGTGGCAAAAACCTATGCTTGACCTCACAACTAAAGCTAAACAGTGTGGAGGGATGTCGATAATCAAGGAAATGGTGGTTAACACAAAGTTCTGAGCTTCTTCCAGCTCTTAGCTTCATTTTCAGCTCTCCTTCCCCAAGTTCAAGAAAGTTCCACAAAAGTCTCAGAATTACCTTTCTCATGTTCAAGGTAGTACAGTTCCACACAATCCTCTGGGTTCCATTCCCCTGGTTCCAAGCAATACAGTTAAACAGAAAAGGGTCTTGAGGCTTGGTTCTCAAGACAATACTTGCAGTTCATCAAGTCTCAGGGTTCCCTTCCTCAAGTCTTTAGTTCATCCACTCCTTGGTTTATTTCACAATGTTTTTGGTCCTCACAGTTCAGGGCTCACTGGTCTAGACGGAGTTGTCAGACCACACGGTCCACCCATCACAGGTAACACAACTAGGATCCCTAGGCTTTTCAGCCCACCCAGGTTCTTCTGTACCTGCCCCTGTGTTCAGAGTCACATTCACTTAGCTCCTGTTTGTTAACCTCCTGGCTTTATATGCAGGTTTACACTCTTCTGGCTTCTCGTGGTTAGCCTCTTGGCTCTCCCATAATGTGTCACACAGTTCTTGTCAGTCTTTGGGCCTTTCAACACTGCATTTACTCATAAATTTCTCTTTATGGTGGTTTTGCTCCTGTCCCACCTTTTTATGGCGCTCTTTCACACTTGTGCTAATTCTTACATGTTGTTGTCATATGGGCACTTTCTCTTTGGCTGTACTTTGCTTGACCCATAAACATTTTACTCAATTCCGTATTCAATAAGCTTAATTGCAAGGTTTAATTCAGTTTGGTATTCAACAGATATTCAATTTACTTATTTTCAAGTTTCCATTCAATTTGGTATTGAATGTGCATTTGTTATGCTTGATTTCAAGTTTTCCTTCAAATCGGTATTCAACATGCATTCATTGCCTGCTCGCAGCCCGTTAGGAATGCCCCGGTTGGCCAGTGCCTCTCTCCAACATTTACTGGTCCTCTGCGGCTCCAGCTGCCTCTTTCCTCTTCATAGGCCAGCAGGCCAGCTACAGCAAACCCCGCTCACACACCGGGATCCGCCTTACACGCTGGCAGCTCTGCTGAATCTGGGTGGACGCAGACAGTGTCCTTCTTTCTTCTGCAAAGTTCCAGGACACAGAAGCTTCCTATATGGGCTGCAGGCCGGCGTACTGGCTTCTCCACAGGACCCACCACAGCTGCCTCAGCCTGGAAAGGGTCCCCTGCTGGTCTCTCTCCCACAGGCCTTCCTGTTTCTCCTTGTGGTGTTCTCTGGCTCTCTCTTTATACACCTAGAACCACATAACAGGTTGCAGGTGTGTACTCTTCATTAGGTTTGCCTGACTATGATTAAGGGGACATGCCTGACTCTCACCATACTCTGCAAGCATCTTCCTCGTCCAAGTACCAGAGTGGTAAAATTAAGGTGTATTGCTAATTACATTTATTCTCCTCTTCCTCGACCCAGTACTTTCAAAGGTTGAATGTAGGGAAAGGAGGGAAGAGGTCTTGCAGTAGTCCATAAAGGTCAAGGCAGAGTTACGTTGGTTGTCAATAGGGAAAGGGGGGATGCCATGTCTCGCCTGTGGGTACCCCACTCCCACTCACCCTCCTTCTGTGTCTCCGGGATTTCTAATTCTTCTTGTTCTTACCCTGACCAGAGGAAAAGGGGTAACAACATCCCACAAAGGGTTCTGGGATTATGGGTTCATTATGGAATGGTAAGGGGTAGTACCGCATCTCCCTCAGGGATGTCCTCTCTCCAATCCCCAAGGACCCTCCACCCAGGTGATCGTCCATCGCTTCTCCACCCCCAAGGTCGGGATCCAAAAGCGATGGCATTTCTCTGGCCACCTGAGAAGGGTATACAAGGGGAGTAGATGTGAGGACACCCCCAGGTTTCTCACAGAAGCCAAATACCGAAAACAGAGTAATCACACAACAAAACCAAGCCACAACATGCCACGATACAAGAAAGACAAAGAAACAAGAATTGAAAACAGAACAAGAAAGTGGAATGTAATTGCACCCCGTTGAATGGAAACCACCTACCAGAATTCTCAATACCTCAAAATCCCCTCTAACCACCACTAAGTGGACTAAAGATACGGGCCAATACAAGAACAAAAACAGCTTACATCTTCCGCTACCTCTCCACCTACAATCCTACCACAACAGAAAAGAAACAACTCACAACTAAGGACTCAATGAATCCTAGAGTGGACCCCACCAGACTACCAAACCACATATCACAACACACAGAACCCAGCAACTCCAAAGACATTTTCGGAAAAACCTCAACAAGAATCAGTGTCAAGCTAGAAACCCTAACCATCCACAACCCTTACATATCCAAAGACTGGTAAAAAGCAAACACGGACAACCAAGCACCTGACCACTATGAACCAGAGCAAAGAAATTCATCGCTCAACTTAATTGAACCCCTCAACGAAGTGATAGAGGCCCCAACTACATCAAATAACAGCCTCACCCAAGAGAGAACCAAAAATCCAACAGGTACCACCCCAACCGAGACACGAGAAATTATATGCAACAAAGAACAAGGAAAAACGCACACTCTACAAACTGCTGTCTACTCAACGTACGATCCATGGCTAAACAGAAAACAGAAATTTACAACCTCCTAAGCGAAGGCGGGCACTGATGCGCTCTTCCTCACAGAAACATGGGATTCTACAATTACAAAACAATCGCCCACAAAACCATACCCGACAACTTCAAGCTAATACATTCTAACAGAGAAAACCAAAGAGGAAGGGGAATTTCAATAGCGCACAAAAACCACATCTGCTCCACACCTCTCCCCTTAACCGACATAGAAATTTGCAAATCACTACTAATCAACATCAAGCTCAACAACCAATCCAGCCTACTGTTTCTCCTGATTGATCTACAGACAGCCATCTTACATCCTCAACTTTGCCATAAATCACACTGACGCCATTGCCAACCTAGTAGCTCTGGGGACTTCAACATGTGGTTCGAAAGAGAAAATGAAACTGCAGCAAACTCCCTTAGCACCATACTGGAAACCCCCCACTTCAAACAAATAGTAAACAGCCCCACCCACGGTGCTGTACACACTTTAGACGCAATGTTCTGCAGAGATGGATTCTCAAACACCGCCTCACCGGTACGAATCGTCTGGAGCGATGGCCATATGATCCCATTCACTGTCAAAATCACAAACCACATGATGCCCACAAACGTAAAACTACCCGTGACAAACAAAAGAAACCGGAAGCGTCTTGACCTGGAAACGCTATCAAAGCTACTGGAATCAACCAAACCAAACACCTCCCAGCTAAAAAGAATTACTTTGGACTCAGCGGAAGAGAAACTTGACACCTTGCTCACAGACACCCTAGACCAAATAGCACCTGCAAAACTCTTCAGACCCACCCCAGAAAATTGCAGTAAGATGGTTCACAGAAGAACTGAGGGAATGCAAAAAAACAAACCGCTAAATGGAAAAACAATGGAGAAATCACTACAATCAATAGGACAGAAAGAAATACAGATGACAAATCTGAATGTACAAATCAGCAGTCCTGAAAGCAAAAAAAAACATATCACATTACATGATTCCAATCAGCAACAAACCCACAAAAATAATTATTCAAAATCATCAAGGAAACTAAAAACCCAACCTTGTGCAACAAATATATTGTACCATCACAATCCCTATGTAACAACATCACAACCCATCTAAGAACAAAAACAGAAGCAATAAAACAGCCCATCAATGCAAGCCGCCCTACCAAAAACACCCCACCAGAACAGCCAGAAACCAGCGCGCCACCAACCACCACAACACTCAATCGTTTCAAACCTATAAGTGATGACACTTTCAACAAATAAAAGACACCAACCTCGCCAAATCCCCCAGCGACCCATGCTCCCAAAAACTCCTCACCACAGAACACCAGCCTCATACGTCTGACTATTAATGAACCTATCCGTAAACACGAGAATAGTACTTAAAACAATCACATCAGCATACATCAAGCCCCTCGTAAAAAACAAAACAGGAAATGTGGAAGATCCTAGAAATAACAGACCTACATCGAATATACAACAGCCACCGAAAATCCATGAGAACCACATCTACAAAGTGCTACTCAGCCATATAGAAAGCAACAGAATACTCAGCCACTCCCAAGTCAGCTTCAGGCAAATGAAAGGAGCTGAATCAACACTTCTCTCCGTATGGTATGTCCTAAAAATAAACACAGACAACAGCACCCAATCGGCTGTCATACTACTAGACATATCAGCCACCTTCGACACAATCAGACACACAACACTAATAGAGAGACTGGAGGAATGTGGCATAAAAACTCTGCACTACAATGGCTGAAATCTTTCTCCACCAACCACACAGAAAGAACACATTAACCACCATTTACATCTAACACTAAAAACACCACCTGCGGCATACCACAAGGATCAAGCCTCTCCCTGCTCCTCTTCAACATCACATGTCCCCTGTAATAAAACTCATTCAAACCCATGGACTGATTGCCTGCAACTATGCAGACAATACTCAACTCATCTTCAAGATATCCTCCACTCAAGACCCAAACAACAACCTCAACAAATGCCTCACAGACATATACACCTCGATGACAAACATCAATCTCAAGCTAAATCCGACCAAAACAGAACTAATGATCTCCCCTCCTGAAGAAAATGCGACACAGACATATCTGAGCTGGCCACCATGCATGGGAACCCAACCAGAGACATTGTCAGTGATAAAACAATCTGGGAATACTCATGGACAACTGATTTTCTCTAGATCGACAGGTCAACGCAATAGCAACAAAATGCATCTACCTCGGGTGACTAATGAGAGGGCTACACCCCTACCTCAACTTCCCACAAAGAACCCTTGCAATCATCTCCTTGGTACCATAGAGACTAGACTACACAAACGGCCTCCACTTTAGACTGCCAAAATGCCTCACAAAAAACTATAATGTATCCAAAATACTGCAGCAAGACTTCTCCTGAGACTAGATAGAAGATAACACATTACACCAGCCCTGAGAAGTCTACACTGGCTACCAGTAAAAAAGACATGAACTCTAAAGCCCTCTGCATCGTCAATGAATCACTACATGGACAAGGGGACAGATTTCTCCAAGCTAAAATCAACCGCTATCAACCAGGAAGAAACCTAAGATCGAGCAACAATGTCCAAATATAAACAATACACTATGAGGAAAGGAAATTCGGAGGAACCACATTCTCCTAGTTGATTGCGAAACTATGGAACTCAGTACCAAAGGAAATAAGAACGATGGGAGACTCCCTAACTTTCAGGAGGCTATTCCACAATAAAACAGTCACACATCCAGACTCAAACAGAAACCAACTAACCACTCCCTCCCCTTTTCCACACCCACATACCTTTCATGTACTACACATGCCCACAAGGGCCAGCAAACCTACACACAAAAACACACAAACAACAAACCCACTGCTAACCACGCCACAAGACTAAACAGTTGTGATCACAAAATAACCCAGACACTGGACACTGCCCCTCCGGACAGAACAATCCCAGTGCACACAACAAAGTACACCCAGAAAGCTGACACGCACAGACGCCAGTTTTACCCTGTTCTACAAGCATAAACAGAAGAGCACAATTCTATCATATCCCTCTTCCCTCACTAACCAACCCCACCCACATTTCTTACAGAGCCACTTGAGTGCCTGGAGACCATACAAATGGTAGCAGTGTGCAGTACAAATCATCATAACATAACATTAGGAGCCAGTGGCTGAACTAACTGCACCATCTGCTAGTGTATTTCCTTGGGCTGTGAATGACTGAGAGGAATCAATTCCTTTACATTTAATGGCAGCTACAGCTGCGGGGAGTAACAATGCATTCAATGAGGCTGACACATATTTTCCATTCAATATTGGGGAGCCCATAGATGTTAAATACCCACGCAGAACTGTAACGCTCACCTGATATCCCCAGGGGCGTCTGGAAGGCTCTGAGATCTGGAACCCTGGATACGTAGTTGCCCAGCGCAGAATAACGAATCTGCAATCACAGAAGGGAGGATTTGTGATAACTTTCTCCGAAGGGTGAATCTCCCACCTCCCTCTGACCCTCTCCCACTGAGTCTTTCTCACCTTAATTGTTTGTAGGGCGAGCTATCCGTCCTGCGTCTGGACTCTGCTGGTAGGCAGGTAGGTTTGTTAATTGTAAGTCTTAGTTTTATTTTATGGTGGAAATTCCTTTAATGTCTTTATCATCTTCTTTTCAGGTGCAAAGGTTTGATGCTGTCGTGTTGGATGAAGATGCACGTTTTGAGGTAAGGGAAAGCGCGAAGCGCTGCGTTCTTTATTGTCTTTTTGAAGCTAACCTGTGTTCTCTTCCTCCTCACAGGCTGCTGTGGTGCTATGAGTGGATGAGAGCACGATGAGAACGGACCCCTGGGATCCGTTAAGGTAAGTTAAGCGCTATGCGGGCGTTAAATATTGGAAGCGAACCTGAATATTTCTCCTTTTCTCTTGCAGGGTGTTGCTGTGGAGTTCCGGATGGAAGCGCTGCATCGCGCGATGGAATTCAGGTAAGAATGATGGAATTCGATGTTTTGGAAGCGCGCGCGTTCCAATATTGTTTTTCCCTTTCTTGCTTTGCAGGTCGTGATGTTCGAACGGGATGCTGGAATTCCCCAAGCTAGTACTCACAGGTGATGTTTCTTCTTCTCTCACAGGTTGCGGCCCGGTTGAGATGCTGAGCGTAGGATGGTGTATTCTCAAATAAGACAAGTAATCTTGTTCTTGCAGGATTAGAGGAAGATGCTGAAGACCAGGAGCTGGACATGGTGAGCGTCACGCTGCTAGTTGCAGAATAACGCGAAGCGTGTTCTGCAGTCTGGGTGTGGTTTATATAGCCATGTAAAATAGTACCAGGTAAAGTAGTTTCAGGCCCAGCCACACCAAAAACACTAGACCGCATGGCTTGGTTCATAAGAACTGAGCTATGCGGTTGCTTCCATGTTGGATTTAAAGACCCATGTACATAAATGAAAGCAAACCTGATAAGTCTCTCCTTACCACGTATGTGCCTGGTACCAAAGGCACCAGGACTGGCTCCATGAGCCTTTTTGCAGAAGTTTTAAGGCCCTTAGGGTTCTGGTGGGAGCCTGATTGTGGCACAGCTTGTGACCCTTAATAGTGGTCATGGGAGTACCTGTAGTGAGTGTAGTGAGTATAGATCATAACCAATCTATTCCGGGCCAAGAGTTCGGCGACCTGTGCTGATTTTGCCATAGGTAATCAATATTCTAGGACGGCATGATGGAGTCAGCACAGGGAGACATGAGTGTCTCCACAACAACCTGACAGTCATGCGGCTGCATGTCCTGCAGGGTTGGCAGCAAAGTAGCAGGGCTTGGGACTGAACATCGGTTCAAAGTTACATTAGCAGCTGTGTCTTCCCTTTAGGCAGCAATGACAACAAAGCATGGTAAACCGTAATTGTGACAGCATTGCCCTGCAATATTGAATCAGGCTTTTCAATTAACACTGCGGCAGTGGCGATGGCTCGCAGACAAGCTGGGAGTCCTGCGGCTACTGGATCTAAAGCTATGCTGTGACAGGATACAGGCTGGTGCTTGTCTTTGTGTAACTGTGTCAACACACATTGAGCAAACCAGTCATGCTTGTTGCAGCAGAGCACAAAGGGCTTACTATAATCTGGCAAACCTATAGCCAGAGCCATTGCTAGTGCTTGCTTAATGGTGACAAAGACATTTTCTACTTCCTGAGGCCATAGAAGGGGCTCGGGCGTTGAATCATGTGTAAGGTTCTGAAGGGGCTTAACTATGGATACATATCCCGGGACCAACTCTCTGTAGTAACGGACCATTCCGAGGAAACATCTCATCTGCTTTCTGGTCTGGAGCTTGGGGACTTTCTCGATCGCTGCAATCCGATTTTGGGATTAATGTCTTCCCCAGATGAAATATCATGGCCCAGATATCACACACGGTGCAGACACAACTGTAACTAATATACTTGACAACGTTAAAACATCAGAAAATATAAATCATGCTGAATATGGCTCTATTTCTAGTATTGGGAAACCTAATATACTTGGCATGATTAAAACATCAGAGAATGCAAAGTATACTGCATTGGGCTCTACTTCAAGTATTCAGAAACGTAATACACTTGGCAAGATTCAACATCGGAGAATGCAAAGTATACTGCATATGGCTCTACTTCAAGTATTGGCAAACGTAATCCTCTTCACAAGACTGAAACATTAGAGAATGTAAAGTATGACACATCTGACTTTATTTTATGTACTGAGAAGAAGAAAATAACCAGGAGTCCAAGGATCACTTTGGAGAAGCAGAGTGAGTGCTCTAGCTTCTCAATGAATGTGATTGGCCCAAAGCAATTACATTTTTCAATGTGGGATTTTAAATGTACCACAGCTGAGATACGAAGGGAGACCTGTCCTCCAAGGAGGAATCCGGTGAGACGTGCATCAGGCAGGCAGACGAGAGCCAGTAGGAGGGAAGCCACGAGCAGAGAAGGAGAACCCAAAGGCAGTCCAGGAAGCAAGGAGTGCTCAGGCTGCTGCACAGAAGAACCTCCAGGTGTCCAGAGCACCGGCAAAGCGTCCATGAGAGAGGACGCACGGCCGGGGAGAAACAGACGTCCACAGAGCCGCTGCAGACTGCGACAGAGCCCCAAACACTACCAGAGCCTCAAGAGATACAGCAGCTGCTTGGTAAAGGCTGGTACCTGCCAGGGAGAAGCAAACAGATACCCAGGTTACCTAAGAGGTGCTGGATGTCCGTGGGGATCTAGGGGGTGAAGGCAGAAGCTGGAACAAGAAGGTCTGAAACCCTGGGAACGAAGGGCGATTCTGGGACCTGCACTTACATGAGAAACAGAAACAAAAGCCAATCAGAATACTACAAGTCTGGGACTCGCACCCATATGAGAAACAGAAACAAAGCCAATCAGAATATTACGAGTCTGTGAATCGCACCCAAAGAGAACAGTCCATGAGGGGACGAAGGCTTGGCAGCAGAGTATATCAACCCGCTTTGAATATTGCGAGTCTGGGACCCGTACCCAAATGAGAAGTTCATGAAAGGATAACTGCTTGGCAAGAGAGGGAACCAAGCAGTTATAAATGCTGCAAGTCTGGGACTTGCACTTAATAAAAGGAACAGTCTATGAGAGGACAATTTCTTGGCAAGGGAGTAAACCAAGCCATACTTAATACTGCTTGTTTGGGACGCGCACCCAAAATAAGTCAAGAATTGAAACGAATCCTACGGTTGGTAAAAGAAGTGTGCCAAGTTGGTGGGATAAACAGTAGTAAAACAAGGAGCATAGTCTTATGAACTGCCCATTGATCATTGTATAAGACAATACAGGCCTGACAGGCCCCAAAAGGAGAGAAACACTACAAGAATGATTCTAGGAGAGAGGATTACGACCCTAGCCTTGGAGTCCTACTGTTTTGAACATTTCTTTATTTTTAACACTTGTGATTACCCAAGATGCTGGGAACTTTTCTGTTGGTTGGATCTACAAGGAACACTTTACTTTGAGAAGAGATCATCCTGCACAGTTAGTTGAAGTTATTAGTGTTAGCGGCAGATGTAGGCTTTTTCAGACACGACAGTGACATACTTTATAGTTTTGGCCAATCCGTCCATTTTCTTAGTTTTCTTAGAGGCAGGAAACCCCCTCTTAGTTTTGGGGGACAGAGAGGCATTTTCCAACCATTTTTCATATAATAAAAGTTTCGGCCCAAAAACATGCCACCATTGTGTCCGAGACTTTCTTCTGCACCCTCGCCATGGTTTATGATCCTTTTGATCAAGCGCTTTCAACAGAATGAGAGAGTCTTCCCCACATGTTTCAAGGGAGGCGGATGATAGGATTTGATTGTCTATGTATTGCACCAGCGTCGACCCTCCTGAGAAATGAACTGAATCAAGATCTTTCTTTAGAATTTGTGGCAATAGGGTAGGGCTTTCTACGTATCCCATTGGAATACGAGTGAACCTATATTGCGTGGATTTATGGCTAACTGTGAACAGATACTGACTGCAGGATGTATATGTATGGTGTGAGGAACGTGAGGTTATTCTCACTCCTGCTCCCCCTGGCTCCTCTTCTCAGGTGGCCAGGGAAAGGCCATCGCTTTTCGATCCTGACCCTGGGGGTGGAGTAGCGAGGGAGGATCACCTGGATGGAGGGTGCTTGGGGATTGGGAGTGGGGTACCCACAGGTGAGACATGGTATCCCCTTTTCCCTATTGAGGACCAACCTAACCCTCCCTGGCCTTTATAGGCTACTGTAAAACATCTCCCATAACGTTACCACATTTTCACTTCTGAAAGTACTGGGATGAGGAAGAGGCGACTAAGAGTAATGAACACTAAAACCTAATTTCACTAATCTGGTACTGGGACGAGGAAGATGCCTGCAGAGTGCTTTGACAGTCAGGCATGTCCCTTTAACTATAGTCAGTCAAGCACAATTGAAAGTCTGCACTTGCAACCTGCGAAGTGGTTGCAGGTGTATAAAGGGAGACCAAAAAAGCAGCAAGGAGAGCAACAGGGAGGCCTGTGTGGGAGAGACCAGAAGGGAACCCTTCTTTTGAGTAGGCAGCCGTGCTGAGGCCTGAGAGAAAGCAAGGACCCCTGGGCAATGTCCTAGAGGAGCTGTGGAGCTCAAGGCGAGCTGGGCCGTTAGTCTGCCACAAGTGTGGGAGCCTCTGTGTTGGCGATAGAGCAGCTGGAGCTGTGACCAAGGAAGAAAGAAGAAACAACCCTGTCCGCATCTGTGCCGAGGAAGCACAGCTGCTAGCGTGCGTTGGACAGCACCTGGAGTGCAAACGGGGCTTGCAGAGGCCAGCCTGAGAGGCAGAAAGGAAGCAGCGGAGCTGCCGGAGAGGAATGCTGAGGACCGGTGAGTGTCATGGAAAGTCACTCAAAGCCGGGCCGCTTCTAGGGGGATACGCATAAGTAATGACTTGCTGTATGAATCATGTTGAATCCCAAAATCCAGAAAAAATTTGAAAAAGAGCTAAACTACGCATATTGAATACTGAACTGAATAACACTTTATGGGCAAAGCTAGTAACTGATGAAAGCCAAAAAGGAAAAGTGCCCATTTGAAAGAAACCTACGGAAAAGAGCACAAGTGTGAAGGAGTGTGACAGAGAGGTGGGGCATGAACAAGACCACCACAAAGTGAACTTTATGAATGGATACAGTATGGCAAGGCCAAAGCCTGGCAAGAGATGGGTGACATGTTATGGCAAAGCCAAGAGGCTAACCAGGAAAAGCCAGGAGAGTGCGAAGCTACACATAAAGCCAAGAGACCGACTAAGAGAAGCTAAGTGAATTTGAATCTGTACAAAGGGGCAGATACTGAGATCCTGTGTGGGATGAAGGGACTAGGGTTCCTGGTTGCACAACCTGTGATGGGTGGGCCGTGTGGTCTGACAACGTCACCTAGACCAGTGTGCCCTACATTTTGAAAGCCAAAGACATTGGGAAATAAACAGAGAGGGAGCACTGTAAGTGAACTGGTGATACAATCCAGAAGGAGGGTTAGGTTGACCTAGAATTTTGTTTCTTGATCTTGGGGAAGGGGAACTGAAAAGGAAGCCAAGAGCTGGAAGAAGCTCAGAACTTTGTGTTGATCACTATTTCTTGTATTAGTAACATCCCTAAACATTGTTTAGCTTTAGTTGTGAGGGCAAGGATAGGTTTTTGACACAGAGAGACTTTTAAGTTGGACTTTCTGACTTAGACTTCACTTAGTTTCGTTCAGGTAGGGAAATCCTACCTTAGCATAGGGCAAGTTAGGCCTTCTAGCATCCTGACAATTGATTTAATAAGCCATTTTATTTTGAAATTTGAATCTGTTGTCTGCGTCCTGCTTTATGATGCCTTCACAATGGATACAAATGCTGAACACATATCTACAACAGTGAAATACGTGGCTGAATAGGGAATACATGACAGGAGGGTAGCAGATGAGGTACATCATGAAAAGCCAGTAACAAGGCGGCATTAACTGCACACAGGTCCTGAATGAAACGATAAACATCTTTACCTGGCTTCTTTGTGGGCAATATCGGAGTATTGCAGGGACTACAAGTTTGTACAATAATACCTTGTTGGAGAAATGATTCTATTACAGGGTGAATGCCTTCTTCAGTCTGTCGTGAAATAGGATACTAGGGTGCGCATGGCAGGGGCTTGGCGGGATTGAAAGTAATTTTGACTGGCTCAGCATTGACCATATAACTAGTGTCATTTGCATGGATGGATTGACCATAAATTGACTGGGACACTGTCCATAGGTTTGTGTCGCGAGCATAGAGTGTTGTCCCAATCTCTAGTATTCAAATGGGTAATTTCCTGTAATAATGCCAATACCTCGTGTTCTCTATGAGGGGGGTGTCAAAGTATACTGGGTAACAGTAAATAGAGCAAGTTAGCTTAAATAATACATCTAATCCAAACAAATGTACAGGAGGGCTGGGACTCAGCAAGTATGCATGTTGGTCAGAAACTGGACCTATCGTGACCAAAAGCGCAGTAGACACAAGTAGTGTTATTGGTGTATCCGTATACCTGTAGCATTAACAATTTAATGAGAATGAGAATGCATAGTTTGTGAAATCTCAGAAGCTTTTAGTGTGGAGCGTGATGCTCCAGTGTTCACCAAACACAAAATATTTTGACTAACAATAACACAATCAACATACAGGGCAATAGGAACAATCGGTATGAGTGGTGCAACACGTTGGGAGAACGCTTGGCGATCCTAACCATTGGTCTGAAGTAGTGGTGGTGGAGGCTGGAACCTAATCATTCTGCTTGGTGCTGTTGGCTGTCCGCCTCAGCTGTCATACTGAGGCTGATGTAGACACCAACCTCGGGTTTGTGTAATACCTCTCAGCAATTTGCCTTGGTTCCTGTGATTGGGATGCTCCTCTCCCTCTTCCCCATCCATGCCCTCCTGGCGTGGGTCGGAACGTTCCCCTTCCCTGGAAGGTTGGAGACTCTGTATCTGCAACGCCATAGGTTTGGCTTCCGTAATTTCCTTCTGTCTTTCCACCTTTTCTTGAAAGTAACACACTGAGCCACCATGGCTTGAGGCACTATAAGGACTGCACCAACAATCCCAGAATATTGTTCAAAACATTGTTTCACACGTTTGAAATATTCTGCAGGATGTTCACCCTTGGCTTGCATGCATGCATTATTTTCAGGCCTATAAGTCTTTCGAGGACACAGTTCAGTAATAGTTTGTACCAGCCTATCAGTAAAGGTTTTTAAGCCCCTAGCAGTGACAGGTTCTTCAGCTGGCTAGTTGGTGCACACTTTCAGCAGGTTAAATGTATCTGTGGGCAGCACTGCTCGCAAAAATTGATTGAACTCAATGTAGGGTGATAACAAACTATTACAACCAGGAGCTCTATTTGAAACTCAACGGGATCTTCTCATATCTTTGGAAATCTCTGAACAATATTAAACAAATCAGTAGCGCTCCAGGGAGCATGTACAGTAACTACATTCTTGCCTCCTCCAGGTAACTATTTGAGCAGGAATACACCAGTACCAGTATTGGCTGTCAAATTCATGAACCCTTCAAATGTGCATGAGGAAGGTGAAAAATGTTTGGAAAGCTGAGCCCGTATTTCATGGGTAAACGGGCCGACCATAGAGTTAATTGGGATAGACTGATGATAGGTTGGTGGTTGGGTGGATTCTGGGCTAGCCGGTTGATGGCCGGGTGCAACATTTTAAATGGCAGGGTTGTAAGTGTCCAAAATATATTTGGGACTTGCCTTTGGTGGGGGCGCTCCTTGATTGATTGATTGATTGATTGTTTATTTGTATAGTGCCTATAGACAATGTGTTTCAAAGCGCTTCAAGGCAGGGAGGGAACATGGGAGAATACAGTGACATTCTTACAAGTCATTGAAACATTCAGAATGTGAAAAATAACTATCATAGTTGGCCTGGTGACATTTCAGATAGTGCAAGTGCAAGGACAAAAAAGAGGAGGGCAGGGAGGTGGGAGGCAAAATGAGACAGACAAGCGGCTACATTAATTGACAATTGATGTAGTGCCGGTATTTAACAAGGGGAGGGCGGAGTGGAAGGGGGATTGGAGTAAGGGAGGAGGAGAAGAACAAAACAAGCTACTATCATACTAGGTCTGATGATATTTCAGATAGTGCTGGAGAGGGAGTGGGAGGAGAAGACAAAGAGAGAAGGGGTTACTGCTATCACACAGGTCATGGGACAATGATAGAGTAAGCGCTATTGAACACTGATATGGAGGGGAGGAGGGGAGGGCAGGATAATGATACAAACAGGCGGCTACATTACAATGCCTGACAGCAATTGAGGTAGTGCTGGAATTAACAAGAGGGCGGTAAGGATTGAGGAAGAAGAAGAACAAAACAAGTGACTAACATACTAGGTCTTTCAGAATAGTGCTGGGGGAGAGGTAGGAGAAAAACAAAGGCGGGGGGAGACAAACACATACAACCATCATGGCGGCAAGGGGGGGTGGGGGCACACACAAACATCATGGAGGGCAAGGGGGGGGTCAAGGGCATACTCAACCATCAGGGTGGTAGGGGGGTGTGGGGGCACACACAGCCATGACAGGGGGCAAAGTGGGGGGAGGAGGTACACACAACCATTATGGGGGGCAAGAAGGGGGTGGGTGCACACACAACCATTGTGGGGGCACACCTAACCATCACGGGGGGCAAGAGGGGGTTGGGTGCACACACAACCATCACGGGGGGCAAGGGAGAGTGGGGGGCAGCGTGACAGTGTACCAGTGTGGACAGGTGCAGACAGGGCGTTTGTTGTGGGCCTTAGATGTTAATGGCCGCTCCCGCCTCCCAGTTGCAACTATTGGCTTAAGGGGCCAAGGCAACCAATGGGAGAGGGGGGCAGGGGCTAGACCAGGGTTAGAACACAAATATCAGATTCCAGCATGGAACGGCCATCTTTGAAGGCCTGTGGGCAGGGAGTGATCAGGTCACACAACAAAAAAGATGTAGTAAACATTAAGGGTAGTGCACAAATCGCAACATGCTGGCCTCAGCAGCCCAGTACAGCCAATATGAACAATTGACATAATTTACATGCAAAAAAGAGAGTTGTAAGCTAATGTCAGAATAAATGTCACACCAATCACCAAACCTTGGATTATGAGATATAAATGTTTGTACTCGGCTTTAAGAGTCGGTACCTGCAGGTTGGAATACTCAGTTTTCAGGAATTTAACTTACCCGTGGAGCTTTTCTAGTATCTTTCAGTGCCCTGGTCTTGGACTCTGGCTGTCTCTTAGTAGTTTCTGTATAGCAATCTAGATAGCTGTCCCATTGCGGTTGGTATACACACGCACTTTTCTTTTCCAATGCATTATATAGACTTGTTATCTTATCTAAGTCAAAGGTGCCTGCCTAGGGGAAGTGTCTAGGTGACTCACTCTGTGTATATCCGTGCCATTTATCCAGACACTTATATGCTTTTGCCGAGTAGGTAGTAAACATGAAGTGTGCTGCACTGCCTTTAGGAGGAAGTGGCACTTGTCTAGACTGACCTGGACCTGTTCTTACAGGGGTAAGACAAGCTTGATTTATTATGGATCCAAGTTCTTTTCCAGCTTCATCTGCCTCGGGACGCTATCGTGTACCGTGGCTGGCAGAGTTGGTACGGCTCATAGCTGACCGCTCTGCCACGTCTATTCAGATGCTCATGTATCACCACCTGACCCCTAGATTCAGATGACGGCTGGTTCACAGCCTATATCCCCCGTTACACTACCCACAATGCAGAGCGGTATATCTGCTTGTTTCAGGGACAAGACACATAATCGGTAGAAACAAAGCCTGCTACAGCTCCCGTACTAGAATAGAGGACAATGTGAAATATAAATCAGGTTTGCCACTGAATTGCACATGTAGGGTTTTGAGTGTCATGGTATGGGTTAGGATAAGAAAATCATGGGGTTTTCATCCAAAATATTTTCTTGACACTCATACAGAACACATCCATTCTAGTCCCGGTTTCATACCATACTACTCTGACCGGTGCAGTGGTCTCATGTTCTATTTCGTCAGTAGGGAACATGGATGCACTGCTTTTACTTTTTATTCTAATTTGAAGTAGACAACCGTTTTTACTTTTTTATTATTCAGATAAACAGTTCTGTAAGCAGGTTACCTTCCCTCCTGTATCCTCAGAATATCACAATAGATTTCAGAATTCTTTAACCAGAGACAAACATTTACCCCAACCCAGTTCAGACAATACTATACAAGACACAACAATACACTGATGCAATTACCTGTGTTCACCAACCCATGATTTCCAGTCAGCTCTTCTTCTGCATTTGCTCTGTTCACCTTCCCCAAGACTCCCGGCACTCTGGCCAGCTCTCTCCTCCAATGGAATTGTCTCTCCTGGGTCCACAGGGATCACCTGGAGGTGCACCCTGTGACCCTTGGCTTGGTCGCAGGACAGTGGGGATCTGTGTCACAGCACCAAAACTGTTGTGGAAACATGACCACTGACTATTCCAGTGGATTGGTGAACAATCTATTAGTAAAAAGCAAGTAACAGAAGAAAACAAACCAACACCAGTACGAGACTTTGACGCAGGTAAGAACCCCCTCTCCCTTTAAGCACTCTTCTCTTATACCCCAAGGAATACATGCATTTCAATGGAAGGGGAGGTTCAAACAGGGCAAGGAATCATACTGAAACCATGTTACAGGTGAGGAACAAAGCACCTCTCTCCAAGTCTTTGATACCTGCTGAATTCTTACATGTAATACAATGACATCAGGAAGAACATCATAAAGTGATACATTTAGTGGAGATGCAAATACTCCTCAAAGGTTCACACACGGTCTGAGGCAGGTGAGCATGCTCACAGTATGATAACTTCGGTCTACTAAAACCACTTTTCCTAAGCCTAAAACACACTTACACACGCCAAAAAAGAAACACATAAGACGCAAGACATGTGAAGGCGCGCATAGACACGCACTAGGCAAAGAGCCTTCATCAAAAATACATGTGCAGTGCAGTAAAGCCTAAAGCCTCACATCGCATAGGCAAGAAACTGTTGTTTTAACATGGCAGTTTACCATGTTTAAACAACTGTGGTGGACCAGAAGTAGTACTTAGACTCTGGGACATCATATTCATGGATTTGTATTATCTTTTTGTACAATTAGTCTGGCCTCTTGGCCAGCTTCAAAGAAAATAACAAACTAAAATAATGTAAAGTGCTAAGTTCCCTATTTTAAAACTCAAATGTTCAGGGAAAGGGTATTCTTGTCAGGATGAAACAAAAAGTAAAGTTCCCTGCTTTTTCTGTTCCAGGTTTTCTCCCCTGGATATACATTTCTTCAGATGCAACTGTAATGGCTAAATGTTCCAAATGTAGTTCCAAATAAAATCGTACTTAAGGCATTTCAGTCTCTCTTTTTCCTGCCATCTTGGGGTGCCGTCTTTACTCGTTTACCCCACTCTGGAGTGTTCCTGTTCCCCTCCAGGGCTTCTCACACTCTTGCATGCCTGTCAGGGTATTTCTCTATTGTTTCTTTCGTTCATCCATATTCCATGGAGTCTAAACTCTCTCCCCTTCTTCTAGGGTCTCTTGACTCTTGCTCACCTCGCTTGGGGTATCTTCAATCTCTCTCCTTCTCTTGACTCTCATTCTCCTCTCTTCGGGTATTCTCACTCTCATGCCCTCTCTTGGGGTATCTTCACTCTCTTGGGTTAGCTTCAAACCAAGTAATGAATCTCTTATGTGACTCCTTCACACTGGGCTCACCCCTTCTCGCTTCTTGCGCTCCAGAAGTAGTTAGGCTGACAATAGTTCCTTCTTTACTGGGAACCTTAGGTTGCCTATCCCTTTCCACAGGCTAGCACATGCTGCCTTTCAGTTCCTCTGGGCTCCTGAAGCAGAGGGGTGCAGACCTCATTGCCCCCTCTGAGTCAGCTGGGCTCTCTCTGGTCTCTCCTTTCAACACAGCAGGGCAGCTACCAGGCACAAGCCACAGGGCAGCCTTCCTTCCCCTGCTTCCGGCTTCTTCTTCCCTGCTCTCTCTTAACCAGCAAGACAGGAAACAATTCCCAGCTGAGACAACTTACAACTGAACTGGCTCTCCTTTTATTCAGTCTTTTCTCCCCCTAGCCGACTTCTGATTGGCTGAACTGTCCGGCTTCACGATTGGTGGAAGTAGTGCTTAAATCATAGCCCCCCACGGCAGGTCATCATCCCCTATTGGTCAGTTCGAATAACAGTTGAGTCAATTAAGAGTTGAGATGATTTGATATGACATTTATAACGCGCCTGTACACAAGTGTTTCTAGGCGCGACAAAAAAAGGAGGGGAAACCAAAGGGATGACAAAATAACAATCTTACTAGGCCTTGCGTCAATCAGCTTGTGCAAGTATTGGGTAGAGGGAGGGGAGAAGTGACAGGGGGGATGGGAGGGGAGAAGTGCAGGTAACTCAATAAGTGCAGCCAGCGGGTGGCTCATAAGAGCAGAGAGAAGGGACTGCAAGGTTGCAGGTACAGACCCCTTAAGTGCAGGGGGAGCCCGGAGGCAGAGCGAGGGCAACTGGGCATGCAGGAGCCTGGGCCCGAGTTCAGAGGGTACCCAGGTGACCAGTGCACTGAGAAGTTAGGGACATTATCAGGGGAGAGGAGGAGAGAAAGTGGAAGCAAAAAGGAAGGTCTTGAGTTGTTTCCGGAAACTGAGGTGGTTCTGCTCAAGTTTGAGAGAGGTAGGGAGTCTGTTCCAGACAGAGGCACCAGCCGAGGAGAGAGATCTTCCCCTCACTCTCAGCTTGGAGAAGCGTCTGACCCTCAGATTGTTGGAGGTGGATGAGCGGAGAGCTCGGGAAGGAAGATGTTTAGGAGGTAGTGAAGGTTCCAGTCTCCAGAAAGCCTTGTGGACGATGCAAAGGGTCTTGAACTTGATCCTTGCAGTCAGAGGGAGCCAGCGGAGAGATTTGAGAGTTGGAGAGATATGATCCCTGGGCTTGAGGCCAAGGACAAGTCTTGCAGTCCTGTTCTGGATAAATTGTAAAGGTCGAAGAGTAGAGGCAGGCAGATTTAGAAAGAGGCTGTTGCAGTAGTCCAGCCTGGAGACAACCAGTGCTCTGGAGACAGTGAGCTTCTGGGGGAAAGGCAGAAAAGGAGGAATACCTCTGAGGAGGTGCAGCATATAGTTTGATTTCTTATAGATGTCAGAGATGTGAGGACAGAAGGAGAGGGTGGAGTCGAAGATGACACCAAGGTTCTTAAACTCACAGGAGGGAGCAGAAAGAGGGCCCAGACTGGGCAGCCAGAGAGAGAAAGGAAAGGAGCGAGCAGGTGTATCCACGAGGAGGATCTCAGTCTTACTGGCATTAAGGCAGGGGCCATTGGCGGTACACCATTCCTGAATTGTGGCCAAACAGACTGGTATGAGAAAAGTAGCTGAGGTGGCTGAGGGAAGCCTGAAAGAGAGCTTGGTTCATCCACATAACACTGAAAGTTGGAACATAAGGTAGAAATGTGGTGGGCAGGAGGTGCCAGGTAGTGGTTGAAAAGCCATGGAGAAAGGTTAGACCCCTGGGGAACACCACAAGTAGAGAGAGAGAGATAGAAGAGAGGAAAGACCCCAGTTGGACCTGAGAGTGTCGGTCAGTGAGAAAGGAGGTCAACCAAGCCAGAGCCTGATCAGTGATACCCAGGTTATCACAGAGGCGATTGAGCAGGATGGCATGGCTCACTGTATCAAAAGCAAAGGATAGATTGAGGAGAATGAGGACAGAACAAAGATTAGAGTCAAGATTAGAGAGTAGGTCTTCACAGGTGTTCAGGAGAGCAGTTTCCGTGCTTCTGCCAGCTCTGAAGCCAGACTGGTGGTCGTGGAGACAACCAACAGATTCAGTATGCAGATTAAGCTGGGAGATGGCCAGCTTTTCCAGAGGTTTGCCCAGGAAAGGAGTGATGGAGATCGGGCGATAGGTAGCCGGAGAGGAAGAATCGGCAGAGGGCTTCTTAAGAAGGGGGTGCACAAGGGAGTGCTTGAGGGGTAGCGGAAGGTTCCATTGGCAAAGGAGTGATTGCTGAAATCAGGCAAGGCTGGAGCAAGGGTGTTGATGTGGTCCTTGATGGTTCTGTATGAGCTGGGGAGAACCTGCTTTGACGAGACGTTCATAGATCGGACTTGTGTGGAAACATCATCAGGGGTTAACAACGGAAAGGAGGAGAAAGAAGGAGAGACGCCCAAAGACGGGCCATGAGTGGTAGAGGAGGAGGAAGAGGAGATAGAGGAAGAGAGGGTGGGCAGGATGTCCAGAGTTTTAGCAGTGAAATTAGAGGCCAAGGCCTTGCAGAGGGCTTGGGAGGGAACAGAAGAGGTAGAGACTGCAGCAGGATTGGCCAGCTCCTTGCAGATTTGGAAAAGTTTGGCAGAGTTGTTAAATGCTGCAGAGATGCAGGCTTGGATGTAGGTTCTCTTCTTAGAGAGGGCCGAGAGTCTATATTGCCTTTGGAGCAGGCGGCAGACCTGTTTGTCAGGGGGTGTGCCTGATGTCCTCCACTTCCTCTCAGCCGTCCTACGCTTGCGTTTAACGCTAGCGAGGTCAGCGTCATACCAAGAGTTGCACTTGGATTTGGGCTTCAAGCGGATCCTCATGACAGCGGCAAGGACATCAAGAGTGATAGAGAGAGGAAGGATAGAGAGGGCTGTGTCAGGGTTTGAGTCAACCAAAGGTGCAGGAAGAGGAGAGAAAGTGGAAGCAAAAGCCTCAACTGACACATGCTTCATGGATCGGATGACTGAGAACGTAGGTGGCAGTGCTGGAGTCGGCTTAACCTGAGGGGTCAAGAGGGAGAGGTGGGAGGAAAGGAAAATGTGGTCACTCCAAGAGAGAGGAGTGGTGGGAGGGCTATAGAAGGGGAGGTCTGAGGAGATCAGAACATGTAGGCTGTGCCCTGCAGAGTGAGTCGGGCAAGAGGGAAGAATAGAAAGAGAGAAAGAGCCGCAGAGGTTGTGAAAGAGTCTCAAAGAAGGGCTAGTAGCATCCAGGTGGAAGTGCAGGTCTCCAAGGAGAAGAAGTTAAGAGGTAGAGGCAAGGAGGGAGGAGGAGAGGTCAATCCACTCACAGGAATCGGGCGACCTGGCCAGGCGGCCTGTAGATAGTGGCCACTGTGAGAGAGAGGGCAGGAGAGATAGAGAACCTGCAGACCAGGCATTCAAAGGAGGAGTAGTCCTGCATTGGAATGATAGAAGCAGGGATCCACTCCGGGAAAAATCAAGGCTACACCCCCACCGGGATGGTTGGTTTTGGGTTCGGAAAGGATCTTGTAGCCATCAGGAAGGAGAGTGTCAAAACCCGTGACAGAGCTGGCCGTGAGCAAAGTCTTGGTGAGACCGAGTACATCCAAATCAAGCTCTTCCAGGGGACGGCAGATGTCAGAGGAATGTTTGACAGCTGAGCGAGAGTTGAGAGTAGCAATGAGGAGCCGGTTTCCACTTTTGAAGGACTTCTGTGAAGGGGTACAATTAACTCTCCTATATAACAGCTCTGGTTTGATCCTCCTGGTTAGATGGTAGGTATGGCTCTCTGTGTTTCTCTTGCTTTATGAAAGGTAGTTTTGTTGTATTTCCCCATATCTTTGTGGTGTTATAGATGTTTCATTAATTAATTCAGTTTACCCTCTGTCTTTAGTGGGGAACAGAACCCGGCTCTTTTACATGGGAGGTAACCATTCTACCACTGTGCCATTTCTGCTGTACTGCTATTCAGTGATGAGCGAGGCTGAAGCCTTTTTCTTGCAGATGATAGGTGATGTTCCTCTCTCTCTGCTGGCAGTGTGTCTCACTGCATGTTGCCAGCTTCACCAGCCGCTCCTCTCCCTTCACCACCACAAGGATTCAGCGATATTATTATTTGTGCTAGTCAAGGAAAACCTTGAATCACCACCTTACTCCATATTATAATGTAGCACTGTGCTAGGAGAGTACATACAATTTTCAATTTCAGACTTACAGCCACAAGAGTGTACAATTGTATGTGTCGTAATCATGCTGTAATGCTGGGTGTGAAATTGTATGTTGTGTTATGGTGCGGTAATTCAGGGTGTTAATTTGTATGCAGTGTATTTGTGTGGTAATGCAGGGTCGGAGTCGCCACTGTTAAGATGCTCCTTATCTTGTATATAAAAATAAACGTGTGCCTCCTGTACAAAATGCCAGTGTTTTATTGGGGAAAGATACCCTCTATAACCCATGGGCAAGTGCATTTAAGAAGTGCCAGGAAGAAGTTACATTGTAGTCATTCCCAACATCTGTTGTACAGGTAGTATGAGCTTCAGAAAAGCTTCACACAATAGGAAACATGTGGAGAACACAGAGTAGTCTACTTTTTCCTCCTCCTCCTCCTCCTCCTCCTCCCAGGAAAAAATATATCATCAAAGAAGAAGAGTGAGGAAGACCTTATGTATTTTTTCAAAAAAAGCCTTAAAAAAGGGCGTAGGAAACAGAAGTGCAAACAAGCTTCTCCAACTTCTTCCTCGATCAGCTCTTCCTCTTCTAAATTGTCATCATTCAAATGAGACATGTATAAAGAGAAAGAAGCAGGTACCTGGACAAAGAGGTGCTGGATAAGGTGATTTATCAAGTGGCAGATTACATGGGGTTTCAGCAGGAGACAGCTTCCTCTTCAGGGTAACAGGGAAAGTGTGCCCTCCCAAAACGATTTTAAACTCAGTAGAAATAGGACTTCCTCTGATACCAGAAGTCAAAGAAGAGATCCTGAAGCAATGGGCAGAGCCTAATAGGATTAATGTCCCCAGATGTATGACAAAGCTGTTTCCTCTTTAGGGAGGAGATAAGTCTCTATCACAACCTGTCCGGATTGATGACATCCTTCCAAGCCTGGTGAGATGGTCCTCTTTGGCTCCAGAGGAGGCAGAAGAAAAGGAAACAGTAGATAACAAGGCAGATTCTAAGTCACTCAGTACAAGTACATATACGTCTCCTACACAGCAGAGACTGCATTAGGATGCTCTTTTATTGCTGCCAAAAGTTATTAAATAAACTACTCATTGTGCTCTCATCGTGGCCAATTACAATCACAGGTGGAGTTATCACCCAACCTTTCTTACCATAGAGCTAAAGCATCAGCCCTTACCATGAGGGCAGCAGTGGCGGGCAGACAACACTTACATTTGAGAGGCTGGCATACAAACACCTGAAGGTGGCATCAGTAAGTCTCCCTTTGAAGGCCAAATGTTGTTAGGAGACTCACTGCAGGACAGGATCCATTAAGTATTGAAGGCGGACAAACATGCAGAAACATTTTGTAAAAGAACATGTGCAAAATATCATATATATCTTCCTAATCAAAAAGGCATACTATGTCCTATCTTGTAGGCAAAAGTGAATCTACTCAGCACTAAAGGTTGACATACCATTGCTACAGAAGTAGGCAAGGCCATTCCCTCCTATGTCAACCCTGAAGTCCTGATGCCAGGCCAGTGGGATCAAGGCTCTGCTGGTTTCCCAATGCTTGGAAAGACCTTTCCTCAGATAGATGTGTTACAGCATTGTACAGTATAGCTTCAGAATAGAATTCTGGGCACTCCCAGAACCATTGGGTCAAGTGTTGGGAAGGAGGGGCGGTAGTCCCAAGCCCCTGAGCCATTTAGGAAGAGACGATTGTAGAAGGAGATGCCGTGGGTGAACAAAGGAGAATGGAGGGGTTCAGTGGGACACCCATAGAAGCTGCATTGTGTTGGAAATGTAGTGGATTTCGGTATTAGTATCAGTGAAGCTCCATTTTAGAAGTTAGACGCCATTTTGAAATTGAGGCCTAGTGCCCTAGCTATGCCAGTACGCTTACATCCAGTCCTGAGGGTTAGAAGTGTGTGCGTGTGTTCCTTGCTCGCAGTCCTGGCAGCTCTGCAGAAGGTTAATTTCTAGAAAACACACACAAAGTTCTTTATTGTGTCTTATCATTAGTGCATGTAACCCAGAAGGAATGTGCCCTGTAAGGCCAAGAGAAGGCGGGAATGGATCTTTGAAGAGCTGTCCCATGAGAAGTGGGGTGTGGGCTTTAGGCCTTAGCCCGTCCAGATCTCTAAGTTATAGCGGCCCAAGACCCCCAAGCCCAAGACACAAACATTTGAGTGCACTGACCAGCCTAAGACCCCTGGCATTAAAACTGTAAAGTGGCCGATCGATCAGGAAGATCAGAGACCGAGGCAGGTTGCCCCCACTATTGGTTCATGTGATTTGCGCTGCGAGGGGCCAAGGGAAGGTAACACATTTAAACGGTGGGTGGGAAAGTTGCAGAGGCACCGGCGTATCTGGGATTGGATTCACATAGTTATAAGGAGTTATCACGACCTCTAAAGTAGCCACCTCGCTCATGTCCTTGGTAATAGGTGCACTGCAGTATCAATGAAGTAATTAATTGTGTAACTAAATTGCCAATTAGAGCCCATGTACCCGATGACGGAAGACAAAGATCCCCATGTGGAACAAGATAGACAGAAGATGCTGGGACCAATCACCTGGCATCCCATATGGAGCAGGCTATATGTGTATAGGGTCATACCAACAAGCTACCTGGATTTGTAACCTATGTGAGTTACGTCACTTGTGATGCTGTGTACCTTTATAACCCATTGCTTATGCTGTTTTTGCCAGAGAACATCATGGAAGCAGAGTTCTTTGCTGGCACACATTTATATTTTTATGAGAATAAACTTTGTTCTCCTTGCAAGAGGTGTGTTGGGCCTTTTTCCCTAGTGGCTTGTATTTTTTCAGGTGTGAGGATTGAGGGGTTACTGTACATATTTGGTGACAGTGGTGTACAGGAGGCGTTTTGACAGAATTCCTGTCTGCTTTTTGGAGCGAGGCACGGCTCCTACGACAGTGCAGGCCATTAATGGGACCCTGTGACGGACGAGCTCGGATGAACATACATATTTAAGTACACCTCTTGCGAGTGAGAATAACAAGGGAGGACGCTGAAAGGGAAGGGAGGATTGGGAAAAGAGGTGTGTGGGTTTTTGTGCGTTGAAGAGGAGGGGGTGAGAGTGCCTGGTGGAAAGATGGGTGATTAAAGTGAGTAGTGTCTAAAGACCACGTGGCAAATATTTTTATTATATGAGAAGAGAAATGGAGAAGTGGAATCCTTTCCAAGACAGGGAAGAAGATGGCGCCATATTTAAAAAAGATAAGAGGATACAAAAGTAAGGGCTCTGTATAATTATAATTAGAGCGTTTGAATTCCTGTGCCCAATATATTTCAGGTGGGGGAATAAGGTGAAGTAGTGGTTGTTATTTTAGTTTGGTGTTTTAGCCTGTTATTTTCATGCTGTTGACTTATATTGTATAGTAGGAGGGGGCCAAGGGAGGCCTGTGGAAGAAGTAGTGTGGGTATTGGGTGTGTGGGGACAGTGGCTGAGTGTGCGTGTAGTGATTGGGAAAAAGTGTACTGTTGGTAGGGGCGACGGGGTAACGGGAGAGAAGGATTGGTAGGAACGCTTAAGATTAACTATATTTTGTATATGGTGTCACATTTTAGTATATGAAGTGCTTTAACATGGTGGTAGCCACACCATTAGTGTATATGTGTAGTGCATTGCCGTTGTACAAAGGTACCCAATTGCACTTAGAAGTTGCGCCCAATAGCCTCTCTGAGAAAGTTGAATTTAGATTTGTTCCCACTTGCATTTAGAAGTGCCCCCAACTGCATTTAGAAGTGCCCCCAACTGCATTTAGAAGTGTATCCAATTGCAATTAGAAGTGTACCCAATTGCATCTAGAAGTTTCACCCAATAGCCTCCCTGAGAAAGCTGAATTTAGAAGTGTACCGAATTGCACCTAGAAGTGTACCCAAGTGCATCTAGAAGTTGCGCCCAATAACCTCCCCAAGAAAGTTACACTTAGAAGTGTACTCAATTGCATTTATACGTTGCGCCCAATAGCCTCTCTGAGAAAGTTGAATTTAGATTTGTTCCCACTTGCATTTAGAAGTGTACCCAATTGCATTTAGAAGTCGCGCCCAATAACCTTCCTGAGAAAGTTACATATAGAAGTGTACCTAATTGCATATAGAAATCACGCACATTAGACTCTCTGAAAACTTGAATTTAGAAGTGTACCCAACTGCATTTAGAAGTGTCCTCAACTGCATTTAGAGCTGTACCCAACTGCATTTAGAAGTGTACCCAACTGCACTTAGAAGTGTATGCCAATTGCACTTAGAAGGGTACCCAATTGCACCTAGAAGCTGCGCCCAATAGCCTCCCTGAGAAAGTTGAATTTAGAAAGTCTTCCGAATTACACTTAGAAGTGTACCCAAGTGCATCTAGAAATTGCGCCCAATAACCTCCCTGAGAAAGTTACACTTAGAAGTATACCCAATTGCATTTAGAAGTGTACCCAATTGCATCTAGAAGCGTACCAAATTGCAGTTAGAATTATAAACAATTGCTTAGAAGCACCAATCAATCTTTGACTAGTTGATCCTGGAAGTGTACCTAAAAAAGAACTACAATCAGAAAACCCTCCTAAATCAACCCAAAGCTCACACCAATCATGAGCGCACCAACTCCACCAGTCACTGTCACAAACAACTCCCGTGGACCTCCTCCACTCTCCGATCTGCCTTCCTTCCCACCCCCCCCTCCGCAATCCCTGCCATCACCCTCTCCAAACAACAGGCCAGGGGGGCACTCACCCCAAGACCTCTCCTCCCCTGAACCACACCGCCAACCCGCCAGCACCACCCATGCCCGCTCCCCTCACTACCACACCCCACCCTGCAATCACCCACCCCCCACCTTGCCATCATACCCCTGCCATCTTCCCCCCGACTGCACCCTTTCTCCTCCCTAAAAACTGCGCGCCTAGCCCTAGCGAGAACCGAAGCTGCCTCCCTCTCTCCCTCTGACCCCCCCCACCCTCTCTCTCTCACACCAGTCGCTGCAAAGAAACTAAAGAGGAAACGCTCCTGGTCCCCCTCAACCTCTCTGCTCTCCTCGCCTCCCTTGTCTCGACCCACCACCTCTATCCCACAATCGCCCCCTCCCCCTTGACCTCTCCCTTCCTGAAACCCCTCTCCCTCGATTTCTCCTCAACTGCAACTGAAACTCCCAACCGCCCACTCCCCATCCTCAAATCCCCCACCCCAAACCCGATCATCCTATCACACACAGCCACCCAACCCCGCCCGAAACCTGCAAAACTTTCGGCTCGCCCACTTTTCCCTAACATCACCAACCTTACCCCTCTCCCTCCTCCCTCTCCCCCTCCGCCCAATCCCGCTCCAGCACCGATACCAACCTTCCCTGCCGATTTGAA
The DNA here is from genome assembly GCF_040938575.1 of Ambystoma mexicanum. Lineage (NCBI taxonomy): Eukaryota > Metazoa > Chordata > Amphibia > Caudata > Ambystomatidae > Ambystoma > Ambystoma mexicanum. The sequence goes on along the minus strand of NC_090933.1, from coordinate 359,439,552 downwards.
CTGTATCCTATTTAATGCCCGTTCTGTAGCAAAAAACAGACATTGCATCTTTGACCTCCTCGCCTCTGTCAAACCAGACCTAGTTTTCATCACTGAAACCTGGTTCTCTGATGACTTCAGCCCAATTGCAAGTGAAGCCTTTCCACCCGACTACAGCCTCATCGCACTGAACCGTCCGTCCAGAGGAGGGGGGGTAGCATTTGTCTTCAAATCTCTCTTCCGCGCCTCAATCATGGACAACCAACCCTCCATTCCATCCTGCGAATCCCTCCTCGTTAAACTATCCCTCTCCCCGTCGCTCTCACACACCTTCCTAATAATCTACAGGCCCACTGGCCACGATAGACATTTCGCAAACAACCTTTGCGACTCTATTGCCACCCTCCAAATAAACCATCCCAACCTCACCCTTCTCGGAGACTTCAACATATGGCTCGACATCCCCACCAACCCTATGACACTCGCCGTGGTGGACGGTCTAGATGCAATTAATCTCCAACCCCACATAAACGGCCCGACGCATTTTAAAGGACACACTCTCGATGCCATCTTTAGCTTCAACACCCTGATTCAGTTAAAGCCCCCCACCCCTATCATCTGGTCCGATCACTTAATTCTCTCGTTCGCCATCCCCTCACCCGGCCCCTTCCCGTACTCGCATCTGAACCTCCGAACCTATGCAAATGCTGGAAAAAACTAATAATCACCCCGGACCTAGCCGAGGCACTCCTCCAGTCCCCACCACCTACCTGCCGCCCCAACAACCAACTAACACCTGAGGCCTTTGACACATGGATCAACGCATCTTTGGTGCGACTCACCCCCCCATGCAAACCATCAACCCGCCATGGCCCTTTCCCCAGATGGTTCACTCCTGAGCTGAAGACCACTAAACGACACTACAAATACCTAGAACGCAATTGGCAGAAAGAGAGAACCCATGAGAGCAGAACCACCTTAGCCCGACACTTGTACCTGTATAAGGCCGAAATCCGGAAAGCCAAAAAAGCCCACTACAACACCCGAATCCTAAACTGCAAAAACCCAAGCAAAGAACTCCACAAAATCATCGCCAAATTCACCAATCCAGCTTGTAATACAACCGTCCCGACCCCTTCACAATCAGTGTGTGACTCACTCTCCCTCCACTTTTACACCACAGCTATTGAAAGGACAAAAACTGTAAACACCAAACTGACTCTCTTACAGCCAACCAACAATCCTCCACCCGTACCGGCCAGCCCGTCAGCTACAACCTCTACTCGACCAACGTTCGAATCCTTTAGTCCAATATCACCAGAACAATTTCTCAAACTTCTATCTGCCCGCAAACCATCTGGATCCCCCCTGGACCCCTGCTCAGCCACAACCCTTAAAGAAATGTTTGCTTCCACCTGCGCAGGAGAACACGCAAGATCTATCACAAATGCCTCCCTTTCCTCCGGTATTTTTCCCGAAGCATTCAAAATGGTACACGTCAAACCTCTAATTAAAAAGCCTTCGCTCGACCCTCTCGAGCCCAAAAACTACCGCCCAATCTCAAACACCAGATTCCTTGCCAAACTCATTGGCCCTCATTACGACCCTGGCGGAGATCATGGTGCAATATGCACCATGGAGCATGGCGGAAAGCTGCCAATACCGCCATGGGGGTTGGCGGATTTACCGCCCCATTCCGACCTTGGCGGGGCGGTAAATCCCCAATCCCCATTTTGCCCTTCCCCATTCCCATTTTTGCCCCATAGGGTATAATGGGAGTGGGGAAGGCGTTAATTACGCCACCGTAAATTACGGTGGCGTAATTAACATCAAGGTCCCGTAGCGCCATGGATTTCTCCGCCCGGAAAAACCAGGCGGAAAAAGGCTCCATGGCGCTACGGGAACTCGTAGTAAGGCGGAAGGGTCCGCCATGATTACCGCTGGCGTAAACCCACTCCGCCAGGGTCGTAATGAGGGCCATTGACCGAACCGCCTACTCTCAACTAAATGCCTTTGTCGAAGCCAACAATCTCCTTGACGCTGCCCAATCAGGTTTCAGAACACGTCACGGAACTGAAACCACCCTAACCTCGATCTGGGACGACCTTAAAATGACAGCTGACTCCGCGGGATGTGCTGCTCTAATCCTTCTCGACCTATCCGCTGCCTTTGACACAATCAATCACTCAATCCTCCTAGACCGCCTCCACTCCCTAGGAATTCGTGGAACCGCTCTTAAATGGATAGCTTCATTCCTCAAAAACAGGCACCAAATAATGGCACTATCCAGCTTTACCTCCCAAGCTCGACCAGTCGACACGGGAGTCCCTCAAGGAGCGTGTCTATCCGCCCTCCTGTTCAATCTCTACCTGATCACCCTCCCACCAATAATTCGTTCTCACAACATCCTTTGTTACAACTACGCCGACGACACTCAACTAATTCTAAAATTCCTGAACTCGAAACCCAACTCCCGACCCGACCTGGCATCCTGCCTCCTTAACATAGAACGCTGGATGACCCAAACCCACCTCTTGTTAAATCCCTCCAAAACTGAAATCATGGTTTACGGCAACACCGATCTTCCGCACCCACTACCCTGGCCACCCGCCATGGGCAACTCACCTACACCCTCCAACACAGTGAAAAATCTTGGGTGCACCCTGGACTCTGACCTAACACTCTCGCGCCAAGTCAACAATGTCTCAAAGTCCTGCCACTACCACCTTAAAACCCTTAGACGCATCTTTCCATACCTCTCATTTCCCAACAGAGTCTCCGCTGTCCAATCAATCGTTATTTCCAGACTGGACTACGGGAACCCCCTATACCTCGGAACCTACCAACTGAATAAACTCCAAAGAGCACAAAACGCGGCGGCCAAAATGCTACTTGCGCTCGGTCCAAGAGACCACATATCGCCAGCTCTTAAAACACTGCACTGGCTTCCAGTAGCCCGTAGGGTGGCTTTCCAAACCTTATGCCCCTCCCATCGAGCACTGCATAAAACTGGACCTCAATATCTTCAAGACAAACTAATACCTTATCATCCCACTCGCACCCTAAGATCAAGCTCAGCCGGCCTCCTGGTAATTCCCAAGACGAACTCAGTCAGGCTAGGCGGATCATCATTCTCAGCCCTGTCTCCAACCCTGTGGAACTCACTCCCACCCCACATCCGCCTAACTGAGGACTTAACGTCCTTCCGCAAACTACTGAAAACCTGGCTCTTCCCCTAAAACCAAACTAGCATCATCACAATAATACCCACCCAACAAACTACCTGAAGCGAGAAAAGGACCACCAAATAAACTCGAATGTAAACTAGAAAGACAAACAGACCTAAACGAGTAACACAGATCAAAACAGTGAAACGGATAATAGGAATGAATCATTGAGAACCATAGGAGATGTGAACCGATGAAAGGGACATAATGAATGAGGAGGGAACAAAGTGAATGACATAAATGAAATAGTTAGAATGGATGAAACGTATAGAACAGACAAATACACTAAGTGGAAGCGTGCATGAGTGGAAGAACAGACGACTAGAAAGATCAAATGAGTATGGTGACCGGATGAAGTAGTTGAACATAATAATGCCAATGAATATGAAGAATGGTTGGATGTGTAGAGCGGCTGAGCGAATTGAGTGGATGAGTACATATAGAATAACCAAGCACGCTAATACAGAGAAGCGAACAAAACGCAAGAGCGCATAGAACTCAGCTGGATAGTGCAAGAGGGCGAGGGCGTAGAACTATATTGAACGGACAAACGTTTAGAGATGGAAAAAAAAACAAAAAAAAAACGATTGTGCGCTGAAGATCGGATGAGCACGGAGAGCGGATATGCACGGAGAGCGGGTGAGTGGATGAGAGTGGAGAGCGGATGAGTGTGGCGAGCGGGTGAGTGTGGCGAGCGGGTGAGTGTCGAGAGCGGGTGAGTGTGGAGAGCGGGTGAGTGTGTCGAGTGGATGAGTGTGGTGAGCGGGCGAGTGTGGAGAGCGGGCGAGTGTGGAGAGCGGAGGAGCGTGGAGAGAGGTAAGAGTGAACAACGTCTGAATGTGGAAAGCGCAGAAGCAAGTGTGGAGAGCGACTGAATGTGAACACTGCAGAAACGTATGAAGTAGTTGAGCAGTGGAGAGCGACTGAGTGTGTAAAGCGACTGAGTGTGTAAAGTGACTGAGTGTGTAGAGCGGCTGAGTGTGTAGAGCGACTGAGTGTGGAGAGCAGAGGAGTGTGGAGAGCGGAGGAGTGTGGAGAGCGGATGAGTGTCGAGAGCGGATGAGTGTGGAGAGCGAAAAAGTGAATGTGTAGTGTGGATGAGTGTAAGGAGCGGATGTGTATGTGGAGCGAATGAGTGCTTGATGCGAATGAATATGTGGAGCAGACAAGTGTGTGAAGCGGGTAAATGTGTGGTGCGGATGAATGTGCGTAACAGATGATTGCATAGAGTGGACAAATACATAGAGTAGATAAGTGTGTGGAATGGATGGACATATGGAGCAGACGAGTACTATTGTCAAGCCGACGAGTAGTATGTTGTGCCGATGAGTGGGTGGACCGGATGAGCGTTGTCGACTGAACGAGTGTCTAATCTGGACGAGTATGTAGACTGGACGAGTGTGTAGACTAGACGAGTGTCTGGAGTGGACGAGTGTCTGGAGCGGATGAGTGTCTGGAGCCAACGAAGGTCTGGAGCGGACGAGGGTCTGGAGCAGAGGAGTATTTGGAGCGGACGAGTGTATGAGGAGCTGACGAGTGTGTGGAACGGACGAGTGTGTGTAACGAACGAGTGGAGCGGATGAGTGTACAGAACTGATGAGTATGTAGAGCCGATGAACGCATGGAGCAGTTGGGTTTGTAGAGCGAACAAAATGCATAGAACGAACCTACCCGCACGGAACTGCGTGACATACATATTATGCCTTGGAATGAAGGGAACATTTGAAAAACATACATCATACCACACCCCACGCTTACTCTCTCCCTTACACCACCACTCAACTAGAACACAGAGATACTATGACACCATTCGGTATAACTGTTCTCATATCTACATTCTCCCGCTCACTCCACATCACTCTATGTAAACATTGCTGGTTTTTACACCCCCCAGCCAGGGTTCTCCTCGGGCCTAACGCAGCCACACTCACTCTGGATAAAGCCGGCCAGAGCGAACACATACTCCTGATCTCTCAACCACCACACCTACCGCTAAGAAGCAGCTACCACTTGAATTCCGCACCAGCTGCACACATACCTGGTGCATACACGCACCTTTTAGACTCTCTCTACTGACCCGAACTTCGGTTCCCAAGGGCATTCAACCTACCAGCGCCTTCAGACCATACCAATGGTATATAAGGCGCTATATAAATGCAAAATAACATAACATAACATTGAGAAGTACCATAAGCAGGGGTAGCGCAGATGCAAGGGAGTATGTTTCGCCCATGGCCTGAGCAGGGTATGAATAACAGAGGGATACTGAAACACAGCACCCATTTAATTTTTGGCAGCCAAATATAAGGCTAACTGTAAAATAATCGATTGCGAAATGACCCAGGAAGAAAAAAACAGAAGTCATTTTTTTCGAAAATAACTTTCTGGTTTGTCTCCCACAGACATTTTGGACCACCCGCTCCCACCCCACCTCCTTCACGCACATGTAAAGCAACCGGCGCTGCAGGCACCTTTCCTTTTTTTTTGTTTACTTGTCCCCAGCTTTCCTTTTTATGGATGCAGGGGACACCCCCACACCCCTTGAAGTCCCGGAATGTCAGTCAAGGGGAGCGGGGGACACCCCCGCAACACCCGCTCCCCTTGACGGACATTTTATGAATTTGTTTTTTTTTTCAATGCCCTTTTTGGCATTTTCTCCCTTGTACGGAATCCAAATATAAAGGTAAAAAGCTCCAAGGAGGAAAGAGATTTTAGAATAATGGAAAATGGTGGAGGACATAGAGGACAATGATGATTGTAAACATCAGTGTGACAACAGCCCAACCCTGAGTGCAGTTAAAGCAGTAGTATCTGAGGAAAAGCAGTTGTCTCCACCCCCAGTAGGATGCTACCTGACCCTTCCTGCCACGGGATATACCAACCCAACGTATGTGTCGCCTTCCGCCACAGAACCACCCCCATCTGTGTTACCGCCCTCATATCAAACAAATACTACGCTGCCATAATGGTGGATAGGAAACCACAGAAGGAGTTAGAAGAAGCTTTAAAGGCAGTGCCAATGGTTGAGGGCCCTCAGGGAAGAAGGAAGCAAATCAGGGTTTGGACTAGATAAATGGAGGGCCGGAGACATTTTGTTTCGATTAGATAGTACTGCAATCAAAGATATTCATATTAAAAAGGAGAAGTGGAGCGGTGATGAACGAGAGGCGGGAGTACAGACTACAGGGCAGTGAGGTCGGATGTAGATACAAACAGGGCATTGCGGGAGGATGGGTGGGACACAATGGATGAATTAGAGGATGAAGAGGAGGTCCACAGTAGAGGAACAGATTCGGGTGAGCAGCCGTGGTGAGGAAAAAGATGAGTGGTGGCAAGAAGGGGAGAAGGGGAGTGGGTACACAGTTGCCGTTATTGCATAAGGGCCCAGGAGGGCACAGTATTTACCTTGGGCTCAGATGGACAAAAATAACCTTATTAAAGCACTTCCGCCCTCACTGGAGGGGCTGGAAAATGGATTTATGCCAAACAAACAGCTGGTATCCCTTTAGCAGTGAGAGATGTAAATAGTTTGCTTGTAGCAATTATGGGGGTTCAGGCAGGGGATGTTTGGGTTAGGGCTGGATATCCAGGTGTAAAGATAAATGATGTACAGGTGCCTTTCAACAACATCAGAGCGCAGGTGTGGGCTGCACTTCAGCGGTCATACCCTGATACGCTGGATCTGCAGTCCATAAGCAGTACACAATAGGGGATGATGAGGACCCCGCTCAATACATTTTGAAAGTACAAGAGATGTGGAGGGCAGTGGTGGGGGAACAGTGGGAATGGTCATTTCCGCTTTTCTATTTTGTTATTAAAAGGAGATTGCCCAAGAAAGTATAGAAAGCTATTGATAAGATGGTGAGTATTGAGGTAAGAGTCTGGGCTGAGATACAGACTATAAGTATACACCACTGTAAGTGGATCAAAGAAAGAGAGAAGTAAACAGCACAAAGGTTGCAGGCTGAGGAAGCGAAACTAGTACAGAGGAAATAGGCAAAAATAGCAGTTGAATGGGCAGTTGTGGCAGTTACTAAAACAGATGCAGCAAAGCAGGCAGCAGCGCAAATTGACACAAGAATAGCAGTGTTCAGGCCAGACGGAGGGCAACAGAATGGTGGGTCTCAGTCACAGTACCCTGAGTGGTACCAAGGAGATCAGCAACATGGAAGCGGAGGGTTTCAAGGTCGAAGGAGAGGCAGGGGTGGATTTGTAGGAATGGGGCAGACAGAGGGAGCGGGACCAGTCCAGTGTTGGGGATGCAGAAAAATGTGTCATTTTGTGAGGGAGGGAGTGCAGAAGTAGGATGGGAGCAGGATATAACCTGTACACTCCTGCGGGCCCAATACCACAGCAGCAACACTTTCCGGTGCCCCCGATGCCCATGTCAATACCATATGAGATACACCAGGCGTATACACAGTTGTGACCACGACCCCCTCAGACACAGTTGCCTGCCCTTCCTGGCACCCCAATACAAGCTGCGCCACCAGGCCAATCACATAGCGCTCAAATGCCTGGAAGCAATGCTGACCCTAATAGGACAGTGACACATTATCGAGGAGTAAGTATCCTGGGAGGCAACCTTTTCACGTTCCTAGGTATAAATACATATACTGATTAGGAGAACCCACAGAAAACTCTTGTGTGCCCAGTCCTGTTTATGACTACCCACCCAGACGAGGAACCCTTGGTGGGCACAGGGATAGGAAACAAACAATTCATCTTTATGGTTAACACGGGTGCCACTAAATCATGTATTAGTGAAGGAGACTTCTTGTTACCAGGTGAAACTCTCGGCATGCAGGGCTTCTCTGGGGAGTTTGCAATGGTTCCTTTTACAAAAGATGTATCCATCAAAATAGGAGGCAAAGTGGTGGGTGCACCTCTACTATATTTAGAAACCTCACCAATAAATGTGTTAAGGTGCGACCTCCTAAGCAAACTTATCATGACCATCTCCTTTACAGATCGAGGAATAATACGTGCTACCCCAGGAATGTTTGCTATGCGAGCAATGGTGATAATACATGCTACAGGAGAGGAGATGGTGGTTCGCAGCATTCCTGTTCACCCTGATATGTTCATATATGGGATTACAGTTTTGCTTGTTGCTATGCCCTAGATCGGGAAAGCATGTTGGCGGATACCATCTGATTTTATCTTCATACCTGTTGTGACCACAGAGCTTGTGGAAGGGACAATACTTCCACTGGACCTGCAGGGGTTGGTGGTGTCAAAGAAAAGGATTGTGGTAATTGGGACCGATTCAGATGTGTTTGAGTGGTGTTTATTGAGCCAATGGTACCCTTGAAAGAAGTAATGGTTGCAGAATTGTTTGAGGATCCGGTTGTTGACGGAGAGATTGTGCTGGCTATTTTCACTCCCCTGTGAGATAATGGTACAATACTGCAAGCTACAGTGTTCTATGATGGCCCTTGTAACAGCACCCCATTTCACCATACATGCTAACATTCCAGGGCACCTCGGAGGGAGATTTCATCAGAGAAATCGGGAGGCAATTATTTCCCCATAGGAATGCATTGGGGAAAGAATTATTTTAGGTGGGAGAACGTGAAAAATAGTAATATTTTTCACTGAAAAATCAGGAGGGTTGGCATGTATGTTTCACTGACAATGACCTAGAAGAGGTTTCTGAGAGGCTGTGGACAACCAGTGCCCATGATGTCAGCTTTTTACAGGGGGTGGCTCCCGTTTGAATCACACTTAAACCAGGTGCAGTGTTACCCCGAGTGAAACAAAACCCACTGTCCAAAGAAGCAGAGGCGGGGATAACGGATACCATTTTTGTACTCCTAAACCAAGGAATTATTGTGGCCTCCAGTTCCTCATGCAACACGGCTATATACCTGAAAAAAAGGCAAAGGGGTGATGTTGGAGAATGATCCAGGATTTACGCTCCTTATATTACATTGTACAGGTGGAATTTCTGGTAGTTCCTAAACCAGTGACCATTTTGTGCAGCATCCCAAAACAAGCAACACACTTCACTGTTGTAGATTTGAAAAATGCCTTATTTATATACCCCTACACCCAGATTTTCAATTTCTAACCGCGTTTACGCATGGCGAAAAGCAGTACGAGTACACAATATTACCACAAGGGTATTGTGAATCGCGTATTATTTGTAACAGAATACTACATGCAGATTTTGGAAATATCCAAGTGCCCAGTACTATCATTCAATATGTGAATGACTTTCTAGTATGTAGTGACAGTGAACAACAGTACCAGAGGCACTCTGTTCCGCTCTGTGAGAAACCAAAGGGTGTCTCACTTGTTAGTCCCCGGGGATCGCGCTCTCAGGTGGCCAGGGCATGGACATCGCCTTTGGATCCAGACCCCGGGGGTGGACCAGTGCGGGAGGATTACCTGGGTGAGGGATCTTCGGGGAGTGGGGGTGAGACAACCGATGGTGAGACGCGGTATTCCCCCATTTCCCGTGCCCATACCCATCCTATTTTATAGGATTCTCTGACATCCCAACTACCCCCTTTTCTACACAAACACTGGGCTGAGGAAGAGGAGGAATGAAAGAAAAGAGGCTAACCGGTACATATCCCCTTGGACTTGTCCCATTAATAAGGTCAGGCAAACTCAGGCACTTGACCTTAATCCCATCCATCTGATAACCTTTAGCTCCCCCCACACAGATAAAAGGCAGAACATGGAGACACGCTCAGAGAAAGGTGGAACACGAGAAGGAGCAGATCTTCTGGGGCGAAGGTGAACCCACTGGAGTAGGATGACAGGTCAAGGGACCAGAGTGAGGGGCTGGGAAACCCTGAGCATCCCTGCAAGAGGTTGTTGCCTCCAGGAAACTGTGAGAGATAAGCAGAGAAGGCCAGAACCCAGACAATAAAAAGCCTGCATTGTATTTCAAGGACGCCTGCAACCCTCCGGGGTGAACGGCAGAGTTGGGGAGGCTTGGCCAAGCCTGTGGTATTAAGCTTGACTCATGAATCAAAGCTGCAGAGAGCAGAAATAATGCACACAACTGGTGAGTTAGCGAAATGAATGAAAGGCCGGTTTGTTTCAAGGAAAGATTGAAGCTGCAACAGAGTGTCTCACAATTGAAGGAGGCGCGTGCTGATGAGACGTGAAAGAAAGCAAACCTGTGGGGAACTTTAAAGTCCGCGGTAACTGTGATGCCAATGATATAGAGTAGCAGAGTGGTCAGGCGAAAGGAAACAGCCCACTCAAAAGTCTCCGCAAAATGTTTGATATTTGTTATGAATCATCAAAGTGAATGAACTTTGAAATACGTGATAGTCAAGATTAACCCTGGCGAAAAGCTTAGCTAAAAGGTGATTGCTTTAAGAGAAAGACTTCTTTGAACTTTTTGAACTACCCAGACCAAGAGACACTGGGGCAAATATCAAATGGAAGAGATGAAGTGAAAGTTGAAGGGGTCCTGCAGAGGTTTGTGAAAAGCTTCGCACATTCGAAAGTCTTTGACATCAGTAAAAGGTCCAAGCCTGACTGAGGGAGACCTTGAAGATGAAATAAGTGAGTGGAAGGCAACCCCCTTACAAATGTGAATAAAGCTTTGGAAAGGGAACCCCCCCAAGTGCTGTGATTGCGATGTCCGAGCCCGACAGAGGTATTGAATCAGGTACTTTTCTTGAGAGGTCCGAGCCTGACAGAGGGAAACCTAATTGAATTGTATTGAATCATGAAAGACATTTTTTGTGAGCTTAAGTGACTTTAACGTGGAAGCCAAGAGGGCCTCGACCCACGTATTGGACTGCCTTTTTTTGATAACCTGAGCCGGAGTGTGTCATCCTGCCTACATGGGCCGCCTTACTCAGTGCTGTCCAACGTGGGGAGGAGAGCTGACTCGGCCATCTTGATCCTTTATGCGATAACACTGACTTTCCTTTGCATGCACATTTACCTTTATACACTTTTTGTATAAGAGATAGGGCAGGCATTCCTTTTCTTTAGTATAGGCCATTTTGATTTGACATAGACTGACTAGGACTGTGTTATCGTTATTATTTGATGGTAGAGACTACTCTCATCATAGCTATAGGGCAAAGTAGGAGTTTTTCCAAACACCAAGAATTTAATAAAGGTTTTGAAACTTGTACCTCTTGTGTCAGTGTCATACTTGTGAAACCATGCCTCCCTTGCAGCTCTTACAGCTGTTAGCATATAAGGGGTACAAAGTAGATAAGGCCAAGCTGCAATACTGCCTCCAAGAAGATCTTTATTTTGGACAATTGAAATCTGTCCACAGCAAGAAAATAATACCAGAACGTGCTGCATCAGTACACAGTGCTCTCCAGCCAAAAACTGTCAAAGAAATGCAGACGTTTCTTGGACTGTGTAATTATTGTAGAGCATGGATTCTACATTGCGCTGCGTACACTAGGCCCTTGTTGCTAGGGCCTAGCAAAGTACAGACAATAAGATAACATGGACTGAGGTCATGCTCACAGGCTTTAACGAACTGAAGGAGGCCATTTCCACAACCCCAGTGCTATCACCTCCTGACTATGCCCAAGAGTTTATCTTGCTGCCCCATTCAAATGGTCAAATGATGACGGCAGTAGTGACTCAGAAGAGTAGTATGGGCCACAAGACATTGGTCTATTACAGCAGAATGTTAGACTCAGTAATGCAACGACAGTTTCCTTGCAAGCAGGCGCTTGCCACTGCTGCATTCGCAATTGAGAAAAGCTCCACAATCACCATGGGGTGCTCTGTAACATTGGACATGGAGCATGCAGTGTTTGCCATCATAGAGCGGTCCAAAACAATGCTAATTACACAGCGAGAATCTGCGTATGAGGTTATTTTATCCAGCCCAAAATTCACGTAGTACGGTGCAAGACAGTAAACCCTGCTACATTTCTGACGGAACTGTGTACAGAGGAAGACCTGGCTAGGCATGATTGTGTGACATTTGAGGGGGAGGAGGAGGATATACCAAAAGCAAAAGACAGCCCGCTTGAGGGGGGAATCCTTTTTGTTGATGGGTCAGCAATTATTGACCAAGAGACTGGCCTGAAACATACAGGTGTGGCAGTTGTCTGCCTAGTTGATGGTTAGTATGAGGTGGTGGTACAGAAAAGTCTGCCCATGCATTATTCAGCTAGAGCAGTGGAGCTCATTCCCCTCATTGAAGCACTTCTAGTGTCCCAGGGTTGTTGGGTGGCTATTTATTCTGATTCAGCCTGTGTCACTACAACGGTGCATTCAGGGCTTGCAAGATGGAAAAGGAGAGGGTTCAGAAGGGCTAATGGGTCCCCGGTTCAACATGCAGCATTATTGGATACATTGATTGAAGCTCTTTCTCAGCCCTCCATGATGGCGGTGGTTAAAATCACTGCCCATACTAATGATACAGATGCACTGTCACTCAGCAAAACCGCCGCAGACGTGGAGGCCAAACAGGTGCTTATCATTTCCGAGTATCCCATAGCACGGAGATGGGAGCAATTGCCGGCCCCATACACTTCACTTCCAATAGCACAAATTATTGAATTACAAGGTTGAGCTCCTCAGGAGCAGGAAGTATGGCAGAAAAGAGGGTGACCACAATCCCCTACTGATTTATTATGGTGGTAGGAGAGCACAGGTAAAGTTGTCATGCCACACAAACTGTTGCTGGTCGCCTTCAACCAGTTGCATCATTTGTCTCATTTTTCAAAACAACATATTGCATCAGACATACAGGAGGCCTGGCTTGTTCCTAATCTCCAGGAAGTTGTCACTAAATTGGTGATAAATTGCATCACATGTCAAACTTACAGTACTGGTCAAACCCTACGAACAATACGAGGAGCATTACCCCACCGTACTGGGCCATTTAGGGAGCTCCATATTGCTTACGGGAGAGTGGTGCAATGGGTGTAGATATTTGATCGTTGTGGTATCTCCCGGTGGGTTGAGACAGATCCTTGTGCGCATCCAGTTGCTAAATGTGCTTCCAAATTATTTGTGACAGAGCTGTTTCCTCGCTGGGGTGTTTCCAATGTGCTGCGGTCAGACAATGGCACCCATTTCTTTAATGAGCTTTTTAAAGAAGTGACCGCACTGCAAGGCATCAAGCATCGGATGTGCACAATTTACCACCCCAAGGCAAACAGGATTGTAGAAAGGATGAATGGATTGCTAAAACCACAACTCTCAAAGTTGTGTGTCATCCTTCAGAGAAACTGGGTGCACTGTCAACCCCTTGCTTTATTCAGTTTTTCGAACACAGCCCTGTAAGGATCATAACTTATTACCACATGAGGTGGTAACAGGCAGGCGGATGGATACACCTCTATCTCCTGTAAGGAAGGCCTCTGATGCTCACAGGGCTGCATCTGTTCTGGATGAGGAATTTAAAGATTATTGAACTGTTTTTACTAGATCGATTAAATGTTTTTCTCAACAGATAGCACCACGGCGGTCTGAAGAACCAATCAGCGCTGCATCTATTTCAACGCCTTCACAGTCTCTTCAATTGTCACAGGGCAATTGTGTGTTTGTGAGGAACTTCGTTCACAGGTGGAGCCCCCAATGCTTCATCCCTCACTAACAAACCTGACAGGGCTAAATGAATAGTCCCTGTCACTAGTGAACAGACATTTGCAAAGCAATTCACTGGATGTGCCTAAGTATATACATTATCAGCAGAGTTTTCATCATGTTTCTTTTTAATTAAATGCAAGGTTGATTTATGTTTCATTTTTTGTATTAATAGATTTTTATTGTTTTGAGCACTTTCTTTTTTCCTCTTCCCTTTTTTGTTTAAGAATGAAGGTACAATTGTTTATTGATGCGCCAACTTTTAATTTGCAACATAATGATGTAATGCATACTATGCTTTTCTCTACATATATATGTGTGATTTTGTATTTTTATGTTTGGTTTTGGAATTTATTTGGCATGCAATTTTATATGATATGATAGTTTATTTATATAGCGCCTCTATACAATGTGTTTCAAAGCGCTTCAAGGCAGGGAGGGAAAAGGGAAAATACAATGACATTCTTACATGGCCATGAACAACAAGAATGTGAAATTAACTATCATACTCGGCCTGGCAGCATTTCAGATAATCAAGAGCTAAGACATAGATAGGAAGGGACGGGGTAGTAGGGAAATGGGAACACACAGGCGACTACTGTACTAGGGCTGATGACATTTCTGGTAGAACCGGAGATTAACAAGAGGTGGGACAAGGGGAGGAGAAAGGAGGGATAGGAACAAACAAGCAACTATCATACTAGTCCTGACGACATTTCAGATAGTGCTGGAGGGGGGGAGACAAGTAAGGGAAGGGGGAGGAGACAAACATTTGATGCTATCATACTAGATCCACGGACAATTCTGATAGAGTAAGTGCATGGAAAAAAGTAAGGGAGGGCGGGAGGAGAGAGGGAGAAGGGAGAGGAGGAGAGAACAGAGAATAAAAACTGTGAAAAAGAGCCAAGAAGCAGAGGGAAGAGCGAATACAGTTGCAGAGGTCAGTGAAACACATAATGTTACAAGGAACAGAAAATGTAAGCAAGGATTCAAGATGACGATGGGCACAGCATGATTCAGGGCCATCCTGAGTACGAGATCCAAAGGAGGTCTAACATGAGAGTTGAGAAGGTGAAGCAACAAAAGTCAATGGGCCTCATTAGGAGTATGGCGGTAAGGCAACAATGGCGCTGGTATCGATATCGGCACCGTTGTTACCATACCGCCATACTACGAGTTCTGCTCGAGGGTGCCGTTGCAGCCACCTGGTCTAACCAGGTGGCCGTACTGGCACCCGTGAGCAGAACTCCTGATTGCACCAGCACCGTTATCAACGGTACCGGTGCAACCATGCTCCCCACCCCCATTCCTATGTCCCCTATAGGACAGAATGGGAATCGGGAGCCTGGCAATACCGGCACCCGCGAATGGGCAATTACCGGCCCATTCAACTCGTAATGGGCACGTTATTGGCCAATCGTGGGTGCCGATGCCGGTAGCGAGTTTGGCAGTAGCGGTGCATGTAAAACGGGCACGGCTACTGCCAAGCTCGTAATGAGGCCCAATGTGTCCATAGAATCAAATCCAAGCGTAGGCAACAGGACAGTGGTGGTGAAACCATAGTGAATCAAGACAACTCTTGCAGTGATAAGGAGAAGGGGTGGTAGAAGAAAGAGATAGGGGGAAGCAGGAAAGAAGAGATCAGGTAAAGCAGGGGAGACAAATGGGAATCATGGGGGACCCGGGAGGGGCACAAAGGAAATAAAGGGGGACCAGGGAGGGGGCGGGGGACATATAGGACATCACAGGGAGCCAGAGAGGGGGTGGGGGCACATAGGACATCATGGGGGACCAGGGAGGGGGTAGGAGTGCATAGGACATCACAGCGGACCAGGGAGGGGGTGGGGGCACATAAGACATCACGGGGGACCAGGGAGGGGCTGGGGCACATAGGATATCACAGAGGACCAGGGAGGGGGTGGGGGGCACATAAGACATCACAGGGGACCAGGGAGGGGGTGGGGGGCACAAAGGACTTCACAGGGACCAGAAGGGTGTGGGGGCACATAGGACATCATGGGGGACCAGGGAGGGGTTGGG
Organism: Ambystoma mexicanum; assembly: GCF_040938575.1. NCBI lineage: Eukaryota > Metazoa > Chordata > Amphibia > Caudata > Ambystomatidae > Ambystoma > Ambystoma mexicanum. The sequence goes on along the minus strand of NC_090933.1, from coordinate 359,423,761 downwards.
GGCACATAGGACATCACAGGGACCAGTGAGGGTGTGGGGGCACATAGGACATCACGGGGGACCAGGGAGGGGTTGGAGGGCACATAGGACATCACAGGGGACCAAGGAGGGGGTAGGGCAGCGGGAACCGATCCGGTGGCAGACAGGGGCCTTTGTTTCGGGCCTTAAAGGTGGGCCGGCATTCGCCTGCCGGCTCGCCTGATTGGTCGAGATGTAGTCAGATGAGACCAATCACAGGCAAGCAGGCCGTGGGGCACAACTTTCCGAAACAACGAGGAACGAAACTGCCATGATGAAAGAGGCCTTCAGTAAAGCACAATGAAGGTGAAAGCACAACAAGTGCGCTATGCGGCAGTCACTGATGCCGGGAAGTTGTCGATTTCAATTCCATTAGCAAAGTGGATCAAAGTTAGAAATTAAACAAAATTGCGTGCATGTGCTCAGTGCGTAACTTCAAATGCCCACAAAGCCCAGAGGGCTTACCTTTGACGTCTCGTTATGTAGGAAGGAGATCCCAGGCCTCCAGCCCACGGGATGCAGGACGTCCAGCCTCTGCAGTGAGGAAAAAGTGAACATATAAAAGGAGGGATATTCGAAGGAGGTGTACCATGGGTGGGTGTACATATCAGAATGGGAACGATAACACAATACTGGATATTGACACCAATACACCAGTTAAAAGGGATGTGATAACACGAAAAATGAATACAAGTATATTATCAGATGCAAAGTTATATGTGCCATGTGCCAGAATATAACATATTTTTAGAAGGCAAACTAGAACAAAAAAATATGACAAATATAGAGGGTTAGGTTTTGACATGATAGAGGATGTGCAACATCCAGAGATGAGTAGGTGTTGGTATGCGGACATGAGCTCAGTGGGGAAGCAGAGGGTACATGGGAGTTGGCATATTTTCTCCTTAATACCACATGCGTTGGGGGCCCCCAAGGTGCTAATACCACAAGAAGTTCCACTCTTGGATGCTCAGTGTCCATCTGGCATTATATAGGTTGCAAAGCACGTTCCAATAGCACAGCATACATCTTATGATGATGAACCCAGTTTAACAGCAGTGTGTCTGTAATGCCAGAAGCCCACAGTGCTTACAAAGACCCCACATGCAACTAGAAGGAGTGAGGTTTGTGGCCAATCGGTGGGAAGGGACTGTGATCAATTGTATGGCAGGGGGACTTATCGCACACAGAAAAGAAGTGGTCCAGAGGCTCAATGAAGCATTTCAAGACTACTGGGGGAAGCGTGTGCATGCAAAGCGGACATGGAATGAAGCAAAAGAAAAGCCAGTGAAGATGCAGAAACAAGAGGAATATCAGCTGTGCTGCTATAATGCAGGAGATGTCCCCAAGGGGACGAACATCAAGTGCAATGTGACAATACAAATTCCAGATCTCAAGAAAGGAAAGACAGCAGTGATGGATATTTATTGGGTCTATGGCCAGCAGGCATTCTGCACATCCCACCATCATGGAGGGGTTTATACTCATTACGTCGAAAAAAAGGAACGCTATACCAAAGCATTTAAAAGAATGCATCGTATGCCAAAGCATTGACAGTCTATCTTTAACATTGACAAGTGCCTTTCCATCTAAACCAGTCCATCATAAATATAAATGGACTGGTTTCAATGGAAATGCACTTTTACATGTAAAAGATTGCATTTCAATGCTTTTTTTGTAACTTTAAAATATTACATGGAGCTGTCCAGTGCTGACATTTCGGCACTGGCCCACTCCTTGTAAAGGTTTAATTTTTTTTTGTATATTTGGGGTTCCCCCCTCGCACCCCCCAACCGACCCGCCCACCCCCCAACCCTAACCCTAACGTAACCCTTAATCTAACCCTAACCCCAACCCTAACCCTAATTTATCCTTAATCTAACTCTAGCCCCAACCCTAACCCTAACCCTATCCCTAGCCCCAACCCTAAACCTAGCCCAACCCTAACCCTAATGTAACCCTTAATCTAACCCTAGCCCCAACCCTAACCATAGACCCAACCCTAACCCTAATTGAACCCTTAATTGAACCCTATCCCTAGCCCATTCCTAACCCTAGCCCCAACCCTAACCCTAATGTAACCCTTAATCTAACCCTAGCCACAACCTTAACCCTAGACCCAACCCTAACCCTAATGTAACCCTTAATCTAACCCTAGCCCCAACCCTAACCCCACTAATTTCGATGGATCCATCAAATTTTATGCAGCGAAATGGCCATTCTATGGAATGGTATTTCGATGGATACAATTCAATGGTTTGGTGTTAGATGGTTTGCCATTCGATGGAATGAACAGATACCTCATGGAGGGGTGTATGCTCGCTGATCACGTTGCACTCGTCTTTTCTTGTGGTCCCTGAAGCACATCTAACCATGACGCAAGGGAACTTGGTTACCCCAATGCCACCGCCAGGGCCTTCTGCATCACCATTACAGTCCCCTGTCTTCTGAATCCTGCCGGGAGCAAAGGAAAACATACTTTTGAAAAGGAAAAGGAGATCTAACATTCTGTCAAAAAACTCAGCTCAATTGCTTCATGAAATACTTGATCAATGCAGACTGTACAATAAAGAAGAGCCATTTTTTGCTTCTCTGCTAGTGCCAGGAATACAAGCAGTGGGCAATGCCAAATGGCTGCAAATCCTTAGGTGGGAACTGATACAGCTGGCATATGACACTGAACAAGGATTTAGCGCAATCAAGGTTGAACTGAGAGCCATCCGGTTAATGACGTTGCAGAATCGGTACATGCTCGATCTGCTTACAGCAATCGAAGGAGGCGTTTGTAAAAAAACAGGAGAATCTTGCTTCACTTACATCCCCAAATGATGCTGCGATCTCTCACACAAATAATAGACGCCGGGCACACCCAGGGAGAACATATGCAGACTGAAGCAGGGATTCCTAAGAACAACTGATTCAATGACCTTTTCTTGTGGGCACCATCATGGATGGGAACAGTTGTGAAGGTACTAGTGCCCTGGCCGTGTTTGCACTGGTGCTCTTTTTGCACGTGCCAGCTGGAACTTCGATATTGTGCTAAAGCGATCCCTACTAGTGCGACGAGATGGTTTCAATTGGGGTAAGCAGTGCACCTTGGGGTACAAACAATGGGCAGGTACAAAAAGAAGACCCAAGCAAGGGTTACACTTTTTGGGAAAAGTGTAACCTATAGGAATTCTAGTCCAGATTTTAGAATTGTGGTAATGTTGAATTTGAGAGGCATAGTGCAAACTGATGTGTGGGTTTTCTGAAATCATGTGGTCACGCATTTTCAACTCCCCACGTTTAATTGTTGAAAGGGTGCTCTTCTGGCCTCTAGCACATCTTGGTAAGTTTTCCCTGTTTGAATCCGGTTCAGACATCTTAGGGACCATTCTGAGTTTTGTGTCAGAAAAAGGGATGCATTATGGGAGATGTGTTTTTCAAATCTCCTTTCCTGTCTATATTTTGCCATCAACTTGGAAGAGGTCAGGATTGGAGGCCAGGACCTGCAGGGAATGAAAAAAGTGTTCTGGGAAATCCCTCTCATACTTCATCCAGGGTACACTTCATGGTGTGAGTGGGTACCACTGGTCCTCAAAGTACCTCCAAACTCACTATCTAGCTACATGTGCTGGGTGAATTCATCAGAGAGAACAGTACAGGATGCTACTAGGCCGGTCAAGCAAAAAACGTACAAAATGTACTGGAAATGTTTTGCTGAATGCCGTATGAAGAATGATATGATATGATATGATTGGTTATCTATAACGCGCTTAATACCCAGAGGTTTCTTAGCGTGGACCCGGGGCTCAAACATGTTTTGCTCTGTGTCGTCTTGCTTCCAAGGTGAGCATTTTGCATCTAAGCTACCCTCCCGTGATGAAGAATAGGACGCTCCCTCTAGGATGCCTGATTCCTTTGCTCACACAGTTTCTGTAGGAATGCTTTGAACTTGGGTAAACCATGGCATCACTAAGGGTGGAATGGGCAGTGATTAGAGCCTTTAGGGAACCATGGAACCTGAGTTCCAAAGGGCAAGACTGTTAAGAGTTTCAATTAGTCACGCCCAAACACTCCAGCAGGGTTGCCAGCCTGGGATTTACTTCTAGTACCAAGAGCACTGCAGGGCCATCTCTCTGAGCCTATTGAATTCATTGATAAACTATTTCTGACCATCCAAGTGGTCTTCTTCGCAGCCATTCCATCTGCAGGAGATGGGGGAGATTGACGCTCTTGTCTGTAAACCTCTGGGAAAGTCAAGTATATAATGTTTCCTCAAATCTGCATAGAGTGGGCAGAATAATACTAAGTGGGGTTGGGTCTCATAGGAACCATATAAACAGCTGACATCTTCTGCCTACCTTTACCCCAATCATTTATTGGTAATTGCCTTTACGGGGATGACCTTTAGTGTAGCCTTGGTCAGCAACGTACGGTGGTACAGTTATGTAACCACATCAAGATAGCAAGCTGTCCCACTGGCACAGGAGAGAGGAGAAGATCGAGCTTTGCTGAGGATTTAGACATTTGGGTTAGCCCAGATTCCAGGTGGGTAATGTATGTTGACGTAAAGGAAGGGACACCCAGTAGGCGGGAAAGAAAAGCATTTTCATCACGTTGCAGCAGCTCCACATTGCCGTTCACTCCCAAATGACCCCATTGCCATACTTTTTCCCCTTTAGGCTGTCAACATATGATTGACCTAGTAGTGATGCAATGACTGTGCAAACCTAAAAATACCACCGGTAGCTTGCTTCATTTTTACTCTGTGTTTGCTAATTTTATCACTCCAAGAAAGCCTATTGTTATAAATAATTACTAAATACTCAAAATAATGGCAAACTGATAAATATAGACTGTTTAGAATTATTCTTGGGTGTTGCTGGGGTTTGGTTAAAAAACAATTACGTAGCACTTGTCAGCATTGATCCTAAGCCCACGGCTAGACATATATTTTCCATAGCAATCCACCAGGACCTGGAGGGACTTTGGGGTTCAGGCTATAAGAGCCACATTGTCAGCATAGCTCAGCATCGGGATCCATCTACCTTCACATTTAGTGGCATTGGCGTGCTGACTTTCCATGTACGATGGGAGAGAATTGGTGTAAAGGTTGAATAGGAGGAATGAAACACACACACCCGCTTGACCCCTTTCCCTGCCCTGACAGGTCTACTTAGCTCCCCCACCTGTACATAGCGGACACAAGCCCTGGTGTCGCTGAGAAGTGATTCCAGTTTGTGTAGTAATGGACCAGGCACTCCCATCTCATTGAGAGCCTTCCAAGGATGACCCCTGTCCACGGGGTCAAATGCAGAGCTTAGATCCATAAAGGCCACCCCCCCCAGGAGATAAGCATATTTGGCCACGATGAGATATAGATTTATACACTGGTTAGCAGTAACAAGGCCCAGTCAGAAGGCCATCTGAGTGTCGGACAGGATGTTCCTAGCCCTAACCCATTCTTCCAGTCTGTGGAGTAACACCCCCGAAAAAGGTTTAGCCGTCCTATCAAATATGGTGATGAGGCAGTATGAGGATGGAAGAGATTTCAAACCCTTTTTTATAAGTTTGCACAACAGTGCAATCTTCCAACTCTCAGGAATATGGTCTTCGGACAGGAGGGTATTAAATACATTTTTCAGGAAAGGTCCCCATAATGCAATGCAAGAGCAAAATAATCGTTGGGCAACCGTTCCGCCCCGGGCGTTTTTGTATAATGACCAACTCTAGATCTTTCAGTGTAAAGGGCTCCTGGGTATCACAGTCTGGGGGAATCATAGTTATGCTATTGCTGGTTTTACCCACCAAACCTCATATGGGTTCTGGGCCATATAAAGTGCAAAAATGCTTAACCCACTCCTCTTGTACATGTATTTCAGGGGAATTTGGAAGGCACAGATCTAACCCATTGGAATTTCTTGTGAGGATGTTCCAAAGGTATTTATTGTCATGGGAAGTAGCAACCCTACATAGAGGTTCCCAGTGTTCCTCTGCAATTTCTGCTCTCTTTATATCCAATCCAACCGTACATTCCTTACGCCTCAGTTTGATATTATTGGCGTCGATAGTAGTTGCCTTAAGAGCAGTAAGAAGTGCTCTCTTTTTCACTTTGCACTTAGTAGATAACCAAGATTTATGTTTGACTGGTTGAAGGGGTTTGCTTATACAGAAAGCCTCTCCACAATTTCTAATATAAACAGCAAAGGCTTTGCTAATATACTGGGGGAAATGTCAGGGTTTAATAGGTTAAAATATCTTTATACGTACAGATCACTTTGCTTAAAAATTCAGCTTCCTTGTCAGCCTGCCAACAAAGTACCTAATTGCCTACTACTTTCTCCAGAGGTTGAGGATATAAGCCGTGAGAAGTTTTATCCTCTCTACCACCCCATGAACAAGTGAGTAGGAGAGGATTATGATTGCTCTCGGATGAATAATATCGAACCCAGAAATATGACCCTGCCATTACATGGGAATTAAAATGTAATCAATAATGCTTTGAAACTGCCATTACTGAATGTAAATTCACTGGCAGATTTAGACTGGAATCTCCGATTAACAGCTCCATAGCCCGTATCTATCAATACATTCCAAAGTACAAGTGCACTGTTAGCGGTAGTCGGGTCAACCAAGCAAGGACCTGTTCCTCATCTTTATCAAAAGGTAAGTCCTTGCCCGTGCCCAATCTAAGATTAAAATCCCTCTACCCCCGCCCCCCGATAATCAGGGAGAAATCAGAGCCAAGCTTGGCTATGTAGCTTTGAAGATTTTGGAGCAGCTTGATTGATTGATTTCCATATTTATTGTTGTAGAAATTAATAAGACCAAGCAGTTCTAGGCCCATCATACGGCCGATGATAATCATTATATTAGCATCTGCTAACTTTAAGTGTTCTGTTTCTCAGCCCAGTGTTGCAGCTATGTAAATTCCCAAGACCCCAGAAGGTCTGCCTTTTGCACCCAGTTTTTATGGAGGGGTGTGAAATAAGCGGAATCCCTGCAAAAGGATTGGTTCAATGGACCATGTTTATTGAAAGATTACCACCTTGTATTTGGTTACAAAATCACACCAAGATATGTCATGTAGTTTACGTTGTAAGCCAGTAATGTTCGACACTAAAATACTAATAGCCTGATTACTGGCCGGAAAAGTTCCATAAATATCTGAGCTCCCACTGTTAGGTCTCCCTGCATTAGCATTCATGTGTCTATAGCCTCCTCCTCCTTTTAATAATGGGCTCCTGGATGTGAGGTAGAAGAAACATGTGGTATGCACCCTCTGTTACAGGATCCAGTTGTCAATCTACCTCCTCAAGGCCGCTCAAGCATTCAAAATTATTCCCCAGTGTTATTACAGCTGATGAACTGTGACACAAAGGTGGAGCTGGCATGGGACATAGTTGGGATCTACTTCTAGTCTCGGCTAGGCTGGGAGCAGCAGACCCTCGAGGGGTCCCAGCTGTATTGCTACTAGTTGCATTTGGCATATAAAAGAACCCTAGTGGTAGGAAACCAAAATCAGGCCGGACTAGTAGATTGTGTGTGTGTCTCCAGAGTAAGTGTGATACCTTTTCCGGATCGTTAAGTGTTAGTTTGATACAGTCTCCTTGGATGGATTTTGGTCCCTTCCCGTCCCAGGATGAATGTTTCACCTTGAGGAAGCCCTTCCCTATGGTTAGGGCAATGCCACATGCATTCTTTACGAAGTGAGTAGCCTTATTCATAAGTGAAATAGTCCCTCAGCAGTTGATGGATTGAGCTTTGGTATGTTGGACGTTACAACCACTAGAGGGACAGTGTAAGGGGAAGAGGTTCTAGGTAGAAAAGACCTAGATTGCCTGCTTTCAGTCGATTAACGTCACTCCTCGATCTTATCCTGATAGGAGTTAGAATTGGTTAGAGTTAGTTATCAGCAAGGGGTTTCTCTATTTTGTCCCCAAAAATCTGCGCAGTTTGGTGGAGCATTTTCCTGTTGCCCAGGCCATGTTTGTTAGGCAATTAGAAACCTTAGAAGTTTTTTCAGCAGAGGTTGATGGAGTGATGCTTTTTATCCAGACGGGAGATGTGCAAGACATATCTTGGCTACATGAGGATTGGATATGGGCGAATTAAGCAGGTTAAAGACCACTTCAAGTTTAGATTTCAGACGCACTAGGACCTTATGAATATTAAGTATTTATTTCTCCATTATTGCTAAGTGTTCATAACAGGCATATTATGGGATGATATTTTTCCCTTCATAGTAAGTGTTTTAGGGATATTTTTTCTGAACTTATTAATTTGCTTTGAGGAGTTGAGGAATATATTTTATCTGTGCAGTTTTGGCCCTCCGTCCCCCAACTACTAGGGCAAAAAGGTTTGCGCATTTTGTCAACTTCGCGGAGGAGAACCTCTAAGTCATTTGGGATGGAGTAAATTTTGTCCCGGGTACCGATTGACTTTTCGGCTTGTATCATTTTGGCCTCCAGGACGCCAACTGCCTTTTTGAGAAAACACTCCAGGGTACCAGGCCTTACTGACATGGTCATGGCAGGATTAGTAGGAGCATTTATAGTCGTGTTCCTTCCTGTGGTCAAATTTGGTACGATTTTAGACTTCCCATCGCTCTTAGTAGTTTTAGGTTTTTTCTTAGCTGATAGCCATGGTCGAATGCCGTTTGATCACAGGCCTTTCACGTTGCAATACCTACGTATGATAGGGAGAAAGACACAGGCTTGGGCAGTAACTATGTCCACTCAATAAAACAAGTTACCAAAGAGCGAATAAACAAGTTGCTAAAGTGCAGACAGTGAAAGGAGAGAACAAGAAATGTCAGTGATCTACTGGCATAAGGTTCAAGGTACGATGAGATCAATGCAGGGTATACTATATATTATATTTAAAATGCAAAGGCAGGCACAACATCAATAATCATGTGTGCAGTGTAATGCAAGGACCAATACTGCCAAACGTTTAATCAGGTCCTAAGAGATCTTCAGAATAGCAGCCTATGCAAATGACCTATGAACTTCTGCCCCATGTTCCTTGAAAACCCATTATAATGGAAAAAGTGGGAATAATAATATCCTCATTTAGGTGGAAAGGAGAGACAGCCTTTGGATGGAATGCCGGAGCTACCGCCTGAACCAAACCATGGGGGAGGAATTGGAGGGGACGAGGAAAACAAAGCAATGCCTGTAGTTTGCCCAATCTTCAAGTGCAGGTGATGACTAGTTGAGACCAAATCTTTTCAGATTGAAGATGTTAAGGAATATCCAGAGTTGGAGAAGCTGCCGCTGTTTTAGGGACTAATGGTAGGCCCCATGAGGTCACGTGATCTAATGAAAGACCTAGATAACTGGTGGCCCTGAAGAAGACTTTTTGCATACTTATCCGTCTTCCTGATACACTCCCATAGCTCCTTCAAATCATGTGTGGCTGTCAGCTGACATCTAACAGTACAGCTAAGCCTAAGACAAAGCCATTGCTAAGTAATGCTACCGCCATGGTTGCAGCATAGGGAATCAGATCAGAATTGAGTTTGCTGCACCGTGAGCAAAATATCCTGCAGTGTCTATCAAAAGCTTTAAGGGTGGTTGTCTTCCTGGAGCTTTGGACTGCATTTGTCAGATACCCAGACATGCCAAACTCTACTAGGCCAGAGAGCCTAGATAACAGTCATCACCCAAATTGGTAGGGTGGGAGGAGAAGGGTCCATGACCTGCCTGGCAATAGCTACATAAGAAGAGGGAACCAGGTTATGGCTCAGACTGGCATACAGGACAGTAGGGCAATGCCCAAAGTACAGACCTGACATTCTAGAGTGGGCTCGTTTGTTTGGTCAAAGTTGGCCAGTTTTATGGCCAGCTTTCTTGTGTTCTTTCGCTGTGCAGAGTTAATGAACAAATATTCTTTAAAATGCATAATTTGCAATACATTTGACCAAATAACTCCCACTTGGGAACTAGTAAAACAGTCTGTAAAAAAAAAAAGAATCAATTCCCAATTTGCGAGTGAGGGCCACCTTTTCATTAACACCCTACCCAATTGTATACCCCAGTCCCGGCACAGGCAGAGACCTCCTCCCATTTCACCTTCAATTGAAACCTTGTCAGGAAGGGGAAAGGAGTAAAGGCACAGGGGAGGCTCATAGGCCACTGGAGTGACAAGATGCAAAATCCCCATGCCAAGGATCCCATGTTTCGATGCAGGAGGAGGGAAGAAGAGCATTGTCACTTCTGGAAAATAGGTCCAGAATCGAAACCCCCAAACCTCTGGCATGCAAGAGAGAAGACTATCAGAGTCAAGATGAATTACTGCGATGAAGAGATAAGTATGCCCAGCCTGTGAAGTATTTTGAACCGGCACAGAGCACCCTGAACAGACAGCCTGAGAAAGCGTAAGTGTATCTCCAATTTTGGTGTTTGAATGCAGATGTCCTCTAGATCCACTGAACACGTGCATTCTGCTGTTGACATCATAGGCATTATTATCTGTAGTGTTGGCTTCTTCAAACAAAATCTGTTTGATGTAGGTATTAAGTCACTTCGTGTCTGTAAAGCTCCTGCAGTACCTTGATGTCTTTGGCACCAGAAAAATTACACAAACTCCCAACTTCCCAATTGATCCAGAGGCCCTGGGAAAAAAACAGCTTCACATCAAGACATCCTGGGCAGGCACTGACACAGTACATTTCACTTGTAACTGGAAGTTCTGGAGACTTCACAGCTACACATCCCAGACAAGCACTGGTACAGTAGCTGTCACTGGTTTACAGGGCGGGTCGGTACACATCAGTGGCCATTAGCATCAGATCCAAGAGGAGAGACAAGAAAAAAGAAGCAACCAATAGAATGGGGCTAAAGGACATGCTGCCAAGGGAGCCAGACAGAAGAAGTGCAGACTAGCATGGAGAACCGGGGAATTGGGAAAGCAGGGGCACCGTGCAGAACAGACACCGAGGGAAAAAGGAGAGGAATGCATGCCACAGTGGGTCCGAGCAGGCAAGAGAAAGCAGCCAAGGTCACTTGTTGAGCCTAGTACATCCAAGGAAGCCATGGGAGTAGGGCAAAATAGCCAGACACGTAAGAGGTGAGGCTCTTCTACCCCTTGGATACAGCCAAGACCAGAAATGCTCTAAGCCATAGTCAACCACATTCTAGTCGCTGGGCAGAATCCTATAAGCCAGTCAAATAGAGGGTGAAGATGATCCTTAAGCCTGAAGGAAGTATGACTGGGAGAAATATCCTCAGATATGTCATCTCATGCTGGTTACAGGGATACTGGTGACACATCAAAGTCCTAACACAGTGTCACAGACGACTTCAAGAACACACCAACTCTCAAAGACATTTCAAGGGTTGTTATTAATGTTGTAGTCAAGGGGTTCTCTAGGGGCCTTCCCTCTCTATCTTGACTAGAGACTGGTTTTCCCTCTCTAACCCATGCATCTTTCAAACCCAGGATTGTCACTAGAGATCAATAGCCCCTATTATCTCAAATATGCCTCCTCCAAAGATGATGGCCTAAAGGTAGATCATCTTTTCTACCCAAATCGCCTGCAGGGAACAGTCTGCTTTAAATCCCAAAGATGGCTTAGGTTCTGAATTGTGTGCCTTTCAGACACTCAGGCTACACCTGATCTTACCATACATATCTGACTATTCCTCTCCCTAGGTATAGCTGTCACTCTCCCTTATCTCCTCCTGCTCTCCACCCTCCTACTCCACCCATCATCTTATCTCTCTCTCTCCCTGATACTTCCTCTTCGATCCCTCTAACATTCCTCTTTTTACTGTCTGCATTCACTCTCCGATCTAACTCCCTGGCACTCTCTCACCCCACTCACTACTACCTCTATGTGGAGTGAAAAGACAGCCCTAGAGTGGCAGAGATGGAGAGGCTATATTAGGCCCCAATTGTGAGAATGAAGCTGGCTAATGTGGAGTTCCATTGAAATATAAAAGCCAGTACAAAACAGTGATATTCGACATAAGGCCTAGTAAAATGGAAAGAAATGGGCCTAGCCAACTCCACTAAAGGGGACAGGTGCACACGTGAAGGGAAATATACCTGAGAGCTTAAGACTGATGAAAATGCCCAATGAATTGGTGTCATGGTGCATGCTCCAAAACACTTGGAGCTGGCGGGCCTTTCCCAGTCACTGACACTCATCAGGGCTTATAAAGCCCCAAAGGGTAGTCCAAGGACTTCCTGGACTCAGTCCTGGCGCCGTTGGCGCCAGGCTCATAATTTTCCATCTGGTAATGCACTACATGGGACTACATACAGCCCAGTCAAAGGGGGCTGAATCATCTGGCTTATCCTGTGTGTGGCTGTGGGACTACTTTACCTGTGATTGCAGAATGAGGCTGGAGGGACTATTTTATTGGAACTACTTACAAGGCTATTTAAACCACAACCTACCGACAGAACACGCTTTGCGTTATTCTGCACTCCTGCAGCGTAACGCTCACTGTGTCTGCTTAGCTCCAGTACCTGAACACCAGCAGCCATGCCAGTTCTGGAACTTCCATCCATCGGAACCTGAGAACAGAAGAAGAGAAGAAAGAAACAGGAATTAATACTGAGTTTTCGACCTTACCTGAAGGATTCCATCCGAGCGGCCGCTCCTTCAGCTGCTCTTCAGTTCGCCGCACCTGCAGAAAAGAAAGCATCTGCAAGAACAGCTGATACTCACCCAGAGACCGCTTCCTATGGGATTCCTCTGCAGCGGTTCCTCCGATCGCCACTCCAGAGCCATGCTGCACCTGTTTGCAGGAAAGAAAAGAACACAGCAGGTTAGTCGCGTACAGGAAGAAACCATTATAGAGACATTCAGCGCCACTCACGAACTTAATACTCACCCGCATAGAATCTGCTCAGCGTTGAAGGACGAGTCAAATTTTCATTAAAAAACTGCTCAAGACCGCGCCTGAAAGAAAGGTGAATACAAGGTTAAAACTTGGGTAATAAAGACATTTAAGCAACTATTCTAAGCATCTATTGGTATAGAGACTTACCTGCTGAGTCAAGCAATTCAAGGCTCCGCTACACCCCCCACAGGATCAGTGAAGGAACTTGATTCAGGGAGAGACGGCCATATTGCGCCCCTGCACGAGATCGCAGGACGGAGAGTCCACCACTAAACAAACCAAGGCAAAAGCATTTGGGGAAGTGATAGGGAAGGAGAAGTTGCGTGCAAGTCTCTCCATCCAGCCGTGTAACGCCAGGGCAGACATCATTCCTGCATCCTCGAGCGACGCCCCCGAGGAGACCAGGTGAGCGTGACAATTGGTAATACATGTGGTGCTAGAGATGTTTACTCTGTGTAAACTCGAAAAAAGCACTTTTTTAACAGATTCAAAACTGCAGCGGCACACCTGGGAAGACATATATGGAAAGGGTAGGCATGTGAAAAATACCAAGGAGGAATTTTGCCTTACATTAAAAAAGTTGAGCAAAGGGACATATTTCGGAGAAAGACATTTACTTTTCACAAATAAACTGACATTCAAATGGAAAGGCCCACTTGTTGGATTTTTCTATGTAACGGTGGCCTGTGTGTGAATAATACCTAAAGTGAACTTACATCTGTCCAAACCGTCTGTCAAGAAAAATTGTATTTCAAACAACATGCAAAGATATAATGCTAAAATGTTACATGTAAGCACATCTTTTAAAGCTGTATGGATGAAGCTGGTGTTTTTCCCACTGAACTGCAATGTCTGTGCCTATAAAACCTCAAGACTTGTGGGCTAAGCCCACCATGAAAAGCAGGCCTGATTCAGTTATGAATACAAAGAATTAACCGAGAATTAGATGAAAATGGTAGGAGTTGCAGATAGCACAGCCTGCAGAAATGACATGTAAGGTCAGATTCTACCCATTAGCTGTGCATTAGTGGCCAGCAGAAATGACCTTTTCAGGGCTAACTCAAACTCAAGAACAGGCTTTTGAGCCACTAATGGATGATCAAAAATTGTGTATGAAGCAGATTGCTAATAAGCAGGTGTTCGGGTCAGGTGACAATAAAGAAATGCAATTTAGGAATAGGTGGTGGCTATGTCAAACTGAGGGACCCATGTGATACCTTGCCATATGATTACCCTTGGGCCACCTTTTCTTTAATCAAAAGAGAATCATATGCCCGTCCTGGATATTAAATGGGAGAAAAAGCCTCTGTCAGTATCATGTAAATATGAATCCTGTGGTATATATACAATTTAAGTTATGAAGACCATTATGATTCCGGCCTTCTCATAATTCCGAGGGAATAGAAAGTTGGTGTGATTGTAGGTTATGGAAGCAAGGTTTGAATCAGCAAGGGGCAGATTTGAGACTATTTCCGCTCAGGAGTAAACGATAAAAAGGGTAGCTAGTCCCAGGAAGGGTGTGCAGATATATGATTAGTATTTTCCAACTCGCCATAAAATATAGAACTCAAATATATATATGTGCCTGCAATTATCTGAAAAATTAGGGTAGCTGCCATGTTGTTAGATTTTAAGGACACTGAAGAAGTTAAACCCACTTGTCATTTTGGGATGATGAATCTTTCTCCTCCCTCAACCTCCATCATTCACACGCCCTAACTCCTTGTCCTATTAGCAGGCAGTGGGCGTATTGGGGGGAGGGAGAAGAAGAGAGAGGAAGAGAGAGAGAGAGAAAGAGAGAGAGAGAGAGAGAGAGAGAGAGAGAGAGAGAGCTGCCCAATCTGTAACGTGGGAACTATGATAATAATAGCGTGTCACCAGCCCTATAAGAGATAGGTTTTCAATCTGAGAGGGATCTTTTATTTCATTGACTTTTTGACTCTTGGGACCTGTCTTTGAACCTTTGATTTTTCCCTTGACTTTCCCACTCTATTGCTGAAGGTAGTCTGCTTCTGGACTCCTGCAAAGAACTAGCAGAGAGACAGAGAGAGCTACCAAGTCCTTAAACATTACAGGGGAGACTGGAAAAACTAGAAACTATCTGGGTCTGCCAGTTCAGGAGCCAGAGTGGAGTTGGGTGCTGGGGTCTACCCTTGACCGAAGCCTTTGACCAGATCTGCACTGTCCTCAGAAGAGCCCTGCTGTTTCCCTGGATGCCCCATAACCAAGGACTCCCATGTAAGTAGATTAATCTAAATGCCAACAAAAGTGTGGGGGGGACTCTGCCAGCCTTAATCTCCATCTCGCATAGCGGGTAGTGGGGTAGAACTGGGGAGACCCTTGGCACATTTTATTAAATCCAACTCAAATGAATTCCACTATAGAAAATCACCCTATCCATTTAAATTGAATTGTGTTGGGAACTGCATGCCTTGATCCTTTCCATTACATTGTGGGGAGGGGGGAAGATGTGTAGATCCTTAGTGCATTGAATTTAAGTTAAATCAAGTTAAATCAATTAATACTCATATAGAAAATCACGAGATGAGTGTTGTTAGAGTTCAAAACTAGCAAAGCTCATGCCCAAAGTACTTTTATTTGGCTCTATCATTTCGGAAACCCCTGCCTTCTGTACAGAAGGGGGGTGTCCATAATCTGGAAATAAGCAACCCTAAAACACGGCCATTCAAGTGAATGTAGAGTGTGCAAAATGACATTTTGCATTTATTTACTTGCATCCCAATCCATTTTTCCAAGGCCCTGCTTTTCATTTTTTTCCATTGAGTTCCTTTCCTGAATTTGCCTTTCAATTAAAAAACCCCAAACAATTATTTTTTTCATTGTGAATCTGTATAAGTGCTTTGGGTGCACGCCACCCTGCTTGGGGGGGGGGGAGGAACTCCCTGAGTTGAGAGTGACCTCCTAATGAATTGCAACAAAGCTGGGGGCTCCTGGCCAGGATTTTGTTGAGAGTCTTCACTTGTGACAGTGCAGTAGCAGTAGACTATTCATTTGGGTGTAAATGCATTGCAGTGGATGGAAGGTTGCGTTTCATTGTGAAGGTGCCATTCAGACCTGTACCCTGGGTTCCCGGGCGATGTATAGATAAAATAGTGTTGATTTTGAGTTGCCATTGTGAGTGGAAACTAAGCAGGAACAAGGCTGAGATTTTTGCCCTTGCACAGAGAGTATATAAGGTACAGAACACATTTCAGAATGAGCACCGTATAAATAAATATGGCAGCAAGCACCTCCTATCCAAATTGTTTATTAAAGGTGAATGGGTAGAACAGGAACATGAAATCTGGCAAGCCAGAATGATGCAGGGGGTTACATCTGCAAATGTTGACATGTGGCAGGACAATAGATTGTTATATCAGGCCCTGACAAACTTTTACATGACACAGACCAGCAAAGATGAGCAAATTTAAATGGCTCAGCTCAAAGCATACATTGATTTCCATATGCTAAACATGGAAGAAAGGCACCAGAATAGTGTGGCCTCTGTGCATTACCAGGCTGAGCTTTTGAATCAAGCCCAGAAAGAGCTGAAACAATTAGAAGCGAAGGCGCAACAGAGCCAAAATGTGTAGTTAAAATTAAGAAATATTATTGAACAGCTAAAAGAGGAGTTGAAAACACAGCAACAAGAAAATGGGCAGCGGGAGACTACATTTTCTGCACTGCAAGGGGAGTATAAAGAATGTGTTGAAAATCTGAGTGCAAGTCAACACAAATTGAATGATTAGGTTCTTCACAATATAGGCTGCTTAGAGGACATTTTCACATTTCAATCACAGGTAAAACAACTGGAAGCTGAAAACAGCCAGTTAATTATTAAGGGGGTTGATTCTCAGGGTGAGTTTTATCAGATGCACCAACATCTGAACACCTTAAAACAGCAGAGAGAGCAGTTGGGGGAAGAAAATAACAAATTCAGTCAAGAGAATAGTGCCCTGTTTCAGGAAGTGCGTCGGTTAAGGATGACTTGGAGAAAAGTGAGTCATGTTCTCAGGAACTGACTGAAAGTGGGCTACAAAATGCACAATTAACAGAACGGGGGAGGCAAGCAGAGATTGACCTAGAGCAGGCAACAAAAGCAAAATTGCGCAAGGGGAGGAGATTAGTCTCCTGAAAAAGAAATGCTCTGAATATGCACAGACAATGCAAGTCTCACAGAAGGAAAATGAGTCCCATTGTGAAGAGAACAAGGGGCTAAGAGACCGATTCATGGCACATAGTAAAGTGTTAGAACCCACTCAAGCACTGGTGTCAGAATTGTAAACTCTGGCCTCAGCATATCACCAGGAGGTAGGGAATGAGAGTGTGAGGAATTGGAAAGTGAAATAGCCAAATATAAACAGGCTTTGAGGCACCCCGACCAGTCAGGGTATTGAAAAGCACCCTCTGATTATGGAGTGATTACCTCATTACCAGGGACCTCAAGCCAACTCACCACCTCATATGTACAGAGTGCAGCTAACTTTATGCATACCAATGCTCAGGAACAGGGAATCACGAGGCAGCTGGACTTAACCAAGCCTAGTCCAATTGATCTAGAAGGCCAGTCCTTATCCGACATAGTTGAGGGTTCCGGGTAACCAAGCAAAAGGGAAGGTGGCTGGGCCATTGGTGTCTGGGAATTTAAAAATACCCTGGCATGTATTTCTGACCATGAGGGCTCCTATGATGAAAAGATCAGGGAGTTGGACTGGCAGAAAACGAAGTTAAAAAGGGACCAACTGGTCCGCTTTACAGAAAGAGAAGAACCAGAGTTTATGCATCAAAAGAGCATCTTAAAAACCTCCACACATTCAGGGAGGTGGGGTAATTCCCCACCATCCCTGTGAGGAGGGATGAGGATGAGTACTCTCTGGGGCAAAAAGGGGAGCATAAGGGAAATGACCCTGGGAGCCCACATCACCACAGGAGAGAAGAGTCAAGACCCTGCAATTCTGGGAGGTATTACCGGTGTCACAGAGGTAGGGAGTGCCCAGAGGACAGGGAATATACCAACAACAGTAGCAGCTCTGAGTCAGAGAATGAGTGGACTTAAGTGCAGCGGAAAAAGAAGGCTGCCAAAGAAAGGCCTGGTGAAAGATCCAATTCTGTAGATGAAGGCAATAAAAAGTATCATGACTCCCTACCATAAGAATGCAAAATACTTGGAATGAGAGCATCTAGAGCCTTATGACCATATGATGACATCATTTGGTATTAACAATGATGGCAATTGTATGAAATTCGCTAAGTGGACATTCTCCTTTGAATACTCCAGCTTCTTTGCAGAGCTAGAGGACCAAGATCACCAAAATTGGATCCTCTATAGGCAGCCATTCCTAAACACTTTTCAATCCATTGGAACCTGCAGGAGGCCTGCAAGGCGGTATAGAACATGCAGTGTTGGGAAGACCAAGTGCCTAGAGAGTTTGTGCAGGAGCTGAAACAAGCATTTGCACAGACTTCTAGGCAGGTGAACACCAACACCCGGGAATTCATCAACACATATTTTCACACACTCCCAAAATATATAATGACCCAATTAGTAAGGGATTTCCATGAGCGTAGGACCCTGGATTGGATGATAGAACAAGCCTTTGAATAAATATGTGGTAAATCTCCCTCTTTTTTGTTTTTGGGGGGCCTATCACCAATAGTGTCGACTATGAAAGTGTATCGTAATGGCAGCAATGCACTAAGTCACCTAATACTAACATCATCAAACAATGCTGTATTGGAGTAGACCTATTGGAGCTCTATATGACTGATAATATAGATCACATAGGTGTTTGATGAATTGTGTGAAATTGTTGGAATTATGACAATTGTAGCCTGTATAGGCCAAAGTTTTTTAAACCATGCATAAAGATAAATAAACTGAATATATTTTATGATATAACATATGAGTCAGTGTACTGCTAGAAAAAGACAGATCCATTTACAGATCTGTTACCAATTGGGTGCACTACACATACCTACAGGTGGAAAAGGGGGGGTAGCCTATGTCCCCCTATCTATGTGATAGAACAGGCCACCAGGATCTATGAGGTCCAAAAGCCCTCTGAAAGTAAGAATAATAAAAAAAGAAAAAAACATCAAACACACCTTCCACTGCAAAGGTAGCAGAGCTGAAAAATATTCCCCCATTGGACTTGGAGATGGGGGGCCTAAACATACTCCTCCCACCAATCAGCAGAACGAGAGACAGAGGAGACCCTCGGATCCAACCCAATCGAAGGTAGCCAAGCAGGATACCAGACCAGCACTCCATCTGACCCTACCACCTACATCAGTCCAATGTACAAGGGTAACAAACCCATCCGTGGGTACGTCCATACTCCCCCGTTGCGGAAACAGGTGCCTGACCATGTAGGTAACGCCCCAGGAAACTTCCCTCAAAACCTCCCTCAAAACGTCCTTCAAAACGTCTCTCAGGAGGGAAGAAATACTCCACCCCCAACCTAAGCTTCTTTCTTAGATACCCTTCAAACACTAATTTCCAGAATAATCCTCCTCCCTCTCTTCGCTTTCAGGACAATAGATTCCCGAATCCGGGAGAAGGGAGACCTAGGTTGGAGGGTTATCAGGGAACCTTGCAATATCCGAGCTACTCCGGGAGAAGGGACAGCTACCCTTTCCGGGAGCAGAATCTAGACCTCCCTACGAACCAGAACAAATGTCACAACTGGAGCAACAAGTCCAACAATGAACCCATAACCTGGGTCGCATGTTGAGGGATCAGCATAACCCTCAACTGGAAACTGATGCCTGGAATAATTTAACCCCCTGGTCTGATGCCCTTGGGGAGCAATGACGGGTAGAAAACTCTGACAACCAACAGGTTCCAGAGGAGGGGGCTCGGGTGGAAGGGAGAAGCAAAGCCCTATAGGAAGCTTCCTTTCCCACCAGAACAAAACCCATGGAAACCTCTGAACCTGAATATAAATCTTCTACCCCTGAAAAGATGGAACCTAAAGATCAGAGAGTAAGTAGGAGCAATCAAAAGCCAAAGACAACCCACTTTGTGGAGGATGTCTGCATCATCCATTTCGAAAGAGAAGAATCCCTGGGGGATTTAGGGAAGAGAATCTTCTCTTTCAGAAGGATAAATGGGTCCCAAATGACCCTGCTTTTGACAGGGTAAGTATGGAAACCGACGCAGAGCCAGAAGCTCTTAATCCCAAACAGTGTCACCCTGACGACCCAGAAATCACAGAGGTATCTTCCTCCCAAACAGGTTCGGGTAACTGTCTGCAGGAAAAGGGGGACAGCAAAGAATCGGGGAAAAAGGGGGACTTCCCAATCCCACCTGTTTCTGGGTGCAAAATCTTTTTTACAGATTCCCAAACTCCGACACAAAAAACTGTCCAAGAGCACACAGTGTCAGAGTTCAATATAAAAAAGTTAACCGCCAAGCTGGCACAGAATGCACATTTTCCTTGCCCCTTTGAGGAGAGAGGTGCAAGATTTTATGCTTCTGTCAAGGTACAGGGTCAGTGTGCATTATCAGCGCTGGTGAATACTGGATCCCAAGCCACCCTTCTGTCCAAAAAGGCCTTCGACCAACTAAATTCAGGAAGGGGGAGAGCCAACGAATTCCCCTCAAACCTCTTCCCGGACAACTGCAAAACTCTGATGGGAATGATATTTCTGTCAAAGAGACTGCAGATCTGGAGATAAAATTTGGACGACAGAGGGTGAAACACCCAGTGATAGTCATGACTCCAGAGGGCACACCTTGTCTCTTGGGGAATCACCTCCTTCGGAGGTTGTCACCCCTGATTGACTGCATGAACAATGTCCTCTGGACTCAGACTAACCGGCCAATTAAATTAAAACAGAGCACCAATTATGTGAGCGCATGCCACATTATTGAACAATGGTCCGACAAAATAATTTCCATTTGAGGAATAATCAAGTCGCAGACATCAATGTCATCTCTGTAGGAGGACAAACTGGTGATGGGAACCGTTTCCATTCCTGAAAATCAACCTCCCTCCCAGTTTTAAGTGGCATTCCACACAGTAGGGAAAAATCCCAAACCCATGACAAAAGATGATGAAAAACCAGCTCAAAGTTTGACCGACGTCCAGATAAAGGGTGAACAGCTGTTTTTCCCCATTCAGATAAATGAGGGGGAGGAGCCTGTTCTCTCCACAGTAAGCATGAATAACGGAAGAAGCTTCATCAGAGAAGCATTATTCAGGAAGTTCACAAAAGATCAGACCATTCCCACATTTAAATTGATTGATAAGTGTGAAATGGGCCTGGAAACTCGAAATTCCCAAAAATCTCATGGCTAGCAGGTGTATGCTAAAAATTTCCGTTGGCGACAAAAGCATAGAACATAATTGTTGGATTGTGAGAGATGTCCCCTCTGGGTTTTACTGAGGCAGTGACATTCTCAATCAATTAGCAATTAATTTGGACCTAATTAATAAAAAAAGGTGGTCCCAAGTGGGGGTAACCCCATGGGGATTGACAACACTGAGAAAGCATTCCGGTCAGCTCAATTGCTGCTGTATGCGGTTGAAGTTGAAGTGAGAGAAGAGCTTATCATCCCAGGACAGGTGCGACAATTTACAATTCCACTAAAAATTAAGCTAGGACAGAACCTAAAAAACTGGGACGCCTAAATAAATTTGAATTATCATCTCCAACAGCAAGGTTTGTATTTACATCTGACACCCCTAGTTGACCTAGAACACAACACCATTCGAATATTCGGGGATAACAGCGACCCTCGAAGTATCACATTGGGTGCAGACACCTTTATTTGAATGGTGGTTGATGCCCAACATTATTCTTTTGATTTAGGTAATGAGATCATTGGACCAATTTCAAATTACAACGTACATATAGTTAACGGTATCCCTCCAGAAAAGATTTTCCCCAGACAAGGGGGGAATTTCTTGGTGTACTCTTCCTGCCTTTATGGCGTGGAAGAGATGGCCTGTGACATCAGGAAGGAAGAGGTGGTATTCCGGGTCAACAGTGACTACCTCCCATCCTTGGAACCTCACATCAAGGCCACCACATAACAAGAGATCTCTCCACCCAACTGGACGATACCGCCCAATTTACCAAGCCCGCAGTCTTTCCAGGCTTTAAGCAGATGATCGAAGAACTAATCAATCTCCCTGATGCCTGGGAGACCGAGGAGCAAAAACAGAAGCTGAAACAGGTGTTTCTGGTTTTTCAAGATATCTTTGCAGTGGATTCATATGACTGTGAATGTACAGAGATACATTCAACCACCATACCTACAGACCCTGAGATGGCTCCAGCATTTGTGAAGCAATACCGGTTCCCTCTCGTGTCAATGGAGTCCCTCACAGAGATTATTAAAAACATTGTACATTTAACAACACAGTACTGGGGATACTCAAACCCAATGACCAATGGAGACTTTGTGCAGACCTAAAGGAGATAAATAAACGGATCCACGTGTCAAGATGGCCCCTTCCCTACATCGATCAGGGACTGGCCCAGATTCAAGGGTCAAAGGTGTATACCACCACTCACCTGACCAACGGTTACTGGACAGTACCCATGTGTAGGGAAGACCATTGCAAGCTTGCCTTTACCTTTGGGGGGCAGCAATACACGTGGACCTGAGCCCCCTTTGGATACATAAACTCTGGCAACAAATTGAACATCTTCCTACATAAGGCCATGCCCAATTTGGGCAAAAGGGGAAACCTGGCCTACGTAGAGGATGTCTTAATCAAGAGCTCAACTGTGGAGGAACATATAGTGGAAACACGCTATGTTCTTATCCAGTTGCAGAAATCTGGAGCAGAACTGTCCTTTCAGAAGGCACAGTGGTGTAAGACTCGCGTGAACTTCTTAGTGCACAAAATCACCCCTGAGGGTCTCAGTCCCCAGCCGAAAAAGGATTATTGAAATTGAAAGACTCTACTACTCTGCAAGAACTAAGAAGCCTTCTTGGACTCACTAATTATAGAAGAAAGTTCATTGAAGACTATGCAGAGGTCGCTCAACCCTTGGTCCATTTATTAAAGGCCAGGGTCAAGTGGGAGTGGGGCCCAGAACAATCTGAGGCAGTAAAACAACTAAAGAGAAGTCTTTCCCAAGCCCCTTGTTTGGCTTATCCCATAAAGAACAAGGAGTTCTTCTTGGAGACGAGGTTCTCAGATACTTGCTGAACAGCGGTATTATACCATAAGTACGACAAGGTAAACAAATTAATCTTGTACGCGAGCAAGACTTTGTCCTCTGTGGAGTAGAAATTCAATGATTGCGAAAAGGCACTTCTGGCAATCGCGTGGGCATTGAAGAATTACTGCTGATTCATCCAGTGGGAGCACATCATACTGGAGACTCTTCACCAACCCTTGCAATACTTACAAAGCAACTGAATCCGAACAGGAAATGTAAGTAATTCCAGAATTACTTCCTAGAGTCTGTCCATGCAAGGCTTTCCTGTGAATGTCAGATATGGCCGAAACAAGAAGAGACTTATAGCGCAAGGATTGGCTGACTTGAATGACTGTGCTCAAGAAAACTGCCTCAAGGACGAAAGTCTAAGGACCAACAACAATATTGAGGCGTACCTTACTTCCCCTCACAAAGTCTATGAGGAAGACACGTGTCAAGGGATACCCACAGTTTATGTGGATGGGTGCTCATACCATGTTGACAATCACAGGGAAAAATAAACAGTGGCTGGCATTGGGAATGCCTGGGTGAATGATGCGCGAAACCCTCTGCTTGGTACAAAATAGAGCCGTGAAGTAGTCAGGTGGCAGAGTTAATGGCAGTACATCAATCCATCTGCACTGCAGCACATCACCAACTCAAACAACTGGTCATAATCGCTGACTCTGATTATGTCAGGAATGGGTTTGTGGAACACCTCATTAACTGGAAAA
The DNA here is from genome assembly GCF_040938575.1 of Ambystoma mexicanum. Taxonomy (NCBI): domain Eukaryota; kingdom Metazoa; phylum Chordata; class Amphibia; order Caudata; family Ambystomatidae; genus Ambystoma; species Ambystoma mexicanum. The sequence goes on along the minus strand of NC_090933.1, from coordinate 359,400,006 downwards.
ATCGAGGCATGCGGTGCGCAAACAATAAACCGCTAAAGCATGGGAAATTAATTCAATCAATTGATGATCTGGTAACCTCTAATGAGATGACCAACTATTGGAAAAAAATTAGAGGTCACTCTAAAACAGAGGGACCAGACAAAACTGCAAATTACTTTGCTGACCAGTTGGCCAAAACCAGAGCCATTCACGGGGATCTCATAGAAACCGAATCCCTGTTGGAGGAAATCCAGGTTGCTGCTGTCACCAGGTCCCAAACCCATGCCAATAATGAACTCTCAACTGCCCAGTGGAGTGAAGAAAACCCAGATGCAGATTTGATTACTGCAAAAAAGAGGACCCAATTATTGGGAAATGTTATCAACATATTGAAGACCCTGTGAATTTTTCTCTGACAGAATCTGACTATACCGGGAAGGAGGATCTCCGGGTGTTGATGATGTTTTCCAAAATGTTCTGAATCCAAGACGGTTTGTTGGTACGGAGACCCACATATGGATGTGACCAGTGGGTGGTACCTACCTCATTCGGAAGCCATATGTTAAGTCACGCCCCTGATGCACCCACTGCCGGTCAAAGGGGGTTTGATACAACATTAGAAATCTTGCTCGAGGTTGCATATTTACCACATATGGGCTAGGAGCTCAACGTCTACTTAAAGGGGTGTCTTGTGTGTGCTCAGTTTCAGCCAAGTTCTCTGACACACAGAGCTCCCCTACAGAAAAGGCGAATGATACTGCCATGGTCAGATTTGCAAGTCGATTTCATTGGGCCAGTGATTCGCTCACCTAGAGGAAACAAGTACATGTTGACCATGACATGCTTTTTTACCAAGAGGGTAGAATGTCTTCCGGCCCCGAATTGTAAGGCCGAGACAGGTGCTGCACTAATGATAAATCACATCTTCTCTTGTTTCGGCCTTCCCCAATGGATTGAGTCTGACCGAAGAAGTCATTTTACCAGCGAGGTTATGACCAAGATGTGGGACATACTACGGGTAAAGAGAAAGCTCCACATTGTCTACCACCTAGCCTTGAGTGGGGGAGTTGAGAGGTGCAATAAAACAATTGTGGGCATCTTGAAGAAGTTCGTGGGTGGACTCTGGACCAAGTTGGAACATCTGATTACCGCTTGTCCTAATGGCCATTAGGTCCATGCCGTCTTCTGCAACCAAAATGTCTCCATTTGAGCTCATGACTGGACATAAAATGGTGCTACCTCAGCATCTGTTCTACAGAACTCAAGAGCAGACCCTGATCAAGGCGTCCACTACCCATGAGTACTTTGAAAATGTACGGAAACACCTTCAGCATACTTTTGCTTATGCTCAAAGCAATTTAGAAAAGTCAGCAGAAGGAATGAAAGTCTACTATGACTTGAAAACCACCAAGAAGGAGTACGAAGTAGTAGTACACAGGGTTTATCTGTACAATTTCCAAAGTCACCAGACCAAGGGGTAGACGCTCCTACCCTCTTGCCCCGGTGCCATTGAAATTGTCGATAAAAACTCACCTGTCGCCTATAAGGTCTGCATCCCTAAAGGGAAGAGAAATGGGTCCATATCAATCAGTTGAAGAGCTATCACCTCAGTCAGACTTTATGACTGATTGAGGATCCCAGTGAGGGTACAGCCCAGGAACCATCTGAAGAATGAAAGGAAAGGATGGAAACCTGGATGGAGAATATTGCAGATTAACACGGAGTAAAAGAATGTATACTCACAAAGAATGTATAAAAATCTGAAAAAAATATTTAAATAATATGTGTAGAAATGTTCATGTAAGGGAAATAAATGTCAATGTGTTATGTGATGTTATTTTGTTGTTCAAGTTGTATGCCTATTTACCAAGGAAAGAAGTGATGTATAGCATATTTAACCTCTCTTTTACTCTCTATGGACTCAATAAATCCTTACGTTCACAGCCTGGGAGTAGGAGGTTCCAAAGAGGGAGGGGTTCCAGGACCAAACCCCAAATTCCGAAAAAAGTGGAGTGCAGACCAGAGTGCCACTTCCTCAGGACAGGAATAGATCATCCGTGCTCCAACAAGGAAATTCATGCAATGAGCCAAACCAAAAAGAAAACAAAAAACCCACTCTCCCTTGGTCTTTTCTACGGGTAAACCTAGTCAAAGACCCAGTGGGGGACTTGTGGGGTGAAAAAATAGCCACAGAGTGGCAGAGATAATGAGGCCATGCTAGGCCCCTATTGTGAGAATGAAGCTAGCTAATGTGGAGTTCCATTGAAATTTTAGAGACAGTACAAAACAGTGATTTTCGACATATGGCCTAGTAAAATGGAAAGAAATGGACCTAGACAACTCCACTAAAATGGACAGGTGCACAAGTGAAGTGGAATCTACCTGAGAGCTTAAAACTGATGGATATGCCCAAAGAATGTGTATTAGCGTGTGGTCCTGGAGATGCTGACTTTGTGTAAACTGGCAAAAGGCACCTTTTTGACAGACTGAAAAATGCAGCGGCACACATGGGAAGATATACATGGAAAGGATAGCCATGTGAAAAAAATACCAAGGAGGAATGATGCCTTACATTTAAAAAGTGGAGCCAAGTAACATTTTTCAGAGAAAGACACTTAATTTTCACAAATGAACTGATATTCAAATGGGAAGGCCCCATGTGATGTATACAATTTATGTTATGAAGACGATTATGATTCCGGCCTTCTCATAATTCTAAGGGAATAGAAAGTTGGTGTGATGGTAGGTTATGGAAGCAAGGTTTGAATCAGGAAGGGGCAGATTTGTGACTATTTCGGCTCAGGAGTAAATCGATAAAAAGGGTAGATACTCCCAGGCAGATTGTACAGAGGTATGATTAGTATTTCCCGACTCGCCATAAAATATAGAACTCAAATATACATATGTGACTGCAATTATATGAAAAATTAGCGTAGCTGCCATGTTGCTAAATTTTAAGGACACTGAATAAGTTAAACCCACTTGACATTTTGATATGATTAATTTTTCTCCTCCCTCAGCCTCCATCATTCACATGTCCTAACTCCGTGTCCTTTTAGAGGGAGTATTGGGGGAGTGAGAGGGAGAGAGCAGACCAATTCGTAGCATGGGAATTATGATAATAATGGAGTGTCACCAGCCCTATAAGAGATGAGTTTTCAATTTCAGAGGGATATTTTCTTTCTTTGACTTTTTGAATCTTGGGACCTTTCTTTGGGCTTTTGATTTTTGCCTTGACTTTCTCACTCTATTGCTGGAGGTAGTCTGCTTCTGGACTCCTGCAAATAACTAGCAGAAAGATAGAGAGAGCTACCAAGGCCTTAAACATTGCAGGGGAGACTGGGAAATCTGGAAGCTAGTTGGGCCTGCCATTGAGGAGCCATTTTCTCAGGGCCCTGCATTTCATGCAAATAAAAAGCCCAAAACTATTTTCCCATTGAGTTCCTTTCCTGACTTTGCCTTTCAATTAAAAAACCCAAACCCTGTGTTTTAATAAAAAGCCAACACAATGTTGCTACTGTATTCCTACTCCCTGTACCTTGCCTTCAAATTAAGGGGTCATATATAAATGATGACTGGGGTGGGGGTTGCTGGGAGAGAAGAGCTTTGTGATGAACCAAGCAATCGCTGGGGTTTGTTAAAATGTCATAATTGTTATTGTGCAAGAAATCCTCTGTGTGTGTTTGATGTACAGTCTCTACATTTTACCTGTGTGTTGTAGTATGTGTAAGCTCATTACAAGGTCACCTTCTAGCCTGGCTTTAAATAGACCTCTGGTGAAGAAATAGACCTCTCCGAAATCTAGTCTGCTAGATGCAATATATTGACTACATTTCCATCTAAGGAAGACACAAAACAACAAAGAACTTTATATGGAGCTTCCATTTCTAACTACGAGGTGTAGGATCTTGTGCACCCTGTAGACTCTATCATTTGGGACTACTTCTCTGTACATATTTATAATGTTCACACTGAATGACAAATCTGCATGAAGTAATGCTTTTGTTTCTTTGGGAACTCCCTTTTCACGTGTGAAAATATTTAACACTGTTGTAACTACATTGGTATCTGTACAATTCTCAAATCATGAGATAATTTGCATTGGCATGAAGTAATGCTTTTGTTTGTTACTTGCATTGGAATGAAGTAATGCTTTTGTTTGTTACTTGCATTGGCATGAAGTAATGCTTTTGTTTGTTACTTGCATTGGCATGAAGTAATGCTTTTTGTTTGTTTGTTTTACCCTGTTGGGACTACACTGCTATCTGTACCTGTCTCTAATCATGAGATAACCTGTATTGTGCTCTGTGAACCCTAGTTGTGTCTTTGCTTACGTTGTTCACAGTGTATTTTTTAACTTATGTATATGTTTTCAAAAAACGTGTGTCAGCAATCAGTAATAAACTGACTTGCACTAACTATATTGAGTGCCTAACTGCATTTTTTGTACACAGCTCTACATTACATGACAGTAAATAATATGCTGCCAGTTTGCCTTACATGGAAGTAAATTTGCATTTGAACAATTTGCAAAGGAATAATATGTTTACAGGCAGTACCCCTTCTCTTATATACAGCATTAGAAATACAAGCAAGTCAATTGGTGCAAGTAATTTGAAATTGTGATATTGTGTAGTGCCACAGCCTTGGTAGCTGATGTTTTGGTTGCTATTATTCTTTGTGAAACCTTAAATACATATACATTCTTACTGTACCCCGGCCTGGTTCCTAGCTCATTGGTAGTACAGAGGGTATTTGCTGGGGTGGTGCGAAATAGGTTGGAGGCCTAACTAAAGTTGAATCTGTATAAGCGCTTTTGGCACGTGCCACCTTGCTTGGGAGCGAAAGGAACTCCCTGAGTTGAGAGTGACTGCCTAATAAATTGTGACACTACTAATTTCCCCTCTCCACACTACTACTACTCCCCTCTATTCACTGCTTCTACTCCCTTCTCTACACTATTACTACTACCCCCTCCAAACTACCACTGCTCTACTCTACTACTGCTCCCCTCTCCACCCTACTACTACTCTCTCCACACAACTACTATCCATTCTCTGCACTACTACTATTGCTCTCTCCACACTACTACTATTCTGCCCTGTGCACACTACTAATGCTCCCCTCTCCACACTACTACTACACTAACATTTTATATCACTCTCCCACCTTTCAATTCCCCAGTCACCATATGTTAATTCTCAACTCTCCCCTACTAATCTCACTCACACACCTTTCAGGCACATACACACACACACCAGTACCACTCTCTCCCACCACCCAATGTCTCATCTTGCACACCCTCTTCTCCTCCACAGTTCTCTGCTCCATCCTTCCCTTGCCTTTTCTCTTGGTCCTCCTGCTTCTCCCTTGTTCTCACCCAAACAAACCATAGCTTCCTGTTTCCTGTGCTCCCTTTTACCATTATCTTTTCCCTTTCATTGGCTAGGTTCTCTACTGGTTCCCTGGGCCAACCACTGACTTCCCTTTTCCCGGGGGTGGTGTTACAATTGACCAAACATTCAAAAGGGGTCTTAAACTGTGCCCCTTTCTTATTTGCTGAACTGCTGGTCTCCAGCAATAGCAGGCCATAACAGTTAATGTTTAGGTTTGTGTGCATGTCTATGAGCAGTTTACGGCTAAGGGAGGGTGCTGCTCAGCGGTCCCCTTTGAGGTGGGGACAAGTCCTTGTCCATTTCAGTCCCACCAGGTGTTGTGCTGGTTCAATCCATTTGGGCCTCATTATGAGTATGCCGGTCCGGAAACAACGGTGCCGGTAACCTACCAGCACCGTTGTTACCGAACCAGCACACTCCGAGTTCTGCGGGCGGGTGCCGTCCCTCCCGCCATGTATGACCTGGCGGGCGGGACAGCACCCACTCACAGACTTTGATGGAAGCACCAGCACTTTTGCACACGGTGCCTGTGCTTCCCTACTCCCCATTCCCATTCGAGTCCTATCGGACTCGAATGGGAATGGGGAGTCATTTTTTCCGGTGCCTGGCGTTGGGGAATTACTGGGACCGCCGGGGCTGTAATGCGCCAGTTATTCCCCAAAGCCAGGTGCCGGAAAAAACACGACTCCGGCGGCAGTCATGCTGTTTTTACCGGCACGTCTACTGCCAGGGTCATAATGAGGCCCATTGTCTCCAGATGAGTGGTTTTGCTTGGTGTGCTTCACGCTCAGACAGACTGTGAGGTTCCCACTGAGGCTGGTTGCATAGCGTTTTTCTTTGTTGAGGCTGCTGCACGACTTGTTCTTCCTCTTGTTCGTTCAGCTCATCCTCTTTTTATTTGCTGGCTGGATGCCCCAGTACGGCTGCTGCAGGAGTGGATTCTACAAGACAAAGAGAAAGACACTGTGCAGAAAAGGGCTGCACAAGCATGGGGTGATAGACAGGGTTACTGTAATGCAGCCAGGTAAAAGTGTAGGGGTCCCTCCCAACTCCCACACTCCCACGCTCCACCTCTAGGGAAGGACTGGCTCTGACATTAAACCTGGTATGCCTCCCCACCCAGATTGAGAGATGTCTCTACCCCCACCTGACAGGGACAGATCTCTTGCACTGTCACAACAGGGATGAAGACCACAGCCATGAATTAAAGACGCACAATTACTGATGAGAAAGAGATGCTGTAGTCTACCCTTGCTCTTCCGGAAAGGAACCTCTCAGAAAGTAGCAGAGTATATCAATAGAAGTCTGCATACACACCTCGGCAAAGCTAGCCAAGATTACTCAGATGCCTGAAGGTCAATTGTAACCTGGCAGATCCTCATATCCTTGTAGGTTGTTCCCAGAGGGCTATAACAGTGCAATAGTGGCAGAGAGGTGAAGATCCATCCTGGTCAATATAGACCCAAAGCTAGGGGAGCTAGCGACATCTAAGGCTGCAACGACTGCAAAAGGCTTCCCCTTAGGTGACTCTTTCGTCCAAGACATGGTGAGGTTTGTGAACACTTACGGAGCCCTGGATAAAGCTTAAGCTTCTCTCAGAAAAGTGTTTGCTCCAAAGGTTTTCGACACAACTGGACAAGGCCATGGCCACTGATCCAGCTGGAACTTTGGCCTAAGGTCCCAAGGCAGCATGGCTAACCTCTGAGGCCAGGTGGACAAAAGGCCAAACCCCACTTTTCCCTTTTCTAGAGGCTCATTGGCTCCTCCTGCAGTTCGATTGGATGGAGTACATTTGGGAATTTGTGACCCTTCCATTCAGTTTTCGATTTGCTCCCTGATGCTTCACCAAACTTCTCAAGAAAGCTTCATGAGCAGGGGAACAGATTGATAGTTTACCTGGACAACATGTTCTTTATGTTCCAGACCAGGGATCTGCTCTTGGCTCTCAGGTGACACAAGCGGCAACGTTACTGCAGGAGCAAGGATTCTTGGTGAACTGGGAGAAAGCAGAGACAAGTCCCTTAGTAGAAGTTGGTAATCCGAGAGTTACTAGTGGACTCAGAACGCGGTTTGCTCATCCTGCCATTGTCCGAAGTGATCAACATCAAGAAAAAGAACCAGATTGATCCTTTCAAATGACCAGATCTCCCTTATGGATTTGTCCAGGATTGTGTGAAGGTTAGAATAATCTATTCAGACATTCTACCCTGGTCCACTGCTCTACTGAGCTCTGCACCAAAGGCAAGGTCTTTCTTACGACCAGCAAGTCCTTATGTTGGAAGTGGCGAGGACAGTGCTGTCATGGTGGCTTCAACATATGGAAGCATTAAAGGGGAGAGTGATCTTTGGGGCTTGCCCGGACCTAGTGGTAGAGTCTGATGCCAGCCAGAAGGGCTGGGGGGGCCCGGTGGAGGTATCGATTGACAGGTGGCAGATGGTCCAGACAGGAGTTGAAATTGCATATTGATTGTCTGGAATTGCTGACTGGGTCATTTTCAGTGAAAAGCCTGGCCTAGGATAGAGTGGAGTGCTGTGTCTTATTGAAGGTGAACAATGTATCAACAGTGAGATACATCAACCACCTACGTGGTATGAGGTCCAGGATGCTGGCAGAATTAGACAAGTATTTCGCGAATTGTGAATTTTTTGTCCGTATAAAGGGATTTAAGGGATGGCAGAGTATCTTCTGGGGCTGCCCCATGAGGTAACAGACTGGAACACCAGGTATCTGACAGACTCCAGTGACTGTCAGCTGTACAAGACCTTAGTCTAGAAACTGAGGCGCATGAAGGGTCCTTATCAGATGGCCATTTTCACCTTGATGCTGAACAGGCAGCTTGTCAGGATTCATGGCTGCAGGCCAGATTTGGAAGCTCTCCCATCAGACCTGAGGACCAGGGATACATTGTGTCCCCCCGCCCCTTTGCAATGATCACGGGAATGCAGCTCAAGTCAGGAGGCAGGATGTGAGACTGGCATTGGTGACGCAAGCATCGAGGGGTCAACCCTGGTCCCACTATTTGTTGGAAATGTCTATTTAGAACCCATTTTTACTCCCCTTACATGAGCAGTTGCTTCTGAACCCTTTGGGAGCTCCTGATCTGCTGGTGGTAGAAAATAACTTGATGCTCCTAGCCTGGTGTATTTCAGGGGTGGCTGGAGAAAGCCAGGCATTTCAGGACAAGCCGAATAGTTCATTGAGGACTCCTGAGCACCTGGAACAATGAAATCTTACAGGTCAGCTTGCTCAAAATGGCATAGCTGGTGCTTGGAGAGGGATCTATATCCCTCTGGAGCAAATATGATTAACACTGTGAACTTTTTAGCAGTGCTATCCACTCAGAAGAAAGCTTCTAGGACCGTGAGCACACTCAGACTGGCCTTCTTGGCAGAGCATGAATATATAGCCGTGGACCCAACTGGGAATACTCCCTGCTCCACAGGCTACTGAAAGGAGTTAAGAATCTCCGTCCACCAACTCCAAAATACTCCCACCTCTGGGAGTTTAACGCAGTGCTTCAATTGCTCTTGAGATGGCCTGATAAACAAAGATCTATCCAGAATGGCTTTAAGGACCAAGTTGACTCTACTTTTCTGTCTCATCTCCTGTAAGAGAGTTTCTGATAATAAAGCTCTTCAGGTAGGTACTAAAGGTTTTTCTGCAGAAGGTGTGACCTTACCCATTACCAGAAGGACTAAGACAGGGATCAGGACAGTGACCTACCTGGCTTTTCTGGAACTTCCTAAGCTCTGCCCGGTTAGATGCCTCGAAGCCTTCAAGGTAGTGGCCAAACAGCTTAGGCCATCAGCAGAGTCACAGCTTCACATCGCAAAGGAAATCCTTTAGAATTGCATTTTTCGGCAACTTGGCTAGATGGATCGGATGGTATATTCAGCAGGCAGGTATTGATAGAGAAATCTGTGGGGCCCACTCAGTGAGGGGGGCCATGGCTTCAAAGTCCTTTGGACTCCAAGCTCGTTTGGAGGATATCCGCAAAGTGTCAAACTGGTTAAACAAGTCAGTATTCAAAGGTTTATGCTTTAAACCGATCGCCCAGATGGCCTTGTTGGTGGCGAGTAAGCTTTAAACAAGCATTATACAAGCATTTGGTCTGTGACATAGAGTATAGATTTTGGTGGTCAGTCAAAAGGCCGAAAAAAAAATATCGAATGACAAAAATCTCGAAAAAAAAAAATCACATTTTTTATTTCTTTATTTATATGTATTTTTGGGGTCAGGTAAGTAAAAAAAAGGGCTAAAATAAAAAAAAAGAAAAAAGGAGGGTTGGGGGAGCCCCCCATTTCGAAAAAAAAAACGTATTGAATTTTTTTTTTCGATATTTTTTTTCGGTCTTTTCACTATAAACCATAGATTTTCCTTACCAATGCTAAGGAAAGTCGTGATTCTATTAAATTCATAGAGACAAAGTATAAGCCCACCCAAGTTTTGCACATTAACTTAACGAGTTAGACACTGGAAAGCATGGCCAGTCAGAGGTCAATTTAAATGTAGAACCGTTGTGTAACCCTATATTCGCAGCGTGTCTGTCTCTTGGATACCTGCCCATCTTTAACGAGTAGTATGTCTATTTTTTTGTGTCGTTTTCTGGAGGATCGGATTCCAAGTCGGCCAGCTCCTGAAAGGTTATTGCTGGAGTCACGAAGGCCAGGGTTTTTCGAGTTCCAGATCATTCCAATTTCAATGTTCAATACAGCGGTGAAAGAAAGAGCAATAGCGATGAGGAGAGGTGGTTTTGAGCCAATGTGAGCTGTGATTGAAAGAGCATAGCAAGTGTCGTGGCCCTATTGGTGAATGCAGTTGAACTACAATTTCTCTTCTGGTTTTTGAAAATGTAGTTTGTCTTGGTTATGTTTGCTGCTTGAGAAACATGGGTGGGATAATACTTTGCCTCAGTGTCTTTAATAGAATCATGACTTTCCTAAACTTTAGGATGGAAACTCTGTATTCTGCACCTGTCCAGAAGATCAAAGGTATCATTAAGATTGCAGCTTATCAAAGGCTTGTTAGGGTACTCGCACACTAAGGAATGAATTGTTATTAATCAACATTTTTCTCATCAAACTTTTTAGAAATGTGTCATTTTAGGTCTAATCTTTATGCAGAGTGTAAAGGGAGTTAAACATAGCAACTGAAAAATCATTTTTTCATTTAAAACACATGTGTAGTGTTCCCTATTTTTTTATATCATCCTTGTTCCATACTTCACGTTTTCTGTTGCACAAGACAGCTATTGACTACTGCCCGAATTACTTTAACTGTTATTTGTATATTTTCCCCTTTTCATTATTTTCAAGTACTTATAGTGCCGCGCTTTCTCTGCAGCATTAGGAATTTACGTTAAAAAAAATCAAGCTTATAGAACTAACCCGGGGTGTGAGTATGCATGAGAGTTCGACGAGGTTCGTTATTTCACCCCAGGAGCACGCGCACTCGTTTAACAGCTGTCTAATCAGTTTCACGCGCTGCATTGGCACCTGAACACGTTAACGGTACGTGTCGTGGCTTCCCAGCGAGGGAGGTTGCATCCTCCAGCTGCCTCCGAACCCACAATAAACTCCTGCGCATCGGACACTGTGATATCCCTTGTCTATCGATAATGAGGCGAGCGCGGGTCGCGGCAATAACAGACTGACACGGAGCGGTGCTGCAAAACAACCTTCTTTAATCGTGTTCCAACATGAACTAACTGGCCCCTCCCTTCTCACGTCACTTCCCTTAACTTCCCGCCCTGGGTCCCTCCCGCCCCCGTTGTCCCGGATACGTCAACATGACATCTCCCCCCTTTTTAAACGATTACCACTCTTCGCAACAGGCGATGATCTGGCGAGTCTCTAGTCCATTTCCTCGATCCACCGGCAAGGTCTGTTCCGGACTCGCTGTGGTCGGGTCAGCTCAACCCGTGGCGGCGATGTATTCATGGATGTTTCGGCTTCTGGATTTTGATCCGATTCGTCAGCATACCACGGATCGTCTCCAGGCTGATCACTGTATTCTTCCTCTAGTGGAGCCTGTACTCGGCCGCTCAGGCGTCTTGTGCCGGGCAGCGGGAGTTCCTTGAAGTGAAACGAGTTCCGGGTTATCTCTCCTGTGGAGTCTTGGGCCGTGACCATCGATCCCTTTCTCTGGGTAACGAGAAGGGGCTCATCCCGAAAAGCAGGTGTATGTTTATGGGTCAAAGGTTGTCGGACGGCTACCACATCTCCTATGGCTATGGGAGATGTCTGGGCTTTTCGGCGAGTGTCGGTGTACTCCTTCATTTTATTCTTTGCTCTTTCGTCACGCTCCCGGACCTCCGCATCCCTCTCCGGGCATGGTGCACTTGGCTCTGCTTGGGGAATTCGTGTTTGGGGGTTGCGCCCAAACATGAGCTCGGCAGGGGTCTTCCCCGTTGTGCTATGGGGCGTTCCTCGGTAGTCTCGTAGCAATTGATTGAGTACCTGTTCATATGGTTGTTCCGTGAGTCGCGCAATCTTCAAGGCCCGTTTGAGATTGCCCATGAATCGTTCAATCATTCCGTTAGCTTGCGGCCACAACGGGGTCACCTTCCGATGTCTGAATCCCAAGTATTCCGCAAACCGTGCAAACTGATGACCACAGAACGGGGCCCCATTATCAGTCTTGAGTACTTTAGGCACTCCATATGCCGAGAACATGTGGTCCAGTGCCGGGATGACGTGGTGCGCAGCCGTGGACGAGATCATCTGTACTTCGGGATACCGGGAGTACTCGTCCATTACTGCAAGGACATATCTTCCCCCTTCGATAGGTCCAAAGAAGTCGGCGGCCACCACTTCCCATATGTTCTGCGGAAGTTCAGACATTTGCAGTGGCTCAGGATGTCTATTTGGAGTGATGATGCAACAGGTGGGGCATGTTCTCAGAGCGGCCTCCACTCTGGTGTCCATCCGAGGAAACCACACCTTTTGGCGCAGCATGCGCTGTGTTGAGACAATTCCGCGGTGGGTCTCGTGTGCTAGGTTGATGACTTTCTCCCGCATGGTTGCTGGGATCACTAGCTTGCAGTCCTTGAGTAGGAGATGGTCTTCTGACACGGCTAGCTCGTCTTTCACCAGGAGAAGCCGCTCTACGTCCTCCCATGTCTGGCCGCCTGCCGCTTTCCCTCTCTCTTTAGCCCTCCTCCATTGTCCAGATACGAGACCTTCACCTATAATACGGCAGGCCAGGTCCTTCTCGGTTTCCCTTGCCAGTTCCTCAGTGTTAACCCCTTCTGGCGTGGTCTGATGAGCCAGATATCTGAGGTAGCGGTCTGCTACCGATGGTTCAGGTCTGCTCTCGTCCCTTGGTCTCCTCGACAGGAAGTCAGCAGGGTTTTCACCCTTCCCTGGTCTGTGAATGATGTCGAAAGCGTAGTCTTGCAGGCGCAACCCCCACCGGGCTATCCTAGGGGGCATCTTGGCCTGGGGGTTCCCATAGAGGAACAGTAGTGCTTGGTGATCGGTGACAACCTGGAATGGCTTTCCATATAGGAATAAGTGGAAATGTTCGCATGCCCACACCACCGCTAGACCTTCCTTTTCAGCCTGGGAGTAGGCATGTTCAGTAGCGGACAAGCTGCGGCTGGCATAGGCTACCACGTGCCTCTGTTGGGGGTCCTTGAGATCAAATTGAGCCAGAATGGCCCCTAATCCCACTGGGCTGGCGTCCACTATGAGTTCCGTTCTCCGGTTGGAGTCGTAGTAGGCCATGTTTTCCGCCTTCGCAACCCTCTCCCTAATGGTCTCGAAGGCTACTTGGCAGGCACCATCCCACTCGAATTTCACGTTCTGGTGCGTTAGTTTCCGTAACGGTTCACTGACCGAGGCGAAGTCCTTGATGTATCTGCTGCAATAGCTGGCTAGGCCTAGGAATGATCGAAGTTCCGACACGTTGAGTGGCGCTGCGGTATCATTTAGGGCTGATACTTTGTCCGGATCTGGGGTCATCCCCACCTCCGAGAATACGTGGCCAAAGAATTTCAGTGTGCTCTTCCGGAATTCACATTTGTCCTGGTTGAGCGTAAGGTTTGCATCGTGTAGAGCTTTACACACCCTCATGAGGGTTTCATCATGGCTCTTTACGTCGGTCCCGAACACCAGTATGTCATCCGAGTAGTTGAGGCAGTTGGGAATGTGCTTTATGATGTTATGGACCTCTGCTTGAAAGATCTCCGCGGCTGATGATACCCCAAAGCTCAGTCTTTTGTATCTGAATAACCCAACGTGTGTGACGAACGTGGTTATGTTGCGACTTTCGGGATGCAAGACCAACTGATGATATCCCTTCTGGAGGTCTAGTTTTGAGAAAACCTTGGCTCCATTTAGCAGGTGTATCATGTCCGTGATGCGTGGCGCAGGGTATCTTTCCCTGCGGATTGCTTGGTTAGGTCGTCTCATGTCGACGCACAGCCTGATGGTTTCAGATCCCTTCTTCGGGACTGGGACGATGGGAGAAACCCACGTGGTTGCTCCCGAGGCCCTTTCAATGATGTCCTGTTCCAACAATTTCTTTAACTCTTCCTCCACCTTTTGTTGGATGTTGACTGGGATCCCTCGGTATGGTTGAGCCACTGGGCGTACAGAGTCGTCTATATGCAGTTTCACTTGTCGGTTCTTGAGTTTCCCAATCCCTCTGAATATTTTTGGATACAAGTTGTTGATCAACTCAATCGGGTCGATGTATTTGTGAACCATGATGTTATACAGGATGTGGATCAGGCCCATATCTGCGGCGGCCTTGAAACTCAGGACACATCCGCTGTCCGTTTCAGTGGCGAGGACATGAATTGGGACCTTCATCTCTTGTCCTTTGTATCGGCATAGCCCACTGAATTTGCCTTTGCACCTGAGGGGAGTCTTCGCACCATAGGCGTAGATGTCTACGGTGGCTGGCTGGAGCTTTGGCTTAGGGGTGAGTTCGGCATACACTTGTTCACTCACCACGTTGACGGTGGCGCCAGTATCGATGAGGAATTCCGTGGGCCTTTCCTGCAGTTTGATGATGAGGGTGGGGCTATGAGCAGTGGCGGTGGGATTTCCCAAGGCGTAAACGTATGCTTTCTTTTTGTGATCACTCCCTGAGGAGCTGGGATCTGATTCTGTAGGGGATTGTTCGACCAGATAACGGACGTGGCGTCTTGATCTTCTATCGGGTCTGACCCTTGTCACAAATCGTCTTCTTTCTCTCCGTTTTTGGCGGTCGTCGCCGGAGTCTTTATCCTTTTGGTCACTTCCTTGTTGGCTCGGAGGGTTGGGGGTGTTGTTTGGGGTCGAGGGTGTGCTCGGCGTTCCTCCATACCGAGTCCTCGCGCGATTGGTGTTCTCTCGGGGCCTCTCTCTCCCTCGATCTCTGAATAGTCTGCATACTGCTTTGAAATGGCCTTCTTCGCCGCACGAAGTGCAGCGTTGTCCTATGGCCGGGCACGTCCCTTCATGGGGATACTCGAATCCGCACTTGTAGCAGAAGAGCTCTTCTGTCCTTTTTTCTAATTGTAATTTATTCAAGCTTTCGCCCACCGGTGTGCTCCCGAAACTTTCCACTTGACAGTCAATGGCCCTTTCAACTCTGGCTAGCGCCAGTATCTCTTCCAGCGTGCGGGATTTCTGGAGCAACTTCCGGCGGAAGGTTTGGGACTCGCAACCTGATATTATTTGCGACCTGAGAGCTTCGGTGTTCGAGTAATTTGCAAAGTCACAGTGTTTGAGCTTTGTACGGAGTCGCATTACATACGCATCCATGGTCTCTCCTTTTGCCTGCTTTGTGGTATGGAACAGGTGCCTTTCGTAATCGACGTTGGTGTGAGGCGCGAAGTACGCTGCCAGGGCGTCTTTTAGTTTCTGTATTGAGTCTATGGAGTCTTGGGGCATTTCGTCTATGATGTCTCGGGTGGCAGATCCGACCGCTAGCTTCAGTAGACACACTTGCCTGGCATCCGCCACTGGCCCCGTGGCCCCCATGTATAGGTCAAAGTCTCGGATCCATTTGGTCCACCTGGGGCCCATGTTGCTCGTGTCCGTCACGTCAAAGGCTCCAGGCATCTGGGCAGCTAGCGTATCCGGCAGTTGGTAGGGCACGTGATCTTGCATTTGATCTAGAAGTGCTGGGGGCCCGTTCCCTGCAGCTCCCGCACCTTGGTTTGCGTCCTGATCCGACATGGTGCGGGGAAGGTGGCTTCCCTACGCGGGATTTGGCTGTCGTGGTGTGATGGCCGCCTTATAAGGCACGAGCACCATCGAGGAGTCCCACTCCTGTTGAGGACGCTCTGGCGTGGGTCTGGCCTGGTCCTGGGCTGCGGTCGCACGAGGGCCTTCTCCCTCTCTCGGCGTGGGTCAGGGCTTCACACTTGTCCACTTGTGCTTGGGCCCGCCCCGTATCCTGCCGCGTATCACTGCGCGCACGTGCGCTCGCCTGCTTCTCTGGGCTCACCGTCGTGGTCTGGATCCTCCCTCCGTGGCTCGATCTCACGCGGAGGGGAACTTGCGCGGACTCGACCTCGGTCTGTCCGGTCTGCCAGTTTCCGCGACGCCCCGTGCTTCCGGGCTGGTGCGGGCGGCGGGCGTCGGTCGGCAAGCTCTCTCGTCGCTGTGGTGTGCCAACGTGCGGCGCTCGTCTCTCTCTCTCTCTCTCTCTCCGGGGACTCTGCCTCTCAGCATCCCATCCTCGTCGCCATTGTGATATCCCTTGTCTATCGATAATGAGGCGAGCGCGGGTCGCGGCAATAACAGACTGACACGGAGCGGTGCTGCAAAACAACCTTCTTTAATCGTGTTCCAACATGAACTAACTGGCCCCTCCCTTCTCACGTCACTTCCCTTAACTTCCCGCCCTGGGTCCCTCCCGCCCCCGTTGTCCCGGATACGTCAACATGACAGACACCCTGGCAGTTTCCTTTTTAAACAGACAAGCTTTCTGGTCACTGTGGCAATTTAATAGGGATGAGGAGACATGTGGCACTACCATGGTAACCAGTGACGTTCTGTGGGAATCCCACACGGGCCTCTCCGAACTTTCAAAGCTCCAGCTTTTTGCCTGTAACCCCACGGCTCTCTGCTACTGCAGTCCATTCCACAAAACTGTGCTTACTCATCATTCTGAAAGAATTGTATATTTTGTGCCAAAAAATGTGTTTTCTTATGCCGGAAGATGTTTAATTTCATGCCCCGCAATATCATGGAGGCCCTGCAGTTTACAGCGATTTCGGGATCACTAAAAAGACTGCAAAATTCTTTTGTGTTTTCAAAAAACGCAACAAAATCGTTCGTTTTTGCAAAAACACCTTCCGGAAAGGGCCATTTCTGCATAAAAAAAGAAAGAAAGTCACAATATGAGGGGGAAGAAGCAGAGAGGGAACAGTGGGCCAGAGGGGGAGCTCAGCGTCACAGAGCGAGCCAGGGGTGGACTGAGAACCAAAAGAGGCCCTGGAAATAATGTTCAAAGTGATCCCATATTACATATTTTAAGCAAGCCCAACCCTTTTCCTGTGGGAAAATTTGGAAATACCACATCACAGAGGCCCACTGTGCAAAGGCCTACCGGGAAATCTCCAGAGTTCCCTATAGGCCAGTCCAGCTCTGGAGCGAGCGCTGAGCCAGAGAGGGTGCAATGGCCATAAAGGAAGCAATGGTCCTGAGAGGGAGCGGTGGTCTGGAAAGGGAGCAGTGGGCCAGAGAGGGAGATGTGGGTCAGAGAGGGAGATGTGGGCCAGACAGGGAACAGTGGGTAAGAAAGCAGAGGGGAGTGATGGACCGGAGGGACAGTGGTGGGCCAAGAGGACAGCAGTCGGCCTGAGGGGGAGCAGTGGGCCAGAGTGGGGACGGTGGGCATGAAAGCAGAGAAGGAGCGTTGAGGTGGTAACAGGAAGCTGGATGCAGATTGGGTAAAAGGATGGGGAAGAGCGCGATAGACTGGGAGAAAGAATGTGAGCTGCACAAGAGGGGGAAAGAATGAAGGGCTGTGGACTGCAGAAGGAACTGAAGAGTGTATGATGTGACTTGGGTGCACTGTTGGAGGTGTGGCAGCGACAGTGGAGTGTAAGTTGTGAGGTGTCAGTGTGACAGAGGTAGTGAGCACGCACATGGGTCCAGCTTTCCCGTCCTGGCAGCAACTCACTGGAACGCTCTGCCACTCCACATCAGGAGTAGTGAATCACATCAAGCCTTCAGGAAAGCTCTGAAAACTAGACTGTTTGTCTACATCTCTGTAGGTACCATTACCCTGGTGTATCCACTCTGATTGTATGACTTGTGAGAGGCAACTCTAAGGCATCCATGTCCTAAGTAACCTGCATCATGGTAACGTAATGTATCTACCTTGGAATGTATTAATGTAACGTGAATGTAATCAAAGTAACCTGACTGTAACTAAGAGGTGTTCCTGCAACAGTGCCTCGATGCCCACGGGCGTTAGTGCGCTTTACAAATCCAAATAAATAAATGACTGGCTGAGTGAAAGGTTTGTGAGTTTAAGTTGTGGTGGAGAATTGTTGAGTGGGTGGGGTGTCAAGGGATTAAAGAACATGTGAGGGGAATTATTACACCTTTACAACTGATAATGATCTATGAAGTCAACATTATAAAATGGGCATGCACATTATAAATAAAAAGAAGTAGAGCAAAACAAACATTGTCCTGTCAATCCAGGGACATCTGGGACTCTTCGTATTACATTGATAGCTAACGACAACCTGGCATTCTTGAATCCCCCCCCCCACACACACTGCCTCTTTCTGGCAGCCTGGATGTCTCACACCATGGCTCTCTGGCACCATCGAGTCAATAACAAAATGTGGCGACTAAATGCTGCAGTAAATACAATTTTCCCAGTAAACATCGTAGAATATTCCAGATCTTTAAACCGATCCATGGGTTCCCAGCAAGTGAGGTGCTGGCTTCTGCGATCGGTAGCAATGTCTCTCTCCTTCTTCCTCCTCCCAATACTTTTGTGAGAGGTACCAACCTCCCTCACAGGACCATTTTAATAAAATTAAGTCCCACCCCAACACTAATGCATCCAATTCTAGTAATGTCCCCTGCACATGGGTTTGTTAAAGAATGTGGATAGGTGCTTCTGGGACTCCTACAGGGCGACAATAGCCGGTGGAGGACAAGAACCCCCTTCCTTGGCCAATGGGTGAGCAGTTGCTGAGTGGCAGAGCAGCTAAAAGCTACTTTCCGGGGATGGAGAAAGAAGTAACAGAGAATGAAGGGCAGAACTCTTCAGGGAAGACATATCGATCCCGCCAGTTTAAGAGCAAGAAATTGCTCCAAATTGGTTTCACAGCCACGGTCAGTCCCTCATTCATGAAAGAACTCACCTGCAACACTGCAGTAGCGGATAGGACAGCCGTTTCCATGCTGCATTTCTGCTGTATATGGAACGATGCATGGGAGCAAGAGCGGTGACCAAAGGGTTCTGCCATTTTGGTTTGGGTAACAGCACAGGCCGGCAAAACCTTGAACGTGCCTGAGAATTGCTTGGATGTTCAGTGTGAAATGAACACGGAAGGTGTGAATGTTACATTGTTGCGAGTGATTGCAGAGCAGTCAGAGGCAGAGTCTGCAGACCACTGGAATGAGCTCTAAGGCTGGAAGAAGAGAGCTGTACAGAAAAAAAGTGGAGGAAACATCCTCTGAAGAGACAGAGTCCTTCTCTTCTCCATGGGCGTAATTTTAGGGGCGGCGGGGGTGTTTGTTCTCCCCAACTTTCATGGCACACCATTTTGTCCCCGTTCATTTGGCTGGGGCACCTTTTCATCAGATGTCATGTCCCCCCCCAACATTTTCAGCAAAGTTACTCCACTGCTCTTGTCCCCTCCAAATAGACGGAATAAAGAGCACAAGAAGCCAATAAGATAATATAACAATGTCCAAAAGAAGAGTCAACGAAATAGCGAAGCAGACTCTTAAAGAAGAAAATGCAAAAAGAGAAAGACGAAATACAAAAGTAAATCTTCTTCCTCTTCTATCTCATCTGATTCGTCTACTCGCAGTAGCTGCAGCTACACTCGGGAAGATAGCCACACTAAGGGCAAATATTTGGGGAGAGATGCCTAGCTAGAGGGCTGGTTCAGGTAGCAGGGGGCGGGATTCTCTACTTAAGATGCTTCAGGGTACTCGGGAGACCCCTAAAGGAGACAATCCAAGAATATTGGGTTTCCCCTTATTTCAGACATTAAGGATACAATGTTAAAAGAGTGGAAGGGCCCTGAAAGAAAGGACACGCTTCACTTCAGACCCAAACAACATCCTGAAGGGGAGCATAAAATCGAGCCGGAATCAGTACAGATAGGAGTGTACTGTCCAGTCTAGTGGGAAGATTATCCATGGTGGCGGAAGAAGCGGTCATGAGGAATCCAGTGGATCGAAGGTGTACTCAGCCTTCAAGAAAACCTATGTCGCAGTCCATTTCTTGCTTCATGCCAACACTGACACCTCTGATACACCACAGACGATTTGGGGATGTTTCTACAAGTTGAACAAAGCCATTGGAAAGATTCCAGACTGTATACCAGTAAAGGGAGACATAAAGGAGCAGATTGAACTTCTACCTGACCTTGCCTTCCATGGGGTCTCTGCATCTGCCCTGGCAATGGGGGCTACAAAATCTGGAAAAGCCATTTGCATATAAGGGACGGGCACACACAGAGGCCCCAGATCAACAAGGCACGGAAACTTCCATTTGAGGGTGAAAAGCTGTTTAGGGACCTTTTAGAGGAAAAGATGTATGAAGTATTCAAGATGGAAATGTTTGCTGATAAACTGATGAGGAAGACCAAAACTCTTTACAAGTCCAGGACGGGGGGAGAGGGGGGATTGCGTCAGGCTGCCAAAACATAGATCTCCTCCAAGAGCAGATGCAGACAGAAGGTGAAGGAGAGGTTTCCCCAGAATCCATTGAAAATAAAGTCTGCAGAAAAAAACTAAAAATCTTGGTAGTCAGGGAGAACTAGTGGGTGTGCGAGGGACAGACGGAGCAATGTATACAACAATTGGGAACTCATGTCATCAGTCGCTGGGGCAAATAATTTTGTACCATGGAGCTACAGAATGAAATCCATTCCCTCCTGATCTCTAACAGTTACAACATGTATTCCAAGAGGTAAGAACAAGAGATGAGCCCTCTATCAAGGCATCAAGGAATTGCTGAACAGGAGGAATAGAGAATATCAGTGGCAAAGAAGACGCTTTTATTTTATTGTATTTGATTATATTCTTGGCTTTCAAAGCATCAGGAAAGTTCTGACTTACATTGGATTTCAAAAGTCTCAAGCAATACACACCCCAGCATCCGTTCAAAATGGAGCCCCCTCCAGGATTTTTCAGACCAAGGGCTACTGGCCAATTACAGTTAATCCAGCACAGTTATTCCGGCAGATAAACCCTGCTTTTTCCAATCCTCTTGGTCTTTTTCAATTTAAAGTCTTGCCTTTTGGTTTATATGGGGGACCGGCTACCTTCCAAAGGGTAATGGATCAGATTCTACAATCATATGCTTCTTTCTTCTATGGAGCATACATTGAGGGTATCATCCTAGTATCCGTTCAAAATGGAGATCCCACAAAAGATCACTTCACTGACCAAAAAGGGCGACTTCCTGGCAGTCCTTGATATCCAGGATGCCTAGTACCACATAACAATCGAAAGGAGTCATCAAATGTTACCTTTCGCTCTTAGAAGTCCTGGCTAAAGCAATGTAATCACTCTACCGGACAGGCATACAGTTACACCCATGCTTGGCTGCCTAGCTGGTGAAGGCTTCAGCTCAGGAAAAGCTCATGGACCACATCCCGATGGAATGATTATGACTATCTCTCCCGAGCTTCCGTATCAAATGATAGAAGTCCAATCTACTTCCCACTCAGGAACTGGCATTGATTGGGGAACAGTTCAGCACAGGAATATGAATGTTTTGTAGACTGCATAACCTTTTGCTAGTCCTGGTACACAAGGCAGAGGTGCCAGTCAGACCCTTGCCCTTTGGCCTTGTGTGTGTGGTTATAGTTCCATGAGCAACGTTCCGCTTAAAACTACTTGCTTCTCACATCCACAGTCACTGATTCACCCTCTTCTCAGACATTTGAAGCCATGATCCTGCTGACTAAATAACTGAAAAGCCACTTCCAGCAGGGGCTGGACATTTCCAAACTGGGGAAGGGAGTCTCTCTGGAGTAGTTCCTTCTGATCCCTGTAAACAATAATTCCAGCGGCACAGCGTGAGGAGAAACACTGGGCTCATCACTCATCAGGTAGAGTGAATGTTGCAGAATGCAAAGAACTCTTCTAACTAGAGGGAACCTTGGCTGAAAGGATACAGATGTGGTTAGTAGTGATTGTGACAGACAATACTACAGCCATGACCTATATCATCAGGCAAGGGGTTCAAGATTGAGACCATAGGAACAGGTGGCGGGGGCCATGGGTGAATATGGGCAGGGGCAACCATGACTTCCCTCAAGGCAATAAACATACGCGGGATAGACAATAGGAAACCGGACAGGCTCTGCTGAGTTTTTCCCTCCTCTGAGGAGATGTCTCTACTACCACAGACCTAACAAGAGATATATCCAAGACCTGTTCACCTGCCCAGCAAATGCTCAATTGAAATATGTTTTTTCCAAGTTCCAGACTGAAGGTGTTTGGGGAAAAGATGCAATGACGGTAACCTGGACGTCGGGTCTCCTCTATGCATTTCCCCCAATCCCAGTGATTCTAGCAGTACTGGAGGGAACAGCAGCTCAGAGCTACTAATGGTAATATCCCACTCGGCCTGAAGATCCTGGATCCCCCTGCTAGTGCAACTAGCAATTGCCACACTGTGGATCCTGCCAAGATGTCCATCTCCTCTTGGACCGATGGTCGAGGGGCACAGAGCCAACTTTGTCTGATGGTCAGTCTGGAAATTGAAAGACAGGAACTAACAGTGCAACTGGCACTATCAATATGGCAGTTTAGACATGGGACACCACAGAATTATAATCGACACTGAAATAACTTTATGACTTGGTTTGATAAGTATGGCACACACAACTTTGAATGTGAGATGCATATGTACTACAGTACCTATAGAATGGGCCCAACAACAGACTGAAATTTTTTACCCTCGGGGCCGAGTAGGCAGCTGATGTTCAAAGAATATTGAAGGGGCAACTTGTTGGGGTAAGCATTGGTGGAGCATCTAATGAAAAGCTTCTCTGTGGCAAGTTCAGGGACTGCTTCTTGGGATCTTCCGTTAATGCCGAGGACTCTGCAAGGACCTATGTTTCAACCCTTGTGGTTCATCGATATAAAGGATGTTACAATGGAAACTATACTCCATCACTGTTGCACGCAGACTGGGAGAATCTGGGGCCTTACTCTGTAGGGAGCCATTTCTCAGGGGCCTTCCTGAAGCACTGATTCGCAGATGTGACCTATCATTTAAGCCTAGATTAGTCTTGAATTTCCATCAGTCCCAGAAGATGGTGCTTCTGGCCTTTCACCTAAATCTACCTTCTCTGGAAGAGAAAGAGTGGCACAAGCTGGATATGGGAAGGGCTTTGCTAGCATACATTGCTAAGGCAACGATTTTGAGGAAACCTGGCAGTCTTTCGGTGATGTTTGTATCCTCGGGAGCAGGTAAAAAAGCATAAACTGTGTCTCTCAGTCAGTGGATAAAAACTGCTATTACCAGGGCTTCTACAGCAGTGGGTAAACGCTACCAGCGAGGGTGTAGGGGGAAATCTAATAGGGGCATGGCCACCTCATGGATCAGTGTTCATGGAGTATCTATCCAGGAGATAGGCAGTGCATTCACCTGGTTGTATCGAAACACCTTCATTTGACACTACAAGTTGAACATGATGAGTCAGGCAACCTGTTTCTTTGGCACAAGTGGGCTTATCTCTGGCATGCATTGAACCAATTGGGTGACAGAAAAAAAGGGTGGTAAAAAAACGGCGATGGAGTGTTAAACAGCATACTGGGTAGTATGTGTAGTTTTTCGTAGGGCCCTTTCATCGCTAACTTTGGTCTGCCTCACCTGCACGTACTGGGACAAAGATTAGGGAAGTGAATATAATGATCAGATTACTTACAGGTAATCGTCATTAAAGCTAATCATACTTTTCCTCCTCACAGTACTTATGGACACCCTCATAATCCAATATAATGAACACAAAGTGTGTCAGCGGAATCAAAACGCAAGTTGTGGAGGAGACCGGCAATGGGTCAGGGAGAGGGGCCCCACATTTCGGAATCATAGATCAAACCAAACAAAAAGGAAAATAGTTAGAAAACATGAATATTTTATTTAAATTTCATTGTTTGTTTAAAACATACATATCAAATCTTATTTCGAGCTCATATATAAATGGTAGCACTTTGTTGGTGAATAAAGTGCATAATCAAACAAAGTGCTTATATAAAAACAAGACTGGTAATTCAGTCAGTACTGGCTTCATGGTGCCGAGCTGTCTGGACATCAAACCGGTTGAAGGGGATCATCCGATTGATGGTCAGAGGCTACGGCCCCATTAAAAAATGTAAGAAAAACCACAAATATATAGACAAGGCAATACAAGTTTCTTCTAACACTAAAACTAAAAGGGGTGCCGTACGTCCTTGCATGGAATGAAAGGGTTAATGTTCTTGTGTGGAAAAATAACTTGGGGTTTGTGGGATAGCATTATACCTCCAGGCAGAAGTAGCGGGACTTCAATATTTTAGAAAAAAGGTTCTTGACATGTAGGTTGCACTTCTCAAAAGCAAGTACTTTGAAGAGGAAGAGGAGGACTAGTAAAAATGAGGATATCATTAAGTATTCTGATCATGTATGTTATGCTTGCAATGCTGCATGAGAACTACCTATGAACAGACTGGAAAATGTTGATTTGATGTCTGATCTGCTGTCATATATTTGAATCCCAGAAGGGCTAACACAGCCAAACATTCTTCGGTTGTCGATTGAGTGCCACGTACAGAATAGTGTTCCAATAACTTTAGAATATATATTGGAAAAAGTACAATATATATGGTATCATACTTTATAAGGATATTGGAAATCGCAAATAGAGGAACAAGGTCAAAGGTTGACTTTCAATACCCTTTTACCTTTGCTGTGGTGTGTTTTATTCCCCATATCACACTGGCACACCTTAATCCCCTTCAATACTCAGTCTCGTTCTAAAACGGATGCAATATATTTTCCAGTTGTTCATAAGTAGAACCTGTTAATCTGGTGAAAATAGACCAGAATGGTGCCATGTTACTCCGATTGTGTTTACTTGTTGGATCTTTCACATGAAGAAAAGTCATGAGAGCACTTTCCTTGCTGCTTGGCCCCACCACGACCCTGTAGTGTCCCACTAGTTATCTTGTCCCATGTCTACGCCGGTGTTGTATGCTACCCTGCATCCCATGGTAGCTTGAGGGAGGCAGTGTTCGGCAATCTTCGGAGCCACGCTCACTTTGATTACCCCGCCCACCCACAGATGGCTACAGCCATCCAAACAGCGTCAAAATGAAAAATGAGAAAATACAGTGGCATAGCCCGCCCTCCGACGGCTCCGTTCCTGGGATTGGCCAGTGATGGCTTAGTAGCTCCGCCCCTGCCCATTCCTGTCATCTGTAGGGGATACAGAATATCACACAAACCAAGAGCGCAACGAAATGTTAACTCGCGAACAGTTCAACTCATCAAGCACTACCCGTTTCCCAGTGTCACAGCCCCCCTGAGACACACAGGCTGCGTAATAAACCCCACAACACGTTTCTTGTAACATAAGTAGCAGAGGCTTTCTTATGCATGATGGTGACTTTCCAATTGAAAGGCCCCAGTCACCGTGCAAATCTGTCACATTTAAAGCGAACAACACCTTAAAGCACCATTTGAAAATGTTTTCACACTCATAACGTCTAATAGCTTTATATCCCAAAACGTAAAGTGTGCTTTCGTGTCCTTAGTTGAATGTTCTTAAAACCATACATAACAACACACTGGAGGTTTGTGACAAATCTCCAAACCTAAGTGAGTTTTTTACGCCTCTTTTATTGTGTGTCTGAAAGCGCTGAAAATAAAGTGGGTAAATGGATATTTTGCCTTTGGCATCTTATAGTTTTCCATTCAGGATGTGGAAAATAAAGGTACGCTGATAATATTTTGGCCTAACATATTACTAT
Organism: Ambystoma mexicanum; assembly: GCF_040938575.1. NCBI lineage: Eukaryota > Metazoa > Chordata > Amphibia > Caudata > Ambystomatidae > Ambystoma > Ambystoma mexicanum. Next base: position 359,374,459 of record NC_090933.1, on the reverse strand, counting down.
AAGGATTTACAGGTTATCATGGTGCTTTACTATGCAATTTGTGGATTTTACAAGTAAACTCTATAGGACAGTATTATTGTAGGTCTTGACACCCAAAACTTAAATATGTGTTCCAAGTAAAGCACGGAAGAAGGTGGCCGTGCCCAAATTGCACAGTGGTTTAAAATCCCTGCTTCGCTGTTTAGCGAAAGTGTGTGATCCTGGGCAAATAATGTAATCTCACACTGGGCCTCATTACAAGTCCGGCGGTCACCCTGCCGGGCTACCGGCGGGTTGCCGTCGGACTTGCAAAATTTACCGGCACCTGGCTTGCCATAAACACCAGGGAAATACGACCCTGGTGTTCCGGGAAGTCAGGCGCTGGTAAATGGTAAATCCCCATTCCCATCTGAGTCCCACAGGACTCAATGGGAATGGGGATGACGGAAGCACCGGCTTCCATGAAAGTCTGCAGGCGGGTGCCTTTCTGTCCACCAGGTCTGACCCTGGCGGGCCGGATTGCACCCGCCCGCAGACTCGTAGTGTGCAGGTCCGGTAACAACGATGCCGGTACGCTTACCGGTACCATTGTTACTGGACCGGCACACCCGTAATGAGGCCCACTGACTTCAACTGCAAAAATTGGAGTGCTCATAATGATTACGTTTACACCCTCACAATAGGACAGTTTTGATAAGTATTATGGACAAATTAGTTTACCCTGGTGCTCCTCTGCTACTGGCCCCAATACTGTCAAATAGAATTGCATTATTGCTGCACTGGCCCTCCCACAGTCTTGTATCACTTGATTTGACAGGCAGACATAGGGCCTCATTATGAGTCCGGCGGTAGCCGTGCCGGTAAAAATGGCACGGCTGCCGCCAGAGTCATTTTTGTTCCAGTGCCCGGCAATGGGGACTTACCGGGGCATTACGGCCCTGGGGATCCCTACGGCAAGGCGCCGGAAAAAGAAAATTCTCATTCCCATTCGAGTCCCACTGGGCTCAACAGGAACGGGGAGGACGGATGCACCGGCACTGTGTGCCACCGTGCCGGTGCATCCGTCAAGGTCTGCGAGCCGGTGGCCCACTTGTAGTTTGCCGCTCCGAAAACAAGGGTACCGGCAAGCTTACCGGTACCATTGTTTCCGGACTGGCAAACTTGAAATGAGACAATGAGGCCCATAGTCTCACCAGCCAGTAACTGTGGTAGAACCAACATTACATGTTCTCCCCTGTTTCTCCCAGACACTGAACTTGCTCGAGCCCTCCAGAATACTTCCCCACACTCGGCTATGTCCTGTTATGCAAGGATATTGAGCCTCTAAGAGTTGGGCCAAACATTGAGAGCAAAGGGGACAGGAATAGCCCTTCAAAACAAACAGTATGCAGGAACTAGAACATTACGTCTGCACGTAATGCCTTTTACTTAAACTCTGCAAGCTAGTCTTGGAGGAAAGATGGGGGCACCAAGCAAGCTCTGCAGCAACACAATCTACTGCCAAACGTCCACATCCAGGCCAATGAAAGAGTTGTATTTAGCTCAGCTTGGACTTGTGTATTTATAAACCAGTTATGAACTTATTGTTTTATGTTAACCAGACTCGGCGACTGTATAGCCCCGGTGCGCAGCTGCTAGGTTCTTCCCAGCCATGTTTGCTGTATACTTTGCTAGTAAGCAACAAGGACAGCACAATAGCAGGGAATCAGGGACGGCGGCAGGGCCTTTGAACTTTTTCAAATGAAAGGGGCCTCAAGCCTCAGGGGCCCCCCAGCAACAGCCTCCATATTGCCACTCAGGAGTGTAATAACACAGCAATATATTCCTTTATATATTGCTCACTTTCTGAGTCTTACAGCGTGCGCTTGCATGCTCGCCTTACAAGCTGCTGCTGGAGCCCGTCCTGCCGTCACTTTGAGGAAAACAGAAATATTATCACCTACTTTCAACACTGTTACCTCCACGTCAGCCATTTTCTTATGAAGAAGGATCATTCACAACTATTCAGCGGTCATTCAGTGTTTCAGCTCCCTGCTGGCTCGTGATAATTGGCGGCTATTAAAATTATTTTTACCTCCGTTATAATGTATGCCCTCCACCCTACAGGAGCCTCAGACTGATTTCTGCTCCAAGCAAGGGGAGCCCCCACCATCATGTTGAAATGGTCCCCCAGACATCTTCACCCATGCCTGCAGAGAATATTCCTTTACGTTTAGAGAGGACATTATATCAGACCTATGTGCACCACTACATCAAAACTATTTTGCCGTTGAAAATCATGGCCCATACCGCACGTCATAACATTGAATAATATGCACATTTACCAGAGGTGTAGCATTCATACACTTACAAGAACAGTACAAACAATTTTGATAGTGGGGGTGCAAGATATCACGGCCTGAACGGACCTACAGTAATTTGCATCCCCTAACTCGCTGAGGTTAATTCACACTGACACAAGTGCTCACCCTGTTTTATATTTACTCAGGTCCCAACCAATGTAGAGGCACCATCTATCCCTTCTCTAGACACCCCATACCTTTTAATTGGGGGGGTGTAAGGTATCATGGCCTGAACGCACCTATGGTAATTCGTAACCTTTACATTCCTGGGGTTAACTCACACTAACACAAGTGGTCATCTGTTTTATTTTTATTCTGGTCCCAACCAATGTAGAGGCTCCATCTAGCCCCTCCCGGAACGCCTCAATACCTTTTAATTGTGGGGGGTGCAAGATATCATGGCCTGAATGCACCTATGGTAATTCGCATCACCTGCCTCCCTGGGGTTAACTCACACTAACACAAGTGGTCATCCTGTTTTATGTTTAATCTGGTCTCAACCGAAGTAGATGTACCATCTAGCCCCTCCCTGGACACCCCAATACCTTATGATTGTGGGGGTGCAAGATATCAAGGCCTGAATGCACCTACGGTTATTCACATTCCCTGTCTCCCTGGGGTTAACTCACAATGGCACAAGTGGTCACCCTGTTTTATGTTTACTCTGGTCCTAACCAATGTAGAGGCACCATCTAGCCCCTCCCGGAACACCCCAATACCTTTTGATTGTGGGGGGTGCAAGATATCATGGCCTGAACGCACCTATGGTAATTTGCATCCCCTGCCTTCCTGTGGTTAATTTACAGTGAGACAAGAGGTGATCCTGTTTTGTGTTTACACTGGTCCTAACCAATGTAAAGGCACCATCTAGCCCCTCCCGGAACACCCCAATACCTTTTGATTGTGGGGGGTGCAAGATATCATGCACTGAACGCACCTATGGTAATTCACATCCCCTGCATTCCTGTGGTTAATTTACAGTGACACAAGTGGTCATCCTGTTTTGTGTTTATTTTGGTCCCAACCAATGTAGAGGCACCATCTAGCCCCTCCCGGGAACACCCCAATACCTTTTGATTGTGGGGGGTGCAAGATATCATGGCCTGAACGCACCTATGGTAATTCGCATCCCCTGCCTTCCTGTGGTTAATTTACAGTGACACAAGTGGTCATCCTCTTTTGTGTTTATTCTGGTCCAACCAATGGAGAGGCACCATCTAGCCCCTCCCGGGAACACCCCCATACCTTTTGATTGTGGGGGTGCAAGATATCATGGCTTGGACACCTATGGTTATTGGCATTCCCTGCCTCACTGGAGTTAACTCACAATGACAGAAGTGGTCATCCTGTTTTATGTTTATCCTGGTCCCAACCAATGTAGAGGCTCCATCTAGCCCCTCCCGGAACATACCAATACCTTTTAATTGTGGGGGGTGCAAGATATGGCCTGAATGCACCTACGGTTATTCGCATTCCCTGTCTCCTTGGGGTTAACTCACAATGACCCAAGTGGTCATCCTGTTTTATGTTTATTCTGGTCCCAACCAATGTAGAGGCACCATCTAGCCCCTTCCGGAACACCCCAATACCTTTTGATTGTGGGGGGGTGCAAGATATCATGGCCTGAACGCACCTATGGTAATTTGCATCCCTTGCCTTCCTGTGGTTAATTTACAGTGACACAAGTGGTCATCCTGTTTTGTGTTTATTCTGGTACCAATCAATGTAGAGGCACCATCTAGCCCCTCCTGGTAACGCCCCAATACCTTTTGATTGTGGGGGGGTGCAAGATATCATGGCCTTTCTGCATCCCCTATTTCTCTTGGGGTAATTCTCACTACCACAAGTGGTAATCCTGTTTTGTGTTTACTCTGGTCCTAACCGATGTAGAGGCACCATCTAGCCCCTCCCTGGACACCCCATACCTTTTGATTGTGGGGGGTGCAACATATCATGGCCTGCCACACCTAAGGTAATTCGCATCCCCTGTCTCCCTGCGGTTAACTCACCGTGACACACGTGGTCACGTGGACACACGTGGTCATTCTGTTTTATGTTTAATCTGATCCCAACCAATATAGAGGCACCATCTAGCCCCTCCCGGGAACACCCCATACCTTTTGATTGTGGGGGTGCATGATATCATGGCCTGGACACACCTACGGTAATTCGCATCCCCTCCCCTGTCTCCCTGGGGTTGACTCATAATGACACAAGTGGTCATCCTGCTTTATATTTCTGTTGGTCCATTTCAAAGCTTGATCACGGTCTGACCCCACATGTTCATAGCTATCTCTGAGGCAGAAAACCCAACTAGAGGAAAGGGAGGCAGGGGCGTATATCTGAATAAGGGATTAAAGGAAAATAAAAAGTAATTTTTGCAGTTATCTGTCTGGGAATCCCTTCATTATGTAACCTGATCAGTCAGGGGAATAGGACATAACAATATATGTTTTTCTTTCAAGTGTTTCCTCTTGTGGCTTCTTAGTGGTAAGCAGTGGTCAGTCTCGTTGGTCAGCTGAGAGAAAGGTGATACAACATTCATCCTTGCAGATGCACAGTACCAAGTGTTCTCTCACTAGTGCCCCTGGGGGACGTGACACCCTGGGGGCTTATTGCCGTCACATTTTAAAATGTTCTTTACTATGAAGTAAGAAGACTACATTAAAACCACTGGAGAGGCCTTTGGGCGAGCAGCGCTATACAAACAATCCTTAGATAGATATGTGTGTCCTTTTACCCTTGAATATACTAGGAGGATATCATGTACTATTTCAACTCCAGTTCTAGAAAATGTGGGTTTGGATTTGGATTTTGGGACCCTGTAGGTAGAACACATGAAGCCCATTGGGGTGGGTTGATTTTTCAGAGAATACTTAGGTCAACTGTGATTGCAAAGCTTTACCTGCTGTCATCACATACCCCGGGAGGCTGACTGACAGCTGCAGTGACCTGTCAGAGTACATTATTTTGCAGTTTTTTTCTGGCAGGGTTTGTTTCAGTGCAGAAGTGAGCAGAATGCTCAGTTATAAGTTGTTCCGGAAAGAGTTCCTATACCTACATGCTTGCACAAGGCATTGTTTTATTTCTAAATTTCAGGGGAGACAACTCATTTACGTATTGTAGATGGAAGCCAGTTTCATACAACTATTGGTGCAGATATGCAATGTTTGTATGGCTCATTGATTCATGAGCAAAGTCCTTGAAGAGTTGGAGTGTTTCTGCATCAGGAATAGCATAGCCCCTGGTGAGCTTTAGACACAAATGGTCAGTGTCCCCCAAGGTTCCCGTCTCTCACCAACATTATACAATGCATACACTAAACTCCTCTTCTCAGCGCTAGACGACATGGGTGTCATCTACACCAACTTTGCAGATGACACCCAGATCCTCATCCCTTTATCGGGAGACTACACTCAAGACACCGACACCATCAACAAAATATATGCCATAATCCAAAACTGGATGGCACTAAATAGCCTCTGTCTCAATGATGAGAAGACTGAGGTTCTCATTGTGGGCTCCCAATCCAAAATAGAAGCATTACATCCTGATTACTCATCCATCAACATTGATGGCACAAACATATCAGTACTCAAACAAGTGAAAACACTAGGTGTCTACCTTGATGCCAACCTCACCATGACCAAGCACATCAACGCCCTCTCTTCCTCTACATCCTACACCGCAAATCTTATTGCTCTCAGTCGCCAATTCTTGACACCCACCAATTGTATCACGCTGGCAAGAGCTTTAATCTTATCCAGGCTCGACTACTGCAACGTACTCTACCTGGGTACCTCAAAAGCCAATCTAAACAAACTACAGCTCATCCAAAATAAAGCCCTTCGGGCGGCTCTTGGAATAAGGAAGTCAGATCATATCTCAAATATTAGAAGAAACCATCACTGGCTCCCCATCAAAGCCAGGGTCACATTCAAAGCTCTGTGCGTCACATTCAAATGCATCCACTCATGTGTCCCCATCTACCTCAACCACGCCATCACCAAAAAAGTATCAAAGAGAACCCTCAGATCTAACTGTCAATTACTCCTAGCTATCCCCCGCTACAAGACAACCAAGGCAGGAGGCAGTAGTTTCCAATACCTCGCACCCACATATTGGAACACTCTTCCCCTCCCCATTAAAAATGAGCAAACATTCTCAGGTTTCAAGAAATCCCTGAAAACGTGGCTATTTAACCAAGACTAAAAAATCCCCCTCCATGCTTCAGGAAATATCATTGTACTGAAACCCTGCATTTAATGTCTTTGTGTATGATTATTTTGTATTCACATGCACTGCGCCCGATTGGCAAAGTCCAAGAAATGTTTTAACCAAGCTGTCTGTAACATCGCCGTGGTACCCAAGGGTTTGGGCGAGTAATAAATGCAATAAATAAATAAATAAATAAAATAAATAAATAAATAAATTGAGTGGACAGACTTAACATAACAGAAATTACCATTGAGGGGTTGGGGTAGAAACAAATTGGTCTCTTGAACTGCCCTTTCGCATAGTTTAACCAAACCCTGCTGTGCTAACAACATACTATTTATTGTGTCAATAGGGTGAACTGCCCCTCGAGTAAGGTAGCTACTCCCATGGAGGGTTTAAGAACATTGCTTTGTATGTCTTTGGGTTCTTTTTAGTTATGCCTCCGCATAGACACACACTACAGTCTACAGGACAAAGAAATGCCAAAGCCCTGACCCATGATATGATATATGATATGATATGATATGGCATTTATAACGCACCTATACACAAGTGTTTCAAGGCGTGACGAGGCCTGGGAGGGGAAACAGCGGGAAGACAAAGACAGCGATCCTACTAGGCCAGGTCACATTGAGATTGCGCAAGTGCAGGGGAGGTGGGAGGGGAAAAGTGCAGAGGGAAAGTGGAGGGGATAGTGCGATACATAGGATAACAGTAAGATAAATAAAGGATATAAATAAAGGCAATAAATAAATAAGTGTGGCCAGCAGGTGGCAACGGTAAGTGCAGCCATCAGGTGTCAAGTGCTAGTCGGGGCTGTAGGGATAACGGAACAGTCCCTGAGTGCAAGGGTTGCCAGGGGGGCAGTGCAGGTGTGTAACTGGCGGGGAGGGCACCTGGGTCTGAGATCAGAGGATAGCCAGTTAACCAGTGCAGTTTCAGATTCAGATTCAGATTCAGGCAGGAGATCAGCAGGGGAGAGGAGGAGAGAAAGCAGAAACAAAGAGGAAGGTCTTGAGGTGCTTCCAGAACCAGAGCTGGTTCTCCCCAAGCTTTAGAGGAGCGGGGAGGCTGTTCCAGATGGAGGCCCCAGCAGATGAGAGAGATCTACCACCAACTTGCTGCTTGGAGAAGCGACTGACCCTGAGGGAGTTGGAGGTGGATGAGCGAAAAGCTCGAGGGGGAAGATATTTAGGAAGAGCGAGTTGAAGGCATTGAGGTCCCAGAGCCCAGAAGGCCCTGTGGACAAAGCAGAGGGTTTTGAGCTTAATCCTCGCCGCCACTGGGAGCCAGTGCAGAGATTTCAGTCCTGGAGGGACACGATCCCTGGGCTTGAGGCCAAGGACAAGTCTTGCAGCCCTGTTTTGGATGAGTTGCAGAGTGTTAATCCATTCATAGAGTTCTTGTAGATATCCTTCAATCATTGAGTTTTCTTCTTGTGCGTCTTCTATTTTGTAGATGATTTGTGTGTCGTCTGCATAGTTGTAGCATGTAAATCTGTGTTTTTTAATTAGCTTGATTAGTGGTGTAAGGTAGATATTGAAAAGCAGTGGGGCTAGGGATGATCCTTGTGCTACTCCACAGTTGGTGTCTCTTGGAGCGGATATGAAAGGTTTATTCCAGATGGTTTCCGTTCTGTCTGTTAGGAATTATTTAATCCAGAGTAGGGCCAGGTCGGTGATTCCTATTTCTTTGAGTGTCTTAATGAGGAAGTCATGGCTGACTGTGTCGAACGCTGCAGAGAGGTCCAGAAGTATCAGAGCTGAACTTGCGTCTGTAGTTGGAGAGGTCTTCCACGTGACCTGCCGTCTTCTTGAGCAGTGGTTTGGTGTACACCGATTTGAAAGAACGCAGCACTTTCCTTGTTGTGATTAGTTGAAGAGGTTTCTGTAACATTACAAGGGTGTGCCTTGTGTCAGGATTCATTTGTATATGTCTGTAGGGCAGGAGTACAACAGGGAGGGAGCCTGCTTTTTTGCTATTTCTTACCAGCTTCACGAAAGTCTCTACTGATATTTGGGAGAAGCTTTGGAGTTTGTTCTGGGGATCCTCGGTTGGGGGAGTGGGTTGTGTATTCTGGTTGACTGGTCTGCTTTGTATGATTTGACGGATGACACTGATTTTGATTTTGAAGTGGTCTGTGGTCGTTGCATAGTTTCACTGAAGGCACTGGGGTGTTGTTGCATCCAATTGGGTTCCTCATTTCGTTTATGATGTTGAACAGTTCTTTAACAGTTCTTTTTGGGTGTTTGTGGCTTTGGTGATTTGGTTGTCGTAGTATTTCTTTTTTGCCTTTTGGATTTCCTTTTTGTATGAGCGGATTTGTTGTTGAAATTGTGATTGGGAGTAAACCATTTTGCCATTGTTCTCTTGTGTGATGGGGTGAAGGGTTTTTCCTTGGAGATATTGTTGATTGTTTCAGTGATTCATTTATGAAGTGTTTCTGTCTGTCTATCGAGTTTGATTTAGTCGAGGTTCATGGTTGATGGTATTGTGAGTTCGAGTTGTTCTAATAAATTAGTATCTTTTATGGTTTCTTCTCATGACAGTCAGAAGTTTATTGGGTTGTTTGACTGCTTTGACAGGTTGCCTGATCACAAATGGACTGATGAGGTGGTCACTCCAGAGTATCTGTATTGGTGGTGCCGTGGCGATAAGGTTTCTGTTAGAGAAGATTGTGTCAAGTGTATGTCCTGCTGCGTGTGTTACTTCTTTAACCAGCTGATGTAATCTCATTGTCTTGAGATGCTTGACTAGCAAATTTTGCGAGTTTGCATTTTCTTCTTAAAACCAGATGTTAATCCCCGAGGATTATCAGGTGTTCGTGTTCGATGGCCAGGTTGGTGATGGCTTCTGTGAAGCTGTCCACGAATGCTGCGTCGTATGTTGGTGGTCTGTAAACCAGAATGAATTTGATATTTGTTTTGGGGTCCATTGTCAGGTGAAGGATTAGGGATTTACAGTTTACGATGTTTAGTGGTTCGTTTGTTTTTATTTTCAGATGCCCTTTTTATGCCATTGCAAGTCCTCCACCTCTTTTGTCTTTCCTGTTTATCTGTGAGCACTTTAAGTTGTCGGGAAGGCAGCTGTGTAGTGTGATTTTGTAGTTGTTATCTAGCCATGTTTCTGTAATGAATAGGATGTCGATACCTCGGTCGCACAGTAGGTCGTATATCTCTTTGGCATGTTTGGACATCGGTTTTGCGTTGATTAGATTGCAGTTGATCATTTTGATGCAGTTTATTTTCATTTTTAATATTGGCTTTGTGTCGTGGTTGTTATGTCGGTATGCTTCCATGTTGCTCTCCGGATGTGGTGGGTGTTCAGTGTGAACTGTTTCTTCATTTAATTGGTCTGTTAGACTAATTATTGGGTTGCTGATTTCTTCTGCTTCCACTTCTATATTTTGTTGCATTTGGGGGAGGTGTCCTTGTGTTTTTGTGATATGTGGGGTGACAGCATATGTTTCGTTCATTTCTCTTCTTGGTGTGTCTCTTCTTTTTCTGTGCGCCTCCCGTGTGTTTTCAGCGTGAATAGCCAGGTCACGGGTGGTGGGATGTTCGGGTGCCTGGTTAGTTGCAAGCTTTTCGACAAGGAAATATTACTTTCCAGGAACCTCGAGAATAGAAAGCGTAAGACCAGGAAACCTGCATTGTGTGTCGGAGATACCCGTGGCCCTCCCGTGTCAATAACCAAAGCGGGGGGAATCACCAGCCGCCATGGTACCATCCTTGGCTCCAAGAACAAAGCAGCGTGAGTGAAATCAACACAGCCAGTGAGTTGGGGAGACTGATACAAGACTGGTCTGTGTTGAAGCCAATGTTGCAAGCAGCAACATTGTATGGCGAGCGCTGGAACAAACATTGTTAAAACGTGTGTGATAAGAAGAGTAAAGTTGAATTGCTGATGACTGACTGAACTTTAAAAACGAGATACAATACCTTTGACAGAGTGGCCCGCCATCGCGTGGGTGCTCAACCGAAGGTCTCTGTAAGGTATTCAGCTGAGGAGTGGCAAAAGTGAAAGTGAAAAAAATGTTACATCAAGAAGATAACGAGTAATTGTTAATCGGAGTGGTTCTGCGATATGTCAAGTAAAATCCTGTGCACTGTCGAAAGTCTTCAATTTTGAAGAAGTAGGGAAGTTGTATATGTGAAATATTTGGTCAATACCCTGCAGAGGGATACCAGTTGTAGATTGTGTGTCAAAGTGGGTCTGAGTGCGGCGGAGGAAGACCCGGGGTGAACAGTAAATCACTCGAAAAGTTGTATATGTGAAATCCTAAGAAGTAAGGAACTTTAATGTTTGTTGTGTTGGATCAGGCCATCTGAAATAAGAGACTTTGAATGACAAAGAGACTTTGGCACAGAAGACTGCATCCTCGTGCTAGAGAACCCAGAGAGTGTGCTAAGCTCGAGTGTGATGCCTCGTCCCATGTTGAAAACGTGGGGAACGGAAGCAAATGGTTTGAATATCCTAACATATCATTTCTTGAACACTTTTCTTTTGCTAACATTGTTTCCCACACTATTTGTATTTAGAGGCAAGGATTGGCAATAGGTTTATTAGTATAGGCCCTTTTATTTTCACAGACTTGACTAGGACTGGGTTATTATGATTTAATGGTCGTAGCTTGCTCCCTTCTTTACATTTAGGTTTAGATAGGCATTTTTCAAACCCAATTAAAGTTCAATAAACACCCTTGAACTGTGATCACTTGTGTCTGTTTTACTGTTTGATACCATGCCTTACTTACACAGCCCCACAGACACATGCATAAACCTTGTTAGGTTCTGATCAGATTGACTCCCAGGTGCCCAAGGAGGACCCGTTGGATGGTATGGGGTATGGTATTGGCCTGTCAGACAGGTTCAATGCCATGTGATAGATCTGTGCATAACATGCGAGGAGCACAGCAGACAGACCCGCTGATGGCTCTGTGTGTGATAAGTACACAGCAGATTCACTTACATGGCTCTGTGTATGATAAATACACAGCAGATTCACTCATGTAATGGCTCTGTGTGTCATCCAGTATAGGAACAGACTCACTGACCTGACAGCTCTGCATTTTACATGTGAAAGGGGCACATCAGACAGACTCACTGACATATGAGGAGTCTGTGCATCACATGTGATAATCCCACTGGTGACAGTGTAGCTACAATGTGAGGGGTTTGTGTACCACCTGTGATAGGCATGGAGCAGACAGACCTGCTGACATGAGATGGCTTTGTGTATAATGCGTGATAGGCACGTAACTGACAGACTCACTCGCATATGATGGCTCTGTGTAGAAAATGTGACAGGCAGAGATCCAGCATATTCATTGACATGTGAGGGCTCTGTGTATCTCCAGTGATAGGCGCACAGCACACCTTGTCACTGACCTGTGATCACTCTCTGTAGCACCTGTGATAGGCACATAGTAGACAGACTCACTTGCTTGGGATGGCTCTCTGTATAAAATGTGATTGGCACATAGCCAACAGATGCGCTGATATGTGATGTCTCTGTGTATAACATGTGTCAGGCACTGAGCAGACATACACGCTCACATGTGATAGCTCTGTGTACAGACTGTGACAAACACATAAGTGGCAGACCCGCTGTCATATGATGGCTCTGTGTATCAGCTTTATTGGGTACTGTGAGAAACCTGAGGGTGTCCTTACATGTAATTCCCTTGGAACCTCTTCTCAGGTGGCCAGGGAAAGGCCATCACTCTTGGATCCCAACCATGGGGGCAGATAAGCGAGGGGGGAGCACCTGGGTGGAGAATACTTGGGGATTGGAGATGAGATGTCCTCAGGTGAGATACAGGATTCCACACTCCCTTCCCTCAAAGAATCCCCTTTATTTATTATTAATTATAAAAGATTTTGCCAGTCTAGAGGCAGCAGGAGGACGGGGAAAAGGGAAGGGGTTAAAATTGGGGTGCCCTTAGGAGGGACATGGTATCCCCCTTTGCCTAAAAATGACCTACCTAACCCTCCCCCAACCTTTATGGGCTACTACAAGACTGCTCCCCTCATTTCCCCACTCTTGACTGTTAAATGTTCTAGGACAAGGAAGAGGAGACTGAGAGTAGTAAACACTATACCTTCCTTTTACCACTCTGGTACTGGGACGAAGAAGATGCCTGCAGAGAGTCAGGCATGTCCCTTTATTCATGGTCAGGTAACGCCAAGTAAAGACACACACCTGCAACCTGTTAACTGGTTGGAGATGTATAAAATGAGGGTCAAAGAAGCACGACAGGGAGGCTGCGTGGGAGAGACCAGCAGAAGAACCCTTATGTATGGAGGCAGCTGTGGTGGGACCAGCGCAGGAGCCAGGTCGCCGGCAGAGACTTTGAAGAACTTGTGTGGCCCAAGGCAAGTGGACCGTGTCGTGGCACAGGTGTGGGAGCCTCCAATACAGAGTGCAAGCAGCAGGGGCTGTGGGAGAAGCCTGGAGAGAGAGAGAACACCGTCCGCATCGGGAGAGAAGCCTCTGAGTGCAGGGAAGACTGCCCAGCAGGCGAGCAGGGCTTGCATCAGAAGGCCCGACGGCCTTGCGTCTAGAAAGAAGCTGCGAGGGCTGTCAGAGGGAGCTGCCATCAGCCAGTGAGTGTCGGGGGGAACACTTGGGCACCGGGGCACACCGAACAGACCAGAAATGTTAACAGTCTTTGAAACAAATACTGAATACCGAACCGAGCAGAAACTTGAAACTAAATATAATGAGTGCATCATGAATACTGAATTGCATGAACACTTACAATTGAGCATAACAAATGCATTGTAGGGGGCATGGCTTGGCAGCCATGCGATAGAGATGCAGCTCCCTAGAGCTCCCGCATGATCCGGCAAGCCGATCTGACAGGCTGGCACAAAACGCAGAGGCAACCCTAGCCAACTCGAAGAAAGGGTGCCTAAAGGTCTGAGGCACAGTTGGGGAGATGCCAGGGCGAAAACAGAAGACGGAAAGGCCAGGAGAGAGCCCGAAGCAAGACTTGCACTGCCCCACAAAATGGTGGATGCAACATCGAGTGGGTGAGCCCTTGCTCGATTAGCCCTGCGAGTGTTATCGTGGTTGTCAAGAAAGATTCCAGACGCCTTGCGCCGGCACAGAGGGGCACTTCAACACCGAAATCAGACCCTTATTTGGTAGAAGGTTATCCGAAAACACCCCGGGGTGGCTGGCGGACCGGGATCGCACTACTGCATGCACAAGTGCGACCAGATATCCACAGCACCGGATTGAGAGAGAGAAGGAGGACCCGCAACGAAGGACAACGGGCGAGTGAAGCCCATGAGGAGAGGCTGTAACAAATAGTGCCAAGTAGTAAAGGAGAGAGTGAGATGGGAGAGCGGGGCCTCCAGTATCGAGACTCCGAAAAGGTGGGTAGGCAGAAGGCACCCTAGAGACTCTTCACCATCACTAAGCGGGGCACAGAACGCCGCCGAGCAGCTCGAGAAGGCAAACCTGCAGGAACCTGGATGGCAGACCCGCCGGGCTGAGCTGGAATCCAAGAGCACACGGAGCTCGCTCACAGGCTCCTCAAGCACGCCCGCCGCATTATCCTTGGGTGAACACTTAAGCTGGGTACAGCCCCAGTGCCAAAGCGCACAGACTGAGTGCTGCTGCGTACAGAGACAGCAGGGAGGACGAGAAGCCGCAGGCTAGGCTGCATCGGGCTGCGAGGTGTGCCAAAAAACCAAGACACAGTAAGCACTACATTGGTGGAGGGACCCCCCCCCTGGGAACTATCAGAAACAAACAGCCCCCAGGGAAAAGAGGAAGATCTAGTGGGCACAGGAGCGCCCACAAGACATTGCAGGGGGGACCTGAGCGGCAGCGGTGCGCAAGGTGACAGGAGGCAAGAGAGAGGAGGGGGGAACAGGGAGTGCCACGACCCAGTATGATCCAGTGGGGCCAATTACCACCGGAACAGCACCCCGCATGAGAGAGGGTAGCCCAGGGAACTGTGGCATCACGGCCGCTCACAAGGAGGGCCCTTGGCCCGAACCAGCACAAACATGATTTGAAGAGAGAGGAGAAGGGGCCGACCGGTGAACACTGAGGCTTCTCACGCCAGCAGTAATAGCCCAATAGCAGGCCGCCTGCAGCATAGTGTTGGGCAGAGAGGGGCGCTTGATCACACCCTGCACAGGAGGGTAGACACAGTCCAAAGGTCACATCACCGCAGTTCCTTGCTGCAGCGGGGGCCATCCCCGAATCAGCCCAGCTAGACCCAGCACGTGGGACAGGAGGACGAGGCTTGATGGCAGAAGTGAGGACAAGACATAACGAAAGGGACCCAGAAGCCACGCACAATCAGCATGCGGCCGGCAGCTCACACCAGTAGATGAGGAGGACCAATATCGAGCCACAGCAACAACCTCAGCTGTCACGCCATAGTCTCTCTTCACAAACAGGGCCCTGACCGGGCCTGGTGGGGCATGGACACAGAAGAAGCAGAGAGGTGCAGAGCAACAAGAGCTGTAGCAGGAGAGGACTGGGGCGACACGAGTACTCCCACGACACAGGAGGTCACACTGGTAGGCAGGGAGCTGCTCCAGGACACCCGCTGGAAACGAAAGCGGCGGCAGAGAGGAAGTGAGGCTGGGGCCCCGACGCAAACGAAAAAGCGCCACCGGCACAAGCATGTCGGAAAAGCAGAAAGGAGGGAAATGAAAACAAACCAGCATGGAGGCCTTCACCCTGATGGAGACCCCAGATGGAGACACCAGAGAAGCTGGTTCTAGTGCATCTGCTCCCACACAGGTCGAGAAGGGAAAAGAGGAGGGCCGCATACTCAAAGCCATAGCGGCGCTGAAAACATCACTCGACTATAAGATTGCCGCTGTGATGTGGTGGAGGTGGGACTTCTAAGGCAAGATGTAAGGAACCTGTCAGAGAGGGTCAACACCGCAGAACAGCAAGTGCAGAGTAAAACAGCAAACTTAACTACCACCCAAAGCGAAATGACAGAGGCGCTAGATCGTATACGCACCCTAGAGAAAAGGGCCGAGGATGCAGAAGGAAGAGCCAGGCGTAACAATGAGCCTATAGTGGGGCTGCCGGAGGGTGAGGAAGGCAGAGAACCCACGAACTACATAGAGAATCTACTGCTCCAGAAAGTGGGGGCAGGGAACTTATCTCAGGGATTTGTGGTTCAGAGAGCGCATACGGACCTGACCAGGAAACCTCGCACAGGAGCACCCCCAAGACATATGATTGCGAAGATTATGAACTTTAAGGACCGAGAAAAGATCTTAGCATTTTAGAGAGAAGGTGGGGTGATAACAAGGAATGCTCTCCTTGGACCTTGGTCTCACCTGCACGGGAGAGAATGTGCACATTAGGGCAAGGTTGGTTCAGTGGGTGTACAAGACTCGGTCATCTGTGACATTGGCAGCACAAACAAGTATGCGTTGTGAAGGTTCCTGCTATCTCAGTGAAATGTTGGCATACATCCTTCACCTCCTGAGACGTGCATGGCCTGAGGTTTACATGCAGTAGTGTATCAATTGATATGTGGATTCTTTTGTGTGTCACTCTCATGTTGTACACGTACGCTAGTTCTTATTTGGTTACTTTCATTGTGGTGTGTGTTGTGCAAGGTGCAACAATCAATCAATGGACCATTTACTGCATGCACAACCCCAGTGTCTAAATGCCACAGTTGTCTGTCCATTATCACTGGATGGGGGTAGCCTTATGTCTGCATGTTCATGTAGCACATTGTTAGGCCATGTGTCATGGCATTCGCTATGGCTGGTGTTGCATTTGCTACTTGGCACGGTCATGTAAATTTGGCCAAGCATGTGATTGCCAAATCAAGGGGCAGTATCTCAGGGATGGTTATGACTCCAACTACTCGTGTATGGTGGCTTTGTGAATATGCCTACATTAGGACTCTATTGGCATGACTGTCTAGTGGCCAGGGTGGAATGTCTCTTCTGTGTCAGGGTGGGGTGCAGCACTGCGACACACAATATGCTCAGTGGTAGTTGTGCTTCCATATGTGACTGTGCTTTCACAGGTATGTGACATTCAGACTGTGTTCTGCTCTGTTGAACGTGTGCAAGGTTTCACGTGCGAGGCTCTGTCATGGGAATGTTGCAGTGCTTTTGCTGCCTGTGTCGCATGCTGGCATGCAGGGATTCCTCTGTGTATGCCCCCCAGCAGATGAAATTTTGCATGCATTTGAGGCTAGTTTTGAACACACCCAACAACAATGTGTTTTGGACTTGGTGCCTCTCCATGTAGGCTGGCAGAGTAATGTTGTGAAGAACCATGGAGTCGTGGGTGGATCCTGGGTAGCGGGCACAGCAGTGGGTGAAGGTTAGGTCAGGACTACACATCATCTGCACGTTCATTGAATGGTAATTCCTACGGTTCCGGTAGGCTGCCTCATGTTGCCGGAGGGCTACTACTGCTACGTGTGTGCATTCCAGGGCTGCTATGATGTTCGAGACTTGCGCAATGGCATTGAACTGGCCCTTGAGCTGGGTGACCTGTGCCTGTGTGGCTGGCAATGCGATTTGCTCATTGACATGGAGCAGCAGTGCATCCAGCACCTGTCCCAACACAGCACTGAAGGTGGACTGGGCCATGCCGTGCATCATGCCAACGGTCTTTTGGTAGCTGCCAGTCCCCAGGTACTGTGGTACCGGCACGAGCTTGACAAATGGGGGCACAGCAGTGCTGATGGCTATACGGCTGCTTATGTCAGCCTGGATTGAGTCCAGCAACTGCGTGATGGTTGCCCTGTCCAGCCTGTACTTGTCACCAGCTCCCCTTCAGTCAGGGCCCAGGGTGTTGGCCTGACCCTTCAGTTGGGACCAGATTAAACATAAAACAGGATGACCACTTGTGTCAGTGTGAGTTAACCCCAGGGAGGCAGGGGATGCAAATTACCATAGGTGCATTCAGGCCATGATATCTTGCACCCCCCACAATTAAAAGGTATTGGGCTGTTCTGGGAGGGGCTAGATGGAGCCTCTACATTGGTTGGGACCAGAATAAACATAAAACAGGATAACCACTTGTGTTAGTGTGAGTTAACCCCAGGGGGGTAATGGATACGAATTACCATAGGTGCGTTCAGGCCATGATACCTTACACCCCCCCAATTAAAAGGTATGGGGTGTCCAGAGAAGGGATAGATGGTGCCTCTACATTGGTTGGGACCTGAGTAAATATAAATCAGGGTGAGCACTTGTGTCAGTGTGAATTAACCTCAGCGAGTTAGGGGATGCAAATTACTGTAGGTCCGTTCAGGCCGTGATATCTTGCACCCCCACTATCAAAATTGTTTGTACTGTTCTTGTAAGTGTATGAATGCTACACCTCTGGTACATGTGCATATTATTCAACGTTATGACGTGCGGTATGGGCCATGATTTTCAACGGCAAAATAGTTTCGATGTAGTGGCGCACATAGGTCTGATATAATGTCCTCTCTAAACATAATGGAATATTCTCTGCAGGCACGGGTGAAGATGTGTGGGGGACCATTTCAACAGGATGGTGTGGGCTCCCCTTGCTTAGAGCAGAAATCAGTCTGAGGCTCCTGTATGGTGGAGTGCATACATTATAATGGAGGTAAAAATAATGTTAATAGCCGCCAATTATCACAAGCCAGCAGGGAGCTGAAACACTGAATGACCGCTCAATAGTTGTGAATGATCCTTCTTCATAAGAAAGTGGCTGTCGTGGAGGTAACAGTGTTGAAAGTAGGTGATAATATTTCTGTTTTCCTCAAAGTGACGACAGGACGGGCTCCAGCAGCAGCTTGTAAGGCGAGCACTGCAAGCGCACACTGTAAGACTCAGAAAGTGAGCAATATATAAAGGAACATATTGCTGTGTTATTACACTCTGAGTGGCAATATGGAGGCTGTTGCTGGTGGGTCCCTGAGGCTTGAGGCCCCTTTCATTTGAAAAAGTTGAAAGGCCCTGCCGCCGTCCCTGATTCTCTGCTAGTGTGCTGTCCTTGTTGCTTACTAGCAAAGTATACAGCAAACATGGCTGGGAAGAACCTAGCAGCTGCGCACCAGGGCTATGCAGCCGCAGAGTCCGTTTAACATAAAACGATAAGTTCATAACTGGTTTATAAATACACAAGTCCAAGCTGAGCTAAATACAACTCTTCCATTGGCATGGATGTGGACGTTTGGCAGTAGATTGTGTTGCTGCAGAGCTTGCTTGGTGCCCCCATCGTTCCTCCAAGACTAGCTTGCAGAGTTTAAGTAAAAGGTATTACGTGCAGACATAATGTTCTAGTTCCTGCGCACTGTTTGTTTTGAAGGGCTATTCCAGGCTCCTTTGCTTTCAATGTTTGGTCCAACTCTTAGAGGCTCAATATCCTTGCATAGCAGAACATAGCTGAGTGTGGGGCAGTATTCTGGAGGGCTCGAGCAGGTTTAGTGGCTGGGAGCAACAGGGCAGAACATGTAATGTTGGTTCTACCACAATTACTGGCTGGTGAGACTATGGGCCTCATTGCCTCATTTCAAGATTGCCAGTCTGGAAACAATGGTACCGGTAAGCTTGCCGGTACCGTTGTTTTCGGACCGGCAAACTACGAGTGGGTCACCCGCTTGCAGACCTTGACGGATGCACCGGCACTGTTGCACACAGTGCCGGTGTATCCGTCCTCCCCGTTGAGTTCAATGGGACTCGAATGGGAATGGGGATTTTCTTTTTCTGGGGCCCTGACGTAGGGACCCCCAGGGCCGTAATGCCCCCGGTAAGTCCCCATTGCCGGGCACTGGAACAAAAATGACTCTGGCGGCAGCCGTGCCGTTTTTACCGGCACGGCTACTGCCGGATTCATAATGAGGCCCTATTTCTGCCTGTCAAATCAAGTGATACGAGACTGGGGGAGGGCCAGTGCAGCAATAATGCAATTCTATGTGACAGTATTGGGGCCAGTAGCAGAGGAGCACCAGGGTAAACTAATTTGTCCCTATACTTATTAAAACTGTCCTATTGTGAGGGTGTAAACGTAATCATTATGAGCACTCCAATTTTTGCAGTTGAAGTCAGTGGGCCTCATTACGAGTGTGCCGGTCCAGTAACAATGGTACCGGTAAGCGTACCGGCATCATTGTTACCGGACCGGCACACTACGAGTCTGCGGGCGGGTGCAATCCGGCCCACCAGGGTCAGACCTGCAGACTTTCATGGAAGCCGGTGCTTCCGTCATCCCCATTCCCATTGAGTCCTGTGGGACTCAAATGGGAATGGGGATTTACCATATACCAGCGCCTGACTTCCCGGAACACCAGGGTCGTAATTCCCTGGTGTTTATGGCAAGCGAGGTGCCGGTAAATTTTGCAAGTCCGACGGCAACCCGCCGGTTACACGCAGGGTTACCGCCGGACTTGTAATGAGGCCCAGTGTGAGATTACATTATTTGCACAGGATCACACACTTTCGCTAAACAGCGAAGCAGGGATTTTAAACCACTGTGCAATTTGGCCACGGCCACCTTCTTCCACGCTTTACTTGGAACAAATATTTAAGTTTCGGGTGTCAAGACCTACAATAATACTGTCCTATAGAGTTTACTTGTAAAATCCACAAATTGCATAGTAAAGCACCATGATAACCTATAAATCCTTATAGTAATATGTTAGCCCAAAATATTATCAGCATACCTTTATTTTCCACATCCTGAATGGAAAACTATAAGATGCCAAAGGCAAAATATCCATTTACCCACTTTATTTTCAGCGCTTTCAGACACACAATAAAAGAGGCGTAAAAAACTCAATTAGGTTTGGAGATTAGTCACAAACCTCCAGCGTGTTGTTATGTATGGTTTTAAGAACATTCAACTAAGGACACGAAAGCACACTTTATGTTTTGGGATATAAAGCTATTAGACGTTGTGGGTGTGAAAACATTTTCAAATGGTGCTTTATTGTGTTGCTCGCTTTAAATGTGACAGATTTGCACTGTGACTGGGGCCTTTCAATTGGAAAGTCACCATCATGCATAAGAAAGCCTCTGCTGCTTATGATACAAGAAACTTGTTGTGGGGTTTATAACGCAGCCTGTGTGTCTTGGGGGGGGCTGTGACACTGGGAAACGGGTAGTGCTTGATGAGTTGAACTGTTCGCGAGCTAACATTTTGTTGCGCTCTTGGTTTGTGTGATATTCTGCATCCCCTACAGATGACAGGAATGGGCAGGGGCGGAGCTATTAAGACATCACTGGCCAATCCCAGGAACGGAGCCGTCGGAGGGCGGGCTATGCCACTGTATTTTCTCATTTTGACGCTGTTTGGATGGCTGTAGCCATCTGTGGGTGGGCGGGGTAATCAAAGTGAGCGTGGCTCCGAAGATTGCCGAACACCGCCTCCCTCAAGCTACCATGGGACGCAGGGTAACATACAACACCGGCCAGCTATGGGACATCTGTAGTGGTTCACATGACAGGAAAGGGCGGAGGTTCAGTTAGAGTAAGAAGCATGCAATAAATAAATTACACGTTCCCCAGCTCTGTGTCAGTGTCTTGATTACTATTAATGGAGCAGTGCTGAAGATTATTGCAGTGTACGAGTTTCGTACACACAACACTGGCAACAAGGTTTGAGCTGCTTGCCTGTGTGCAAGCAGCAGCCACTTGCCAGAGCGATCTGTTGAGCAGGGTCGTGATCTGACACCGGACGCCAGCGGCCTACTTCAAAGGGCCACACCCCACGCTGTCAGCCATGCACCCACGCCCTCTGCACAGTGGATCTGCTGGAGTTTCGGTCGTAGGGCAGTGAACCTAGAGGAGGCAGGGTCGCGTGTTTGTCGAGCGGCCCCCTGCCTGCATGTCTCATTAAAGACACATTCACCGCCAAATCAAGCTCAGTTCATCTGTGTTGGTGGATGAATCTAGTTTCGTGGTGCAGTGTCTGGCTGATATTGATATTGATATTTTATTTCTATCGCGCTCGTACACTGGGGGAGGTCGTCAGCACACTGAAGTAAAAAAAAAAAAAGAAAATCTTGTCAGGACAGACCAGTCAACAGGCCCGGTGGTGTCAAGTGGCCTACAGAACATGAACACTGAAGTTAAAATTCACAACAGGACAGACTAGTCAACAGGCACATTGGTGTCAAGTGGCCAAAACCTGAAAACTGACCAGTAATGTTAGTAAACCCTGCAAGCATTGAACATGTCTGAAAATGACACCCCTAGCGTCAACAGCACCCCCATCAACATTTTCCCCAGGTTTGCCAAGCAGAGTGTGTTTTGTATTTATTTTTTTATTTGCTTTTATATAGCGCCTTACAACAAAGCACTGAACATAAGAACATGCACAGTACAAATAATGAATTAACATTTAAAAAACAGAATATTTCTTTGGTTGCAGTAACCCTCATTAACCAGACGAAAGAAGGTATGATCGTAGAGAGACCCAAAAGAATGAATAAACAGTGATAGAACGGAGAGAGAGTGGGAGTGTGTTTCAGTTTAAGGGTTCTAAAAGAGAGAAAGACAGAAAACGAGATTGAGCACAGGGGGGACAGGGAACTATAATGCGATGATGATAAGCAGAACGAAGTGAACGAGAGGGGGGGTAGAATGCAGCAAGAGAGGAAAGATAGGTGGGAGCAAGACCATGGAGAGAGTAAAAACGAAACATAAAAAATGTAATTTTAAACGGCGATGGAAAGAGAGCCATCCAAGATTAGTCAGAGAAGAGGAGATAGAATCACAAGGAGCAAGCAGACAAAGAACACAATTAGAGGCATTAAATACAGACTTCAAAGAAGCTAAACAAGATAGAGGAAGTCCAAAGAGTGCAGAAGAACAGTAGAAGAGCTGTGAGAAGATTAAAGCAGACACCAATAACTGCGTGGCTTTAAAAGCCATAAAAGGATGGGATTTTCAAATATTATACAAATGAAATCGACAGGAACGGCCAGATAAGGAAATATGGTGACTGAAAGAAAGAAAGATCTGAACCAAGATAGAGACCTAGGTTACTAGCCACAGAAGAAATAGGTAACTGGGACAGAGGAAATAATATAAAGGGAGGTGATGGAGAAGGAGAAATAGTAGATGAAGGGAAAAAGATAACCTCAGGTTTTGCAGTGTTAAGTACTAAGAAGTGATCTGATATCCATGATTGGATGTCTAAAAGACAGGTGCTAAGTTTATGGTGGAAATCATTAGTGAAATGCGGAAACGAAAGAAAGAGCTGTGTGTCATCAGCGTAAAAGTGATGCGAGAAACCAAAAGAGGAAATAATCATAGCTAGCGAAGAAGTGTAGAGTCAGAAAATAAAAGGACCAAGGACCGAACCTTGAGGGACACCATTGGTAATTGAACATGTTTCAAAAGAAGCCCCTGCCCAGGAAACTTTTCTGGGATAGATATGATTCAAATCAGGCTAAGGTGGATGGGAGTCATGAGTCTTTACAACTACAGGCTGTCCCACCATTTGATACTTCAGACACCAGCAGTCTTGCACCACGATGGAACAGATGGCTAAAGGAACTATACATTTACATTGATTATACTGGGGTAAGGGAAGAAAGATGACTGCAAGGAATACTCATGCACTCGCTAGGGCCAACATTGCAAGATATTGTATTTGAGATGCCAGAGGATGCCACAGACACATTCATAGGGATTATTGGCTCATTAATCATCTATTTTGCTCTGGATAGAAATGTTGATTATGAGAGGCATTTATTTCATACTACCACTCAAGAAAAAGGTGAGAAATTGGACACATTTGTGATGAGATCGTGAAAAAGGGTCACATATTGTAATTTTGACACCTATTCAACGGACAAAGCACTGAAATCATAGGTAACTGCAGGATGTGGGTCCACAGAGTTCGGAAAGAAATTACTGCAGGACAATCGGACCTCAAGAGGAAATCCTTATGCTTGCAAGAGCTGACATGGTGATTTCTATGCAACCAGAGTCCTTGGGCAACATTAAAATCTCACAGACAGCAGCTGCTGCACCCATATGTCAGGTCCAAGCGACAACAAACCAATCAACAAGGAGCAACGCAAATGCTATTGTTGTGGCTACAACTTCCCTCATGTTGGACTATATCCAGCGATTGGCCACATGTGTGATGCATGAGGAGGTAAAATAATTTCCATTCAATGTGCAAAAATATTGAATATGTCAAAAGATCTGCATATCACAGAAGTTCAGGAAGGGGCACAGATAGGCAGCACCATCTCAAAACGCGCATTGGAGAACATATAAGAGCAATCACCCAACAAGATCTCAGATCAACTATAGCAGTACATTTTCAAGAAAATCATTCCAAGCAAGAAATAGCACAACTCAAATATTACGGAATTGTGAAACTGTCACTCCCACCAAGAGGAGATAACCTGGAAACAATACTTAGAAGACGAGAGGCATACTGGATAACTGGATATGTACTATGGACACCTGCCACTCTGGTTTCAACACAGATCAGGAGATGCATCATTTCCTTTGATATGAATGAATATACATCAATAATGTAAAATAGAATGTTTAGCTGTATCTATCAAAAGCAGAAATGTTATGAATATATACACATTGTATGTATAACAGAAAATTTGTTATTTATGTTTGAGAAGAAATACAACAGTATGTAAAATACCCAAAACAAATTAGTATCAACACACAACATATATAGCAACCAGCAATTTTCCTCCGCCCAAACACAATATTAGCCTCAGAAATATAAGTATGAGAAAATAGAACAAATAGCAATAATGCAAGAATCAATATTCATTTAAGCCCTAAACGTTATAAACAAACCGGGTCAGAAAAATACAGATAGAATAAATCACAAAGGGATCATAATTAAAGAACGTTAAAATCGCAAGCCACAAAAATTTCCCAATACAAGATGACGGCAATACGAAATGTGACGCATGACGTCATTGCGCACTATAAAACATACAACTTTCTAACACATTTCACGGCAATCGGACCGCGAGATATAAACACGCTGAAGACAAAAAGATATTAAGGTAAGCCACCATAAAAATAATTTCAAAGTTAGAAAATAGGCAGGAAGATAATGAAAGCAATATATTAGTAAAGATCAATAGAGCAATCCAGGGTTCGTAATGATAAAAATATGCATTGATAACATATATATAAAAGAATACAGTATTATCTAACCAGAGAGTGACCAAGGGTATGTATATCTTTTCACCCTTAGGAAGTGAAAATTATACAGACCAAAAGAATGTACTAACTTGCAAAAGTCAGCCAAGAAAATAACAACCATAAAAGTCAAGGAAAGCAAATCAATTTGAAAGTGAGAATACCGCATTTAGGAAAACAAAAAATCAGATGTTAAATTTAGTGGTAATAAATGACCCATTTTGGTTTATCTCTAGGAACCACAATCAAATCACAAATCAAAAATCCTACAAGTACAAATTGCACCTCCTGATGAACCGTCATAAGACGGGGAAACACATGTTGGCGAGCAAAAACAAGCAGATCTGGGGAGCAAAAACAAGCAGATCTAAACAAGAAAATGTATACAAGTGATGTCAACAGAATATTATTTGAAAGTAGCAGACAACAGTGATGTCCATTAAAAATGTATTGAATGAAGTTAATTCAATTGTTTCAAACAATTACAATATAGTTCAATGAAGATAATCCAACCAAATGTACAAAATAAATTTTGAGGTGAACAACACACAATTTAATCATGTAATGATTTGAGAGAACTAAGAGTGAATATAAGGAAAGTGTATGCGCATAACATACAGACTCTGAAACTTAAAATTCCGTAATTTCATAGTTCTGGTCAGCCTCAGGACATAGAGTCTGAACATTGCAATACACACACAAATCAATATATTTTACACATCTAAAAGCTACCAAAAGGAGAAGTGCCACAAGCTGCCAAAGGCTGACCAAATCTTTAATAGGGGCACAGCTAGTCCCTGCTCAACAAAGTGGCCTTCTCCCGCTTACAGACAGAAGGGCTCCCCAGACAGGTACCAGCAGTCTCTGCATAGGGCCAGAACATACACAGAAAGGCGAGATGAATACTGTAGAGCGTCCACTCCTGAAGAACTGAGAGGGAAGTCTGTGCAACAAAAGATAAGGTACATAGAAGCCTCACCCAAACGTCAAGATGACTTTGATGCATCCTCGAGTGGTGATCGCAAGAGAGGATATTTATTTTATTTATTTATTGAGCATTTGTTGGGTGCCTATAGAACCGAATGGTGTTTGCAGGCGCCACAAGGCACAATGGGGAGGGAACAAGTGGAAAAATAACATTGGCACAAAAAAGCAGTAAATGTACAGTTGTGGTCCTACTAGGCCTTGTGTCATTTGACCGTGCACGTGCAATGAGGAGAAGTGCAGGAGGTAGGGATGGGTGGGGGCTAGGGGGCAAACAGCAACGGATGGACAAGTGCTGTTGGGGGTCCAGGAGGAAGTGCCAAGGAGAGCCAAGGGAGGGCCTTAGGCTAAGTGCTAGGGTGGATGAATCCCAGGTGGGATGTATAGCCACCAGGGGGCCCACAGGGGCAGTGCTGATGGGTGGGTGCTGGTGTAGACTGGGTGGGAGGCCTGGTACCCTGTGCGATTCATGAGGACTAGGCCACCAGTCTCAGCGGCATTGGGTTGATTAGAAAGGAAGGGGAAGACGGAAAGAGGTATAGAAAAGCATAAATTAAGGAGGTCCGCCTCAAGTCTGAGAGGGGCATGGATGTTGTACCAAAGGGAGCCACCAGCCGAGGAGAGAGACCTGCCCCCTGCCCTTGCTGCTTGGAGAAGCGTTTGACAAGCAGATAGTTGAAATTAGAGGAGTGGAGGGCTCTAGCAGGGGAGTATTTAGGGAGTGTAAGTTGGAGATAAAAAGCCCAGAAAGCCCACTGGATGATGCTGAGGGTCTTGAATTTGATCCTTGCGGCCACCAGGAGCCAGTGGATAGATTTTAGGGCTGGAGAGATACGGTCCCTGGGATTGAGGCTAAGGATAAGTCTTGCAGCCCTATTCCGGACTAGCTGAAGGGGTCTAGGAAGGAAAGGGTGAGATTGAGGAAGAGGCTGTTGCAGGAGTCCAGCCTAGAGAAGACCCGAGCTCTGGAGACATTGAGCATCTGGGGGAAGGTGAGGAAAAAGAGAATGCCTCTAAGGAGGTGAACTGGAAGTGGGCCTTCTTGGCAAGGCTCAAGATGGGAGGGGTGAAGGAAAGAGTGCAGTTGAAGCTGACCTCAAGGTTTTTGGCCTCACGGGATGGTAAGGGTAGAGGGCCCAAGGAGGGCAGCCAGAGGGTAGGAGGAAAACAGGGTGCTGGTGCCCCAACAAGGAGGATCTCCGACTTACTGGCATTAAGACAAAGATCGTTAGCTGCACACGATGCCTGGATGGCGGTCAGACAATCGAGGATGAGAGAGGGGGAAGAGGAGGTAGCAGAGGGAAGTTTGAAGGAAAGCTGTGTGTCATCAGCATAACACTGGAAATGTGGAGCGAAGAAGGAGATCAGGCGAGCAAGAGGGGCAAGAAAGATATTGAAGAGCTAGACCGATAGGATAGAGCCCTGGGGGATGCTGCAAGTACAGAGTGTGATGGTTGAGGAGAAAGGGCCCAGTTACAACTGGGAGGGGCGATTAGTGAGGAAAGAGGTGCATAGAGCCTGGGAGGGAAGCGGAGAGGTATAGAGTGCAGATGGGTTGGCGAGTTCCTCGCAGATTTTGAAAGGTTCAGCCGTGATGTTATTGGCTCCAGAGATGCGGGCTTGGATGTGGGCCCTCTTCTTGGAGCGGATAGAGAAGCGATATTGCCTTTGGAGCAGGTGACAGGCCAGTTTGTCAGAAGATGAGTCGATGTCTGCCACTTTCGTTCTGCAACTCTGCACTTATGTTTCAGAGATGCTAGATTGGAGTCATACCAGCCATTGAACCTGGAGGCAGGTTTCACACGGATCCTCAAGACAGGGGTAAGGGTAGCAAGGGTGTTAGAGATGGAGAGGTGCAGATTAGCAAGGATAGAGTCAGAGGCAAGTGTGGGAGGGGGATGAAAGTGGAAGAAAAAGCACAGACTGACACTTGCTTCATTGGTCAAATGGCGGTGTAGGAGGATGGCAGTGTTGGGGGTGGCAGGAGGAGAGGAGAGAGTGTTCAGACCAGGCGAAGGGGGTGGTCACCGGGTTAGGAATAGGGATGTTGTCACATTTTGAGGGCATCCAGACTGTATCTGTCTGAGTGGGTCAGACCAGAGGAAGAATAGAGAGAGAGAGGGAGTCACAGAGGACAGGGAACTGTGAGGTTGCTGTTTCAAGGGAGTCCATGCCATAGGCAACAAGACGGCAGTTGAATACAGTGCAACGCTATTGTTTCAAATCAATGGACTCGCAAGAGAATTCTTAATTGATACAGGGGCCACAGTAAATGTGATCAACAAAGACACATACTGAGGGACTACAAAGCTTCCGCCTCCTGATATTGACATATATCCCTATGGATCTAACACACTGCTTAAATGCAGAGGGATGTTTGAAACAACCTTCTCATATAAGGACAAATCTGTGAAGATGACAATCTACGTTGCGAAAGGGGAGGTTCCCGGAGGAAGTATCCTCAGCTTGAAATCAGCCATGCAAATGGGGTTAGTGCACATAATGTATCAAATCATGTCAGCATACACCACAGATCCAAATGACAATATTGTCAAGATGTTTCCCTCACTGTTTACTGGGCTGGGAAAACTAAAAGAGAAGCCAATCAAGCTGCACATCCACCCTGATATTAACCAAGTCGCACAACATTATCGTGGGATCCCGCTGAACATTCAGAAGCAAGTCGAAGAAAAAATAAAATCATTATTGAAACAAGATATTATTGAACATGCAACAGAGCCAATCCATGGGTTTCACCATACCCAAAAAGGAAAATGGTGGGAAAATGTGCATTTGCGTTGACATGCGGACACCCAACCTTGCTATTGAAAGGGAAAGACCTCTATCTCCAAGAATGACGGATGTGATGCATCTATTGCAGGGGTCGAAGGTGTTCTCAAAACTTGACCTAAACAAACGGTATCACCAGTTAGACCCGCACCCTGAACCTCGCTATATCACTACCTTCACAACACACTTGGGATTATTCAGATATAAGAGACTGAGCTTTGGCATCTTGTTCGCAGCTGAGATCTTTCAAAACAAAATTAATTAAATCATCCCCCAGTGCCTTAACTATAGTGATGACATTACAATCTTTGGGGCCACACAGGATGCCCATGACGACACTCTGTGACGAGTGTGCATGGCGCTTGAAAACGCTAATCTGACACTGAATGCAGCCAAATGTGTATTCAGCAAGTCAACATTGAAATTCTTTGGACATTTATTTTGAAGCGGAGGTATACAGCCCGATCCTTCGAAGGTGCAAGCTTTGATTGCAATGCCAACTCCCACGTCCACGTCAGCAGTGCTGTCATTTCTGGGTATGGCCAGCTCCTGCAGAAGATACTTTCAGGACTTTTCTCCGGTTAGTACGCTGTTACGACTCCTTACCAGCAAGGGACAGGAATGTGTACGGGCGTCAGAGTGTGAGGAATCCTTTAAGGAGATAACATTGCGCATCTTGTCAGCTTCTTGCATGGCCTACTAGGATCCTGATCTGGAAACTGAGCTGACCCTGGATGCAAGTCCAGTAGGTTTAGGAACCATATTAGCGCAGTTCAAACCGGCTCTTTATCGCCCTGATGCATTGTTGCATATGCCAGTCGAAGTTTATCATCTGCTGAATGTGCCGACTCACAGCCCGAGAAAGAGAGCCTGGCTGTAGTGTGGGCATGTGAACATTATCAACTGTTTCTATGTGGGAGGAAATTCACCATTATTGCAGACCATCAGGCGCTCACAACAATATATGGCAAGCCTAATGCCAAAATGCTTCTGTGGATTGCATGCTGGGGGCTAAGCTTACAAGAATATTGTTTTGACATTATACACCGGCCGGGAAATGACAAAAACCCAGTGGATTTTGTGTCCAGGTATCCACTTCCAGTGAAAGAAGACGCCCAGTCCTCAAAAGCAGATCAGTGACAATGCACTTCCAAAGTCCTTGTCCATTCCAGAGATCATCAAGGAGTTACTCCAAGACAAAGTTCTGACACGAGTGAAAGACAAGGTGATGTCAGGGAAATGGCATGATTTGCACAGAAGTGATGAAACATTTTTGGAGAGTGAATGGAAGTCATTGAAGGCATTTCATCCCATGAAGGATGTGCTGTCCATCTTTCCACAAGGATTTCTGCTATTTGATGTTTGTCAGAGTAGTACAAACCCGTTTGCACGAGTGGTGGATCTAGCGCTTTGTCCAGACCTAGATCTGAAAACTCGGAAAAAGGATGATGGAAGCAAAAGAAAAACCAAGAGCTACGCAGATGGTCGGACAAGAGGCAGGAAATTAAATATACAAGTAGGCGACTTTGTGCTAGTACATCAACCTTAGTCGCAAAAGGATGTGTTGGCGTTTGATCCCAGTTCATTGACTGTGACAGCAGTTCAAGGGTCCATGGTGTCAGCTGAAGTTTGTGGTCGTTCCATCACCAGAAACACATCGTTCTTCAGGAAACGTGCAGAAGGCACTCCTGATCATGAAGAGCCAGCTGATATAGTCAGCTCCCAAGGCTGTTGCTCTGACTATATGGATGCTGACGTTGAAACTGATGATAGCTGTATTGGCGACGATGCCGAAGTGCCTGGGTCTCGGAGTCCATCTGATCACTCTGATCAGAAAACCACTGAGGTGGATTGAGGAAATGGAAGAATGTGACATGTAGTGATTTATGTGAGGGAGCAATGCAATGTCCCACTAGTTACCCAGCCCAATACCCATGACTATGTTTCCCTTGGCCCAGATTTATGTCTGCCAGCTATGGGACATCTGTAGGGGTTCACATGACAGGAAGGGGCGGGGGTTCAGTTGGAGTAAGACGTGCGTAACAAAGAAGTTCCTCAGCTCTGTGTCGGTGTCTTGATTACTATTAATGGAGCAGTGCTGAAGATTATTGAATCTGTATGTGACATTACCATAAGAGGTAGCCTAGGGCTCATTCGAGGGGCCAGTGAGGGGAGAGGAGATGACTCTTCAATGGTTGGTAAGTGGGGCTTGAATCAGGTTTGAACAGTTCCACTGATGGCTTAGGTTTGATGGCTGAACAGAGAGCAATCGAGTGGAAGGGGCTAGAAGAGCGAAGGAGGTGAAGTGGGGGGGACAAGAGGGGCGGGGAAGAGAAGAGAACCACAGAATTCGAGAGGGAGAGTAAATCGAGGCGCACTTAGCAAGGTTCTTGGGGGCAAGACCATGGATAGATTTGAAGACGAGGAATAGAGACTGAACGAGAGAATGGTTTTAGATGGAGAGCCATCCAGCTTGCTGTCAGTATGTGGTGGATAGGGATCTAGGTAGTTTGTGGAGGATGTCTGTAGCGAAGCTGGGAACCTTATTTAGTGGAGACAAAGAGTACTGTAGAAGACCATGGAACATGCTTGAGCAGTACTCCAATTTGCTGAGAACAAGGGTAGAGATCAGAGTTTTAGCTGAGTGGTGGGTGGGGCGGGGGCAAATCTTCCTTATCTTGAGAAGGTTAATCCTGGCAGCATTGGCAGTGGCTGCAATTAACTGCTGGATTCTCTGGTTGCTGTCAATGAGAACACCAAGGTTGCCAGCTTTTGCTGATGAGTTGAGATGGTAAGGAGAGGAGTTGGAAGATATGTGAGAGGGGTTGGCATTAGAAGTCGGCAGAAATATAACTTCCATCTGGGAGGAGTTGAACATCCGGCAGCACTGAGCCAATCAGTGATGGATATCTGTGAGGCAGCTTGTGATCTGTTCAGAGATAGCAGGGCTGAAGCAGGTAAAGGAGATCTGTTTATCAAAAGCAAAGAGGTGGTATTGAGAGTAAAATAATGAGATGAGTTTAATCAGGGGCGGCGTGTAGACTGTAAAGAGGAATGGGCTGAGGTTTGATCCTTGAGGGATACCCACTTGACGGAGAGTAAGACAGGAGGTATTAGACTTTCATGTCATCGAGAAGGAGGGGAATGCGAAAGGCCAAGGGAGCAGAGCATTTGTAGGAGGGAGGGATGGTCCACAATGTTGAAGGTTCCAGGAACATAAAGTATAATGAGGAGGGGAGAGAGGTAAGAATGGTGAGAAGTAGTTAGATATTTGAGGGCATGGGGGAGAGCAGCTTTAGTAGTGTGTTTACTGTGCTCATTATGCCCCTCGGGCAAAAGGCTACCATCCTCCAGTCTCTAAAAACACAGGTGAACCATCCAGAGAGCTCCTCTACCAGATATAAGTGTATCCACCTACCAGCTACAGCAAGAAGGGCTTTAATTTTTTTTAAGTGTTCCATCATCCTGAATGGATGGGAATCTGTGGCCTAGAGAGGACACAGAATGTTGCTTCCATGCTCAAAGGTTGGTTGTTACCGGGGAACGAAGGAGATCCAAGGTGGTGGGATCCTGTCTGTCACTGTAAACAATTTCCTGAGAGACTATGAATGTGGGAATGCTAGGAGTTATTGGGTCTGTGTGTTAATGCCCCCCTTTTCAGGTAACAACAGTTGGGGAACGTTCCCATCATTTACATTCTCAAAGCAATACTTGGTTGCCTACAGGATTCACTGGTCTCCGACGCCGGCTGCAGGAAGAAGTAAAGTCTCTCCTCAATGTCCAGTCTCAGGTTTAAGGGTTTCCCACACTCTTCATTATTGGTCCTCTCTCGCTGATCTCTCAAGCCTGGGTTTAAAAGCTTCCAGCACCCTTTCTTCCTCCAGCTATGGTTGTTTTGAGGGCCCCATCATCCCCCTCGCCCTTGGTCCTGACTCCTGTCCCATTCACCAGCTCACAACTCCTGTTCTTATCCTGTCTCTTCTCATCGCTGTCATACTCCTTTCTCCTCCCTCTATAACCTTTACCCCCTCACATTAGGGCCTCAAACCTAGTACCTGGCTTGGTCGAAATTCACACTCTTTAGCCTTTCTAAGCTGACTGACTAGGCTCTCTCTTCCCACTGATGGTCTTCTACAGCCACTTCGAAGTCTCTCTTCTCCGCCTCCTTCGATTCTTCTGCCACCTCCTCCAACTCTATTTTCACCTTCTCCTGATATTCTTCTTCCACCTCCTCCAGGTTTCGCTCCAACTCCTCCTGATGTCATTCTACCACTTCCTCCAAATCTCTATCCATCTCAATTCACCAACCTCCCTCTCCACGCTCCTGTCTCTCTCCTCAATTGACTCCAGACGTTTTCTATAAATCACCAACCTCAGCCAAACCCCTGGTTCCAGCCACTCCTACTACCCAAACCGATTGACTGAGAGCCTGGGTTTAAATAATCCTTCAACTGCCTCCTTAGGGTGGGTCTTAGTGTGAGTGTCTGCAGCTGTGATGGTTGAAATTCAGGAGATGTGATGGCCTGTTCCCAATTGGTGTTTTAGTGTGTAATTTGGGATTTTTCAGTCTCCTTGAACTTCACAAGCAAATCTCTGTGGAAATGTTTGCAGTGTCTCTGGAGCAGGCTTCAGGTCACCTTGTGAGACACATGTTTGCTTTTCATTGGAGATATGCGTTCCCTGAAAGGAACCGTGTCTATAACTGTAGCCACTTCCTGACTGATGTAATGGGTTCTGTAGGGAAAGGGAAAACGAGAAGCCTGGCTGTCACTCAATTTTGTATTCCCTAATTTAAAGGCTGGCTCTTTTAAAAAGACAGTGTCATCAAGCTTCATGTGACCAGCCCCAGCGAGGGACAGAGACTAAGTGTGGGTGATTATCATTCACTAGCTTGGGAAGGCACTTGGCCCCTTTGGTCTCCCAGTAGATGCCCCTACCTCCATGCAGGGTTCCTTGTCACTGAGTGAATGTGTTTGCATGTGGGAATATGTGCATGAGTGTGTTTGTCTGAGTTAAGTGAAGTGATTTGAACATGGGTAGAAGAGAGGGGTGAATGGCACAGGGCACAGGGATGAGGGTAATCAAGTGTGACAGGGTCAGAACCCTGCTTCTGTCAATAAGTGATTGGGACCCCTCTTAACCCAGAGCAGGAGACCTGCCAGGGTACTTGCGAACACCAGTCCTGCCCTAGAGTTGGTATGTGGGAGTTGGGAGGGTCCCAGTCCCTGTTCCTTCAACAGTTACTTGGTTAAATTATCAGAGTACCACATCTTCTTGTCCCATACCTGTTTTGCATAACACTGACTCTCTCTCCATAGTACCACATATACCAGGATTCCTAGCAGTTGAAACCCAATCTGGCAGCTCACAGGAGAAAGAGGTGACGACAAACAGAACAGCAGAGGAGACTGTGCACATCAAACTGGAAACAGACACTCAGCTTTAGTCGGACATGAATTTTGAAATTGTCTATACTGTTAGTGAGCCACCATTACCAAGAACTGGCCGGCCCACAGATGAAAATTGTCTGGGGATTATAGACTTATATCTCTTTCCATGCCTATAACCCGGGCCGTGGGGAAAAGGAAGCCAGCGGTTGGCCCAGAGAACCCGCTGAGGTGTGGTATCAATGGAAGAAAAAGGGGAGGATAATAAGGGCAGAAGCCTCAGGGCAGTGCAGGTTGTTTGGGTGGGGTCAAGGGAGAAGAAGGCAAAGCAAAAGACCATGCGGAGGAAGAACGCTGCAGAGGAGCATGGAGGAAAATTACAGAGAACGTGTGCCAGGTAAGGTATTGATTGTTGAGAGAAAGTGGCTTGGGTGTGAAAGTGAGTGCAAGGTGAGTGAAACTAAATGAGAGTGTAGGGGTGGGAGTGCTAGTGAGTGGGAAAGTGACTGGGAGAGTGGAAGGAGGGTGACTTTGGGAGAAGGTGAAGCTGGAGTAGAGTGTAGTGGAGT
The DNA here is from genome assembly GCF_040938575.1 of Ambystoma mexicanum. Lineage (NCBI taxonomy): Eukaryota > Metazoa > Chordata > Amphibia > Caudata > Ambystomatidae > Ambystoma > Ambystoma mexicanum. The sequence goes on along the minus strand of NC_090933.1, from coordinate 359,340,059 downwards.
GGGGAGAGTAGAAGAGTGGAGAGTAATAAAGTGGAGAGAGGAGAGTAGTAGAACAGAGAGTATTAGCAAGGTGTAGAAAGGTGAGAGAGATCGGAGGGGGAGAAGAGGGTGACAGAGGGAAGAGAGAGACGGTGGGAGGAATAACAGGGAGGGGAGTAGGAGGGAGGAAAATAGACAGAAAGAATATCAGATCAAAGAATATAACGGTGTGAAAGGGAAGATCAAAAGGAGCCTGGTCAATTGGGAGACATCTATTCCAATTGTGAAGACTATTACTACATTTGTGGGACACCTAGCTAGGATCCGGCAGGAATTCTTTGGAGGGAGACAGCTGGGTAGCACATTTGCCTTAATGGCATCACCACCCTATAGTTAGCTGTTAGATAATAAGGGTTACCAATCTCTAGTGACCATCTGGGATAGAGAGGGAAATGTCCACGGGAGGCAACATAGTGGGGGTTGGCCCTTTGTCAAGCCCATTTCAAGAATTTCAATAAAACCTCTTGAACTGTCTTAGAGAGTTAGAGTCTTATTGAGGCCCTCTGTGATATGTGGTGTCAGAAGTAGGATCCATCAAGCCCCATTACAGAGGCTGCCCACGTGAAAGAAAAATGAATGGGAAGTCAAAGACAGGAATGCTGTTTGGGTTGAGATGTCTCAAACCTCTGGTAGGACCTATGTGAATTTTTCACCAAAAGTTCATTTTTTTATACATATATTTTGTTCACTTATTCATTACATACATATTTCGTAATTCATTTTCTTTCTACTTCTCAAATGAATATTTTTGCAGAAACGTAGTACAATAATACACAAAAGATATTTATTTACAGACATAGGCTTGTCTGGGGTGTCCAAAGCATTTCGGTCCTAATGACCATCTTCAGGGACCAAGTAGCCTATGTGTGCTTCACTTGTAGCATCTGAAAAAGATTCTTGTCTTCCTTTCTTTTGGGGAGATATATGGTTCCCAGCAGTCTTTTCCTATTGCCTGAGATCTTACTGTAGGGTATTTTCATATATTTGCAAGCTTTAGTCTTCACTTATCTTTCCCTTCTGGTAAGCCTTTGTCTCTTCATGGAGCTCTTGACTGGGACAACAGGACCGCTGGAAAGTCAGACACAGGAGACACGTGAGTAACTGTAAGCCCTGAATTTCGCGGTCGAGAGATCTTGGAGATAAAAGTCAAACTGGAATTGCTTAGCCTTGATGCCCTACCAAGAGAATCACACGACTCCTGGGAATCAGCCGGACCAGACAGTACTCCAATAAAAAACGATCTTCTGTAGAAATTCACAGACCTGTTGGAGAACCCAAAGAAGAGTTTGTTAGAGAAGATCCGGGAGATCCGAGAAACAACCTGTCACTTAAAAGAAGCCCAACCCAGTGGAAATGGACTGCTAAGTCTTCCAAGCAGCCCTGTCTTTCAGCAGTGGTGAACCCCTGTGGATCAAGACGAGGAAGAACATCAGGCGGAATTCACAGCCACACTACCTGATGAGAGCCCCAGTTACTGGCAGGAAGACTCTAAGCCCACACCCATGGAGGACTTATTACAGGCCCCAGTGGCCACAGCTAACTGGCTATTATCTGTCAACATCAAGGGACTCTTGTGCCCTTGCAGGGTGCTATTACTGAGAGATGGGAACAACCAGCTGTGCCACCTGTAATCCTACAAATACTAAGCAATGGAGAGAGAAGGCGACACCACAGTCTGGCATCGAGATCGCTGGACCCGATACATTACCCCACTTCCAACAAGGGAAGCCCAGCAGGCCTTTCAAGCCCTTAACCGTGGTGGGAGAACTCTGTATAGAGATTTGAAGCTGGGCTTCCTGGAGAGACGAAGGCAGGACAAGGAGCACAATACAATCTGCATCAGACATCTATCTCTACGAAAAGGGGGAACTCCCTGCCAGATGTCTAATGGAGTAAAGGACTTATTGAACAAACGGCTGAATAAAACAGCCTAAGCCAAATAGATGCTGTTCTGGAATATCGACTCCATGCCACCATATCTGCATAAAGTAATTTGGCAGCTACATGAGCCCACCTTAGAAGAAGCCATCTAAAGGGCTAATGCACATCAAAGAGCCATGTACTTGTGGGAACCAGATGTTGGACCTAAGAAAACCAGCGACACGAGACCTGGTGTTCAGGGAAAAAAGGAAAAGTCAGCCTGAAGGAGACCAAGCCCCACCCAACCAATACCTGAAATAAAGCTGAGGCCTTTTATGCCGACAGGCTGGTGAAAGCCCTGGTCTGGACCATGTCCTGAAGTAGTGAGTTGTTTCGCCTGCAGGAATCCAGGACATGTTGCCAAGTTCTGTTCAGAGAAGCCCAAGGAAGAACCTATGGAAATCGGGGTTATGAGCCCTGGAATATCAACACCTCCAGAATAGATTCTGCCAGAATGGGAAGAAGAGCCCACAGACCCTGAATTCCTAGCTATCTTTTTTCCTGGTGAGGAGAGCACAACAGTAGTGCCCATCTGGTCCATCTACAATATAGGTTAGAGTGATCGGAAATTCCATTTACCTGTTACAGTCCAAGGGGTTCCGGCTAAAGTCCTCATGGACTCCGGGAGTAAGAGAATTGCTATTCGGCCCAATATGGTAACTATCAAGAAACTTCATCCAGGGTCCAGGCAATCACAAAGACGCAGATCTATATCCCCAGGCCACCACAAACATTCAGGTGTTAAAGAGAGAAATATCCATGCCTAGACTCCCTGAAGAAGTTCTTTTGGGTACAGATTTTTCCCCCTTTTCACTCATTTCTCAAGGGGAGAAAAAGTCAGAATCACTTTCCCAGTTTTCCTATGCAGTTTGATTTCCTGGAGAAGAGGTCTTGGAAGAAACGGTGTGTGTGTGGCACGGTCAGGGACCAGAACCTGTTGATTAGGATGGTTCTCCTCTCAACTTGGGGCAGGAAGCCTACCAGGGTACTTGCCAGAGCCAGTCCTGCTCCAGAAGCAGGGTGCAGGATTTGTGAGGGCCCCAGTCCATTCATCTTCAACATGTGCTTAGTTAAATAATCAGAATACCAATTTTTCTTGCCCCATACCTGTTGTTCACAATGCTGGCCAGTGTTCTTTCGCTTTCTCCAAAGGACCACACATACCAGGATTTCTAGTGGTGCAAACTCAAACTGGCAGCTCACTGGAGAGAGAGGCAGCAACACACAGAAATGCAAAGGAGCTTTTCGTGAGATTTTCATGCAGGTGTAGAACAAATGGATTTCTATAGAATGCGCCTTGCAGGCAGCGTTAACTTTTTTGAAAAGCAGAGAGTAAAAGTATAGGGTAAATGCGATTTCTCTTTGTTTTACTCTTTACTTTTGGCCACCATCTTGCAAAATTTTAAAATTGCATGAAAGTTACCCCACCGACTGTAAGTGATATGATTGGTTACTTAAAAACACTTAATACCGAGAGGTTTTTAAGCGCGGGCCTGGGGATCGAACTGTGGTGCTCCGTGTCGTCTTGTTCCAAGGCGAGCACGTTGCCCCTGAGCTATCCTCCCGAGACAAACGTTGATGATCCCCTGCATGCATTCTTTGTTTTTATCATAATTACCCCCAATATCTAACAGATAAGACAGTGCACTTTTCCTTTCGTAACTCATTAACTTACACAGCTACAATCGTTATTTTGCCACCAGTGCTGGAACTACTGCATTGAATGTGAGGCTTTAAATGTCACTGATGTTATAAGAACAGATGGAGACAAGCTCTGGCTTCGTTTTTATCATAGGTGCCATTTTGGGTTGGATTTTTTTGGGGGTCAATTTCATAAAAATGCAAATTGTTGCAGAATTACAGGTTCACTTAAAATGAACCCCTCTGTGTTTTTCGTGCACAAGTATAAAAGTCACTGTGGTGGTAAATGCACAATTCATAAAAATAGATAACATTTCATGTTGAGAGCCAAATAAAGTGTGTACAATGTGCCTATCCCTCGTTCCCCACAGGAGTTATTCTCCAGTTGTCAACAGCAGTACAGTATGGACATAATATTATACAGTAGTCTGAGCTGCCGTTTGTGGTAACGTGGGCAGGACGGGTATTATCCTGTGTCTTGCGGCCTTGACTTCCGCTCAGTGACTCGCTTTATGTAACGCGGCTTACAGAATCCATTTCTCGATAAAAGCCTGAGAACCAGTTTAATCACACCCTCTCCTTAAGCATGCGTTCGAAATAAAGACGTAAATGTACCAAGTTCCACTGATCACACAGCATAGCTCTCAACTCACACGCTTTTGGCAGGTGTCACCAGCCTTGTAAAAGGCTGACTCACCCGCCAAGCCTCCAGCACCCCCATTAATTCCAATGGGCGTCTCACCCGCCAAAAACGTAATCGGGTGATTTCACCCGCCTTTGCAATAGAAATGGTTACGAGCTATGACACAGCATTGGTTAATGTCTATGACGTTTGGCAACAATACCTTCTTATATTTACCTTTTCTCTATTTTCTGTGCATGGAATATTGGGTTAAGTACCAGCAATGTCCACTTAAGAGAGAAGAACATTAAAGGCGAGCAACCTTTGCGACCAACAGACTCTGGCATCAGCCACAGTGCATATCCACGAAGTATGTCGGTGGACTGGTCCCCAAGAAAGGGCTGACATGCAAACTGACTGATACCAACTGCTTGCTCCCAGCTATGACACAGTGCTCAGGAAGTGCTGCTGCACCCTTCCAACTGAGGTAAGGCCTTGAAAGAGAAGGGCATTTGGGCCATCAATCTGTCTTGATTTGAGAGAAGCCTTGAAGCAGTGGAAAATGGTAAGAAAATACTACAGACTCTAGCATCCTGGCATGAGGCAGAGTAGGGAGAGAAGTAGAAAGGAGATATCCTTGAATCCCTACTACAAAGTGTCATGTTGCATGCGCGACTTGTAGCCCTCCCACATCGTTAGGGGGCGGCCATCATTCGGGCCGAAACACTGGGGAAGTGACGTTGGGGTTAGGGAAGGGGGCGGGGACAGGAGTAGTTACAGTCGAGTATGCAATAAAGCAGGTTGTGCTTCATACTCGATCCGTGTCTGAGTTGCCATTCTCGCCAGAGGGGAGACCGGCGTGTCCCTCAGGCCACACGGCGACGAGGAGCCAGGTGAACCCTGCCTGTGTTTTCCCTCACACACCTCTGCCCAAGGAAGGCTCAAGCGGCCCAAGTGCACACGTGGCTGAGGACAGCCATGCCTGGGCACAGCCAGTGGCAGGCCCCAGGAGGATGCCGTTGGGCATTGCAAACGCACCTCAGCGTAACTCCTGCTGCTAGGCCCGCCCTCCCCAGGCTCACAGTGAGACAGAGCAGTCTCCAGCCTCTTCTACACACGCCCGCAATATCAGAGGTAGGAGAAGTCCCGGCCCCAATCCCAACGGACACAACACCAAAAGCAGCAGCAGCTTCCAGCACACATGGACTGCTGAGAAACAGCAGTGGTGGCCCATAGCATTGCAGTTAGCCCCTGCAAGGGGATCCCCGCCCCACCCAGACTCCAGTGAAGAACAGGGGGAAGGGAAGAAGGCTCAAGTGGATAAAGGACCCTGAAAACCCAGAGCCCAAGGCTGCCATCAACAACGTTCGCCACAAGAAGGGGAGACCTCCCATTTGCAACCAGCAAGGACCCACCCACAGTTTCAGTAGACATCCACCATGCCAGATCAGGATGTCTCATCCACGTCCGCAGAAGGCACACCAGGGGGTGCAGCAGGACCGGCCAACCCCTCTGGGGCCGACTCACAATTACTACACCTGCCCCACGCTTTTGATCTTCACGACACCAGCAATTTAGGGCCCGATGGGCGACCTGGTTAAGGGATTTCAAATTCTACATCAGAGCCATAGGGCTCACGAAAGACGCATGTCTAAAAAACACTCTGTCCATGGCAGTAGGACCTGCCGTAAAGAAACACAGCAGGTGAACTGCTCAATTTGGAAACAGCATCAAACCGAAACCTATACGAGAAGCGGTCGTAATATTTTGCACCCCACACCAACATTGACTACGAGAGGCATAACTTTCATACGACACGTCAAGACAAAGGGGAATCGCTCGACAACTTCGTCATGAGGTTCCGTATGAAACTGAAGTACTGCAAATTCAACCAGTATTCTAATGAAGAGGCCCTACGATCCCAGGTCATAGCCAAATGTGAATCGCAAACCTTTTGAAAGAAACTCCTACAAAAACAGCGGTCGCTGGAAGAAATCTTGGACCTAGCTTGCATGGAGGCAGCGGTAGAATCACAACTTGACAACATAGGCAAGATCTCTATACAGCAAAAACCAGTTGAAACAGACGCCATCAACAAACTATTTACCATGCCTAATCAACCAGGCAGACGATCAGAAGCCACGTGATTCCGATGTGGATATGAGTATCCCCACACTGGTGAATGCCCAGCCTTGGGACAGCAATGCGCTGCATGCAGAGGACGACGACCACTTCCGAGCTGTATGCAAAAATACACCAGTCACTACATCTAGCAGGAGAGCTCTCAGAGAACGACGAAGAACCACACGGATAAGCCCACCAGGAAATAAACAGGACAGCGAACACAGAAGTCAAAGGCGAGAAGAACGGGAATACAGTAGCTCCTATGCTTGAGACGATCGCCGTCCCCCCGACCGCACCAGACGCAGTGGTAGGAGAAGATTTGTCCAGTACAACGAAATGAGGTCGTCCTCGAGCAGCAACTCCCCCCTCATCAGGAGAGGACCAATGGAAGAAGGGTGATGTGTGGGCTCTAAACAACAGCACAGCCACCAACACAGCCCAGTCCTCACGCTACACGTAAACAACACCCCACTAGAGTTCCTCATTGACACGGGGGTGAAGTCAATATAATCAGTGAAGAGGCCTACAACACGCTCTCCCAGGCCCCAAAGCTCAGAAAGTCAACAGTTGACATCTACCCATATGGGTCCACCACGTCCCTTCCATGCAAGGGTGTCATATGTGTGTGGTGCACTCACAAGGCCCACGCAGCAAAGATTCCACTGTACATCCTAAAGACAGAAGTTAACAGCGGCTGCATAGTCAGCTTCAGGACGGCGGTTGAAATGGGGCTAGTACACATCCTGTACCAGTTAATGGCCCACAAGTACTTCATCAAACCAGAAGACATCAAGACGGCATTCCCGAATCTGTTCAAAGGACTCAGAAAAGGAAAGCACTGGAAGATACAATTGCACATTAACCCGGAGATCAGACCAGTGGTCCAACACTACCGGGGCGTACCCGTTAATATACAGCGGCAAGTGGAGGAAGAGATAGACAAACTCCTACAACAGCAAGTTATTGAACTAGTCACAGGCCCCACCCCGTGGGTGTCACCAATAGTCCCGGTGCCCAAGAAATCGCTCGACAGCTCAATAAAGCTATGTATAGATATGCAGAGGGCCAACGAAGCGATAGAGCGCGAAAGACACGAAGCACCCAGGATCACCAACATGATACACCTGTTGCATGGCGCAAAGGTATTCTCAAAATTGGACCTCACGAAGGGGTACCACCAAATCGAGATCGCACCTGAGTCTCGATATATCACCACTTCTGTCATTCACCTGGGTCTATTCCAATACAAATGACTTAGTTTTGACATCTCGTCAGCCGCTGAGATATTTCAGGAGGAAATTCATAAGGTGATCCGGCACGTACACAACTGCCTCAACTACTGGGACGACGTCCTTGTATTTGGAAAATCTAAAGACGAACACGACGTGGCTTGAAGCGGCTGGCCTAACCCTCATCAAATCTAAATGTGAGTTCGGCAAGGGCTCCCTTCGATTCTTCTGCCACATCTTTTCGGAGAGAGGAATGCAGCCCAACCAAGACAAGGTGGCGGCACTCAATAAGGCCCAACCACCCCAAACCACCTCTGAATTGCGCTCTTTCTTAGGTCTCACAAGTTACTGCCCACGATATCTCAAGGACTATGCCACCGCCAGCAACCCTCTCCGACTACTCACCCGCAAAGACCAACCTTTCGAATGGTCAAGAGACTGCCAGACCGCTTTTGAAGCCATCCGCAACAACATCAACAGCGCAGAGGATTTGGCATACTTTTATGTGTGAAGGAAGACCGAGGTGATAGTCGATGCCAGCCCCGTCGGGCTAGGTGCCATATTGACGCAGCAGGACCCCACTGACCTGTCCAACGTGTTCATCATTGCCTATGCTAGCAGAAGCCTCACAACAACAGAACAAGCATACTCCCAGGCGGAGAAAGAGAGCCTGGCGGTCGTGTGGGCTTGTGAGTGCTTCCACCTCTTCTTGTACGGAAAGGCATTCACGGTTGTCACAGATCATCAAGCCCTCCTGACAACCTATCTTTGGATACCCAAAGGCCAGAATGCCCCCAGGATAGCCAGATGGGGCCTGCGATTACAGGATTAGAACTTCGACATCACACATCGGCCGGGTAAGGAAGAAAACCCAGCAGACTATCTGTCTCGTCACCCTACAGGCTCAGACCAAGCAGGACCATCCATCTCAGACACGTACATAAATTATATTGTTGACCATCTACAGCCACATCCGGTGGACTGGATCGACCTCGCAGCTGCGCCGGAACAGGACACGGCTCTCACCATCGTAACCCACTGCATTAAATCAGGAAAAACCTCCCATCTGAAACATCAGGCCAGCAACGAGAGTGAATCAGTGAAGGACGACATAAGATTCATGGACTTGGTAATGGACGAACCGACAGTCGTTGATAACTACATTGTCATGAAGGGTTGTAAGGTAATCATACCGGAGTCACTACGAGAAAAGACAGTCAGGCTGGTGCATGAAGGCTACCCCGGGGTGGTATCCATGAAGCACCTCCTTCGTCAAAAGGTGTGGTTCCCCAAGCTAGACGCCATGGTAGAGGATATCATCTGCAAGTGCTCGGTATGCGCCCAGGTGGCTCAGCCTCTGCACCCTAATCCTCTGCAAATGTTCCCACTCCATGAGAATGTCTGGGAAGAACTAGCAGTGGATTTCTTTGGCCTCTTCACAATGGTACATACGTACTCGTGCTGATCAACAAGCACTCACGCTTTCCAGACACCCAGCTGGTCGAGAGCACATCATCCACGTGCGCGATTCCCGTTCTGGATCGCATGCTGTCAACATATGGGATCCCAAAAATCATAAAGTCAGACAACTGCCCTCCATTCGCCAGCCAGGACTTCCAAATCCTCGCAAGATACGTGGGGTTCCAGCACAGAAAGATAACACCACGCTGGCCTCAAGTTAATGTCATAGTCGAGAGATTTATGGCCAGCATCAAGAGGACACTACAAATAGCCTCCATTCTTAACAAGCCTTTCAAACAAGTGCTATACCAACTGCTGCGCGAATACCGCCACACGCCACATAGCACCACAGGGGTTTGCCCCTCTGATCTAGTGTTCCGCAGACACGTTAAGACGAGATTACCTGAAGGACCCACTCAGCCTTCGCCAACACTGCTTGAACAGCAAGCGAGAGACAAAGGTCAGGAAGAGAAAAGCAAAATGAAGGACAGGACGGATACCCGACGAAGAGCCAAAGAATGCATCATTGAACCTGGGGACCAGTTGCTGGTACGGCAACCAAAGGGGCGGAAGGAGGACTCCACCTTTGCACAAAAACCATTAATCACGACCAGCAAGAAGGGCACCATGATCACAGCCCGTGGAGACCAGCAACTGTCCATAACAAGGAACTCGTCACACTTTAAGAAGATCATGGCAGATCCATCCCTTGTGTGGGAGCACGCATACAACAGCCAAGAGGAAAGGCACTCAGATGAGTCATATCAAGGGGACAGCGAACAATCTGAAGAAGACATCAGCAGTGAAAGAGAACCCTCGTCCCCATCAATGCCACGTCTTCCCATGAGGCCTCAGAGATGTTGCATGAAGCCCCAGAAACTGACCGAGGAAATGGGCTGATAAACTGTGAGTGATCTGTTACGTTAAAAAGGGGGGAGATGTCATGTCACATGCATGACCTGTAGCCCTCCCACATCATTAAGGGGGACGGCCCTCTATCGGGCCGAAACACTGGGGAAGTGACGTTCGGGATAGGGAAGGGGGCGGGAGGCAGGGGCAGTTACAGTCAAGAATGCAATAAAGCAAGTTGTGCTACATACTCGCTACGTGTCTGAGATGTCATTCTCACCAGAGGCGAGACCGGCATATCCCTCAGGAGTTCGGTGGTCCCAAGCTCACGCCTCAGACAAAGGTTTCACCTCTATTATCCATTGTCCTAAGGGCGGATGAAGAGCACTGTGTGGGAGCTAGCACTCAACCACATCATTTCATGCTGGATATCCATTATGGCCACATGAGAACACTGTATGTAATCATTTGCAGTGTCTGCCACGAGACACACTGACAAACTGTTCCTCTCTCACAGGTGACACAGATGACACAATAAGGGATGCTGAGCCATAAGGGGCTGACACAGGGGCAGAACATCTTGCTCCAAGACGTGTAGGAGGTAAATCAGGGCACCAGTGCTGCTAGCTAGTTAGCATCAACACCACCATTCCTCAAGCTGCAAATATAACACTTGTTTCTTCTGATGTCTTGCAGTGCCTCTGGTCAGTGGAAATAATTGGATGGCAGAGCAGGGAAATATCACATTTACATGATTAGGGCCCAATCCAGGGGATATCTAAGGCCCGGGATTGGTCAGTCAAATCATGCCTCTATGAAATCACACCAGCCTACCACAGCTCTACCTGCCCAGCCACATAACGCCAGTCTGAAACCACTGAGAGATTTTTTGGTTATCTTTGTAATGTCACGCGCAATCACCTGATCCCAGGGACCTGCGCGGCGTTCCAGGTTTTGGTCACACCAAGGTTAATATAAGCACACGAGGCACTGTAATAAAGCAGTCTTACATTCACTGTTAACCTGTGTGGCTGTCTCATACTTTTTGCTAGCGCTGCTGCGTGTGCTGTGATCCCAAGCTGGGATCCTACACTGGCGACGGGATTCAAGCCCAGCTGCCTGCTCGCACAACTTGCCGTTGTGTTCTCGGCAGGAGAGGAGACATCTCCTGGGTGAGCGTGGTCTTGATGTGAAAACGGATGCTCACCTGCCCTGTTTCCCGACGGGGCTGCATGTAGGCGTATAGCGCGACGCACAGCACCAGCCAGCAGCTGATGAGCCCACTCAACCCAGAGCACGTGTGAGAGTTGATGGTGTTTCCCGTGAGGAGAGAAAAGCCCAGCTGAGCAAGAGGTGTCAAGGAACACTGCTGTGAAAGGTACTGCCTCAATCCCTGGAAGAGAGGGATACTTGCATGTGTGTTTATATATACAAGACCAGGAGGAGGCCCAGTCACTAGAACGGCCCAGTAGGCCCAAACGAAGAGTGAGGATTTCAACAAGTGACATTTCGGGCCTTACATCTGCCCACTGCAGCACCAGAGGAAGGATCCATAAGGACGAGAAAGTCCCTCATGACACCCTTAGTGGCTAGAAAAGGGTGGTGCACCACAGCCTGGCATCTGACAGCATGCCCAATGCAGCTCAAGGAGAGGGCCCTGCGCCTGCACCTATGCCCCAAGGAAAGGATGCATTCCCACTACCCTAACTGCTTCCTTTCGACACCGCTGACACCACCAGTCTAGGGCCAAGATGGAACAGGTGAATGAAGGAATTTGACTCTTATCTAGATGCCGTTGGCCTGCAGGATAACAAGCGCATCATCGGACTACATACCGTCACAGCTGACCCGGAAGTTCAGGACATCATTTTTCAGCTTCCAGAGGACGTTGAACACAAGTACCCGTCCTCAAACAGATACTGAATGATCATTTTGCAATACATAGGAACGTGGACTACGAGAGACACGTGGTGCATACCACGATGCAACTCCCTAGCAAAAGCATGGAAAAGTTTGTCACACGCCTCAAATTCAAAGTAAAACATTGAGAATTCCATCTATACAACAATGAAGAGGCCATGAAGTCGCAAGTCATAGCTGGGTTGAGTCCCTACCACTATAAAGGAAACTAATGCAAGTGCTACACTCGCTGGCGGAAATTCCTGTGCTAGCAAGGACAACATCAGAAAGATAGCTCAGGGGCAACGTGCTCGCCTTAGAAGCAAGACGACATGGAGCAACAGAAGTTTGATCCCCACGTCCGCGCTTAGAAACCTCTGGGTATTAAGCGCTTTATAAATAACCTATCATATCATATCATAACCTATCATATCATTTCATATCATATCATATCGGCATTGGATGTGCAAATATCCACCTTAAGTAAAAGCCGAATCTCTTCTGCACCCAACATCAAAGAAGAAGCCGTGAATAAACTCACAGTGCACCAGAATTCACACCAAGACATCCAGACAGAGAAACTGCAATGTTTTCATTTTGGCTATGATCTGCCGCATGATGCGTCGTGTCCAGCTATAGGCCAAATATGCTCAGCTTGTGGAGGAGAAGACCACTTCCGCGTGATGTGCTGAAACCCCAAGGTCTCCCAACCGAGCCATGTGAATCAAAGACAACAATGATAAAAGTCCCCTCTCCGCCAACATAGCGATGAGAGAACCAGATCCTCGGGGAGTACACACCACAAGGAGAGATGCCACACTCGACAAAAGTACTCCCTGTCTCCAGAATCCGGTCGTGAAGGAAGGAGGTGGATCCACCATCTACACACAAATACGCCTTCCGTGAACGGTCTGAATCCCAGCCTAGCACAGAACGAAGGAAGAGATGGAATCTGTATGCCCATGGCAACCCTGCAGCCTCTGAGCACAGCCCCACGCTACCGCTGACAATCCAGGGAAAGGATTTAGATGTCCTCGTCGATTCAGGGGCCACCATCAATGCAATATCGGAATGCGAATACCGTAAACTCACTCAAGGCCCCCAAACTGAAGAAAGCATGCGTTGCCATCTACGGGTATGGGGCGCTAGAACCTCTCCCATGCCTGGGGGCATTCACAACTTCATGTAGACACAAAGACAAACAGGACCGCATAATTATACATGTCCTTGCCACGGAGGTCGCCAGTGGGTGCATACTAAGTTTCAAATCAGCAGTACAGATGGGGCTCATTCACAATCTTTATCAAGTAATGGCGGACAAGTACATTTCGCCCAAAGCCAAACAGTGGTGAGATTCCCCAGACTCATCAAAGGAGTCAGAAAACGGAGAGGACGAAAAATTAATCTACATATAGAAAAAAAACAGTGAAGCCAGTAGCACAACACTTTGTGGGCATCCCATTTAACATCCAGCAACTGGTGGAAAAATAACTTGCCCTTGTGGAAGCAGATTTCATAGAACCAGCGGCGGGTCCAGCGTATGTGTAGACATGTGGGCACCCAACAAAGCCATACTCAGAGAACACCATCAGTCCCCGCGCATCACCGCCATGATGCACCTTCTCAATGGTGCTCAAGTTTTCTCTCGCCTAGACCAAAACAAAGGCTATCATCAAATAGAACTCTGTGAAGAATCGCAGTACATCACAACTTTCACCATCCACCTGGGATTTTTCCGCTATAAACACCTAAACTTTGGAATATCATCCGCCACAGAAATATTCCAAGAAGAGATCCGCAAGATTATCTGCCATATACCGAACTGTATCAACTACTGCGACATGCTGACATTCGGACAATGCTAGGAAGCCCACAATGCAACACTAATGAAGGTTTGCTCAGCCCTCAAGGATGCACACCTAACACTCAATAAGGACAAATGCGCCTTTAATAAAGGCACACTTACATTTTTTGTGCACATCTTTTCAGAAAAGGGGATACAGCCCGATCCGGACAAAAACCGAGGACTGACAGAGGCCCCTCACCCAACGAACATTGCAAAAGTGCGGTCTTTCCTGGGCCTGGCGAGCTACTGTACCACCTATCTGCCACATTTTGCCTTCACAAGTGCACCTCTGCGCAAGTGCACCTCTGCGCTCTCTAACGAAACACGACCAACCATTTGAATGGAGATCGTCACAACTGAAGGCTTTCGAAAAAATATAGATATTGCAGTGGACGTCTGCATGTCCTACTTCGACCCCAACATACACACAGAGGTGACAGTAGACGCACAACACACGGGTAGCGAGCATGCACTCAGACGCATAGTATCATATGCCAGCAAGAGCCTCACAGAGGTAGAACAGTGCCTCTTGCAGGCTGAAAACAAAGCCCTGGCGGGCGTCTGAGCTTTTTCCTCTATTTATGTACGGCAAGTCTTTCACCATTATCACGGACCACCAGGCCCTCATCACCATTTATGGAAAACCGACTGTCCAGATGCCACCCAGGGGCTCCATCTGCAGGAATACAAGTTTGTCATCACTCACAAGCCTGGTAAGGACGAGAATCTTGTGGATTTTCTTTCCTGCCACCCTCTGGCCGGACCCCAAACATTGAGCAACCGGTCGGAAGGCTACATTAATTATGTTACCCTTCACGCGGTGACCCAAGCCGTTGAGATGGCAGAACTTACGAGGTGCACCGCAGAGGATATGCAACATTATCTCTCACAAAATCCTGCATCCTGAATGGACGATGGTCTTCGGCAGAGGGGTCGATACTGCACACCCAAGCACTAGATGGACCACTTTTGCAGACCCTTGCTAGGTCCAAAGAATAACTGTCACTGTCCCCCTCCTCACTCATACTCAAAGGGGATTGGGTTATACTACCAGCATCTCTCCACCAACAGGTGATTGACATAGCACATGAAAACCACAGAGGCATTGAGTCCACAAAACGTATGCTCCGGAGAAAAGTGTGATTCCCCCGCATGGACAAAATGATTTAAACAAAATTGAAGTCATGCCACATATGCCTCAGCCTACAGCCCCCATCATTCCCTAAACCGCTACACATGATACCCCTCCCGGATGGAGTGTGGGAAGAGGTTGCGATTGTTGTTTACGGCACACTAAGGTCTGGCGAATATGTGTTGATATTGATATTTTATTTCTATCGCGCTCGTACATAAGTGTTTCAGAGCGCGACAAGGCAAGGGAGGGGAACACGGGAGAACAAAACAGCGATCTTACTAGGCCCAGTAGTACTGGATGAATACTCAAGGTACCCTGAGACTCGGCTAGAGCCATCCACGGCTGCCACGGCTGTGATCCCTGCTATGGACCAGATATTCTCTGCTTACGGGGTCCGTAAGGTGGTCAAGTCCAACAATGGACCACGTTCACTGGTAAAGACTTCCATAATTTTGCCAACTACATGGTATTCCATCACAGGAAAGTTACACCACTTTGGCCCAGGTGAACCAGGCAGTGGAACGATTTATGGCCAACGTCAAGAAGGCCATCAGAATAGCCAAGAAGGCCATCAGAATAGCCACCATCACTCACATGCTCATCGAGCAATCATTTTACCAGCTCCTACGTGATTACCGAAATACTCCACGGGAGCATGCCCGGCCGAGTTAATGTTTGGTCGACCCGTGCGCTCACGATTACCCCATGAAACCCAGCCAGAGGAGATAAGCCCACAAGAGCAGGACATGAGGAACAGGGAGGACAAAGCTAAAGACAAGATGAAGGAATATGCAGACCACAGAAACCGGTCTCGGCAAGCAAACTTAAGGGTCAGCGATCATTTCCTGGTGCGACAGACTCAGTCTCGCAAGGACATGCCACCATTTGATCCCCTGCCACTGACCATCACTAACATGGAGGGATCCATGCTCACTTTCGAGAGAGCCGGTTGGACAGTGACGAGGAACAGCTCATTCTTCAGGAAGGCACGTCATGGGACATCCCAGGTAGATCAATTTGAAAGCGGAGACGAGGAACGTGTGAGGAAGGGATCTGGATACTCGGATGATGAAGAGGAGTCGGATGCTGAAGAACAAGCACCTCTTGAGGGAGGATGATCGGAGTAAAATACACAGCCCAATGCCGAGAACATGCCATGTCACACCATCCGAAAGCCGAGGCGATGGATTGAAGAAATGGGGTAGGACAATGTTATTTTGGGGATGATGTAACATCGCGCACGGTCAACCTGATCCCAGGGACATGCGCAGCAACCTAGGTTTTGGTCACATGTAATGTAAGCACATAAGGCGCACTAATAAAGCAGTCTTATGCTCACTGTTAACCCGTGTGGCTGTGTCATACTTTTCCCTATCGCTGCTGCGCACCCTCTTTTCCCAAGCTGGGATCCAAGAATCTTCTTAGTCGAGGGCGATGCAACAGAGGTTGGGCAGGAGCAAGAAGGAGTCACGGGTGGCATTGCAAAGGATTGCCTATGTGCTTACAGAGGTGATGGAAGCCTTTCGGGAAGCCACCACCCCAAGATTGGAAGCATTGTTTGAGCCTGTGAGGCTTGAAGGGAGGCAGCTGCACACCGTTAACAGGTTAACTAGTGGCTATTTCTTTGAGGGCACATGTCTCTGCCCGAGCACAGCACTGCTTAGATGCCACCAATACCTTCTGTAAAAAAAGAAGATGTTCCAATTCAACTCTGAGCATGCCCAGACACATCCCACCATAACCATCTCCCCCTTGGCACATTATCTGATGGGGACAGAACCACAGGAAGTGATGTAATTTGACCCCACCCCAAAGTGACATCACAGGAATCGATGGAACACAACCTTTCACCCTCTGACAAAGCAGGAAATGGCATCACATGGTATTGTTTCTAAGTACACTACAAAAAATATGGTTACAATATCACTGTAAAGTGATATACATTTATACAAGAATGGATCACCATATGTAACATTAATATCAGCGCGTATAGACCCATATTACCAAATTACTGTGAATGCAACCAGACGTCCAAGGCCGAACGATAATGATGTGTTATTATATAGCACTTGGGCTTAAGCGCTTCATATAGAATAAATATACATACAATACTACCCAACCTGTTTTGGTACTCATTTATCAACCACAGCAGGATGAAAGGCTGAGTTAACCTTTCCGGGAGTCAAACCTGCAACCTGCAGATCAAACACACATTGCAGCAGTGAGCATTCAACCCACTGAGCTATCTTAACGGCTATAGCTATCGGAAAACCAGCCACCCCAGAAACAAAGAGCCACATGCTGCTGGCCACAGCCCAGGAGCCTCGATTTAATAATTAAAAATATTTTTAGGGGGTTTCAAGGGAGACCACAGGGGTAGCAAGGGAGACCTCAGGGGCCGCAGGTGCGACCCTTGGCGACCCCTAAATGACATCCCTGCCAGGACTGCATTTTGGCTTATGGTGGTTGTGAGTGAAATTAAACCACAGAAATATTTGTGGCTGTCATACATTTTTCAAAACAAATGGCATAAAATGATTTTGGGTAAGTACACATTATACACAAAGCATCTAGTTAACTGAAGAAATGTTAGCACTCCCAAACACACTATATTTCACATCACATCAAACATATATTCAGATTTCTTATTAATAAAAAACAACAATCCCATTAATAAGTTCTTCTTTCCATTTTCACAAATGCAACTGATTGAAATTCAAAATGGTATCAAAATCACCAGTGGGATGACATCAGGAGACTCTGGGGAGTCAATCAACGCGTTTCGCTGTCAAGTCTTCGTCAGAGTTGAAGGTGAGTGTGAGCGCCATTGTTATATACTATCCCTCCAGTGTTGTGTATGGGTAGTCCCTCCGCTGTTTCTCATGTGCAGCCCTTTTTAATGTCTAATGGTGTTTGTGGTTAAGCAAAACACCATCTTTGTTTAGTTTCCGATTTCCTTTGTAATCCCTTTATTTCAAGGAAGTTTGTTTTGGACAATGTCTGTGTGCACTCATTTCATAAGTTTTCATGGACTTATAGTATGGGCCCATGCGGTTGCTGCATTTCATACATACAGTTAGTATTGGTTGATACATTAGAACGCATTGATGTACACGGTGCATGGGCACTTGTGTACGGTATCCCTACAAACTATCCCCACCAAAATATGGCCGTACATTTGGCACATTTTAAAATAATGCGGGGGTTAAAGGGGTGCCCCCCGCAGGGTCCATGGATCAATATCGCTGCAAAAATGTGGCAATATTTTTGCATCACAATATTTTTGCGGGGATATTAACACATGTAACCCTTGTGTACTACATCAATTGCCATAAGGCATAGGCGGTATTGGAAGGTATAAATACATTGGCAAAAGGTGGTGCTTGTACAATACATAAGGTGCCGTCATGCATAAGCAGCATTGTTTGTGTTTGAATACTCTAGCAGCCATTGATATACTAAAGTGCAAGATTGCTTGTACAGTACATGAAGGGCCATTACACATAGGCAGCATTAGATAAGTGTAAATATGAGTATGAGTAGGCTAACAGTCATTGATGTATATGGTGCATGAGTGCCTGTATAATACATAAAATTCCATGGTTCATGGGCAGCATTAGACAGGTATAGATAACTTTGCAAAAGGTGGTACTTATGCAATATATAGAATGCCTTTGTGCATAAGCAGCATTGTGTGAGTCTGAAAACCCTAGCAGCCACTAATATACCAAAGTGCCAGAACCTTTGTACAAGGCACAAAGTGCTGTTGTGCATAAATAGCATTAAATAGGTACGAATACCTTTGGCAACAAATAGTTTTCTGCGCACAGCATTATGTGGGTATGAATACCCTAACAGCCATGGGCATACAAAGTAAGAAGGAGATTAAAAGTAAAATAAAAGGAAAGAAAAGAACATAGTTCTTATACACCATATAAAGTGTCATTGTGCATATGCAGCATTTGATAGATATACATATTGTAGCAGTCAACAATATTTAATAGGCCACTGTGTTTAGACAATACATCATGAGCTAACAACATCATATGTGTATAAAGTGTAATTGTGCCTAGGCATAATTTTATCTGCACCTTGGGCAAAATAATGATAATATTATCTTCAATAGCAATCCTTTCCTCACATATACACAATAGTTTTTTGCTGGGGTTTCTCCGGCATGATCAACTCACAACTTGGTAAGGGATGTAAAACAATGACTACAAAAATCTTTGTTAAAAATACCTATCACCATTAAAAACTAGAGAATGATTAAAGGACCAATGTCCTATGCATTTTTTGTCAGCTCTCATATACAAAATATATTGTAATATAGTTTTAATTAACTTTGTTTGCTCATGTCATGAAATGACATGCTCTCTAGAGCTATCGTTACATGCATGTCCGAGGATGTGGACATCTATAAAAATATATATATAGCCTTCTAGTTCTTATAGTTACACTCACTGTAGATCAAGTCTACAGAAACGGCAATGCAATTTTCTATTCTCTTAAAAACATGTACATCTCTTCATCCATGTTGTGTCCATTCGGGACTCTCGTGTCCAGGTCGACAATGAGCTGTGACTCTCGTTGGCATAATTTCCTTTCCTGGTCCCCACCTCGTGGATGATAGTCCATTGTATCTATGACAAAATAGCGTAATGTTTATAGGTCCCCATGATGTATCTCTTGGAAATGCTTGGCCAGAATGCAAGCATAATCTTTTTTTGTTACTCGCTCGGATGTGTTGTAGGATGCGTATTTTTGCCATGTGTCGCATTGTATAACATATGTAGAAAACTGGCTTTCGCATGTTAGATGTTTTTGATCAATATAATTTCCTTTGTTCGTTGATTTACATATTGTTTCACATTTAAGCCGTATCTACATTCTTTACACTTGCTTCATTTAAAAAATCCTGTTATGGGTCCCATCAGCCACTGTTTTGTCATTGTTTTTGGGTTGTCTCTTTGGAAAAAAGAAGACACTATTTTCGATCGTATAGATGGTGGTTTGCGAAAGATCTTCCTAACTCTCGTAGCATGCACATGGTGTATATATACACAGAGAGGAGAAGGTGGATGCATTTTCACTAACTCCCGCCCACTCACTGCCATCCTACTGGAATAACAGGAAAAGGGCTATATGTGAGACTCCATGTGTTATGCATATACCTCATCGGGTTTATGAGAGACTGTATGCACTTAGACAACCGTATCGAATGTACCCTCGCACTGAAAGTTTGGAAGGATTGGGAGAACTATCATGAGATACATAGTTCATTAAGTAATGCATTGAAATAAACAGCATTGCATTACAGAGTTCTTTCCAGTACATGAACCTACTCATGTAGAAACATAGGCATTGTCTGCAGCATGCACCATAGAGGTGCAATATTCAAAATCTTGCCATGTTGGATAGTGAAAGGATGAATGCTTTCATTTCAGAGTTTTGCGTACTGTGAAACATGTGATAACTAGCTAACAATGTCTCACTTATTACATAATTGTAGTACTACACACAAAACATAAAGAGACCACAACGCATACAAATATGAGCATATACAGTGAAAGTAAAGTAAGCAAAAAAGTAGCAGTATTACCAGAAAGTGTTCATAACCTAACTGATTATCTTCATGCACATAAATGATTGCTGTGTTTCAGGCTTGCTTCTTCCCCAATGTATATGTATCATATGATGTGACTAAACCCTAAGGAAGGTCGTGTAAGAACATATGAGAAGGGTAAGGTCTACAAATATAGTACCTTTTGAATTTTGAGTTCCTGACAGTCAGTGAAGAAAATCACCTGGCCTAGATATGTCAGTGAACAAAAAAAGAGGGAGTCAGACATGTGATGTCATCAGTGATGTCACAAATGACATTTTTGATGTCATGGGTGTTA
Source organism: Ambystoma mexicanum (assembly GCF_040938575.1). Lineage (NCBI taxonomy): Eukaryota > Metazoa > Chordata > Amphibia > Caudata > Ambystomatidae > Ambystoma > Ambystoma mexicanum. The sequence goes on along the minus strand of NC_090933.1, from coordinate 359,319,391 downwards.
GTCTTAGCAGTGCACAGTGGTGGTGCGAGTTATGGTAGCTTAGCTTACCATAACTGGCGAATTTCTGGTGTTTTTCGGTTTTACTTGTAACCATAATATGTGTGGGTTGTTATTAGTGCAAAGTAACTATAACGTCCCTTTAACAAAGTTTTTGCACTGAATTTGCTCGGTTTTTCTTAGGGCAACTGAACAACAACGCCCTTTAACAACGTTTAGTTTTTAAATAATTTTATTAATTTTTCAACACAACCAACAATACAAACCAAACACGCAGTGCAATCCACAACTATTACATTAACATCAATTGGTCTTTGCTCACTGCCCCCCTGATCCCACCCCCTTTTACGAGCCTGTTTGACCTTCACTCTCACTATCTACTACACGCAGCAGGGCGTCATTTTCATCAGATTCCTCTGCATCTAATATTGTTCCAAATAGTCCAGATATCAATGTTTTCCATGCCATCAGGGCACCCACTTCTTCCTCCCAAGACATGCTACTTGCCTCTTGCCATACCACCGTTTCAGCCTCCGCCCATTTCTGTAATTCCTTCCACCACACCTCCGCCCGTGGCTTATGACACTTTTTCCATCCCATAGCTATCCTTCGCTTTGCTAGCACGTACGCCAAGTCTTTTAGTTTCCCAACATGCTTCAGTTTTCGTGGCCTAGGGAACCCTCCCAACAGGCAGGCCCAGGCCGTGTCTATGACTAGCGTGACCCCTTTCTCTGCTAGCTTTTGTGCCACTTCTCTCCAGAAACCCTCGATTAGTGGGCATGACTAAAACATGTGTGTCATATCAGCATTTTCCTCATCACACTTAGGGCACGCCTGTCTCCCAGCATTTCTGAACTTAGATATCCTCAGCGGGGTCATATACGCTCTATGCGTTACGTACAGCTGTATTTGCTGCAGTCTGGCATTCCTAGATACCTTCTTGTGGTATCCCAAGGCACGCTCCCACATCCCATCCTCCATTTGGGTTCTCACCTCTGCTTCCCAATCCAATCTCAAATGTGTCAATTCCTTTCCAACCTTAGTCATTACCATCTCATACAATCTAGAGATCTCATGCCCCCTTCAGCTGTGTCATATATCATCCCCATAATGGCGTCTGGTTCCTCCGCCAATACTGTCTCAGGCCACGTTATCCGAATCTTCCGCACCAACCTTTGATACGTAACATACTGGCCCCCATGTAATCCCGCCTCCTCCCCAAGTCATTCAAAATCCCTGATGGTCCCCTCCTGCCATATATCTCCCAACGTTACCAGCCCAACTGACTCCCAGTAGGTTCTGATAATCACCCTCAGTTGCTTATCCCCTCCCGCCAAAGCAACCAGCGATACCTGCGGGGAACAAGGGAGCGGGTCCCCCATTATCATACATACACGACGCCACATTTTCCACCCCAGCCTCATCATCCCCAGGCGCTCCTTCATTTCTGACTCAGGCAACCAGATAATTTCCTTCAGGTAAAACGGGGTACAGTCCTGCCCAAACAATCTAAATTCAGGGGTCGCTTCATCAGAGAGCCATTTGGCCACATATTGTAATTGGCTCGCTATATAATAGACCTCAAAATTTGGTAGTTTAATACCCCCTTTCTCGTGAAAATTCTGCAACTTCCATAGCGCTACTCTATTCCGGGTACCATGCCACAGGAAGTCTCTACACATACCATTCAGTTGAACAAAAAACCCCTTGGGAATCATGTGTGGAATATTACTAAAATAATGTAGGAGCCTAGGCAGAACCACCATCTTAAGCATCGCTCCCCGTCCCATCATCGCTAAGGGCAACTTCTCCCATAACCTCATACATTTGCGGATTTTTCCAATGGCCATCTCGGTATTACGCCTATGTTGCTCTTCCGCCGTATGGTACACATCTATTCCAAGGTATCGGAAGGAGCCCACAGTCCATGGCACCAGTAACACCGGCAATCTTTCTACAGAGGTTCCCTTGTAACTGCCCAACGGGAAAATGCTCGATTCTTGGGGATTTACCGCTATACCGGACAGCCTCGCATACCTTTCCATCACCTCCAGAATATACTGAAGATTTTCCTCCGGGTATCTCAAGTATAATAACAAATCATCCGCATATAGGGATATCAGGTGTCGTTCCCCTCCTACCTCAATACCTATCGTGTCGTATTGCTGCCTTATGTATAGTGCCAGGGGCTCCAGAGCCAGAATGTACAACATCGGGGACCAGGGGCACCCCTGTCTAGTGCCCCTGCTAAATTGCCATATCTCAGATATCACTGTTCCTGTTCGAACCCTGGCTAGCGGCGCACTATACAGCATCTCCACCCACCTGATGTACCCCGGCCCCATTCCATACTCTCCCAAAGTCGCCAGCAGCCACGGCCATCTAACCGAGTCGAAAGCTTTTACTGCGTCTAAAGACACAATTGCCATTTCTCCATCATTGTCACAGCCCCATTCGATCACCCGATGGAGTCGCCTGTGGTTGTGAGTTATGTTCCTGTCCGGGACATAGCCCGTTTGGTCAGGATGTATTAACTTGCTAATTACTTTCCGCAGTCTATTCGCCAGGACAGCCGTCAATATCTTGCCGTCCTGGTTCAGCATCGACAACGGCCTGTATGATCCACAGCTATGTCCAGGTTTATTAGGTTTAGGGAGCGGTATTATGATTGCTTCTCTGAGCGACTCCGGCAACCATCCCACTTCAAACGCCTCATTCAGCATTTCCAACATTGGGGGGAGTACTTCTGCCCTATATGCTTTATAAAATTCACTAGGGAATCCATCTGCTCCCGGGGTCTTACTAGTAGGCATCTGCCTAACAACCTCCTCCATCTCCTCCAAAGTAATTTGTGCGTCTAGTTCTTCTCTTTCTTCTGCACTGATCTTGGGCAATCCTATATCCTGCAGGGTTTCCAGTATCTCATCCCGGCTGCCTCCTCCTCTGTCCTCATATAGTTCCCTATAATAATCCGCAAATTCCCTATTGACTCTCTCTTGGGTGTCCACTACCTCACCATCTTCTCTGGTTATTGTCCTAATCGGGGGCCCAGGGGTTTCACTCTTGTATAACCACGCCAAGAGATGGCCCGTTTTATCCCCACCCACATGTTGTCTCTCGACGTACTTTTCTTAATTAAGGTTGCAGAGCCTTTCGCAGTGTTCCGCACACTGCTGCTGTAGTTTGAGCACCAGCTCGGTGTCTACGCTTCCACTTTTTAGTACTCTTTCTAATTCCTCTTCCGCTCTTTGTAAATCAGCCAGGACCCCCCCTGCAGACCTTTCGATTTAGCGATGGCCACACCCCGCATCACCACTTTAAAGGCCTCCCACAGTATCCCAGCCGAGTCAACACTGCCTGTATTCACCTCAAAATAGTTAATGATCTCCTCTCTTATATCCTCTCTAAAAACTGGATCTTTGAGCGCCTCTGCACGGAGGCGCCATGTCGGAATCCGCGCCCTAAGGCGGCAATATTGCCACCCCAGAACCAGGGGCGAGTGATCCGACAGGACCCTCGCTTTATATTCTATGTGAATGATCTCTATCACTACATCTGGCGTGGCAAAAACATAATCAAGTCTAGTATACAACTGCTGCTGTGAATATTGCCTCTCGTTAGGATGCTTTGTTCTCCACACATCTACCAATTCGAAGTCATCTAGCAACGTCTGCAATGCCCTAGCTGCCGGGGCGGGCCTGACCATCTTGTTATCCGATCTGTCTACTTCTGGGTTCAGCACACAATTAAAATCCCCTCCCCAGATCACCGCGCTGCCCACACACAAACCTAGGTTGGTGCACATAGTCCGGAAGTACACCGCTGTGTTTTGATTTGAGGCGTACGTGTTTCCAATGCACACCTCTTTATTCTCCACCAACCCTCTCACTATGACTAAACGCCCCTCAGTTTCCACTATTTCCTGTATTAGCTGGAACGGCATGTGTGGCGCCACCCAGACCAGTACTCCCCTAGCATAGGCTGAATATGAAGACCCCACTATAGTACCTTTCCATTTACTCCTCTCCAACTTTTCCCGTGTCAGATGCGTCTCTTGTAACAATGCAATATCTATCTTTTGTCTTTTCAAATACAGCATGACCTTATTCCTTATTAAATAACTGTTAAGTCCCCTGACATTCCACGTCACTATTCTAAGATCCCCCATAGCTTGTCAGTACCCATCTCCCTCCCTCCCAGCCACTCCCATCCGCCTGCGCAATACAGATACAATTCTAGGGCTATTCTATATAGGCTCGTGTTTAAACTCAAACTCCCCAAAACTATATACACACATCAAACTCCCCACCTCCCTCCCCTCCCCCCACCCGTCCCTTCCCCAACAACTCCCTCCCCAACTGTTGCCCAGCTCCATCCCTGGATCTCAGGCACCCCCACATCTAGCCCTGCCTAGTACGCTCAGAGCTCAGTAGGGTGAAGTCGCCCTAATGGCCACTTAACTATTAATACTAAATGGGGGTGTGAGGACTAGCCCTACGAGGCTCCTTAATAAAGCAACAGTCACAGTGCACACAATACATTATCTATTCTAATTTGGTCCCATCTACTAACAGGCCACATCATTGACTATAGTCAAGTCCCATAGTCTTAAGCCGCACCATCTTCCAGTGCTCCCATTACTCATTACTTATCTCGTCCGCCTCCTTCTCTCGTCTGAATATCGGCCTCCTGGGGGCATCCCTGCATATCAAGCCACCCCATGGCATCCTCCGGAGTGTCAAAGGTCCTGTTCTTATGAAAAACTTTCAATTTCGCCGGGTAAAGTAGCATGTACTTATGGCCCGCTTCCCTCAGTCTCCTCTTAACAGCCCCAAAGTTCATTCGGCTCCGCTGCACCATCAGGGTATAGTCTGGGTAAGCTGTTATGTTTGCCTCCCCTCGCTTGATTGTTCCACCTTTGCGGAAGTGTTCCAGTATCCTCTCCCGGTCCCGATAGTTAAGGATCTTGGCGATAACCGGCCTAGGCGGATTGCCTGGCAGCGGCTTCCTCGTTGGAGCCCTATGCGCTCGTTCCACAGCAAAACCTTGAGACAGAACTCCTCCAGGTATCTCCTGTAGCAACATGTTTTCGACAAATTCCGTGGGGTTGTGGCCCTCTGTTCCCTCCGGCAAGCCCACAATGCGGATGTTGTTCCTTCGGGCGCGTCCTTCCGCTTCCTCCGCCCTATTCTCCAGGTTGCCCACTTTTTGTCCGACTTGTGTGAGGCGCAGTCCGCTGTGTTAGAACTCCCTTCCTTCTCAAGGTTCTCTGTGCGCTCCGACAGGGACCTTACATCTTGTCGGAGTAGATTCACCTCCTCCTGCACTTCACCGACCTTAAGGTCCAACGCTGTTTTCAGTTCAGACACAACGATTTTGAGCTTGGCCTCCCAGGCCGCTTTCAAGTCTGCTTTCAAGTCTGCAATCGCAGCCAGGACCTCCTGATTTGTACCGGCGGCGGCCATGCCACCCGCGGGGGGCTTGTCTTTGCTCCTGCCACTTTGCGGGCCTGGCGGTGTCCTGGCGAATTCGTCCAGCGTAGGTTGCTTCACTTTTTGTCTTAGCGGCTTATTAGACATGACGCAGCAGCCGTATGTTGTGGGTCTGCCCACCTCTTATGCTCCACAAGTAGGAGGGGGCGCACACCCAGTCCCAATATCCAAAGCCTTACCCAAGCATGGGGGCATCAGTACCTCAAAGGCTCAACCAGCCTCCTCCTTGGCATGCCTTAGTCAGTCTGCAGCGATCTCATCTAACACAAGCTCCAGCGGGGCCCTCGTTTCAAGTTGTGCCCCGGGTTATGCCCTCTGCACCTCTTATGTGCACGGGGTGATTCTGCTGGTGTGCCCGCCTCCTATAGTGCAGTGTATAGGGGCTCCAGCTCTGTGTGATGGACTTCCACGTGTCCCTCTGCTAGATGTTGAGCCAATAGCCTGGTTCTGGTGTCAGGCGCCCAGTGTTACTAGTCCTGGTGCTACTTTGCCCACATCAGTGGGCTGTGTCCATTTCATGTCCCCAGCACTTGTCTCCCATCTCAGCATGCCACCCCTCTGACAGTACAGTCCTTTCAGAGACCGTTCCTCTGCCGTGGATGCTGCGAGGATCCGCATCCACTGCTTACAATCACCTTCCCAGTTTCATGAGCGCATGCTTTCACGCTAGTTTGGTGCCTGCGGGAATGACTGTGTGCTGTTAATACAGTGTCTCGCCCTTCTTGGCTGCTGTGACCAGCTACTGATCTTCCCTCGATTGGGCACAGCGCCCGTTCTGTGTGATTAGCATGATACAATGTATCCGCCGGGCGTCCTTCAATCCAGGCTCCCGGCAGCTGATCTATTCCCCTCTCGCTGTCCCCAACCTCAATCAGCGCGCTTCCCCATTGTTTCTGGCTGATGCAGTGTGCCCCTCTGGAGCGGGCTCCAACACCGGCGCTGATACAAATATATCTATTTCCTCTGCTCGCGTACTTCACCTGTAGCATCTGCCTGCCACCCGATACGCAGCTGTTCGGGTCTTGTGGTCTGGCAGCCCACGTTACTTCTCCTGCTCACTGCCGGCTGTGAATGCGCTTCAGTCCCTCGATAGACAGATCATCCAGTAGTTGTTTCGGATGGGCCGCATCTAGCCTGGATCATTCCTCTGGTCCTCTGCAGCGTTTTGCTCCCGCAATCCTCCGCCCACTCTTCTCTGGAGACCTGTTCCGTCTCTTGCTGTTCAGCTCCTTTGTTTGCCGGCCATCCGCCATTTTGTTTTATTCGTTCCCGGCCACCGCAGTCTTCGGGAAGTGCAGAGCTATGAAACCGCTGTGTTCTGCTGCTCAAAACCTTTCCCAGTCCAGCTCAGGTTATTCATGTGCATGCACGACTCTTTTTATCTGTGTCAGGCACCTGCATGTGCACTTATATCACGGATCGTAGTCGGATCCGCCAGAGCTCTCCCAGGAACACATCTGCTCACATGGCCATTGTAGCCACGCCCCCCGTCCTTTAACAACGTTTGTTCACTGAAAGTGTGTGAGTGTGTGTGTGTGTGTGTGTGTGTGTGTGTGTGTGTGTGTTTTCTTCATTTGAGCTAAGTCAAACCATCCACAATGCCACCTAGTTGCCATATATGGAAAACAACATTATTATGACTAAAACAAGGAGGAGAATCACTTGGTTTCAAAACCAGAAAATTGATTGGGAATGAATACTTAGGTTCTCTCTCTTGATGCTTCACATGTTTTTGCAGTGATTTTTCTATTTTGTACCGTCTTTGTTAGAATGCATTTATATTCATGATGCATCCTCATCTTTATTTTCTCTGCTTTCTTAGGTATTGATGTTTTGCAGTTTTGTAGTTTAAAATGTTTGTAGAATTGTTTATACACATTTACAAATAGAAAAGATGTTAGAAAAAATGAATTAACTTAACATTTCTAGTAATGTCTTGTAGCAATCATTCTATGCAGAAATATTTTATATGGAAACCTTCTGTTAATGTATATTGAGTTTTGACAGACTGTAATACTTCAGAAGCTGATTTGGTCCTTGCTAAATGAATACAGAACAGTATTCAAACATAAGATACATATTTATTTACCATCTGTATGATCTTCTTGAGTCATTTCATACTTGGGGAAATACTGCACGAACCAGTCCATAGTATTGCTCATACCTAAAGAAGAAATAGTTCTATGCGAACTGCTGCAACATATTTAAAGTATTTCTGATGTATGTAAAATGTATATGCAGTGCCATCTTAACCACTTTTGGGGCCCTGGGCATGGATATCTTTGGGGCCCCCCTCCACCAAACCAAAGGAATTAACTGATCAAGAATATCTACTTGCGCCAAACGCCGCCCCCACCCCAACCCTCTCGTTGCGATCACAACCTATAGGTTGATATGCTGCCTAGCAGCATTCAAAATAAGCATGTTTACTCCCTTTAAGTCCCCTTACCCTCTTCATTCTTGCTCTTATCAGAATGATAAATAAATAGCATTTGAAGGCCAACATTAGCAGTCTAGGAAGAGGTTACCTCTATTCTAGAATAGATACATGATACTTTTTATCAATAGACTCCAGGAAGGTATGCAGCCTGTAGTATTAATGCAGGGCCATATATAAAAGGTACATGTAACCCACAATAGACAGAGAAGTCAATAAACTGCCTCACAGAATGCAAAAGTGCTCAAGCATGGATAGAGGAGACCACTTGGAAGGAAGGAGAAATCTATGCATAGCATGGATAGTGGATGCAGATTAGAAGCTACCAGGAAGGTGTCAGGTGTCTGAATCCAGACAAACTGAGATAGGAAGTGGGAGATGGTTTTCAAATAGTGTTGCCATTAGAGATCAAAGGAACAAGTGCCTGTGATGTGCAATATATCAAGGCTCACTATTATAGTGGAAGCAACACTATAGCCAGTGAAACAATGAATGAGGCTTTTATGAAGATCATACCCTGAGAAGGAAATCACTCTGGAGGGCTAACAATTTTGAAAGGTTTAGGGACTGGCAATTTTGAGAGGTTAGGCAATACAAGATTAAATTAGATGCCCAGGATCCCACATTGGTTAAGGGGCGGATTTGTGCCAACTCTGCAATTTCGGCATTTGAACACTCTGTTTTCCAGTTCTTGTCTTGAACCAAAACAATCTCATTTTCTAAAACTGACTTGGAAAGTACACAAATAACATTACCAAGCATGACCATTTTAAAAACAAAATATTAGAGAAGGGTGTTACGCAAAATGGGAATGATTCTAGCTTCATGTTCTCCATCACCAAGGGAAGTACATGAGTACAAACATACCAATTGATTTGATCTGGGTTTCTGTTTCGTATTTTAAAGCTCTACATACTTCCAAAACAATGGATTGTGACATTGCCATTTATAAACCTGCATAAAAACATTTGACGTTTACAAAAAAGCAAACCGTTTTTGTGTCAAACGAGCAGACCTTAAAATATGCTTGCCTGACACCTGGTCCACTCTCTTCCAGTCAAATGGCCTACATGAGAAGAAAGATCAAGTAATGGGCTAAACGATGCCACTGCATGCTAGAAGACAAACCTCACAGAAGACAGTACAGTAATGTAAGAGATATTAGATGATTTGACCAGGATCACTGTATCATCTTCTGTCAAAGCACAAACGCTTTTGTTCCACAGCCTTGAAATTGGATACTTATTTAGCTCTTGGACTAACAGTTTATTATGCTCATCATTGGAGGTGAACGCCTAGGTTTTAGAACACCCCATCTGAACAAACCAATTTCTAGACCTTCACCATAGAGATGATAATTTAGTTTATAGCAGCCTCTACCTGGTGCAGGAGCATTTCTGGTAATAGCACCTGTTGTGCCATGAAACCAAGTACATATGCAGGCAGGTTTATGAACTTCAAACATAGGAAAGGCTCAGCCAGCTTTGCTGGAATGTTCTATTCTAATCTTGCATATGACTGACTACATATCTCTGCATTTAATGCTTAACACACTGAGATAACTTCTTAACGATTGTGCCATTCAATCTATCAATATGCATTTCAACTTTGGGTATTGCACATGATCAACATAATTCCCATGGGAAGGAAAGAGTGCTACAGAGTTGTGCTGTTAGGAACACACAGACTATGCATAGTACAGTGACACAGTAAGTATTACATGATGAATTCATCAAGGCACAATATTCTTGTCAAAACAGACAAGCAGTGGGTTTAGAACCTCAGCAGCATGCCATAAAATATCCAGTCTGCTGAACAATGGAATCTTACATCTTTAGATCAGGTAGCCTTGTGGGGAACCCTCCAAGGTGGGGGGGTGCTGGGCAAGTGCCTCCTTTGCCCTCCCATAAAAACGTCTCTGTGTACATGTGTATCTGTAAATAGTAGCACCGCATTCAACCAACCTTCTGATTTATTTCTAGCCTTGTAAATTAAAAAGGTTTTGCAGTTTTTTTTTTGTCAAAATATCTTTGCTCCGATATGCATAATGTGGGTAAGTACCACTTGCACAGAAATATGCTGTTATACTTTTCTGTAATTTTAAGTGTTTTTACAAGCTGTTTTCAATTCATAATACTTGGATACATGATAATAAATCATCAAAATGTTTTAACATTTAACACTTACTGGTATTTAGAGAAGTTATCTTGCTGCTGAAAATAACATTTTGCACCACAATACCTGGAAGGTGTTGAAGTTAATCAATTAAAAATGGCTTACTTCATCATGGTACAATCCTAGGGATGTTGCTATGATTAAAAAAACATATTTTACCGTTTCAAAAAATGTGCGTTTTTGTATCAATTTGGCTGCAATATACCATTAACCTATTTTTAACACGAGACAGTGATTAGCATTTTTGTTCAGTAAATGCCAGTTTCCCTGCTGGCTGTCCCTGAACATGCACAATTGTTCACCGATTCAGTACATAATGCAATGGGGGGAATGAGATGGTCAAATACACTAACTATTTAGCTTATATTCAGTGAAAAACAATTTTCAAAAGGGTCGTTTGTACGAGTTGCGCTAATAAAAACGTGTGAAATTCTGCAAAAAAAAACGGTTGAAAGGGACATTATGGTTGCAGGGCAAAATCTACACAGTGCAATGTTCGGGGATGTTGGTTATGGTTTAGTTGTATACTAATGTGTAGTCCGTCTTTGAAGGAATTCATGTATGCTCCTACCCAAGCAGAGCTCACTTCTGCAGTAGGATAGTTCGAGGAGAGACCAACTGACCTTGCACACGTTACTCGTTCAGCCAGGGTCGCTGAACTATGCTTCTTGCCACTTCTTACACACTGAGTCACCACAATATAACGACAGGTGCACACATAGATGTTCCCAGCTCAGCAAATAGGAATGATCACATGACAAACGTTAAGAGTCTAGACTTCACTGCTAATGCAATGACCTATTGTCCAGTGTACTGGTGAATTATGCAATTCCATTTCAGATCACGGCACTCCAGAATTGAAGAGCTCGCTGTCCTGCTGGGCAGACCAATGGCAGACGAGCACTTTACAAATTTCACATAGCACTTTCTTATTGCAATTCCACAAAAACACAACTGCATACTCGGACAGCTCACAGAGCTCGTTGGCCTCACCAATTGCAGATGAGAACTTCACAAATGTCATAACAGTATTCTATGCAATGTTGTGTTATGTTGTTTTTTATGCTAGTTCGTTTCAGGTTACTTTTTTCTGCTTTATTGTGCTACATAATATGGTATTTTGCTGAGTGCCCGTTTGCAACACCAGACCTCTCACCACCAAACCTACATGTGAACTTCTCGAACTAATATGCTATAATATACAGGTACAGAGTGAAAAATGCCATGTTTAAATGCTCATTACTAGGTCTATATACTTCAAGTCTGTAAATGGTACCCTGACAAAGCAGCCCAGTAGCAAATTACATTATTTGGACCTCATTTACTCTGAGTGCTCTTTGGATGTACACATATGCCTTAAAAAGTGTCTTACATTTTTGCACGCGTGTACCTACTTTCACAAACAAACTGAAACAAACTGAAACCCTGTGACGAATCAACTACCGGAGCACCAGTGGGCCAGAGATGAATATCGGTTTCTAAACCATCAATCAGCCCCACACCTCTAGTACACCAGAAGGGATCCGAACAGATTGGAAAAACAAGTAAATTATAAACCTACTTATTCAATTTTGGTGATGCGGACAGAACGGCCGGCTTCTCTCCGCAAGGTTGTGGAACCTTGGTTAATTGCAACACAGCGAAAATACAATCATTACCCAATGATAAAAGGGACTGTCCAGTCAAGGTTGTATACAAATAGCTTACAAAAGTCAGTTCTAGCACACTACAAAATACAGCCCACCCTGTAAAGGAAAACAGAGGACAGTGTCATGAAGGAAAGTTATGCACTCTGGATACTGACAGGCAGGTAGTCGGTAAAGCAATCCGTCTTAACTGTTCAAGGTTATTTGGTTTCAGCACCAAGGGAGCAAGGGGTCGTAAATGACACTAGGGGCCTTCAGAGAAGGACCAGGGAGACTGAACCACAATCTACCTTTTGCTTGAGATGATATTGATGCTCGACAGCGTCAAGACGGTTCCAGGACACTTGCAGCTCCTGCGACAGAGTTTAAGACGGGAGACAGCTGTGGGTATGAGGAAGCAGGCAGTTTGGGAAGCAAGGCTGGACGGACGGCTACAGGCTGGCCTGCACGGCGGCACAGGGTCAAGAATTGTTGTCTCTGTGCTGGTTGGCGGATCTGCAACGCTGGTCAAGGCATCTTGGATGGTTTTAGTGACTGCAGCATGACAACAGTCAGTGGTGCAGCCAGTAGCGGTTCGAGGACTTACTGCCTCGAAAATGCTGCTAAAAGATGGACACTGATTGATGCTTGTTGTGACACTCCGCCTAGCTTGTTCACTGGACACATGCCGTCCTTTTAAGGCGGACGGCCCAAAGCTGAGGAGAGTGTTTGCAGGCAACAGCCTTGTCCTTTGTTCAGACAAGGACTTGGTTCAGGCACTTCCCACCTAGGTAGCTTGCTGGCAGAACCTAGCAGGGCATCTGTGTGCTGGATGGGTACCAGTTCTGGAGCTGCTGGACGGCTCTTCCGAATCCGGTATCCCCCTCTGTTTCCTGTGAGATGTTTAGGGGAGGGATCTTGCATCCCTCTTGGGAATCCTGGCCTTCCTTCACTGGCGGAAGCTGTAAGGCAGACTAATTTCAGCCAGGGTCCAAATGAGTCCTTCTTCTTATTCCTCTCAAAGTCATCGGATGATCTCCCAAAATAGGGGCTCACACCCCCTTTTAAAGCCAAATAGGCCCCAGTGATTGGTGCAGGCTAGGCCTACCTTAATGAACCAATCCTGGGTCCCCACCAAAATCTTCTGTTCCGCATGAGTTCATCACCAGAGTGCTTTGCAAAAGGAAAGGTAAGGGGTGACAACATGTACTACCAAGTCCCACCCATCTTCCGGTCTGTTGTGGATCAAAGGGTCTCTCTGTGACTCCTGAGCAAAGCGCAGGTCTTCCTTGAAATTTGTGTCGAGAACAGACTGTCTCCATCAAATCACAAACTTCTTGCCTCTGAAAGGGGATTCCCTGTAGAGGTTACATACTGTAAACAGTTGTCCCAGACATGACATTTACTGCCCTTCATACAGAGTGTTGGGAGCTTGCTTCAACGGACACATTGCATATCAAAGAGGTGCTACTTTACTGTCCCTTGTGTTTGTTCTGTGACCAGGCCTCTTCACAGGCCTGCTTTTGTTTAACTCTCATCAGTATGCGCTGCAACCACACAGAACAATAGAACAGGGCGGATCCATGGCGGCTTTGATATTTAATTAGGCTGGCCATGGCAATAGGAAGATGTTGCCTTCCCCCTTCCTGGGGTGCTTTGATGTACCCCTTGCTGTCACATTCCGGAATACACTTGACTATGTGTTTGTTGTGCAGCGAGCAGGGAAACTGTGAGGATTAGCCCCACACATTTTCTGAGAATGATCTCCGATCATTCTATTTCTTTAAAAAATGTCAAAAAAAGCCCAGGTAAGGGCATAGTCCCCATGTGGATTTTCGAATTCCTCACAAACCCATTTTCAACATAAACACCAGACAAGACAAACAAAATACCCTTTACATTGCACTCTGCAAACGTACCTGCATACCATGGGCACCCAGAGCCTGGAACCTTTCAACTCGCATCTGTGTCACACCTTCCATCAACTTTCACAAAAGCCTCAAAAACGTGCACCTTTCCCTGCACCTAACCAGCCAGCCCGCTATCAATGGCTTATCTAATATTCCTTTCCTCTATTGAAAACGTAACTTCTTTTCCAGCTCCCTTTTATGAACTTTGTAAAGCACTCTGAGGCCGTCTTCGTAGAGTTAGAGTTGTATCAATGTTTAAAGAAAAATAATGCATACACCCATGCCAATTCAGGCGAGGAAGAGAGTCTAGCCTGCCTGCTACCATACCTCCCGCAACAAAGTCCCAGAAACACCCCAGGTAAAACCTTTTTGTACTGGTCCGAGTTCCTGAGACGGCACACATACCAACAACCAACATCTGGAGAGAAGCCATCGTAGAGGGCTCACTTTTAGTAGGATGTGAGTCACACAACAACACAATATAGGTGTTAACACACTCGAGGAAAAAAAGTGAGGAGCAATTCCATATTTACATATGCACTTGGTCTCCACTTAACAGTCTGAATAGCACCCGACACTTACCACAACTAGCAGAGCCACAATCTTCAATTGAAATGAATAGGGTTGGAGTGATTGGTGCACGCACATTTTGGGCTAAAACCATGAGGCAGAAAGGAGTGCCACGCATAGGCAGGCACAAAGTGCTTCACGCTTCAGCTCTGTAGACCGCAGAGCACAGTCAGAAATGGAGGAGTGCCGGGAAAGGTAAGTGGAGGTAAACGCAGGGAGCACGGACAGCCAGGAAGGAAGGTGCAGGAGCCACGCAGCAGCTAATGATGTTTAGGGTGGCCCCCAATAATAAGCAGGGGGCGGCCTTTACCAAGTAGCCCCCCGCAACATAGGTCTTATGCATGCAGGTTTGGACCTAGACCCATTTTATGGAATTATATGATATGGCATTTATGACGTGCCCGTACAAAAGTGTTTTTAGGTGCGACAAGACTAGGAGGGGGAAACAGAGGGAGGACAAAACAACAATCTTACTAGGCATTGTGTCATTCAGATCGCACACATGCAGGGAATAGGAGGGGGAAGGGAGAAGTGCAGGTAACCTACTCAGTGCAGCCAACAGGTGGCTAAGTGCAGGATAACTCAATAAATACAGCCATCGGGTGGCTTATAAGTGCAGAGCGGGGGGATTGTACGATTGCAGATATACGCCACATGTGCTGGGGTAGCCAGGAGGCAGTGCGAAAGGCAACTGGACATGCAGGAGTCTAGGCCGAAGTTCAGAGGGTAGGCAGGTGACCAGTGTGTGCGGCAGTCGGGGCATCAGCAGAAGAGAGGTAGAGAGAAAGAGGAAGGGAAAAGGAAGGTCTTGAGTTGCATCTGGAACCAGAGGTGGTTCTGCTCAAGTTTGAGAGACAGGGAGGCTGTTCCAGAGGGAGGCCCCAGCCGAAGAGAGATCTGCCCCAAACACTCTGCTTGGAAAACCAACAGACCCTCCGAGAGTTGGAGGTGGATGAGCAGAAGCCTCGAGAATGGAGATGTTTAGGAACAGAGAGTTGGAGGTAGTGCAGTCCGAGGCCCCAGAAAGCCTTGTAGACGATGCAAAGGCTCTTGAACTTGATCCTTGCTGCCACAGGGAGCCAGTGAAGAGATTTCATAGCTGGAGAGATACGATCCCTGGGCTTCAGGCCAAGGACAAGTCTCACAGTCCTGTTCTGGATAAGTTGTAGAGGTCGGAGAGTAGAAGCAGGAAAGAGAAGAAAGAGACTGTTGTAGTAGTCCAACCTAGAGAGGACCAGAGCTCTGGAGACAGTGAGCTTCTGGGGGAAGTGAGGAAAAATGCCTCTGAGGAGGTGCAGCTGATAGTTTGACTTCTTGGAGATGTCAGAGATTTGAGGAGAGAATGAGAGGGTGGAGTCGAAGATGACCCCAAAGTTCTTAACCTCACAGGTAGGAGCAGGAAGAGGGTCCAGGATGGGCGGCCAGAGAGAAAGGAAAGGTGGGAGCTGGTGTTCCTATGAGGATCTCGGTCGTACTGACATTAAGGCAGAGATCATTGGCGGCACCCCATTCCTGAATTGCGGACAGACAGGCTGGTATGAGAGAAGAAGTGGCTTAATGGAGCCGGAAAGAGAGCTGGGTGTCGTCCGTATAACACTGAAAGTTGGAGCAGAAAGTGGCAATGCGATGGGCAAGAGGTGCCAGGTAGAGGTTGAAGAGCCGGGGAGAAAGGTTAGACCCTTGAGGGACAAAAGTAGAGAGAGCGAGAGAGAGAGAGAGAGAGAGACAGCAGAGAGGAAAGACCCCAGTTGGACCAGAGAGGGTCGATCAGTGATAAAGAAGGTCAGCCAGGCAAGGGCCCCGATCAGTGATACCCAGGTTATCACAGAGGCGATTGAGCATGATGGCATGGTTGACCATATCAAAAGAAGAAGATTGAGAAGAATGAGGACAGAAGGACTGTTAGAGTTAAGGTTCGAGAGCAGGTGTTCAGGAGGACAATTTCCAGGCTTCTGGCAGCTCTGAAGCCGACTGGTAGTCATGGAGAAAACCCACAGATTCAGTGTGAAGATTAAGCTGGGATATGGCCAATTTTTCCAAGAGTTTGCCCAGGAAAGAAGTGATGGAGATTGGGCGGCAGTTAGCCGGAGAGGAAAGATCGGCAGAGGGCTTCTTAGGCAGTGCATAAGGGAGTGCTTACAGGGGGAGGGGAAGGTTCCAGTGGCGAAGGAGTGATGTTCAGAAATCCGCCAAGGTTGGAGCAAGGGTGTCAATGTGGTCCTTAATGGTTCTGGATGAGCAGGGGAGAACCTGCTTTGATGAGACTTTCACTGATTGGACTTGCCTAAAAACATTGTCTGGAGTGAACAAGGGAAAAGAAGAGAAGGGAGGAAGAGAGACGGCCACAGGTGGGCCAGGAGTGGAGGAGGAGGAGATGATATGATATGGCATTTATAACACGTCTATAAACAAGCATTTCAAGGCGCGATGAGGCAAGGGAGGGGGAATAGAGGGAAGACAGACAATGATCCTACTACGCCAAGTGTCATTCAGATCGCACAAGTGCATGATATGATATGATATATTTTATTTGTATCGCGCTCGTACTCAGGTGTTTCAGAGCGTGACAAGGCAAGGGAGGGGAAATGGGGGAGAGCAAAACAACGATCTTACTAGGCCCAGTGACATTGAGAACGTGCAAGTGCATGGGAAAGGGGAAAAGTGCATGGAAGGGGGAGAGTGGAAAGTGCAGAGCAGAGAAGAACAGATAAATAATAATAAATACAAATAAATAGATAATGAAGCAATAACAGGGGTAGTGTGGTCATCAATTGGCAAGAGCTGCGTTTACGGCAGCAGAACTGGGTCAGTCTGATGAGTACATAAAAGAAGAAAAATGGAGTGTGGGGGACTACAAGGGTTACAGATACAGTCCCCAATGTGTGGGTTGGCCAGGAGGCAGTGCAGAAGGGTGGCAGGGTGAGCCGGTACCTGGGCCCGGGGACAGAGGGTGGCCAGGTGCCCGGTGCCAAGAGAGCGGATCAGCAGGGCAGAGGGGGAGCAAAGGCAGATGCAAAGAGGAAGGTCTTGAGGTGTTTCCGGAACCGGAGAAGGTTCTTCTCAAGTTTTAGAGTGACAAGAATGCTATTCCAGAGGGAGGCCCCAGCCGAAGACAGATCTCCCCCAGCTCGTTTCTTGGAAAAACGACTGACCCTGAGGGAGTTAGAGGTAGAGGAACGTAGGGCTCGATAGGGGAGGTATTTGCGGAGGGATAGCTGAAGGTATTTTGGGCACTGGCGCCAGAAAGCCTTGTGGACAATGCAGAGAGGAAAGGAAGAGTACCTCTGAGGAGGTGCAGTAGGAAGTTTGACTTTTTAGAGACCTCTGAGATGTGGGAGGAGAAGGAAAGTGTGGAGTCAAAGATGACCCCGAGGTTCTTAGCCTCGCAGGTGGGGATGGGAGGAGGGCCAAGCGAGGCCGGCCAGAGAGAGAGGGGAAAGGATGGAGAAGGTGTGCCAATGAGGAGGATCTCAGTCTTGCTGGCATTCAGGCAAAGATCATTGGCGGCACACCAATCGTGAATGGCAGTTAGGCAATCAGAGACGAGAGAGGGAGAGGAGGTGGCCGAGGGAAGCCTGAAAATGAGTTGAGCGTCGTCAGCGTAGCACTGGAAATGTGAGCATAGAGTGGCAATGCAGTGGACGAGAGTTGCCAGGTATTGGATGAAAAGCCAGTGCGAGAGATTAGACCCCTGGGGAACACCACAGGTAGAGAGGAAGATAGATGATGAAAGGACCCCAGTTGGACCTGGTAAGGTCAATCAGAAAGGAAAGAGGTCAGCCAGGCCAGAGCCTGATCGGTGATACTCAGGTTCTCGTGGAGACGGTTGAGCAGGATGGTATGGTTGACCGTGTCAAAGGCAGGAGATCGAGTAGGATGAGGACAGAGGGAATGTTTGAGTCAAAAAAGACAAAAGATAGATATCGCCTTGTTACAGGAGACACATCTGACACGGGATAAACTGGAACTGGTGGGGAGAAAGTGGAGAGGGACTGTAGTTGGATCCACATATTCTGCCTATGCTAGAGGTGTGCTGATTTGGGTTGCACCACAAGTCCCGTTTAAGCTACTTGGGGAGGTTGTGGAGTCTGATGGGAGGCTGGTCATGGTAAGGGGGCTTGTGGAAAATAAAGTAGTGTGCGTCATAAATACCTATGCCCCCAACCGTGACACGGCGACATACTTTAGGACACTGACCACTAGACTGGGTGAGGGGATGGGGGGTCCTGTGATTTGGGGAGGGGACTTTAATTGTGTACTAGACCCCAAGGAGGACAGGTCAGATGACAGGGTGGACAGGCCCAGCCCGGCGGCTAGGGTACTGCAGGCGCTGCTGGTAGACCTAGGCCTGGCAGACGTGTGGAGGACGAGACACCCTGGCGTGAGGCAATATTCGCATTACTCGGCCCCGCACCAGTTACACACAAGGCTGGATTACTTTTTCGCCACTCCGGACGTTGTCGCGGAGTGTGACCAGATAGACTACAGGGCGAGAGTCCTTTCGGACCACTCGCCCCTGGTCATGCGTTGGCAGCTTTGTCCTCCACGTGCGCGAATTCCAACATGGCGCCTTAGGGCGGAAGCGCTCAGGGATCCAGTCTTCAGAGAGGAAGTGAGGGAGGAGATAGTTGCTTACTTTGAAGCGAACACAGGCAGCGTCAAGTCGGCTGGTACTTTGTGGGAGGCCTTTAAGGTTGTAATGAGGGGGGTTGCCATTGTTAAATCCAAAGGATTAATGGGAGGAGTCCTGGCAGATCTGAGGAGGGCCGAGATTGAGTTGGAGAGAGAGCTGGGGGAGGGGGAGACGGACATGGAGGAGGTCATTAATTTGCAACAGAGGTGCGCAGAACATTGGGACAGGCTTTGTAATCTGAATTACAGGAAGTAATTTGAGAGGTTGCATGCCGGGGGAGACAAGACGGGCAGGCTTCTTGCTTGGCTGTATAAGAGCGAGACCCCAAGATCCCCGATCCGATCAGTTATCACTGAAAAGGGAGTGGAGCAGGACACCCAGGAAGGGGTGAATGGAGCATTCGCAGAATATTATCAGACATTATATGAGGATCGAGAGGGGGGAAGCCGGGAAGAGATAGAGGTAGTACTTGAAGACATAGGCCTGCCCAAGATAAGTGACGAAGAGCGAGAGGAGATGGATGCTCCGATCACTCTGGAGGAGCTGCAGGAGATTGTGCGTCAGCTACCCACTTGTAAGGCCCCAGGTGCAGATGGGTTCCCCAGTGAATTTTATAAAGCGTATGGGGAGGAGGTGCTCCCGCCCATGCTGGAGATGTTTAATGAAGCGCTCGAGGTGGGGCGGCTGCCGGAATCACTCAGGGAGGCGATTATAGTACCGCTCCCCAAACCCAATAAACCGGGGCATGATTGTAGCTCCTACCGGCCCCTGTCGATGCTGAACCAGGACAGCAAGATCCTGACAGCGGTCCTGGCGGCCAGAATGCGGAGGGTAATAGGCAAGCTGATCCATCCTGACTAGACGGGCTATGTCCCGAACAGGAATATTACTCACAATCACAGGCGCCTTCACAGGGTGGTGGAATGGGGGGGCAGTGAGGACAGCGAAATGGCAATAGTGGCGCTGGACGCGGTTAAAGCGTTCGACTCCGTCCGATGGCCATGGCTGCTGGCGGCTTTGGGGCAGTTCGGACTGGGACCATGCTACATGAGGTGGGCCGAGTTATTATATAGTGCGCCTCTGGCTAGGGTCTGTACGGGTGCAGTAGTGTCAGATAGATGGCAGTTAGGCAGAGGTACCAGGCAGGGATGTCCTTGGTCCCCAATGTTGTACATACTGGCCCTCGAACCCTTAGCAGTTTACCTCCGGCAGCAGTATGATCCGGTGGGCATAGAGGTGGGAGGAGAGTGCCATCTTATATCCCTGTATGCAGACGATATGCTGTTATACCTGAAACACCCAGAAGAGAATTTGCAGTATATCTTGGAGGTATTGGAGAGGTACGCCTGGTTGTCCGGCATAGCGGTTAACCCTCAGAAATCCGTATTATTCCCGCTGGGCAGTTATGTGGGGATACCGGCGGAGAGGTTGCCGGTGCTGCGGATTCCGTGGGCAACAAGCTCCTTCCGGTACTTGGGCATTGACGTGTATCACACGACCGAGGAAGAACACAAGTATAACACTGAACTAGCTGTGGGAAAGATTGAGAGGTGCATGAGGTTCTGGGAAAGATTGCCTTTAGCTATGATGGGTCGCGGAGCTATGCTTAAAATGGTGGTGCTGCCCAGACTCCTGCATTACTTTAATAACATCCCGTACATGATACCTAGGAAGTTTTTCGCTAGGTTGCATAGCGTGTGTAGGAATTTCCTGTGGCACGGCACGCACAACAGGGTCGCATTATGGAAATTGCAGAACTCTTACGAGAAAGGTGGCGTGAAGCTGCCGAACTTTGAGGCCTATTATATTGCGGCGCAACTGCAATATGTGGCCAGGTGGCTTTCAGATGAAGAGACCCCCGAACATAGGCTGCTAGGGAAAGACTGTTCCCCCTTCTATCTGCGGGAGGTGATTTGGGTGACTGGCTCATGGATGAGAGAGCGTCCTAAGATGCTAGCCCTTGGCAGGAATATATGGCGGCGTGCCTGTCGGATGATGGGTGACCCCTTGCCGTGTATGCCGCAGTTCCCTCTGATCGCCCTGGCAAAGGAGGACGGGCAGCTGAGAACTATTATCCGGACGTATTGGGAGTCAGTGGGATTGATCACTATGGGCGACATCTGGCAGGATGGGACCCTGATGGAGTTCGATGAACTGGAGGCAGGGTCGGGACTACACAGGGGTCAATATGTAACATATCATAGGGTGGTCCGGGAGGTCCGGAGCACGTGGCCCGAAACTACTTTGGCCGATGAACCGGATGCCACGCTGGAGACGATGTATGACGCATCAGAGGGTGGACACGAGGTCTCTAGGTTGTACGAGATGTTGATGACAAAGGTTGGGAAGGATTTGGGGCACCTTAGACTGGAGTGGGAAGCGGAGATGGGGGCCCCGATGTCGGATGGGATGTGGGAGCGCGCCCTGGGGTACCACAAAAAGGTATCGAGGAACGCCAGGTTCAAGCAGATACAGCTCTATATTACGCACAGGGCATATATGACCCCCCTTAGAATTTCCAAATTCCTAGGTAGTGGGCGCCAGGCGTGCCCCAAGTGTAACGAAGAGAATGCGGACATGATACACATGTTCTGGGCGTGCCCAGTGATTGCAACTTACTGGGGTGAAGTGGCGCGGAGGCTGGCAGGGAGGGGTATTACACTTAAGGTGGATTCGGCTTGGGCTTGTCTGCTGGGAGGGTATCCCAGGGCGCGTAAGCTTCGACATGTTGAGAAACTTAAAGATCTGGCCTATGTGCTTGTCAAACGTAGGATAGCCATGGAGTGGAAGAAATGTCACAAGCCGCGAGTGGAGGTCTGGTGGCGGGATCTCCAAAAATGGGCGGATGCCGAAACGACAGCGTGGCAAGATGGCAGTATGGCAGGGGATGGGGAAGAAATAGGCTCTCTCACGGCATGGAAGTTGTTGTTAGCTGAGCTGTTTGGTGCGGGATCAGCCTCGGCTGGACTTGAGAGCGATGAGGCCCCACCGCACGGAACGGACACTGAGGGCGGACACTCTACAGGCTCATAGGGGGGAGGGACGGGGATTGCAGTGCCTTACTTTTTGTTTGTTTGGTTTTGTTGTTTGAAGTGTTTTATTTATGTTTTGTTGTAATGTTGTTTGGTTGAGATAAAATAAAAATATATTTAAAAAAAAAAAAAAAAAAAAAGAAAAGGTTGGAGAGCAGATCTTCGCGGATGTTCAGGAGAGCAGTTTCCGTACATCTGGCCGCTCTGAAACCAGACTGGTGGTCATGTAAACAGCCAACAGAATCAGAATGAAGGTTAAGCTGAGAGATGGCCAGCTTTTCCAGGAGTTTGGGAGTTATGGGAAGGGGGAGGAGGAAAGTGCAGGGGGAGGGGAGAATGCAGTACATGGGATAATAAAATAAATAACAAAAGTAAACGTACGACCAGCAGGTGGCAAAGTAAGGGTAAGTGCAGACATCAGATGTCAAGTGCTTTGGGACTGTAGGGATACAGAAAAAACAATCCCAAAGTGTGGGGGTTGCCAGGAAGGCAGTGCAGGAGTGCGACTGGCAGGGGAGGGTACTTGGGACAGAGGTCAGAGGGTGACCAGGTGACCAGTGCAGTTTCAGTATCAGCCACAAAGTCAGCAGGGGAGAAGAGGAAAACAAGCAGAAGCAAAGAGAAAGGTTTTGAGGTGCTTCCGGAACTGGAGATGATTCTCCTCAAGTTTCAGGGAGGCAGCCGAAAAAAGATCTACCACCAACTTGTTACTTGGAGAAGCGACTGACCCTGAGGGAGTTGGAGGTGGATGAGCGAAGATCTAGAGAGGGAAGATATTTAGGAAGAGAGAGTTGAAGGTATTGAGGCCCCATAAGGCCTTATGGACAATGCAGAGGGTTTTTAACTTAATCCTCGTAGCCACCGGGAGCCAGTGCAGAGATTTCAGTCCTGGAGAGATACGATCCCTGGGCTTGAGGCCAAGGACAAGTCTTGCAGTCCTGTTCTGGATGAGTTGCAGAGGGCGGACAGTAGAAGCAGGCAGATTTAGAAAGAGGCTGTTGCAATAGTCCAGCCTAGAGAGAACCAGAGCTCTGGAGACGATGAGCTTCTGGGGGAAGGAGAGGAAAGAAAGAATACCTCTGAGGAGCTGCAGCTTGTAGTGTGACTTCTTAGAGACGTCAGAGATGTGAGGAGAGAAAGAGAGTGTGGAGTCGAAGATGACCCTGAGGTTTTTAGCCTCAGAGGTGGGTGCAGGAAGAGGGCCAAGAGAGGCCGGCCAGAGAGTGATAGGAAAGGAGGGAGTGGGTGTGCCAATGAGGAGAATCTCGGTCTTACTGGCATTAAGGCAGAGATCATTGGCGGCACACCACTCCTGGATGGCGGACAGTCAGAGATGAGAGAGGGAGAAGAGGTGGCTGAGGGTAGCCTGAAAATGAGATTAGTCTCATCCACATAGCATTGGAAGTTGGGGCAGAGCACGGCAATGCAGTGAGCCAGAAGTGCCAGGTATTGGTTGAACAGCCAGAGAGAGATTTTACACCCCTGGGGAAAACCTCAGGTAGAGATAGAGATAGAGGACAGGAAGGACCCAAGTTGAACCTGGGAGGGTCGATCAGAGAATAAAGAAGTCAGCCAGGTTATCACGGAGACGGTTGAGCAGGATGTCATGATTGACCGTGTCAAAGGCAGAACAGAGATCAAGTAAGATGAGGACAGAGGGGGTGTTGGAATCAAGGTTGGAGAGCAGGTCTTCTCGGATGTGCTTCTGGCAGCTCTGAAGCCAGACTGGTGATCATGGAGACAACCAACAGATTCAGTGTGAAGATTGAGCTGGGAAATGGCCAGCTTTTGGAAGAGTTTGCCCAGGAAAGGAGAGATGGAGATTGGGCGATAGCCGGGCAGGACGGTTCGGCAGAGGGTTTCTTAAGGAGAGGGTGCACAAGGGAGTACTTCGGGGTGGGGGGAGGGACTCCAGTGGTGAAGGAGTGGTTGCAGATGTTGGCCAAGGCAGTAGCCAGGGAGTCAATGTGGTCCTTGATGGTTTTGGAGGAACAGGGATGAACCTGTTTTGACAAGACTTTCATAGATTGGACTTGTCTAGAAACATCATCTGGCGAGAACAGGGGAAAGGCGGTGAATGAGGGAGGCGAGGTGTCCGAAGAAGGGCCAGAGGAAGAGTAGGGAAGAGGTAGAAGAGAGAGTGGACAGGATCTACTGAGTTTAAGTGATGAGATGAGAAGCCAATGCCAAGCAGAGGGCCTGGGAGGGAACAGGAAAGGTAGAGACTGCAGCAGGATTGGCCAGCTCCTTGCAGATTTTGAAGAGTTTGGCCAAGTTGTTAGATGCCGCAGAGATGTGGGCTCTCTTCTTGGTGAGGACTGAGAGTCTGTATTGCCTTTGGAGCAGGCGGCAGGCCAGTTTGTCAGAGGGTGCACCTGATGCCCTCCACTTCCTCTCAGCCACACTACACTTGCGTTTAAGCGTGATGAGGTCAGAGTCATACCAAGGGTTGCACTTGGGTTTGGGTTTCATGACAGGGTCAAGGCCATCAAGAGTGTTAGAGCTAGAAAGATGAGGGTTAAATAGGGCTGTAGCAAGGTATGAGTAAGCTAAAGGTGCAGAAGTAGGAAAGTAGCAGCGAAAGCCTCAACTGACATACGTTTCATGGGTTCGGATGACCGAGAAGGTAAGTGGCAGTGCCGAGGTCGGCTTGGCCGGAGGGGTGCAGAGAGAGAGGTGGGAGTATAGGAGAAAGTGATCAATCCAGGAACGAGGAGTGGTGAGTGAGAAAGGGGGAGGTCTGTGCCCTGCAGAGTGAGTCAGGCCAGAGGGAAGAAAATATAGAGAGAAAATGACACAGGTTGCGAAAGAGTCCCGAAGAAGGGCAATTAGCATCCAGGTGGATGTTCATGTCTCTGAGGAGAAGTTGAGAGGTAGAGGAGGAGAGATCAGCCCACTCAGAGATGAAGAGGGCAGCCTGGCCAGGCGGCCTGTACATAGTGGCCACAGTGAGAGGCCAGGAGAGATAGAGAGCCTGCAGACCAGACATTCAAAGGAGTAGAATGAGGTGCTGTGTGGGGTTTGGGGTAAAGGTTGCCGTGGGCACAAATACTCATGTTGTTTTCATCATCCATTTGGAAACAGCCCTGCAGTCATTAAATGGGGCAAAGAATTGTTGCTTTACTGAAGTGCTTTGAGGCTTGTATTCCACCCTAGTTAAAATTCCTTCTCGACTTGACAAAACTACACCTGAAAATTCACTTCGAGTGCCAGGCTTTGCTTTCCAATAGCTCGTCACAATATAGAACCATTTCTGCGTCATCTGGGAACTGAACCCTATATCCAAGTGTGACCCAATAATGCTCTTCGTCCACCCCATTTCTCAGTAGAAGGTACTGCAAGACAAGTAGAGGATGAAAAGGTCTGGATTATGCAGATTAACACCCATCAAGTTTCCAAAATCAGTATTGTCAACCCCAAAAAGCTCTAATCAGGCCTTGGGCTCAAAGGGAGCTGGAACCAGATAATTGTTTTATTTTCAATCAGTTTATTTGCTTGTTGTACCCCAGTAGGTGAAGATGTACTCCACTCTCGTGTGAAACACTGGAGCCTAGCAGAGCCTCTTTTCTCCAGACTGAGTTGGCGTATAGCGCATGGCAACACAATGTGAGGTTGGGAGTAGGGGCGGGTGAAACGGCTGAATTTTGTTCCGCTGCATAATTCTGGGCAAAATTCACCCAATCCACCATTTTCGCCATGGGAGTTAAACTGGTAGTTTCAGTCTCTTTCTACATGTCTTGGGCCCAAAATAAACTTTCGGAGCAAAAACAAATCCAACAATGTGCCAAAATGGGGAATAGTATCGGCCGGTGAAACGAAATTGGTAGCGAATTTGGCCAATTTCGTTTCATGGTTAGTCATTTCTCCCAGCCCTTGTAACATTGACTCTTTTTGTTTGGACGGGCAGACTTCGATGGTTTCAAACTCATCCTAGTTTTTGCATGCAGAAAACCAAGAAGTATTGCCTTAATCCCACAGCAGACCAGGATCATCCTACCCTTTCCCAAGGAATCTGGGTCCCACCAATTAGAAGATACTCCACTAGAAGCTTCCCTTCAAATTCCAGATAAAATCTCTTAGGCTGATTAATGCAGCACAGTGGCCAATCAATACAAGGCCAGATTTACACCATGATGCAGTCCAAAATGCAGGAGTGCTTTGAAGTGGCCGCAAGTGGAAACGTACTCCATTCTAGACACCTACCTTGATAAAAATTCATAGTCGTCCGAATCCAGGTCCCCCGGCAAAATGTTATAGGCAACACGTTACTTGGTCAACAATCGATCACATCAGGTATGCCCAGAGAAATTAATCCGGTGGCCATTCCAGACCCACCGGCCATTCTAGAGATGTTCAAGCTCATTCTGTCACCAGATAATCGGATTGCAAATGGGATAAAGAATTGTTGCCGCTCATCCCTTTTCTCGCTACATTCCTCAATACGTCTTGAGCCCCTTCAATGGCACACCACAAAAGTAGGCTTTTCAGCAGGGACGTGTGCATTACTTATTAGACTGGAGTGTGCTCCACACTTCCTGTGCTACCCATCAGCGTCACAGAGATCACCATTGGTCTGCTATGCGCACACACTTGAGGGACCAGAGGTTGCAAATACTGAGCCACACAACACAAGAAGTGTTCCAAGTACTGCAATACTCCGTTGTTCCGGCTGCCTTTCCACTACGGATACATTTCTGCGTTGCGCAACGTTTGCATTTTTTTTAAAAACCTTTTGCTAATGTCATTTTAGATCTCGAGTATATGCAGCTCGCCTTTCGTTTTCAGAAACACAATAAAAGCAAAAATGAGGCTCATGCACTGGTCACAAATTGAGCAAACGCTTACGTGTGCCGCGATATGGTCCACATGTGTTTTTACCCTGCACAGAACACGTTGAAAACGTACACTATTGCACAAACAAAACCCCACTGCCATAGTGACGTTACGCCCCAAAATATAAACCACTAAATACAATTCAACATCTGACAGAATAACCGAGCAAATGAGCACAGGGGTTCCAAAAAGGCTGCATGGAAAAAGCAAACTACTTGAAATCTCAGCAAGAAAATGTTAGGTTTCTCACTATGCACTACGCAGTAGCAGATCTACCGCTGGTGTGCGGTGCAGCTGAACACCCACCCCCCACCTCCCCACTCACCAACACACCTTGATGGGCTCCAGCGAGTAGAAAACCGGGACTTCTTATGGCGATCCGTGGACTCTCCCCACCTGCTGCCTCGGCAGCAGGGCCCTGCAACCGGAAGAACCGGTCTTGGCGGTGCATTCTCTGCCATCATGGGTTTTCAGGCTGCTTTTTTTCTATCAACACTCTGAAAATGGGCAACCGTTTAACTTAATGGCACCTAATGGCTGCCGTAACCCCCCCCCCCCCCATCACATGTAGGGCCTTTGTTGCTCACCTTCAGGGCCACCATTATCAGGATAAAATGCAGATGGGAAAAAGTCACCATGCCAATGGCCTTTCGAATGTAAAAAGTTTATTTCGTTTGCAGCCACTTTCTTAGGAATGTTTAGACAATTGGCAAAATGAAGGAACATTTCCAAATGAAAAGAATCACCCCTCCCTCCAGGCTCCAGTCTTGTGTCTGCTAACAACCTAAAGTGAGTAACACAAAAGAGGCCCTTTTTTTCGAAGATGAAGTATATCCATAATCTCTACTAGTTTGACATGCAAACAAATACATTTTTCCATTTTTAAGTCCAATGTTCTTAAAATCATGCATAACAGCAAGCTGGAGGTTTGTGACAAACAAGTTATATACCCACGTGTGAAGGGGTTTGTATACATGTGTGCACAACTGGGTCAAAGGTTCACTTTATGACATTGCGTGTGGAGGTCAACATGGGCACTTATTACGACACATCGCATGATTTGTTTTGGGCACTAGCAGCATGAAAGATGGACAGCACAAGCATATGTTGTTAAGACATAGCCTTTTATGGGCACTAGCCGTATGAAAATGTGTTTTACTGGGGCAATGCTGGCACCTATTGTGGAGACCAACTTCCTTTCCTTCTTCAGACAGAAAAGGCATGAAAATGAGAGACAAGGTTATGGGGATAACACGCTCGAAAAAGTGGGGCATTGCTGGCATTTGTTGGGGAAAAGCCACCCGATTTTGTTTTGGGGACCGACAGCACCAATGCTTGCTAAAATGTTGCTTTGTACGGTTGGTGACCTGGCATCTCTACGAGGGTTTCATTTGTCCCCTGAAGACTAGACCTGGGAAAACCAGGAAATTCATAGGAAGGGCGGAGCCAGGGCCAAGCCTGCATGTCTGGCCTGGTCCTTGGCCAAATAGGAGCCAACCAAGGGAAATGGGTGCACAAAACGGGGGAGGGGCAAGAAAAGGGGCTAAAGGGGTTGGAAACAACAAAAGGGCTAATGGCCGACAAAGGGGGCTAAAGGCAAGAAAAGGAGCTAAACAGTACTGTGGCAACAAAAGGGGATAAGGTGTTGGGGCAACAAAAAGGGATACATGGGGCAAGAAAGAGGGCTAAACAATACTGCAGCATCAAAAAAGGGACAGAGGCGAGAAAAGGGGCAAGAACAGATGTTAAAGGGGGCTGGGAGTAACAAAAAAAAAGTCTAAAAAGGGGTTGGGGCAATGTGATGCTGGAAATGCATTGGAGGGACAGGGCCTCCATATCCTTTATTGCTTTATCATGTATGTTCCGTCTTGTTTTCAGCACAGGAGTTCATGTGGGACTCCTGGCAGTGCAGCTCTTCCTCTTTTTGGTCGTGGTGAACAGACCCATGGGATACCCTTGTGGCACCCATGGGTGGGGGTACAACCCTGTACCCCTAGTGTATGTTTTTGGGCACCCGTGTGTGGCACACAGAGCAGGGTATGGGCTGGTGGCAGCTCCGCGCTGAATTTGACAGGTGCTCAGAGTATCCTCCATTTTGGGTATACCCCGGCCCTCCCATTGGAATCCGTTGATTCCTGATAGGAAACAAGATGACTCCTGTGGCCTCTTGCTTTCTATTGCCTGTTACCTTATTTTTCCCAAAGTCCAGGGAAGCCCTGAGTCTGTCCCTTCCCACTGACTGGCGGTCAGTGTTGCCAACTCCTCAGTAAGGAAAGTAGCTATTGGCTGCCCTAAAAGTCGCCAGAAGTAGCCAAATGACATTGTTACCTAATTTACATAATTGCCTACTTTGACTGCGCATGCGCTTTTTGAAAGCAGCCCCATGAAAGTGGTCGGTGAAGGCCGTTTATAGACTGTGATTGGCGCCAAGTCCCTGATGTCACAATTTCTGATGGCACAGTCGTAGCCATTCCCCCACCCGCTGTGCAAATCTTCATCTGCGCTTCTGGCACGATAGTTAAGGAAAGGACGTTGACATTTAAGTGCTTCCTCAGTGCGCAGCTGAGAACACAGGAGCTAAGCAAATTCGTTGCTTGGCAGTGCCCATAGAATAAATGCGTTGTGATTTGATACTGTGAAGCTCTCCCTGCCAGGACAGACTACTTCCTCTCTCCCGTGAAGTGATCGACAACCCCCTTGTGATTGGGTTCACCTGTTCAAGAACACATCTGCACAATATTGGGAAACATCAAAGGAGGAGAATTACATGTATCTATTGACTAGCACTGGATCTTCGAATTATTTCGGAGAGCAAAAGTGCAAACAAGTAACCTATGTCTTAAAAGTCAGCCTCCAGTTTTCATTATTGTTTTGATAATTAGCCATGGCTCAAGCCTTCTCTCTAAACGTATTTTTAACTCTTCCCCATTTTACAGCATTTTGAAACTTTGGCTAATCAAGTGTCTACATAACCAGTCCTCCCTTTTATGTTCAGGGTGTGTTTTTGCATTACTTCAGTTACAAAACTGGCGAATGACAACACTTTTTTCTATTGGTTTGGAGACTTGCGTCATTTATGTAAGTTTCCAAACCAATAGAAAAAAAAAGTAGCTAGTTCTCGCTAGCTGTTTTTTTTTTTTTAAACAAAAAGTTGCTAGGGGGCGTACTTTCTCGCTAAATATAGCGAGAAAGTCGCCAAGTTGGTAAGACTGCTGGCTGTTGGGTGGAAGTTCCATATATGGTATTGTGGGAAGTCCAAGCCAGACTGGCTGGAGCCTTCCCAGTGACAGTATGTTGTGGGTACGCCTGTGGGTGGGACCTGGAGTGTGTGACCAATATACGCATTTCATGTTGTGGGTGTCTAGTATCTGGTGTTTGACACAATGACTGAGACAGCCCTGCCCGAACCTGGTATGAATGCAGTGTGGAGTGCTGAATGGCAGAGTGCTTTTCCGAATCCACATTCCGTGTTGCGAGTGTCTGGATGGAGAAGAATGGCCAGAATGCACTGTGAGCCTGATTGGCTGCCTGAATGCCCTTCTGAGTGATTGGTTGCCCGAGTGTGACCCAGCAAAATGAATGTGAGATCAACAGTACATCTGGGGGCCTGGTACTGATAGAAATTGTTCAGAAGCTGAAGTCTAAATAGATGCTTAACGTTGAAGGCCACTGGAAGAAGAACTGCTTCTGCTATCCTTTGCTAATCTGAAAGCTGCGCGATTGTCAAGAAACTGATCCAAGAGAGGACCTGGCTAGGAGACCTCTTCCCGAGCTACGAGGCACCATTGTGACCCTCGAAAGGCTGCCGACCGGGGACCGCTGCGGAATCACTTAGTGAAGCCTCCGGACATTGAAGTCCATCACTGTCGAAGACCGCCGTCGCTGAGCCGCAGTGCTCCTTTGCCCAAGACCATTGAAACCAGGACTTCCTTGCTCATCATCGTCGACTGCTTTCATCCTGCCGGAGAATGTCAAGGCTGCTGACGACCGAGGAGAATCAGCCGGTGGGTTTCCCACCACTCGAAGACCGGAGAGACGCTGAAGACTCGACGCCCTTGCTGGGCCAAAGATCTTCATTAACTCTTTACTCGTCATCAAGGTGCACACACGCCTCAGCTTGCAGGAGGTTTTGAGCGATCGTCAACAAGCACCGCAAGAACCGAAGCTGCTGCCGCAATGACAGTGTTCACCAGTTTCTTCACCGACTCTCGACGACCTGTGGCTCCTGCCTTAAATGGAGTGCACTCAAGAAGGGCCCGTCGACGACTCATCGAAGAACTCTATGAAACCTGGTGCTTGGGGTCATAGAACCTTTTAGACGGACTCAAGACTATATTGAGCATAATTGGACTGGGCTTGTCAGTACGCTTTATTTACAGGTTGCCCAGGTTGGGGGGAGGAGGGGTAGCCTCACACCGAACCATCTCTAGGTAGGCGGGAGACTGTTCTGCCGTTGCTCGATTTAACTTACATTCCTTCTGTGGTCTATCGTTGATTCATCTCACAATCTGATTCATATGTTATTAAGGCTGTTATAGCCTTAGCGCATTTTAAAGGAATCGATAATTTAGAGTGGTACTAAGTAGACCATATTTGCAATTATAGTATTGCCAGAGAAAAAAGTGTGTTATTGTGATTTTGTACATAACGTGAACCTTATTTATATTCAGACTGCGTTTTCACTAACATAGTGTGTGGACATTCCTTTGTGGGTGCCACTGTACTTAAGAACCAGCCTGCATCACCTCCTGAGAGCCAAGCCTTGATTGTTCGTCCATTTCTGCTTACCTTTTCAAATGTGCTACTGCTTCACAGCACCACCAAGTGTTGCAATCCTGCCCCGCCAATCAATGAGCACCCTCCTATCAACGAGTGGCTGCGGCAGTAAAAAAAAAAAAAAAAAGATGCGCTCCTGTTGTGCTGGCAGCACTTACAGCAGCGCATCTGCCTGGCTTAGGGTACTGGCTGCCTGTCTTCCTGTCCTGCCCCAGCCAATAAATGAGTAGCTGGGGTGGGGCTGGAAATCAGGCAGATGTACCCCTGTAAGGGCTGCCGGCACACCAGGAGCGTTTTTTTTCAAGCAGAGGAGTGGGCGGGGACCGGGTGTGGCCAGCCCCCGCTTTTGGCAGGCACTGATCCGAGAGGGGGGGGGAGGGGTCATACCAGAGCCCTATGGGGATCTACGGCCTTCCGAGCCCAGCCAGACTCGCCCAGGTCTACCGCAGAGCAGAGTGTGAACTGTACATTTTTCTGAAATTTTTACTGAAATGCACAATTTTAACTCATCATTTTAAAAAATGTGCAAGGGGAAACTCTTGCCAAAACCTCACTGTTTTTAGTTCAGATGCGCTCATTCGGGATGAATTCGGGGATTCATTTATACCCCTCCATTTTACAAATTCACCAGCTGCAACCGAGAGCAGTTGTCATTGTCGGAGAGGGGCATGGAGGCCTACTAAGAAGGCGAATTAGGTCTTGCTGCCTTCTTTCATCACACATTGAGAGAACCCGAGTTCCTGGATTAAAAAAAAATAAAAATCGATTGTTCACCCCCAATCCTGCCACGCTGAATACTCCCCCTGCTGTTACCTCTGCAGAGGTTTCTGCTTTCTACAGAACAGTCCGGGCGCATCTGGACACCCTTGTTTTATCAAAGTGCTTGTTGCTGGGAAACTACACAACATAATTCCCCATTCACGCCAAGACACTCACTAGAAGCCCAGCAGAGGCAGACCTCACACATGTTTACGAAGCATGAGCCATTGAATGCGCCTTCGAAAATATAATCACTTGGCGTTATGTACTGGGAAAGAAACGGAAGAATAAGGCATAAAAGATTATTCATGATCAATTAACATTTTATTGTTTTGTGGAAGTGAAGGAAGACCTAGATAAAGAATAAGGCATGGGGTAGCTTGTTCGAGTGACAGTCTGCTTGCACTGACCAGAAGCATCCTTCTGTTCGTGCTCTCCTGAATTTTGGCACACTTGACAATAGTACGAAAAAGCTGCAAGACTCCATAAAACAGATATATTTAAACACGCGCAGTGGTACATCACCTTAGAGAAAAATATTTTATTTACATAGTGAAAAGTCAATCAACTAGGCTCGTTTTGTAAAAAAAAAAAAAAAAAATCTACTATAGACGGTCTGTTAAGTTTCTCAGACTCGCGGGAATGATACAAAAAGGAACCATTTTTATCACTAAATATTGCACAGTATGTAAGAAACAGACAAACAAACAAATCACAATCTTGGGAACCATCTCACATTATGTGTCATCTACTAAGAAACAAAAAAAGGAAAAATAATTGTTTCTACAGTAGCTCTAGGGTTATTATTCTAGGAATGACTACATCCCATTTAAGACATCCGAATAACAGGATACCCCATTTCGGCAATCCCATGTGCAAATAATAACAGTTGTATCAAATAATTGAATTAGTCTTTGAAATAATCCAGACGGCACATATGAGAGAGGGCATTCGAAAGTTCTTGGTCTGAAAGATTGTTAGGCCACAAATTTGGACTGCAGTTCCATCTCTGCGGCCCTTTTGAGTGCAACGTCCACCAGCAGCTGAAAACCACTGAAGTCCTGGTTGAGATCTGGCGGGGTTGGGGGAGGGGTGTTAAAGAGTCCGCTCTGAGCATGCGCCCGAAGTTCACATTTACCGGTGTCCTCGTGGTAGAAGGAGGTTTCGTCGTCTGTGTAGCTGCTGCTGCTGCTGCTACTACTACTATTGTCTGCCGCCTGCTTAAGGTCTGTGCTTTGGTCGAGGTGAACAGGCTGGTAAAAGCGGAAGGGTACATCCCCTAGCGACGTCACAGTGGTGTGGCAAATCACCGACGGCCGCGCCAAGACGGACGGCGGCGACGGTTGGAGAGTCAGCGGCGGCGGGGCGGAGATGAAGTAAGGCTCGGAAGCCGTGGAATGGAAGGAGAGCTCGTCGAACGTCGAGATGTAGCTTTTGGTGCCCGTTGGGGACTCCAGTAGGCCACATTCGGACACCTTGCTCCCCCTTCGCGAAATCGTGAACTGGTGCGGGTCTTTGCCATCTTTCCTCAGCATGTCGGGCAGCAGCCTGCGGCGGGCATTGATGAACCAGTTGCAGACCTGGAAACAACAGAAGGACAAACCTCAGATTCAGTATATATATATATATATATATATATATATATATTTGTCATCTACTTTTGAAATGCATACAGTAACAGGCATTTGACAACAGTGACCGAATCCCTTTAAACGGCTTCTGTGCCAACAGTTACTGCCCCCACCCCACCCCCCTACACAAAACTTCAGTTGAACAGCCTTGGGCCACTAGAAACCAGACATATGTTGTGAAGCGCTATTCCACCTTTGCATATGCATTAATCGGTGTACTCCTTGTTGAATGACAGGGAAGTGTTTCCTCTTGGAAAACAGCCTCTCCCCGCCCACACACCGCGGTAACTGATTTTCAACGTTGAACTGCCTGTGTCAACAAGCAGAACTCGAATTACCTCATCGAAACGTGTTCCTACTGAAATAGCTAACTTATTTCCTGGGCAAAGGAACAGATACCGCCAGGCTCGGTGTCCGCTTTCAACAAATACATGTTCCCACCATCCCAACGCAGCAATGCAGAAACACATGCGACTTAACATTTGAAAAATACACTGCACGGGCACTGACAGAAGTGGGGGGCTCGCCTAATTATAGGTTTAAGTGCTAGAGGTAATTATGCCTTCTGCGTCGTTTCGGCAACACGGCTTCCCGTGTAGGCATGCAGCCCGATGCCCGTTTAGTTCAGCAGCATTCTTTCAACATTCACATTTGATGCAACGTGCATCAACAAAAGGCCTCAGCCAGCAAGTGCTTAACTCAGTGATCTAATTTACCAGAATCAGTCACGACAACGCCTGCCCGGCCTGAACTTCTTCACAACGGTTTCATGGAAAGCTCATTCCCTTATGGAAGGTCCTCTTATCTCCCATATCAAACATCACCCACCAAAGCAGTCACCAATTGAGGTTGAAGACAAACCACACAGAAGGGTGGGCGAGAGGCTACTAATAAATGATAGGGAAGAGATCTTGGAGTACGGCCAGTAATCTGCAAATCTGCTCATTCCTACTATGCCAAGGAAGCCCCACAGTGGTACAATACGGCTTCCACGACAACCATAGACAATCACACAAATAATCAATTAGCTACCTTTGAATTTTCCATATCCAGATGTGGAGCCATCACTTAGCACTGAACATTACAGTCAAATTCATTTGGCAGTAAACTCATACCTGCAACGTGCAGGGGATGAAACACGTCATGGGGTGACCTAGGTGGCCACAATACAATGCCCATTAAGGAAATCCCTTGGAAACCACCAACTGGGAAAAAACATTCCCTAGTGAGAGCCAATAAAAGGTAAACATCAACGTGAGCCTGGAAAATGGGACATAGATGGGTGCATGGTCCTTTGCAACACAAATGAAAAGAAAACCTTAGTTAGGCAGAGCGAACGGCCCTTTGAACACCCAAGGAATGTAACAATACCATGGAAAAAACGATAAAGAAAGGAGCAATAACCTGAACGAAGTGAAAGGAAGTACCCACCTTTTGGAAGAGAAACTCCAGGCAGAAGAGCAAACATGTCTGGGGAAATCCTTAAAAGTGGATCCTTACCAAGGAATCTCCCAGATTCCTCAGCACCCTGGTTAAAGTAAATATCGTAAGTGAAGGGTCCTTAATGGACCAAAAGTTCAAGGGCGCCCAAGCCAAATGCTCAGGAGCAGGCTGTTGTAGGGCATGTAAGACCAAGGGCTGATCCAACACAGCCCAGGCAGGACTTGGAAGACAGAAAAGTTAGGGCAGCATTTAGCAAAAAGGATGAGCTGCATTTGGTCCCATCAGTTTCCCCCAATGCTCTGTGAAATGCTTTAATTTCCGTCAACTAGAGTTTGAGTTTAGTTTCTATTAGACCTTGCTGCGTGTGGCACTAGTTATGGGCTGTCTGGCGGGGGGGGGGGGGGGGGGAGTATAAACGGCAATACTTTTTACAAAAGCAAAAAGATTGTGTGGTTGGGTGCAGGTCTCGATGGTTCAGACTCAATTTACTTCAGAAGGACTGTGGCAAAGACAAACAAGGTGGTATGGTCATCATACTTGTTTAAATTCAGAGACAGTACTGCATCACAACTTTTTTTGTTGCTTTCTGGCAAAGACATACTATGTAATGTAATATGGCATTTGTAGAGCGCCTTTTCCTATTGGTATGTCCTCAAAGCGCTGTAGGGCAACGCCCTTGGAGGACCGAAGGCCGAGGCTTCAGAGATTGGGCAGAGGACTTTATACAATTCGGGTGTGCATTGTAACACATACTCAGATAGGTAGGGGTGGCTAAATCCCTGCTAGCGACCCATGTGGAGCTGGCTTGTGCACGAGTGCTGTGAAGGCTGTCGAGAGAGTATGTGAGTCAAGGAGACGGATGTGTCCAGAAGGACACCTAATGTGGGAGGTTGAAAAGGTCAATTTTTAGGAAAGTAGGGCTATATTGAACAACCAAAACACAAAGCCTGTGAACGAAGCACTAATTAAGTCCAAGGAAGCTGCAAGTATTCTCATCCCACAATGCCTTTGGATGACAAAGACCTGACCTCAGTAAAAAAGCTACAGTTCAAGCTGAAGATCATGTTTCTTTCTTTCCATCTTCAAGCTGCTTCTGTTTACAAGCATATTTGCTACACCGAGTGCAGCTAAAACAATCGGCCATACAAACCAGAGAAATCCAATTACGCAATAAAAAAAATTATGCAACATCTCACCACTTGCTCGCCAGAAGAAAGCAAACACGCCGTCGCTTGGCACCTAGTCTTTTCAGGAGACACAAATCTAATGATCATGAAGACTGGGTTAGATCTTTTCCCAGTGGTAGATGCTCAAAAGTAAGGGTTCACACGAGCAAGTCCTTTAGGTCCATTGTCAACCACAGTGTTCCACTGGGGTCTAGTTTGTCCTCCCTTCAGTTCAATATCTATACCAAGCCTTTGCACAATTGGCTTGTTAAGAGAAGGGGTTTACTTCCAGAATTATGTGGTGATATACTGATCACTTTCAGACTTGCAGAATGTATTCTACTTTCTTCTACACAAACTTAGGTAAGGGTAAAACCAAGCTTATTTGCAGGTCACCATCTCCAATGCCACTATTCCTTCTCCAAAAATGGGCTAAATCTTTGAGATTGCTCGTTTACTGCTCACAATCCGTGAACTTTCACATGAATCATAAATGCTATTATTAGTTCTACCAACATGCCTCTTCAAAAGTTCTGTCCCTTAGAGTCTGTAGCTGGCTGCATCGTAAGTGATATGCTAGGCGGAGATCTTCATGTTCTGCAATCGCTATAAGTTCTTCTTAATACTGCGGCCAAAATCATTAGGAACACCCCTTCTAGGGAACAAATCACATCTCCACTGAGGAAGACTCGCCTCCTGTATGTCGAGCATGACATTTCAGCCGGCCCCTTTGCATCTCTGGAACAAAACCAAGTTGCACGAGCAGCAAGAGCGTCACTCCAAGTTCCAGTCTATGCAGCAAGAGCGTCACTCCAAGTTCCAGTCTATGCTTCATACGTGCTGCAACCCTTTCTATCTGTTGTTGGAAAATTGTTCAATGATATTATAATTATGCAATACCTATCTAACTGATCAGGAGGAGGATTAAGACCCCCACTTCTAGGGCTGCTTGTTTTTGGTCCATGCTCTGGAGTCGCCAGCGCTCAGATATCAGATAGTGCCAGGTCTGGATTGTTAGGGATGGATGGGTCTGTCCCTATGTTTTCACATCTTCCCAATCTGCGCTGCTGAAATTATACAGTTCAGTGCTGCTTCCGTGGTGTCTGCGGGAACAACATTCAGAATGGATCACATCTGAAGCATGTGTAATTTATATTGTCACTGTGGAATAATAGAATGTTGAGGTTCCGTTAGAAAACCGCATTTTTGGACACACATTGCCAAAGGAAGCAGAGTTCAAATTGTTAAAAAAAAATGAAATAAAAACCTCAAAACGAAACAAAGGTTCGGCAGATTTTCGTGAATGATGCCATGTCCCACTACATTGGCCACTGCGTGTTGGGGCATCCAGAGTAATATCGTGCCTTGCAGCATCCAGTCAATTTTCATAAAAACGGTGCCCTCAGTTTTGCACACTGTAGCTCCAAACTGTACCAGATTTAGAAAATATTCAGTTGGCCTTTGGGTGCAACTCCTTTCTGAAAAAATTACTTGTGGTAACACCCAGAATATTCGGAGCAAAGTGCTAAATTGAAACATGATATTGGGTAGAAAAACATGCTGAGCTAAACCGGATTTTATCGAAAACTTCAGGGAAAAAAAAAATTTAAACCAGTTCTTGAATAGGACAAAATGTATAGGTGGGGGAACCCAGTCCCCCACGGGGGTGGAGGGTGATTGTCAGTGGTGAGGGGGGGGGCTAAGTGTCGAATAATGTGGGTGCTGTGAATATAGGATGTTGGCTGCTTTGCATAAAACCAATGTGCAGTTTGGGAACATAAGAATGACCACATTTATCAAACAGGTCTGTGGTAGTAATTAAAATATGCATTTCTTCAGGGCATGGGACTCTGGTAAACACAGATTTAAACCTCAACTTTCAGAGTCACCTTTTGTGAAGCTGATGTTCTTTTATGGAGTTAAATTCTTACCCAGGTGCAAAAGTTGAATGGCAAAACTTTTGCTTAGGAATAGTTGAAGACTGACACTATGGGGACAGATGAAGACACACAGCTGTAAAGTTCCTACCCCACAAATCCTTGACTCTACCAATTCAAAACCCCATCACTCTCGAATAATAATTTAGTCACTCCCAGAATGGGTACTCATGACAGTGGTACCAGTGAATGGAAGGGCCACAGCAAAACAGCAGAAATTCAAAAAAATTAGTGGGCGTGTTTTCGTAAAAGTACACGAGGAAAGAGAAAAATATTGTTGAAGAAATATGAAACAGAAAATTTGAGAGCCCGCCACACGTAGAGGGAGAATTGAATCTGCAACTAAAGGTCGATTGTACAACCTTCATTACGATTAAATGTGTACACTCAGTCACCCTGTTTTGTTTTACACATGGGTACCCATAGATTAGGGTCCAAAATTCAGGTTCAATCTGGTTTCACCTTGGTTGAGGACACAACAATATAGATACGTGCTTATTCACAACACATACCTGTAGCGTGGATAGCTGCGTCTGCTGCGACAGCACTGCTTTTTCTTGCTCCGAGGGATAGGCGTTGTATCTGTGGTCATATAGCCAGCCCCTGAGGATTTGCACTGACTCCTTGGGTAGGTTGCCACGTCTTCGTCGCTTCCCCGAGCAAGCCGTGGAGGAAAGATCAAGTGGTATATCCATACCGTCATCATCATCGGTCTCGCTACCCGATATAGTCCCTAGATGCAAAAAAGAGAGGCATCAGACAGTGGCCAGTATCAAACTGACTTCCAACTTTTTCCTTTTAAAACGTAACGTAGTACCACTTTACAAAGATAAAAAGGCAGGCGTTAAATACAGGCCTTGTTTGGCAAACTGTTTGGCCACTACACTAAGACACCTGTATGTGGAAACCTTTCTACCAACTATCCCTACATTTTTACATTCAGACACCCACAAACCATCTGAAACCACGTGCATGTGCTGAACCCAAGGACACTTTGGTCACATTAGCGAGGAGTTATTACTTGATATGGAATTCAACATTTAATTTAAAATCATTACAAATAGTTTAAGGTTCTTGGTCCGCATCAGGCCCACCTTGAGGGAGGGAAGAGGACTAATCAAATCCCAGCAATTTGTGTTACTCGTGCATAGAGTAGTAATAGCATATCCAACAGTACATCTTATAGCCTAAAATGGGGATAAAGTAAGCCTAGACCATATGCCACGCACTCTCTTTCAGACGCGCCAGAGCCCTTGGACACCATGCAAACTGCAGCAGTGCCCGGTATAAATTCCAAATGGCATAACAAGGAAACGGGTAAAGTTACTTGACTGGAGCTCCATTTGACATAATACAGCATGCGTCACTTCCCGTGTTTGGAGTAAATAGTTCTGGCTGAGCTGACCTCCCTGGTAGGGCGTGTTGTCCCATCACGATAAGGTAGGAATGTTGAAAAAGGGCGTTGCGGGGGGGGGGGGGCGAGAGGGGTACACCACCACCTGAAATTGCGGGTGTTTTCATGACAAGCACATTTCATAGGTTGGCATAGACATAACATTTTCAGCCTGCAGTTGGCTTGTTTTGAAAGGTTGCATGTGAAGGGAGAGGCCTGAGGCAGGTTTGCAAACAGTGTGTTCTTAAAAAGAACCGCATTTCTTTAGCACTCTTATCTCAAAGCTTTTTACATCTCTTCACCACCAAAAGAGGTCAGAGAAGAAAACGTGGCCAAAGGGATGGGCAAAAACGTGAACATTTTCTGTAGACTCCCTTTGAATTGAAGAAAGCAATACGAGACCAGTCCATCCTTGCACATACAAATGACACATTTTGAAAGGCTATCCATCGAACTAGCATTACGCCTGGAACTGATCAAGCATGCTCCAGTGGGTCCTTTTTTTGGTGGAGAAGCACTTGCGTCACCAATGCCCATTCCAAAATTACTGTACAGAAGTTCTGGGAACAGATTCAGAAGAGGAGACCGGGAGCTGCATACCTTCGTAAAATGTTTGTTGGTAATCCAATTGAAGTCTTTAGGAGCTGGTAAGGAGGGTGAAATAAGTGGTTTATGGGTGGCACCATGCAAATATGCGTGGAGTGACTGGTATGGAGAGAAAGTAACGGGGGGGAGGCCAGACAGAAGGGAATTACTGTAGCTTGATATGAGAGCTGTCAAAGTGTCCGAATGTATCTCTCACAGGCTTCCAGATAAGAGTTTGAAGTAGGAATATCTTACTCCCAATATTATAAGTAAGGTGTAAAAAAGTAAATTCCCACTCCCAATACGAGTATTTTTAGACAAGTGCACCCAGTAATTCATGCACATTCAAAAGATTGATTTTTACCACAAAAGTTCCTATTCAGATCAGGCACCAATATTCATATTAGAATTCCTTCCAGGGGTAATGCACTGCTGGTGGAGGCATTCCTTGACCCCTTAGTTCAGGATGTGAGAGTGTCTAGTCACAAACGGACTACAGAGTTACCATCAAGTCCACCTGACACCCCAAATAGTATACATGGCCGACATCGGACACAAACAGTCTGCAGGCATCACAGTCGTCCATGTTAAGGTTGGGATAGTCCCCGAAATCCAGCATAGGAAATACACATTTCCCATAGAAGTAAATACCACGGTGTCCATGAAAGTAGGTAGGTACGCGCAAGTGATCATACAAAAGCAGCTGCAGGCTGCAAATTAAGTTTGAAAATAGTTGAAGTCAAACGTACCCATAGGCATAGAGAGTGTTTGTTTAAGCATTAAGGAAAAGGGCTTCTGGCACACAGGAAGGAGTACTTTAAAATGATCAGAGATTGTGTTTTGTCAGAGATATGGTCATCAGTCGCTGGGGTATGGTGCAGCTGTGCAGCAGTGGACAACATAGGTCCTCCCTTGAAACACTTGTGCATAGGCGCATAATGAATAACAAATCAAAGAGGCACTGGCTATCAAGCCCGCAATGGCTGAGGTCATCACATGGCAGGGGGCTGTTTAGCATCAAGCCATTTCATGCCTAGGTGCGAATTAAACACGTCCCTAAAGACTTACGATGTCACAGACCAATCACAAACTAGAAATTATTTCATCCTCTCACAACACCACAGATCTAAACAGTGCTTTAAGCCTTCCAGAAATGTCCGTATTCTTGTGATCCATGCACACTCTCAATAGCCACCACCGGCCCCAAATGGCTTCAATTACCACACTTCAGCGACTCTTTAGAAAATGGCATTCAAAAGAATGTTCCCATCCATTTTTGTTAAATCGTGAATGCTTTGGACCAGGGGAGAAGATAAAGTCCTGGAATCTGTGTGAAAATGTAATTAAAGAGCATTTGTCTTCCCAGTATATTCTGCGTCAGCAGGCCCGGCCTTCTGCTTGTAGCTGCATCGTGTAGTTTTTGAAACCACAAGGTGAGCAAAGTTGTAAAAAACAATAATTAAGCAGCTCACACTCCCAGACGCCCACAAAACCTCTGAACTACACGACCTGTGGCATTCACCCACGTGTAAGGGAAATATTGTGTCAAAACCAAGGAGAGGGGATGCCACTACAGCAGAAATATCAGCACAGCATGACCTTGGGCGCCACCTCTGTCGGTATTTTGGATTTTTGTCCTCCCCGCGCCCCCCCCCCCCCGCCACAAATTTCGAAATCATGTCCACCTCATCACCCATACCTGCCCATGCTCGGCAAGGGGAATTCTACGGGAAATTTTGCAATGAAAAGGAGCCTTCTGTCAACCATGATGTCAGTGTAACAGAGGTCACGTGAGAACAAAGAAACGCAAGTGAGTTGTTTACCTGCGACACAGAGGTGTGTGTGTGTAGGAAGGTGACCATAACTTATGTTGCTCTTTAAATCTTCCATACTGTGTCAAACAACCACTGCAGTGTTTTCAAAGCAACTAGGCTTGTCTGCAAGCTGGTGTATTTTTTCCCTAGCCAGGCTACCAAGAGGAAAGGAAAACGAACAGGTGAAGCAGTGGGGGAAACAGGAAGCAGATAAAGAAGAGGGACCCAATCTAAGGTTAAGAAAGGATAGTGTTTTCGATAGCTCGAGTGCTCGTTCATCATCCAACCAAGAGTAGGTAGATAAAGTCAGGATTGCTGGATGTAGGGGGGCGAATTCTATGAAGAAATACACCAGGTACCTGAAAAAGTTGACTTTTTATGAAACGCGTACCTACAGTTTAACCTGCTAAGGGTCAAAAACTCAAGTTGCAAGCTATTAGCCAGCCTTAAAACAGTCACTTGCCATCAATTATACACAAGCGGCACACAATGTCTTACTTGCCAATAATCTACCATCACTAGCTAGTGCCCATTTGAGACCTGGGTCTGCGTATGCCCTCGATCACTAGTGCCTGAAGATGGATATATTTCAGATACCCCAGTGATTGACCACGGGTGTCTATCATTTTCAGGGGGCCCACTCAATATTTACAGATATTGACTAATTTTCAGGCTTTCCGTTTTAATGTATACATGCACCACAAACATCAAGTGCTACATAAAAGCAGACAACACCATAGCAAAACAGAAAACCCAGTAACACTACAGGACACATGATCAAATATAATAACACAACTAGCAATCTGGCTCCGAACCAAAGGTGTATAAATGTAGTTGGTTTTGAGTAGACGAAGCTTTCAAAAGGGATTGAAATAAAGATTTGACGAGCAGTAGCTACATGCAGCTCCTGGGCGTTGGGCATTAATCAGCGCAGCGAGTAGGTGCTACCCCTTGCAAACAAGGAACAAGTTAGTGCACAGTGTGCTGCGAATTTAACTTACACCCCAGAGCCAAATCATAACTTTGCAGCCATTATATTTCACCCATTAAGGTGAAATATCTTCCTGAGGTGGCCCAATATTTATACACGTTCCAAATTAAACTGAGTGTGCCGTCCCATGGGTTGGTTTGTATGGCACGAGCTGCCTGGGGTGTCAAAAGTAGCTCCTAGTCACTGCTGCTGCCAAGCAAACGAGGGTACAAGGAGGAGCTAAAAAAGCTCCTAGTAATTTGCAGACCATTTAATTTCTTCTGAAACATGCACTGTGAAGAATCATTGTCCTAGCTGCAACACAACGTGCACTATCTGAACGTTCTTGACTCCCCAAGGCATGGGTACGGTTCGCCCAAAGAAATTCCTCCACCATCACCCCTGCACTTGGGACCATCTTGCTACTTTCAGATTGTCCACGCCTCCAGAAATTCCTCCACCATCACCCCTGCACTTGGGACCATCTTGCTACTTTCAGATTGTCCACGCCTCCAGAAATTCCTCCA
This sequence comes from Ambystoma mexicanum, assembly GCF_040938575.1. Classification (NCBI taxonomy): domain Eukaryota; kingdom Metazoa; phylum Chordata; class Amphibia; order Caudata; family Ambystomatidae; genus Ambystoma; species Ambystoma mexicanum. The sequence goes on along the minus strand of NC_090933.1, from coordinate 359,275,686 downwards.
CCATCACCCCTGCACTTGGGACCATCTTGCTACTTTCAGATTGTCCACGCCTCCAGAAATTCCTCCACCATCACCCCTGCACTTGGGACCATCTTGCTACTTTCAGATTGTCCACGCCTCCAGAAATTACTCCACCATCACCCCTGCACTTGGGACCTTCTTGCTACTTTCAGATTGTCCACGCCTCCAGAAATTCCTCCACCATCACCCCTGCACTTGGGACCATCTTGCTACTTTCAGATTGTCCACGCCTCCAGAAATTCCTCCACCATCACCCCTGCACTTGGGACCATCTTGCTACTTTCAGATTGTCCACGCCTCCAGAAATTCCTCAACCATCACTCCTGCACTTGGGACCAGCTTGCTACTTTCAGATTGTACACGCCTCCAGGCTGTAAATCCGACGTCACATGACACCTAATTTTCAGATCTAAAGTAGCAGTGAAGGAGAAGCTGGGTTTACCCCCAGTCATAGTTCAGTGTGCTCGATATGCCTCTACTCTCTGTTCAGGGATCAAAATCAATATTTGATAAGCAAGAGCACACAGCATCAGGTGGTTATCAGGTATCAGCAAGTAAGCAGAATATAGCTCTGGAAACATACAGCATGCCGGAAATTTAACTTGCACATGAGATGCAAACTATAACTTTTTGCCCATTTTATGGCACCTATTATGCTTTAATGTCTTCTAGATGTGTCCTAATAGTCGTTATGAAGTAATCCCAAACACCCAGTGGTTTTGTTGCATTGGTATGTTTGTAGGGCATCAATTTGCCTTGGGTGTCAGAAGTAGCTTCAGGTGTCCTGGCGTCAAACTAACCAGGCACTTCAGGGGTACAAAGATCCAAGTAGCTCCCAGAAGTGTAGGAGACTTGCTGCACCATGTTCCACATTCGACAGGAACAGCGTAGTGCTAAACAGAATGCATGCCTGTCCATGTACCCTTTTAGATAGTATTTTATGCATTTGGGGTGGAATTGGTGTCTGGAGGGGCACGATTCTTACCAACTACATAGGACTTTACAAAGAGTATCCCTGTGTTTCTTGACAGAAATAATTAGAAACATGTGTTTAAGGCACTCTTAAACCCTCATTTCCAGTTTCATATTAAAAAAAAAAAAAGATCATAGCGAAGGCGGCGTGGAAAGATACTGCATGCCAAAAATTAATGTTGAACTTTGTAATTTACTTGCACTATTCTTTATGTGCATTTTGTAATGGGGCATCATAAAAACAAGCATGAGCTGTCAATATGGATACCATTTGGTATTTCGGCTTTGCAGTTTACTGCCACCTGACAGAAACACCTCGACTGCATTAGAGAATCAAAATACATTCTTGCCACTTACTTATTATGACAAGCCTTTTGTTCTGGCTTCAGGATATGGAATTGCCCCACTCTGAATCTATTTCAGCAGCTGACACTTCTTCCCGTGCTGAACAATGAGAGGCTATCTTGTTGGTGCACATTGCCCTCTAAACTACCAATAATAATAATAATAATTACACTTCTATTGTAGGCATTCCGTGCTCATGATATAGGAACTCCAGCACGCCAATGTAGGCGACCTTGTTTGATTGGCCCGCGCTCTACATCCATTAGGTGTGCATCATGGTTCTGATGATAGACAACCCGTGGTTCCCCACCTGTTGGGTGCGCTGTGTATTGTTACATTCTAGATTGGTGTGGAAGGTAACAGTACGATTGGACTGAATGGTGTTGGGTGGGTGTGTGTGTGTAGAGGGGGAGATGATGTGAGGTTTAAATGTCTGTCCTGCTGGCAAACCATGTATGCTGACAGAATGTTAGTGCTTGGAGTGATTGACAGCTCAGGAGAACTTTGATGAGTGTTTGCAGTGTGAGAGTTCTGAGAGTGTCATTTGGGGCCTGAGCTGGGTGTGCTAAAGGATGGAGGGTGGGTGGTGTTATCTCCATGTGCATAACTGAAGAATAACTGGAACCAATGCACTGTACATATTAAAACTTACCTGGTTCATCATACCTCAAGTGGCTCACAGCTTGTCTGTGCTTGGACTATATCTTGCCCACCAGTTTACAACAACCACTAAACATGAAAATCCAGACATGCTTCTTACAAGATGAGAGCGTGCTGTAGTTTCCCAGTCACACAAAGAGCATGCAAACAGAAATGTCACTCGCAACTCTCAGTGATGCTGGCAGTGTTCTTGTGGTAGTGACAACTCGCCCCTGCTAATACTGGCAGCTGGGGTTCAAACCGGAGAGAGTGCAACCTCAGACGATTCTTAGGTTCGGGCTTTAGGCTTTGGCATAGACTGCAGACGAACATCTCACCTCCTCTCCAAACCCTTAGAAAACTGTAGCAAAAGGAGAAAAACTGCCCCTTGATCATTAGTGTAGACGTGCTCCTTCTCCGGCTGTAGCTGGCCATAGCAGCAGCAGCAACTCAAATCAAGTTAAGATGGCTTAAGTGCACGTGTGAATAGGATACGCTCTAATGCGACCTCCTAGCCGGACTGGGGGACAACCTCTGGTGTGCTTCGATATTCACGTGCCTCCTTCAGGCTAGGAACATACGATAAAAAATGCCCCTCCTCCCCAGCCTCTTTTGCATCTACAAGTTCAAGTGGCTGCAAGGATTCTTGCTGCTAAACAGCTCTAACATCTCCGTACTGTCTGCTTGACTCCCAGAAATGGGACACCTTGGGCACACGCCACCTTAGAGGTCACAACCAACCCTGCAAAATGGTAGAGTGCTGGAGGAAGACACCTGTGATCTGCCCTTCTGTTCTACCTTGCACAAAGCTTCTTTGTGGAATTGTTTAGGTTGAAGACACAAACCCACCTACTCCCAACATGGACAGATCTAAGTGAGTAAACATTATTTTACTTCTTGTTGTTGCAGCACAGTTACAAGGCTGGCCTAGCTCATGCTAACACATACTGAGAAGTTCTTTACCATATAGAGGCTATTGGTGCCAGTGCTGGGAATTAAAGTGAGAGGGGGGGCTGCAGTAAACATGATGGAGGCTGTCCGATTATCTGGCAACAGTAACGTTTTCTCAATTTTGGGATTCCAGAATGTTACTGTCAAGCATGGTCCACACAGGGGGCAGTAACGGTTGCAGGCGGCTGTAGTTAGGGAGAGCAGATCTCTAAAAACAAAAACACTGCCCTATAGCCATGTTCTTCTGCATGTAGGCATGAAGAGAGTGGTTGCAACGCCAGCTCCTCCCACCCCTCTCCGCGAGACCCTTAGTGTGCTGCTGGGGGGGGGGGGGGGGGGGGAGGGTTGGCAGTTAATAATGAAATTGCAGCCATTTGTAGAGCAGAAGTCAATCCAACAGGAGCCAGAGGGCCCACATGTGATTATGGTCTTTACAATGTTGTTTGGAGAAGAAGCCTGCAGCTGTGTTCTGGGGCTGCTGAAGATCCATGAGAAGATGGGCGGAAAGGCCACAATAAATGCCCTTTGCATGAACTAGCCCGGATAATAAGAGTCCCACAACGGATGGAATTCTATGTTTATGTTGGAATCAAGGAAGAATCTGCATCATGGTTCGTTGCTGTAGAACCCCCGTTGGAGCGACAGACAATATTGGCTACAGCGACAGGTCACTGCTGAGAAGAACCCGGAAAAGATTGACTTGCTTAGCTGAAAGAGAGCCCTGTGCCAGTTGCAAGGACCAAATGGAACACTACATCTGGATGCCGGCCGGCACAGAGGGCGCATAACTTGAATGAGTTCCGTTTACGCTTGTTGGCCCTCATCCAGCTGTTTACTGCAGGGCATGCAGCTGCTGGAGAGATCTGCACACTTGCAAGTCGCTGTCAGTTTGACAACGATTGGAGTGTTGTCATCGTAGTTTTGATTAGCCTGCACATGTGTGTCAAAACATGTTGCCTATTGTAACGAACGGAGATGGTCCTCTTGTTTATTGGAGATATCAGGAGAAGGTCCAAACATGGGCAGTCGCTGCTCTACATAGTAAAGGGTCGAATTCGAAACTGGGACTGCTCAAATGTTCAGCAGGAGTATGTTCCATCCCAACCACTGGATACAATGTTTCCAAAAAAACAACAGCTGGAGTTACCGGGCAGACTGATCACACTCCACATGGCAGCACTGAAACCAGCCCCCCCAATGGCCAATGAAAAGGGTGGCATTCGGGCACCCAACACGCAAAGACGGTAGCTGAAGCTTCCCAGTTGACGCAAATGGAAGAAGCACGACGAGCCCAGGCAAGCGAAATACATACAGACAAGCAAACAAGGCGACAGGATACAACAAAGTTTTCCAACATGGAAGTGCCTTTCCTTTATATTGAATTGCATTGGGCGTATTATTATTCACGCTTGACAAGTATAAAAGTGTTCCCTTTTTAAGGAAATTTGCCATTAACACTCCAAACAAGGTGCAGTGCGGCACAATCACTTCCAAACTTCTTATGCAGAGCTCCCCTTGGCCAAAACAAATCCCCTACACACCCAGAGCGCTGGACATTCTGAGTACCTCCTTTTCGTTTTGGCTATTATTGAACCAAAACTGTAGAATTGGAGTAAAGCTAGGCAAGAGATGACATGAGAGGAGGGACACAGATTGGGGGTGGTGTTTGGTTATTTACAGACCCATTGATTTCTCACAGCCATATTAAATTGATATATGTCATTTATAACATGCCTTTACACAAGTGTTCCTAGCCGTGAACAAGGCCGATCAGGAGTGGCCAATCCCAACCAACACCTGTCCTTCTGCACCCAGGACAGATCCACCTAGTTAGTATCTCTTTGAGCAAGCTCTGTCAAGTAGTGTCACTGAACTTTGATAAAGGCAGTGTTATTTTGAAGCAGTCTGAGAGTTAATGGCTTAATTGCAGATGAAAATGTGCTATTGGTGTAATAAAAATGTCTTAAACCAAGCGTGCCTTCAGCCACCTGATGTATAGCATTTAGCCTAATGTAAAGGTATGCAATGCAACGCCCTCCTGGTCGGGAACCCCACAAAGAACATTGAAAAGTTACAAATTGGCCAAAATAATGCACTCTCGGCTGCCATTAGTATCCCTAGAAGGGAACACATCTCAGCTGCCAGGAAACAGGCCCATTGGTTACCAGTCAAAGAACGCGTCATATTCAAAACACTGGCCCTCACCCATACAAGCATCCACCACGCAGTTCCTCAATACCTGTTTCAGAGATTCACCAGACCCCTCAAAGAAAGACTAATTAGAACCCCATACACCAACCTACTGTGCTAGGGATGTCATGGTATTAGTTTTATGTCGGTACGATGACCTTCTTGCCAAATGACAGTATATCATGGTTATCGCGGTATAGCAGGTGGAGTTAACTAATCTTAACAAATATTTTGTAAAAGGTCATAAATTGTCAGATTCATCATCACAAACAAAACCAGGCACCCAGGGCCAGAATTGGGCTTTTCAACATACTTTCCACTGAAATGCCACCCCTTGCTTCCACCAAACAAACACACGTGTGGAGAGGAGGAGGAGCCTGCTGCGACTGGCAAAGCAAACTGAATAGCTTTTCTTAAGTGGTCATTTAGGCTTTTAGCTCCCCCACTGGCTACTGGTGAAGATGACCATGTTGCCATCTTGATAACCTGCATGCCACAGATCAATGGAGGCTGCTGGTACTATACACTTGTTTGCATGTTCTCTTTCTCTCTCTGTGTCTCTCTCTCTCTGCTTTTAGTTTACTTGTGGGCCAAAAGGTGTTCAGTAATCACGGACATGTTACCCTTTGGTATGGCAGCCGGGAATGCCCACAGAGATGAGTGAATTTTGCGGTGTGCCTTATTATATGTAAATTCAATGATAGAATCATGGAAATCCCCCATTGTCATATGTTTAGAAAACATCCATTATAAATATATAAACCCCAAAGCCGCCAACCCAAAGTAAACCCCTTTCCTTCTTGGAACTGTATTTATTATTCCTATTGCTAACATATTGATTGTGTGACAGGCACGTGTGGTTTATGGAATGGCATTAAAAACTGCGCCAACTGAAACTACTTGGCAGACGGCACATCCAACAGTGCAAGACCAAGACTGCACAGCATCTGCTTACTGCAGCCTTTCCAAATCAGATTGAAAAGCACACTTAACGGTATAAACGGTGTACCGGTATAAACAATGTGACGGTCATTATTGTTCAATTAAGTGGTTCACGGTATCTTTAAAAGGTATACCGTTATAGGTTCACGGTATCTTTAAAAAGGTATACCGTTATACCGTTACATCCCTACTCTGTGCCCACGGTCATAAAAGCACTGCGGGAGGCTCCAGCTTCCTCTTCATCACCACAACCCAGGGGAACTCCCTTCCACCCAACCTCAGAGGGATCTCATCCCACTTAGACTTCCGTAAAGAAATCAAAACATGACTGTTCATTTGAACTCTCCCATTATTGACCCATAGGGTTCTAAATGCGTTGACTTGTCCTCCATGTATCACTGCTTCCTATCCAAATAACTGTCCTGTATATACTATGCCACCCATGTAACCATCTCCAAACCTGCTACACCTCATGTAACTAGAAGCAATGTTGTAACCTGTAACTAAGTCACTCTCTTGCAACTGCGCCTCGATGCCCCTGGGCTGCCAGTGCGCTTTATAAATGGAAATAAATAAATGTTTTGGAAGGTACCGCTATCATATACTCAGACAATGTTCCAGCTGTTGAAAACTTATGGCCAGGTAGTACCATTCCAACTTTGAATAGCAACTAACTATATCCAATGCCTGCAGAAAAAAGCCAAATCGGTTGGCTTTACCAGTGCTTTTTTTTTTTTTTAATAGAGCCGCCCGGGCCCCTAGCCATCCCTCTGGGTATCCCTGCTGGTTGCAGGGATGGGGAGCACCTGGTAGTTTGAAAATCACTGCTGCAGCAGTATGACGAATGCTAAAACAGCTGATAGACCTTTCAAAAGGGGAAGAGTTTGGCATTGGCTTCCCACAGAAATCCAGGGACTTTCCGCTCCTATTCTCCCGCCCTCCTCCCTCCCCCTAACACACACATCCAATGGGTTAATAGGCAGCCCAACCAGTTTCTTTTCTTACAGCACGAAATCAACTCCTCGGGTTCCCGCAGAAAGAGAAAGATTTGCCGCGGTGTTGGGGAGGGGGGTGGAGAGATCAAAGGGGAGTTTTAAATTACTAAAAACAGGGCTGCTTTGAAAGGCGCCTTTTTGTACGTTGCTCCGCCCTGTGTGTGGGTGACCTCGTCCCCTTTTGGGCAGGAAGAAGCACAAAACGATGCAATCTCAAATGTCTGTAGGGAAGAAACGCACGCCTTTGTCCCAGAGACTTGCTAAGTTTCAAGCATCTGCGCGCTCTCTCGCCCCGCGATGTGTCAGAGGCAGCAGCACTGCCCCCTCCTGTCAGAACAGCACGGGCTTAGGAGAACAACAGAGCACATGGCTGGCAGGAAGCGCGCCGCAGCACGCACAGCAATCACAACCACGCTGCCCTGCTACACACCGACTTCTCACAGACGGGACAACTAACAGGTTACAAAATTGACACATTGGACGTTTTAGGGGCGTAGTCTCCCAGCAAAATTGGCAATAGTTTAGCGTGCCGTGGAACAAGTAACAAATAAAGGGAGACTGACGCGTCATTCTCATGTGTTCGATATGTCACACGTGTCCACATTTCAGTTTGATCGCTGCAACGAATGGAATGAACGTTGAAAGGTGAACATTTTGGGTGCACATACCAAATGCCAGCACCTTTTGCCCCCTGCGTTGGAAGAGGTACATGCTTGAATGGAAGATTTTTTTAAGCCTCGTGGGTTAGTCGTGGGCGGGTGGAACACAGGGGCCATTAGTTTAAAAAGAAACTACACAATTCCGAAACAACTGAAACGTCATATTTCCTGCATGCAAATATGAAACGACAAACCGGCATGCTACAGTAAAAAAAAAGTGGACAAAAAAGTTGGACGGGAACAAGGCCGAAGCGCGGCAGCAGTTGAAAACAAACACATGACGCCTCCCTGCCAGGAATGCTGTGGTGCAGACAAAGAGCCCAGCACCGGGCTGCACACGAGGCTTCGACAAAGGGGGCCACAGACGAGTTAGAAAAAGAGAAAATACATAGAAATTGAAAGGTGAAGTGCTTTGAAAAGAACCTTCTGCTATAAAGTATTGGGGGGGAGAGGAGGTACAAGGAATTAAAGTAGTAAATAACACGGGAGCGTTTGGGATCGCAGGCAGCTGAACGCCTCGTTTTTGACAGCGCGCCAGCAGCAGCACCAAGACGTACAGAGGGCCAACAACAGGGCTGAGCGTGTTTTGTCTGGAGCCGAAACTCGCACAAAACGCCTCTTTGTGCAGCGGGTCACCCCAAAGTTGAAACCATCCACACAGATTGCCTCGTGGTCTTTGCTCAAAACTCCCACGGGGTTGTGGGGGGCGGTTATTTTTTTTCTTCAAGTCGAACAAGACACATTTAGGATAATGTGTCACTTACCTTTGAGGTGTGTTTACTGGCACCTCAGGAAACTTTAGACCCCAGGATTATATAGTCCATGAAACAAGTACCACTCTCCCCCTCCCCACAATTAATGAAAAGGCCAGACAGACGCCCCCCTGCCCCGTTAGCTTGAAAGGCTGCGCCCCTGGCACTCGACTACATATGTTGTCAAGACAAGCAAGCACGCCCGGCTTCCCAGCAACACAGTAACTAGCGTTGACTCACTGCCACAACTTACCTCTCTTCGCTTTCATCCTGCTCCGCACCTCAAAACTTTCCCCGGTTGGAAAGAACATGAGAGAAATAAGTTTTTGTAAAACAAAATCTGCAAATCCTCTCTCTTCGCCCGGTAAACGGGGATGTGGCCCCCAGCAGACCCCTGCCTGGCTTCTCCGGTGGTTCCCCGGCTGTAGCACCAGTTGGTAGTAACCAGAGTTTGAACCCCTCCAACACAAAAGTGCAACAAGTTTGTGGCGTGCCTAGGGGCTGCTGTCGCGCGCTCCTGCACACCCACACCGAGGAAAGTTCAAGCGCTGCCTCTCAGTCCCCTCGCCTGTCAGGCGGGTCGCGGGTACAGGTACAGGCTGCTGGAAGAGATGCTACTGACAACTACTGCCACTACAGCCTCACTGGCCGCGCCGCTTCCTGTGTTTCCCTTCTTTCTTCCCAGACAACCGTTTGATCATTAAACTGCAGCAAGGAGGGGCCGCTCCAGACTCCGGGCCCAGCTTTTTTTTTTTTTCTTCCCTTCCCTCTTGTTTGACAGCTGCCCTCTGCTTCGCCTCCTCTCACTGGTGCGGTGAAACCGGATGAGTGCGCCCACCCCCTGGAGGAGGTAGCGAGGACAAGAGAGCGCAGGATGTCTCAGACAGAAATGCAAAGGAAAAAAAAACTCGCTGGAGAGATTACCATCCCATTAAATGCCCCGTCACAAAGGAGACGCCGGCGCCTCCTTCCTTTATTTTGATTCACACTTTGTCATGTGTGGGGAGAAGAGGGGGGAGGGCGAAGGAAGGGGGGCCCTCACTGTCACTTGTTTTCCACATGCTTTCTTTACTCGCTCATTTCACCAAGTTTGCTAAAGGCACAGGTAAATGTTACTATCACGTCCACGTGGACCTAGACAGCACGTTTTCAATTGCAGATAACAAAAAATATCTCCGCAGTTACTTTCACCCATCGCCCCCTCAACCCGATAAAAGGCAGCGTCTGTTTTTGACAACGCATATCTTTACCTTTTCTTATAAACACTGCCTGTTAAAACGTCTGTACTTTTTAAACTTCAGAACCCTGTTTGGTGATAACTCGGTTTTAAACCGTGATTTATTGCAACTTGCAGAATGTATTTTTAATGGAAATGCATAATTGTAAGAAACTGCACTCCTGCAGTTTGTGTTGGGTGCCCTGCTGGGATTAAGGACTGTTCCACATTGGGAAATCTTCCTGTGTCCCCCCTCATGCACGATCTGAGCCCCAACATATTCCTGTCACAAAAACGAGTAAAATGACGGCTCCTCTATAGATCACCCAGTAAAACAAGGGCGTCTTGCAGAGGAGTGGGTGGGCCCTTTAAAGTTTAAAAATCAACAGCCCGGGCCGTTGCACGCTTTGCATTTCCTTCTCCGTGCACGCTGCTTGAGCCTGGGCTCTGTATAACGTGGCCCAGCTGCAGCTGCTGGGCTCTCTCCCGCGTGCTTCCTGCTGCCCGGGGGCTGCTCGGGTGGCTCATATCCGGCGCGCGCGCGCTCAAACACACTGACTCACAGGCTGAGCAAAACAAGCCAGCAGTTTCAGCGTAGACTGGGAGGGAGCGTTTCCCACCACCCCCACCTCCTCGGAATGAACTTCATGTTTCACAAAGAGCACGCCTGTCACAGGCCGGGAACTCCACTCAGGCGCACATGGCGGGAATGGGGTCTGTTTGGCCCAACGGCTTGAAAGTTAAACGTTTGTTATTTAAAACCTAACCGTAAATTACTTGATACAGGCACCGTAAATATCACAAAACCCGCAGGACAGCGATTGAGGAGAGGCCGCATGTAGCTGGCGAACTGTAATTTCCACCTTCGCACCCCAGGGTTCCCCCCCCCCCCCCCCCCCCCCCCCCCCAACACAGGCTTTTAATGCCATTCCTGTTTTTAGACCTCATTGGTGTCAATTGTTTAAGACCAACTGGCCGAACTGCAGTGTAATAAGACTCCAGCTCCCAGAATGCAGTAGTTTGTTAACTTGCTGGGCTTTACCCCGTCACACTCACTTTTTAGAAGTAGCTTTCTTTCAGCCGAGCTTTATGTTAAATGAGTTTTTGGGGAACCTAGAGTCCGAAAACGTGACTCAGTTGACCTTTCTAAGACATCGTGAGCCTGATTTACAAAGCTTTTTTCAACTGCATTGCGCCATTGTAAAACGCTTTTGTAAATCCAACCCTACCATTTCAAAGCTATTGGGCGTCCATTTACCAACCCTGTGCAAGTGGCTACGTTCCCATTCGGGAAACTGAGACAATTTCCAATTTATTTTGTATTCTCGTTCTAGTGCGCCTCAGATTTTGGCTAGTTGAGCAGAAACTATTGCTAATGTTTTTTCGTGATAGATGGGCGTTTACTGCTGCCACCTAATATCTGATAAGTTGGTGCGAAGTGCAATGGTGCTTTCAAACCCGCGCTTACAATTTGATGGCAGCACCTGTGGGGTTATACCTTGGCATATGGTGACTTTGCTTTCCCGGTGCTTGTTAAATGACGTGTCCTGCGTCTCATCCTGTCCCTCCCTTCACCTTTTTAAGCGTCTGGAGGCTCAAGCTCACCTTCCTTCATTTTTTTTTTTGCGTCACCCTTTACAGGAAAGCGGTCGCTTTGTCATTCAATGAAAGTGACCGAAGCTGCGGATTCGTACTCCTGCAAACTTTTGAATCCGCGTGCGGTGACTCATTTCAACTGCTGCAGCTTTGTGAGCAGTTTGCTTTGCCCCCCTCTTCCCAGCGGGGAGGTGGAGGCTTTTGTTCAGCCGTCAAGTCGCTGCCCTTTCATGTGGGGCTGTAAAAGCTTCTTGTTGAGAGCTGTATAAGCAGAGCATTCCACACACAGAGGACAGCAACACGACTGCCGGGGAGACAGGCCAGCAGCACTCCCCACCGCCCCACGCCCTCTGAGTACTCAAGTTACGTTTAGACAACCCTTTCCTTTTGGTTTTCAAAGCCGGGCTTGTTTTTTTAAAGTATTTGCGGTGGAAAGGATGTACATACACATTAAAACCATCAACACATGCTTTTTCCTGGACTTGTCAGAAATTGCGGTGTCTTCCATGTAGACCTCAACGTTCAGCGACTTAGTATTTAGAAGTAGCTGCCAGGCAGGCACACACGTGCATTCCCACTTCTGGAAGTTCAAGGGAGACCTCTGCCCACCCATGCAGGCAATATCCTTTTTACTATTTTAGCGGCATTGTATTGTTTGCATCTATAATATATGGCCCAACACTGTTAACCCCTTTAATACCTAGCTTCTTGCTTACTCTAATGTAAGAGATGTTTCAGTCGCTGATCCATAGAATCAGTGTGAAGTTTGGATAACAAATCAATTGTGTAACTCCTACGTATTGCAGAAAAAAAGTTGAAGCAGTTTGACAAACAATCATCTACAACGTTTTGTGCGTTAGAATCATTATCAATGTGCAGCTAGATGAATGCCTGTAAGTCACAGAAAGCTATTTTAAATGAAAGGAACTCAAAAACCTGTGGCTCTTAAGTGCTGCAGTGACAGTTGGAATTTTGGTCTGTGAAGGATCAAGCAGGAGACACTGTGACCCCACAACTGATTACAATCATGGTGAGGCCATTTGCCTTATTGCACGTCAGCAGTGATGTCACAACTAGAATACAATAATTCTATGCCAAGACCAGAGGCTCGAATTATGCTTTCCCATAACTTTACTTCTCGAGCAGCAATGAAAAACCAACAATAATACAGACATAATAAAGATGAAGACTAAAAGTCCCTCTTGATTCGAGTCTTTGGTAGTACAGGTATTATTGGTTTCTGAGAAAATCACGTGTCAAAAAATGTCCAATCCAAAGTCCTTTCTGCACATAAACACCAAACTCCCATGATACTCACTCTTTCTTTGCTGCTCGAGCAGCCAGTTAAGTGTTTCGATTCCTTATCTTTTATATTGGTGTTGATATTGATTTGTATTGAATGTTGTTGGTGCACACGCTGCGAGAGAACGCAGCGAATCTCAGCACAAACAGCAGGGAGCGTGGCGGCGCATTCCACCTCGGAAGCCGTGGGTTTTGCGGTCTGCCCGCACCTATGTCAGCTGCCGTTACCTTTGCGGTTTGACTGGGGGAATACGGGTCACGCATGTGAGCAGAGCACATCGGATGCCTAGTTCCGGCGCTCTGTTCCACATCCATGACCGTTAGCCAGTAAAGCACGTGTTAGTCAGTTTCATTGCAGTCTGTAACTTCTTATAGACTCGGTTGTACTCCGATTCATTATACGAAAGGACAGTGATCCTGTTACCGCAAACGACACCCATGCTGGACAAAGGAGCAAATTAACACTCATTTCAAGAGTGACTCGGTCCCCTGTAAAACCTGACCGCTGAATTATCAGCACCTGGACTCACCTAATAGTGTATATTTGTGACGGGTACAGGCCCAAGGCACCTGGAAAATACTTAATTTGAAAGAGTTCACCCTCCCTCAATACCCATAGATGAGTGACACCAGTGATGATAGCAGGGTTCAGGTGAGCCAAAAGAGGAACTACCCTGACATGGGGCAAATAATTCAAAAAGCTATGGAGGCAATGGGTCATGGTTCACAGCAGATGACTCTATGAAGGACTGGTTGTAGTTCTCCCAAGGAATGGAGGACATTAAGGGTATTAAGCACGGGAAAGGAAAACAGAGAAGAAAGACAGCCTGCAAACAGCCCCCCCCCCTGGGCACGCCACAGAAGAGAAAGTGTGGCAAAAGCAGAAAGGTCAGAGCCAGAACAAAGAGTAGCAGGTGGCACGAGGAGTCATCCAGTAGCTCAGACGAAGCGGATGATGACTGGCAAGAATTCCCCCAGTAGGAAGTGTTGTCAATTTCATCTTCGGGTGAAGAACACAATAAAGCACAGAAGAAAAGAAAGGCTGAGCAGGAAGATGTTGAAGGGGGTAATGAGTTTGATGCTGAGGCCCTAATAAATTCCGATCCTCAGAGTAGGAGCCACCTAAGAAGGTGGCAACATATCTTGAGAAATGCCTTAGGGCTCCGATGGCGAAGGAGGCCAGAGGTAAACTCAGGGCAGAATGTCCAAGACCCTTACTCCCCAATGGAATAGCTGACACACCCGAGATCGACAAAAAGATGGTGACCTTCATGGTGAAATACGTGAAGGACGTGAGGAAGGGGCTGGATAGGTCTTGGCGGTCCTGCCAAGACAGGATGATGTACACCGTAGGCCTCCTCACAAAAATCCTCCAGATGGCAGAAGAGGCCAGAGAAAAGAATGAATCGTGGATCCAACGATTTTAACCGGATGGGCATAGAGGGCCGTCTGCATGCTGGACAATGCCAACTATGCAATTACTACTGAAAGGAGGAGGTCACTGTTAGTGAAGGTAGACCCAAGCTTACCGAGCTGGCGGCCTCAGTCTACTGCAGCCGCTAAAGGTAAATTATTCAGAGACACCTTTATACGGGAAGTGACCAGGTTCGTCAACTCAGCCCTCAAAAAGGCACAAGCCTCACCGAAGAGGGTTATTGGCAGGCACATTTTCGGGAGGGCCGCCCTTCCAGCCGATACCACTACAACAGGTCCTTTGGCGAGATAACTCAATGAAGAGATCAAGAAGATCAAAAACCGAACCCCTTCTTTCCCTCTCGAGGAAGAGTAAGGGGCAGAGGATGGTGACAAGGAGACTGCCAACAGACTAACGCAGGTGAGAGCGAATAAATTCAAGTGTGCTGTAGGCACAGAACCTCCCGCTATAGAAGGGAGATTGGCAAAGCATGTAAGTGCCTGGCTGTCCATTTCCAAAGATGCTTGGATTTTAGACACAGTAAATGGTTTTCCCAAAGATTTTCACTCGACAGCAGGCCTATCTCCCAAGTTGTATACAATCAAGCATATAAGATCAATAACTTCTAGAACTGAGGAAACTAAACTGCAAAGCTTCCATAGTACATGTATCAGAGACAGGGCCGGCCTTAAGGGCAGCAGCGCTCTGGGCGAACTGGTGCCCCCCCTCGCCCACCGCGCCCCCCTCGTTAACAGGGGGCGGGGCGGAAGGGGGCCAGGATGGGCAACTTTTTCTTTTTTTTTTTTTAAACCTCCTTGCTCTGGCGAGGAGGTTAAATAGGTGCCGTTAGCACCCCATTGTCATTGAATGAGCCCGCCATCGCGGTTTCATTCAATGACAATGAGGCGCCAGCCATACCTTCTGCCACCATGCCAGCTCGGGGGAGCGCTTGAAAGACTCCCCGGAGCTGTTGTGGTGGGGGGCTAATGGCGCCTTTTCTTGTGAAAAGTTTCCACGGCGGAGGGGTGCATATGAATGCACCCACCGCAGCGGGCACCTTTTACAGTAAAAGGCCGCCTGCTGCGCCTTGTCCCACAACGCCAGCTCGGGGGAGCCCTTGAAAGACTCCCCCGAGCTGGCGTGGCAGGGGCAAAGGCGCCCTGGGGGGCGTGGTGCCCTGGGCGGTCGCCCGGCTCACCCACCCCTAAGGGCGATCAGAGACCTTGGTAGGGTCCGTAAGCAATGTATTCCTAGTGAAGGGGAAAGACAAGCTGAGACCAATTATCCATCTGAGAGCCACAAATTTGTGGTGTACACACACTTCAAAATGGAGGGGATCCACCTCCTCATGGACATATTTTTACATGGGGACTGGATGGCCAGGATAGACCTCAAGGATGCCTATTTGATGGTACCCGTGGCAGAAGAGCACCGGAAGTTCCTGAGGTTTCTCTGGGCGGAAGAGACATGGACATTCTGTTGCCTTCCTTTCGGCCTAGCATCAGCTCCATGGTGTTTCACCAAACTGATGTAACCCGTAGTGACTTACCTGAGAGAGCAAGGGATTTTTCTCATAGTATACCTGGGCGACTTGTGGCTAATGTGCCAGGACAGTGAAACGCTCAAAGTGCAGGTGAACATCACTCTAGATTTACTCCAGATCCTGGGGTTTCTGATTAACTGGGAGAAATCCATTATACACCCAGAACAATCCATGGAATTCCTAGGATTTGTGATAGACTCGACCCAAGGTTCTCTCAGTTTTCCAATTACTAAGGTGAACGACATCAAGAAACAGATCAGACAGACGCTGTCGAAGAGAGAATTATCTTTACAAGAAATTGCCAGACTGGCGGGGAGTCTAGCTGCCTCAATTGAGGCTATATTTCTGGGTCCATTACATTACAGGTCACTTCAGAGACTGAAGATTCAGCATCTCAGGAGGGGCGTGTCATACGAACAGAAAGTCCCAGTTTCCCGAGAGGTGAGAGAGGAGTTGGAACGGTGGCTCCAACACATGGATGCATGGAATGGGAGAGCTATATTTGGCTCATCACTGGACCTCGTTATAGAATCCAACGCCAGCAGATGGGGCTGGGGAGTCCGGTGCGGGAACCTGTCGACAAGGGGCAGGTGGACGGAGAAGGAACCCCCACCCCTTCACATAAATTGCCTAGAACTTCTGGCACAGTCCTTCACTGTTCGATGCTGGACTCAAGAGAGAGCACAATGTTGCACGCTACTCAAAACGCACAATGTGTCAGCGATCAGGTATATAAACAGATTGGGGGACACAAAGTCCAGAATGTTAGCAGAAATAGCAAAAGAGTTCTGGCACCTCTGTCCTCAGAGACCGGTATCAGCAATGGCAGAATACCTACGGGGGCGGTTGAACGATGTAGCCAATTGGAACTCCAGATTCCTCAAGGACGCCAGCGATTGGAAACTGGACGAGGAGGTGTTCCAGGAACTGGAACAGATGATCCATTGGGGGCCATGCCAGATCGACCTATTCGCATCAATGTTGAACAAGCAATCACCCCAGTTCAGTTGGAGGCGGACCCGGAGGCAGAGGCAAAGATGCCTTCCTTCAATCATGGGGGCAGGACACATGTTGTGCTTTTCCCCTGTTCTTGCTGTTCTTGAGGATCGCAAGTACTCTAGCTTAGGTGAGGAGGCAGAAGGCCTCTCTGATTCTGATCACGGCAGATTGGAAAGGCTAGGCCCGGTTCCCGTGGGATCTGGAGCTAACCCAAACCAATCCTTTAGCGCTACGCAGACATAAGTATATCATGCGAGACCCAGGAGTGGGCAGCCACCCGCTTGTGCAGTCAGGCAAGCTCAATCTGATTGCCTGGGCGCTGGGTTAGGCCGGGCTTATCGCGCGAGGCTGAGACCATCATAACGATTCTTGGGCACCAGGGGCACATAGAGCATACAGGTCTGCATGGTCGAAATGATGTAGTTGGTGCGTGGAAAGGGACGTTCATCCCGATGGGACAGGTGTGGTTCACATTGTCAATTATCTGGCGCAGATGGCAGCACAAGGGAAAGCGTATAGGACTATTAATACGGCCAGCTCTGTGATTTCGGCGGGCCATCCCAAGTTGGAAGGGGTGCCGATAGGGGAGCACTCGCTGATATGCAGACTGTTAAAAGGGATAAGAATGGCTAGACCTCCCACTGAGGAATACACTAAGCCAGTGGTATTCAAACTGTGGGTCGCGACCCCCTAGGGGTCCGCGGGTGCATCCCAGGGGGGCCCTGAGAGCTCAGCATGAAAAAAGATTTTTTTTTTTTTTTTTTTTTTTTTTTTTAGATTGGAAGAAATGGGCAGGGGTGGCCCACATGGGCGGGCTGAAGCATGAAACTGTCTCAGGCAACAATGAAAAAGTGGCCCACAGTTGTAAATGGATATTCATTCCTTTAGTCACAGACTGGGCCTCATTACTACTATGGCGGACCAGTAACAACGGTGCTGGTAAGCTACCGGCACAGTTGCTACCGTTCCGCCATAGTAAGAGTTGTGCGCTTGTGGGTGCTTGACAGCCCCCGCCAGGTCTGACCTCAGCTCGTCGGATGCACCGGCACCGTTATTAACGGTGCCGGTGCATCCGAGCTCCCCCTTCCCATTTGAGCCATATGGGGCTCAAATGGGAATGGGGATCTACCGGCACCTTCGAAAGGGCAATTATCATGTCCGCCTAACTCGGCATGACCTAGTAATTGCCCATTCGCGGGTGCCAGACCCGGATGCAACTCCAGTGGCAGCCGTGCCGGTTTTACCGGCACAGCTACCGCCAGAGTAGTTATGAAGCCCACTGTTTCAATAGTACCCAAAGGGGTGCTTTGTGTTAAAATGTAAGTAAATTGTGATATATTCAGCAACAATGGTCAACATTACTAACTGCATAGTGGCCCCTCACCCATTATGGAGGAGCTAAGGAGCCAGCCCAGTGAAACAGTGAGCACTCCCTCAGCTGCTTTATCCAGCTAATGGAGTGCTCCTGGGCTGGCTGAACTGTCAAAGGGAAACACTGTTTCCCTTTGACAGTTCAGTTTAGTTCCCCAGCCGCACATGCTCACTGAGCCATGCAAGTGCTGGGGCGTTTTGCTTCGCCAGCATTGCATAGCTCATTGGAAATGCTGGCTGGGGCACTGCATGTCTGTATGTCCGAGGGGGAGCTCCTGCGCCTCCTCGCACATACGGACAGAGCAGCTGGAGCAGCACCCACACACAGGCCAATGCAGAAGGTACGTTTATGTTCATTGTTTTTATTTAAACATGTGTATGGATACGTTATGAGTGAGTGTATGGTGATGGATGCTCATGTGAATGATAGAGTGATTGCTGTATGAATGTGCAGCGCCTTGCATATACACATAATCATGTTCATTGTGTTAGGACCAGTGGGGCCCAGGGGACAGGGATGGTATCTTTTTACCGGACATCTATCATTCAAAACCCTCTGCCTTGTCCACAAGGCTTTCTGGGGCCTCGGTCCAAAATACCTTCAGCTATTCCTCCGCAAATACCTCCCCTCTCGAGCTCTTCACTCCTCTACCTCCAACTCCCTCAGGGTCAGTCGTTTATCAAAGAAACGAGCTGGGGGTAGATCTCCGTCTTCGGCTGGGGCCTCCCTCTGGAACAGCGCCCTGCCACTCTAAAACTTGAGGAGAACCATCTTTCTTCCTGCACTTATCAGACCTACCCTGTCTGCTGCCTTAAACGTAGCACTTGCAAATTGCTGGCTGCACTACCACTGTTTGTTGCCTTTATTATTTATTTATTGTTATTTATCTGTTTCTCCTCTGCTTCGCACTTTCCACTTCTCCCCCCTTCCATGCACTTTTCCCCTCACACTTGCGCATTCTCAATGTCACTGGGCCTAGTAAGATCGCTGTTTTATTCTCCTCTGTTCCCCTCCCTTGCCTTGTCACGCTCTGAAACACTTGTGTACGAGCGCGATAGAAATAAAATATCAATGCCTGCCCCTTGGACTCCCAGCAACAATTGCAAACTGTTTGGCTATTTACCCATTTTTTGTTAAAAGTATGCTCTACAATGCAACATTTTAACCTATTATTTAAAAAAAATTTCACAGGGGGAAACCCCCCCGAACCTCCCCTTAATGCCCCTCCACTTAAAAAAGATTCACCAGCCGCCACTGGCCCTCAGACTGTGTTGGGAACGGGATGGGGGAACCGAGGGACTATGGTGGGAGCACAATGGGCGGGAACCATGGGATAGTGATGGGAGCAGAGTGGGGAGAGCCCTGGGTGTGTGATGGGGTGGGGAGAGACCAGCGACTGGGTAGGAGTGGGATGAGGGAGCCCAGCGACTTTGATGGGAGCAGGTGACGACGCGCAATATATACTGTCCATTTGGCATTTCTGGGGGGTCCCGACCTGCCCAAATTTTGCTCAGGGGGGCCCTGGCCAAAAAAGTTTGAAGACCACTGCACTAAGCTGTGGGATGTAGACACAGTGTTGAAATTGTTTCTGGCATGGCCTGAGAACTCAGATCTATCTAGGAACGCGTTATCTGCTAATCTCACCATGCTCTTTTGCCTACTATTGTGCAAGAGCGTATCAGCTGTCAGGGCCCTAGAAGTGAATAGGAAATCTTTATCACTGAACAGAGTGCCGTTCCTCATATCGAGGAGGACAAAAAACAGGGTTAAGATCAATTGCATACAAGGAATTCCCGAATGAACCAAAGTTATGTCAGATTAGATGCCTAGCAGTTTATGAGGGGAGCATGCGTGGCGTGAGACCTACAGGGGTATCTCAACTACTGATAGTGTTGTGTAAGCCATATGGTGCAGTATCACCGGCGACAGAAGCCAGATGGCTAAGATAGTAATGAGCCAGGCCGGTATCAATGTTCATTGTTATGGGGCCCACTCAGTGAGGGGAGCTATGGCCACTAAGGGCTTAAATGTAGGGGCCAGATTGGAAGAAATCATGAGATCTGCTGATTGGTCAAATTAATCCACTTTCAAGACCTTTTATTTCAAACCAATCGAGAAGATGGCAACATTAGTGGTAAAAAAGCTTTGAACAAGCATAATCCGAGCCACGGGTCTTGACATATAATTCAGATTTTCAACACATTAGTTCCAGAAAGTCATAATTCTATTAAAGACACGGAGGCGAAGGATTATCCCACCCTTGTAATCGTGATGAACCATGTATGGTAATTGTGGTATTATGTTTACTGCTATTGTAATGACATGTATAACTATGACACGATTCCCACCCTCATAATATAGTACACTGAAATGTGAATTTGGGTTATATTGGGTACCAGCGTAGCGAGCAAGCCAGGTGGAAACTGATGGTCAGAGAATTGTCTGTGAAGTTTGCATCTACCGGTTGGGTCGCACGTTGGGACCAGCAAAAGAAAGAGGGTGTATCATGGGAGATTCAGTGTTTATGTGCAGAAAGGACTGTTGATTGGACATTTTTTGACACATGTTTTTCTCAGGAACCAATAATACCTAGACTACCAAAGACTCAAATCAAGTGGGGCTTGTAGTCTTCATCTTTGTTATGTCTGTATTGTTGTTGGTTTTCCATTGCTTCTTGAGAAGTAAAGTTATGGAAAAGCATAATCATTCGCCTCCATGTCTTTAATAGAATTATGACTTTCTGGAATGCATGTGTTGAAAATATGAATTCTCAAGGTTCTTCAGTCTATTACATAATTTCCCCAAAACAAGGATCACAAACTTTATCTTCCTTGAATTAATCTCCTGTAGTTTAGAAAAGTCGAAAATCAATAGATTTCTTGTTGTCTGATTGCTTCCATTGCATTCCATTCCAGTAGGTTATTATTCTTGTTTGCAAGTTAATTAAAATGATTAATGTAATTATAGAGCAAGTTGGTTGCCCCGTCGGCTAATGCTTCTGTTGCAGAAGTATGCCTGCCTCCAGGTGGGAGGGGAGGTTGGCCACTGTAGGCTTTCATCTTTCAGAGGTCAATAAATTAAGAACTGTTTCATTAAGTAATGTCAACTTGTCTGCGTAGCAAGACAGGTATTACGCCCTACAAACAAATGTTTTTAATATTACTACTTGTTGCTTGGAAATTGCGTTTTTGAAAATGAATGGAATGTGGCATTTTGTACCTATTCAAGATAGTAATTCAATGTATTACAGTTCTATCCTAAAGGGGAGACATTTTGAGTGTGTATTGAAGCCCCGCCTAATGAACATATCAGATGTCTGAAGTCCAGTAGCTTAGCTTGCAGTGAAACATTATTGTGGGCAGTTTGGGAGCACCAAGATGCCATGTCAGGAATGTTCCCACCCCATGCAGCATTCGTTGGTCAATGCCTAAGCTCAGGGGTCTAGTCCTAAAAAAAAAGTGGGGGGACTCATTAACATATCAATTGAATGTGGTGTCACCAGAAATTAGCATATCAAGGTGCCCTCTGAAAAAAAGTGGGGGTACTTCTGAAAAAAGTGCCGGGACCGCGTCCACCCAGGCGTACCCTCGACTTGAGCCCTGCCCAAGCTCGGGGGTCTTTGTTGAGGGCCTCGCTGAAGATCTTCGTGTGTGGCAGGAGGAGCAGGACTCCAGGACATGGGGTTCTGACCAGCAGGTAGTGTGGTTAAGATGCCATGCAAAGGATCATCACAATTTGGAATCCAAGGCCCCAAAGCTCTCATGTCCCACTTCCAAGCCCGTGAAAGCCATACAGTCCTGTTTTTCCTTGGAATTCTGGGATTTGTAGGCCTACATTTAAAATAGAAAGGGCACAATGCTATTTTCAGAATACATGGATTGTACTTTTATCATTCTTGTCAAATCCCATAGCTGCCAAATTGCCCACGTCCATGCGTGACTCCTCGAGGTAGTTATGTTTTTTCCCCATTGCTTGCTGGGACTTGAAGGCCTATCCTTACAATTTGGAAAAACCAAACTCCAAGTTGAAGGACGCAGCTGCAAGCAAAAATCAGGACTGGCTTGAGGTGTCACTCATGGAACTGGGAAACTTGGCAGGGGAGAAATCCTGTCGGATTGGTTCTCCAGAAATGAATAACCCTTATGCGGAAGAGTAGTGGATTTACTCCCTGATCATTTCTGCACGCAGCTTGCCTGCCACAGGTTAAAATCTCGCTAATTACGAGCTGGCTAAAATTATCACCTCAGGTTATTTCAGTGCGTGTCTTAAAGGTGCAAGCCAGTGTCGATAAACGCTTCATGCGTGAAAAAAAATTGTATAGAAGAGCAATGCGGACATCATCACTTCAATGCAGCGCCACGCTGAAAAAGTGATCGATTGAAAATAGATATAAAAACAAGCTTAGTCTGCATCTAATGTTGACAGATAACGAAAATAAGGCACACAGTGGAAGCCATTTGCCCACAATCACACAATGTATTTGAGCATGGAAGACAGGGCTAGAACGCAGGTTTTCTGTTTAAATTTGCCTCGTTATGTCACCAATCCCACCAACAACTCACAAAATCTGCAAGCCTGAGCCAGGAAGCACTTATGGCATCCCTTATCATACAAGAAATCCAATCCCTCATCTCCAACTAAAGACAGAAAAAGGCACAGGTCTGTCTCATGGGGCACTGTAGCTAAACAAAAGAGATGATGGCTGGAAGGTCTAGAATTAATCTGAACCTCTGGCATTGATCTGGGCATCCCTCCTGACCATCATTCTAATTATTAAAGGGGAAAGGCCATATATAAATGAGGCTTGGTCCCACCCCAAAAGGGTCAGTGCACCCCTAACTGCTTGGTTACCTCTCTTCTGCACCAGACCACAAAGATCCCCCGACATGTTTCGTTCTCATCAGTGAAGAGTAGATTGGGTCTCTAAATTGTGCCTGTGGTTAAAATGTATTCTAAACCTTCCAGTCATCGCCTTTTGGTTTTGCTCATGTGTCACTGTGCCTGCCTGCACTGCAAGGCTCCATGCCTGGGTGACATCATGGCAGCCCTGCTCGCCTCACCCCCTGCAGCCGCTGCCCTCGGTAACCCTGTGAATGAGTCACATATTATGTGTGCGTATGTGTCTCCAGTTCTGAGGAATTCTAGGCTCAGACTGGTGTCTGTGCTCCCCTTATGCTCATATTTATGGATACTTGAGACAGAAGGCCTTTATTATTCTGTGGTTGTGTGTGTGTTTTATTTTTCGAAGTACTGTGAACTGTACGGTAGGGATCTGTGCTGTAATTCCTGACGTTTGAATAATGCTAGCTGGGTGTGCATGAGCTAACTTTGCTTAAACAAAATGTATTCTTACATTTTTTTATTTATTTTGAAATTATATATATATATTATATACCAGCCCCTATATTATGTAGGCCCAGAGCTTCTATCCAGGGCTACAGGGCTACAACCAAAAGACCCGGGATTGTCGCCTAGGTCTCTCTTTACTGTGCAGATGTGGCTTTTTATCTGCACTTCTGGTTCCAATCATAATAACTGTGTACTGTAGTTAGCCTGCTGGCACGTTAAACTGTAAATATAAGGCATACTGGGTTATGACATGGTTGGTCGGATCACACAATGATATAGCCACAACATTTGTAATAACAGCTTGGCAATCTGATTCAGTCACGACAGGTTTGGTGTGGATTAGCTGTCTGGCCTGAGTATCTCCACAACAACTATGTGGGACCATGCCCAGGAAGCTTCTCTTTTGATTCCCCTGACGATAGCCGACACCTTCCTCCCAGGTCACAAG
Organism: Ambystoma mexicanum; assembly: GCF_040938575.1. Classification (NCBI taxonomy): domain Eukaryota; kingdom Metazoa; phylum Chordata; class Amphibia; order Caudata; family Ambystomatidae; genus Ambystoma; species Ambystoma mexicanum. The sequence continues at coordinate 359,251,981 of NC_090933.1, read as the reverse complement.
AACACTCTCCGGGAGGTCCAGTCGGAACCAGTGCTTCAAAGAAATTCATGACATAACAAAAACAACCAGTGCTTCAAAGAAATTCATGACATAACAAAAACACTCTCGCACCAGGGTTCTGATCACTGGAGTCCATTTGAGGTAGTCAGACATATGAAAGGGGTGGAGTTAGAGATACCCAGAGGAGCGGTTTAGGCCAACAGAGGTGTTCCACCATCTTGGATTCTGCTATGGCTCCCTAAACGTCCTGCTCCTCCCCACTTCCTGCAGAGAAGACGCTCTGGGTATGACTTGAGCAGGCACAGGTCAATGTTAACAGCAGCCTCGATTGGACTTCTGACAACAGGCTTGCTTTGAATCAATCTACTGTAGCATGTTGCTCTTTTAAAGGAATGGTTCGGTCAAAATATTTTATTGCCCCTACGGGTCAGCCATGTGTTTTTAAGCCTAAGTCGCTCGATTGATTTGAGCAGAACATTTCAAAAGTAATTGAGAGTGTCTTGAAAAGTGAAGGAGTGGGATCTTACAAGTTGCTAAGGCCCTTTAAGGCAGACAGGACCACTGCAAATACCTTTATTTTTATGTCTTGAGTGGTAGACAACATAGCGCCAGGCTTGTTCTCACTTTTCTGTAGTCAAGCTGGTGCCAAGTCAATTGAGTTGTGTTGTTCCAGTCTCTAGGTGGCTTCATGGCAGGCTTCGATGTGGATTGAGATGCTGCTCGAGACGGGTCGAGTCAATGGTTCCAAAGAGGTCGATTCAGTGGTTGAGTTGGGAGAACTTGGCACTCCGGGTGCAACAAATAGGGTGCTTTCACAGTGGCAAGCCGGCAGTTGCATTGGCAATGCACTTCACTGGCTTGAGCCGGCATTGAGACAATAAGCAGAGAAGCAGTTTGAATTTTGCAGAGTGCCAAAAGAAGCACTGCCTGTCCTGTACTGGAATGATGTGAGTTGAGTGCAGTCAGACTCAAAGAGGTCTCGATATAGTAGACATGGTTCTGAGCTGCTTCTGGACTTCAGAGTTGCTGAAAGACCCAATCCAGTGTCTCCAGGGACAAGTTGAGACCTTTGCTTCACATTTCCACTCTGAAGATTATCTGGCACTTACAGGGGTTCCTTCAACTCCAGTAAGTGTTCCTCTTCCCTGGAAACTTCTATCTTCACCTCTATGTCAGAGGACTTTGGAATATACTGTGTCAGCAACAGAGTTCCAGGTGAATCCTTTTTGTTAGGAAGTTGAAGATGAACCGACTAAGGGCGGAGATCCCCGCCTTAAAGGAATGGTTCGGTCAAAATGTTTTATTGCCCCTACAGGTCGGCCATGTGTTTTTAAGCCTAAGTCGCTCGATTTTAGAAAAATTTCCTATGGACCTTAACCGAGTTTTCGTCCATTAAACGCACGCGAAAACAGGCACCAGGGAGCTGCCATTTTGTGATAATCCTATCATTTCCCCATCGCCCTGGCTGACCTGCTTTTGCGGCACTAAATCATATCTCCCGCCCCTGAGCCTGACATTATCAAAACATTCATATTCCCCGCCTCTCTCCGTGACGCTACTGTGCTGCGTAGGCAAACGCGCCCAGTCATCTTTTACGCGACTTCACACAGAACCCGGAAACCAACACAGATCAGCTCACAACACAGCGCGCCACAATTCAGAATATGACACTGTACTTTAAAATCAAACAGCAACACAGTAAATTTGGTAAAGTACATTTATTTGACATTAAATGTTTATAGAATATTCAGCAATTGACATATGAACTCCGAAAGTCATTTATTTTCTTTTATCTCTATCTGCAAATCCTCAAAATGTTATCGTGAGTCACGCGCTGTTCCTTTATGGTACACAGGGTGTTGGTTTTCGTTCAAAGAGGCACTTTTGTCGCACGTTGAACCGCAAGGCTGTTCCATCAAGTAGGCACTAGGCCAGCGTAAAGGTTGATATGTTGCTTCTAGCCGCTAGTACCGCATAAGGGCATATGGGCCCTTGGTTATCGTCCCATAAGATCATCAGAATGGTGCAGTTGTTTACATTAAGCTGCAGCTGGCGGCTGAAGAAACTGTCTGCCGATGTCTGAAACTGGTGGCATGGGCAAAACGGGAGTATGTACCTATTTTGAAAACATAAAATTTATAGTTAGTCTCGCCAGCCGATCTTTATTAATATTATTCATTTTATTTATTACGGCCGAGCTGAAACTATTTGCTTTCAAGTACAGTGCAATGGAGTATGTTCGGCTCTAAAATCAATGAGAAAACTAACTAAATAAATCGAGGTTGGTAAACAATTAGAAACAACTTTTTGTCTACATGCGTGTGGAATGTGGACCTGCATGCCCATGTGCCCGCTACAAGGACGATCCCACAAACCTTTTCAAAGCTCTTCATTCATTCATTTATTCATGCATCCATTCAGTAATTCTTCATTCCGGTATAAAAGCGTCTAAAGAGTTACTTACATTATATTTGCAATTTCCATTGTGTCTCTGCATAATGCAGTCCGTAAATCCCACTGTGCTCTTGACAATGATTTTTCGTATACTGAACTAACATGAAACTCGGTCTAGTTTAAGAATTTTCTGCCTTATCGTCTCAAACGTTATTGCAACCCCCAAATCCCCCTTCAAATGAAGTTCTTTCAGCATGGTCCCTGTCTCTCAAGGTCAAAAAACAATAGAACCTTATACTGCCAGTGCGAGTTGTGGGCCTTTTCAGGGCGCGAGCTGAAAATCAAAGCCGCTGACCTTCACTAGAAATTAGCATACATTCTTTCTTTGCAACATCCCGTATTAAAGCCATCTGTGAGAACTTGAAGTTTCGAATCCATCTATGTAGTGCGCCTCAATGTGCAAATGCAAACTGGCTTCTCTCTCATCTGCAACGGCTCGCTTGGTGCGTTCTAAGGCCCCAATTTTGTCCTCGTTGTCTGCGAGCTTTGAATCCCCAAAGAACCATAACTATTGAGACTTTTAATTTTTTGGGGAAGGTCAGGTGAAAGTATAAAGTACCCGAGCAGTTGATTTGAAAGAGAGATTTATTGTTTGTTTGTTTTATTATTTGCAATACGCAAGCCTCCCCTCGGTTAACAGTGCCCAGCATTTATAAGAGATTGCGAAAATTAGTTACATCAACAAAAATATATACATACACAAATAGACAAGGTCAGCAATATGAGGTGAATAGAGAGAGAATTCAAAGATGACACCCAGGTAGTTCGGCACCCAGGATGGTGAAGGTAGGGGTTAGGGTTAGCATACTTTGTATGTACACTGTACAATAAAATTTATTTACAAAAAGACAATCGTATTACAATTATTTAAACCAGGATTTGTACTTCACAACCAGCTCTCCTTCGGGTGGACATGGCACAGTGGCAATGTTGGGTGGCAATGGATCAGTGCTCTGCACAGAAACGTTCAAAATTCCATATCTGTGCTTCTCTAATACAGCAACAATAAGGCTTTTGACAAAGGCGAACTCCATTTCCTCATAGACTGGTTTGATCACCCATTGCTTACGTCTTTTTGAAAAGGCCTTAGTGTAGCGAGGCATCCTTAAATTACCCTTAGTCCTAGATTGTTCACGGCCGAGATTCTAGTTATGGGCCAAGACGGCAAATAGAGTCCTATGTCTCATGCCCTGTATGCTGAAATGCAAGCGCTTTGGCCTGTACTTTAGGTACATATTTTGGAACACCTCCAAACCTCCTGTGTGACAGAATTCTGTCAGTCCCCTCAAATCTCTTGATAGAGTTTTATCAAAAACAATCTTCTCAATGGCTTTGTGTGTCGGTGAAGATGGATTCAACCACTTCTTCTTCCGTGCCTCCACTGGGGATAAAGGGCCCTGTTCACATTGGTGGAAATGTAGCTTTTCTGACCAGCGGTGCACGTTGGTACAGTGGTGCATCAGTGACCGCCATTTTTCAAGTAGTATTTCCACTGACCCTTCACAAGTTTTGGAGCTCCACCAAAGATGGTTGCTTATAGACTGGGACCACTCTGAAATACTTTCCAAACCTTTTTTTTTTCCCTGCAGCCGAGATTTTCTTATTGATTGATTTTGCAAGATGCCATACGTCAAATTGATGTTTAATATGTGAGAACTGCTCTCTCATTGTCTTGGCAATTGAAACGTGTCTGTCCGTGGCTATGAGGTCGATGTGCATTCCCCTCGATTGTAGATATTCCACTGATTTTATAAATCCTAGTTTCTCCATGGCCACTGAGGATGTACATTGTGTTAACTGCACGACCACCGAACTCACAATTTTCTTACTATCCATGTCCTGAAAGTGGCAGGTGCAGCACTTGGCAGAAAATCCAGGGCTGTCGCACTGTCCATCGCCAGCTAGCCTGAATTGTTTGCCTTCGAATGTACTTGCTAGAGACAATTGTTCAATTTTCCAAGCATCCCTAATGGCCGGAAACAGATAATCATGTTGTTATTTGTAGTACTGCGTTTTTGAAATGAAAAGGAGTCCCACAAACTGAAAGAAAGACGCTAACTTTCTAAAACTGGAACCACTAAAAAGTGATGCAGCTGCACACAGTAGATTGCCTGCTGGCAATTTCCACAGCATCGGTTGTGCAGACCATGAGAACGTATGATGTAATCTACAGGCGGCATGTATTGTGACGTTACTGCCTTGTTTTTGACGAGTCACATGAATCAATGGCTTCCCACATACTTTCCCTCTGACGGAATGCCCACATTTCAGCATACTTATAATATCCATCAAACAACTGTCGAATACTATGTATTTGCCCTCTTTCATTAGACTGTCATCCTGCGTCAAAGGTGTTTCGGCCTGTGACGTTGAGGACATATCACCACATTTGAAAGAAATATCGCTGCTTTCAGGTTCTGATGCGTCGGTGAATGCTGCTGCTGGTTCATTCTCTGTCATTTCAACATCTGTTACTTCAACATTGATGGGAGAACACAACAATGTCGACAGCTTTTTTGGTGGCAATTTTTTGGCTGGTGTAGATTGTGTGAATTGATCTGCGACTACCTCAGAGCTATCTTCAATACTTCCAGTATCATGTTGTTGCGGCGGTGCGGTCGTACTGTAGCAATGGTCCACTAAAACTTTGCTGGATTCTCCGGACACATTCATTTCATGTTGTGGCCACTGGACATGAGCATCCGAGTCTCAACATGCCGCGTCTGAATTAATAGTTCCTCCATAGCCTCCATAGTGTAAATGGTCTGGCAAGCAACATCTCTCATTCGCTTCACTGTCTGTGTATGTATAGTTCGTAGACCCACGGGTAACTAGAGGACAGATTGGAAAAGGGATGTTCAGTTTAAACACAAGATAAAGTATAGTACAATTGACTGGAAAAAAACATAAAATAGTCCCCAGCACAAAAAACTTTCTAAAGTTATTAACTGTTTGTAACTAACCTTATTTTGGTTTCTTTTCTTTACAACTTTTTTGACTCGACCTTCAACGTCTGCACGCTATTGCTCTGATACGTATCTGCATGTCTCCCCTTCCTCTTGCGCTGCAACGACTATATTTTCTGTATCCGCATAGACAGCACAGAATGAGGCTCCATCGACTCCCTGAAACATAGTATTTTCATTACTGTGTATCAAAATATTGTTAGCGTAAAACGCACGTGAGGACGAACACACATGTACATCTCAATAGCCAAACACGATTTAAACATTGTGTGGAGCAATCAAACGACAAGTATTCGAGCTCTGATGACCTAGTTCGATGGAGATGTCAGTATACATACGTCTGGCTCTACATGGACTGCCACGAATGATTGTATTGAAGAGGAGGCATCAGCAACTCCCTGAAACACAGTAATTGCGTTAGTATGGTTTTCAATATCGTAAACATAACACACACTTGGGGTCGACGGCACAGGTACATATAAAGAGATAACCACAAATGTTGCATTATCTAAAATAATCAAGGAATATTTAAAAATGATCAGATTTAATTGACTTATTTCTCCGATTTCTTTCCATCTGCATCCTCTAAATGTGATCTTGTGATTGTAGTGGAAGCTCCATCATCTCCCTGAAACACAGTACATGCGTTAATAGGGAAGAAAGTATAGCAAATGGAATCACGTTATATGATCGCGCTCGATGGAGCTGTCAGTATCCATACCTCATTCTGCTGAAGAATATCTAGGGCTGTTGTCAATGTGGTGTGCACTTCCATAAGCTGTTGCGCCGATTCGTATCCGCATGGTCCCGCTTCCACCGGAATTACTTGAATGTCAGGCTCTGCATCAAGTGCGTGGGTTGACAATTCAACAACAGCCTGAAACATAGTATTTGCACTAGTAAGGATTACAATATTGAAAACAAAACACACGCTTGGGGTCGACCGCACAGGTACATATCAACGGCTAACCACAAATGAAACATGGTGTAGAACAATCAAACGACAAGTGTTCCAGTCCTGATGATCACGGTCAGTTGAGCTGACAGTATCCATACCTTGGGCTGCTGAAGAACATCTAGGGCTGTTGTCAATGTTGTGGACGCTTCAGCATCTCCCTGAAAGACAGTACTTGCATTAGTATGGATAACACTAATTATAACTGAAAACAAACACCAGGGGACGACAACTAAGGTGTATCTCAATTGGAAAGCACTAACCAAACAATTGGTAAAATTGTCACACGATACATGCAAACTATTACTTGACATGCATAAAACAAGTCTGCAGCGGAATAGCCAAGTATGATTACCTGATACGCGCTAGAAGTGGTTGATAACTGCGAGCACGTCACAGAAGTAGAATGTTCTTGCTTCAGATTCAAGGGGTAGTCAAGAAGTTGTAAAGGTAAATTATTGTTTGATAATGAAATGCCAATATTTAAAATTGCCATGAAAGGAGACAGAATACTTGAGTAATGCGCAATATAGCACAGTTCCCTGTGCCCATATATAGATTTCGTTTGTGGGTTATGAAATCTAAAAATAATATATTGATAAATGTCATTATTCAAAAAGCTATAGACTCATATCAATTTCGAAAGTATTACAAATTGGAAACAACACCTAAAATATCAATGAATCCATTTGGCTACCTACACACTACCGCAAGGCCTAAAGCTAAAAACGGACACTTGACTCACCAGTGGCAGATTGTGGACGAATAGAGTGGGAATAGCGTTTGCGAGCAATTTTCGTGTCGATCGCTGTTTGTTCTTCTTTGTTACCCAAGATGTGGTGTGCATGTTCGAGGGAAAGTGCCGGCTGCAGATGCGGTATCGGTCACCCCTCTTGTCCTCAAAGACTTGTTGGACTCTACTTTCCAGCTCATCCAGTGGATATCCGCAATGTCTGACCCATTCTCTTATTCAATCAACAGTTTTCGGGAATGCATGCATTGTAGTGCCTTCAGATTTAGCATGGGTCTTCGAAGGGCAACCGCTAATCGAACAGGCAGGCATTGTTGAAAATTCTGAAAAGTAAATATCAAGATTATTATAAAACCTTGATGAATAAAAATGTCATAAAAAAGCAAATGAACCATACTATGCTCAATGCAAAATTTGTTTTGTTCGCCGGAACTATACCAGTTCATCATGTGCGGCTTAGTATTTGCATAAGTTACAGAAATTTCTGTTTTGTCTTGCACGAAAAGGAACCATGCTTACATTATAGACTGGACCCCCGAAGGATGCAATTCGATGACAATTGACACAGATGAAAATAAATAGATCTATTGATAGCATAACAATTGAAACTCAAGTCAATAGCAATGAGACCAATGACCATAGCTCTATTGGGTACTGTAATAGCAAATAGATTGAAATGTAAAAATGACCGAAATATGACTAGGATACATGGCCTTACCTTGACCAACAAACAGTTGGATTCAGAAGGCCGAGCAGTATGTTGCAGGAGAACAGGTAGATGGCCACAAGTAGCACACTGACGAGTTTGCTCAAAGCGGTCACAAATAGCACGGTGACGAGCAGATTAGCATAGATCTCAGTGCTTCTCAGGTAGAAGGTTCAGGAGTTGACTTGCAAAGCACAAAGATGTTCTCATGAGACATATCAAGTGGTTTATAAAGTATTAGAAACAGGGGTGTGTTTGTGAATGAATGACGTGTGTATGTCGTGGTATTATGTTTCTTGCACGGGCGCGGCATGCCTCAGGGGAGGCCTGCCTGGAGACACGGGGTCTGAGGAGGCCATGTGAGCGATGGCCCCTGGGCGTGGGATACCTTTTGAAGTGTACATGCTGTTTGGCACCTTGGCCGTTTGCGCCTATCACAGCTCCCCATGCCAGCACTCATCCCTGGGTGCGAACCGCCATTGATAGAGGGGGTGGGATGGATGGGCCTGGGGCGTGCAGATAAGGCACAGGAAGACTGCTGAATGGAGACACACTTATGTGGATTGCAGGGGGGCGGCCTGCTTCAGGGGAGGCCTGCCTGGAGACACGGGGTCTGAGGAGGCCATGTGAGCGATGGCCCCTGGGCGTGGGATACCTTTTGAAGTGTACATGCTGTTTGGCACCTTGGCCGTTTGCGCCTGTCACAGCCCCCCATGCCAGCGTTCATCCCCGGGTGCGAACCACCTTTGATAGAGGGGGTGGGATGGATGGGCCTGGGGCGTGCAGATAAGGCACAGGAAGACTGCTGAATGGAGACACACTTATGTGGATTGCCTGGGGCGGCCTGACTCACGGGAGGCCTGCCTGGAGACACGGGGTCTGAGGAGGCCATGTGAGCGATGGCCCCTGGGCGTGGGATACCTTTTGAAGTGTACATTCTGTTTGGCACCTTGGCCGTTTGCGCCTGTCACAACCCCCCATGCCAGCGATCATCCCCGGGTGCGAACCGCCTTTGATAGAGGGGGTGGGATGGATGGGCCTGGGGTGTGCAGATAAGGCACAGGAAGACTGCTGAATGGAGACACACTTATGTGGATTGCAGGGGGGCGGCCTGCCTCAGTGGAGGCCTGCCTGGAGACACAGGGTCTGAGGAGGCCATGTGAGCGATGGCCCCTGGGCGTGGGATACCTTTTGAAGTGTACATGCTGTTTGGCACCTTGGCCGTTTGCACGTGTCACAGCCCCCCATGCCAGCGCTCATCCCCGGGTGCGAACCGCCTTTGATAGAGGGGGTGGGATGCATGGGCATGGGGCGTGCAGATAAGGCACAGGAAGACTGCTGAATGGAGACACACTTATGTGGATTGCAGGGGGGCGGCCTGCCTCAGGGGAGGCCTGCCTGGAGACACAGGGTCTGAGGAGGCCATGTGAGCGATGGCCCCTGGGCGTGGGATACCTTTTGAAGTGTACATGCTGTTTGGCACCTTGGCCGTTTGCGCCCGTCCCTTGCCCTTATGTGATGTTAAAGGACAGGGGGCATCCATTTTTGTACCGCCTTTCCACTCCATTTTGGTGACCAGGCCTCACTGCGATAGTACAGCGCACAGAGCACATGGCCCACAGCCTCATTCCCACTCTGACTGGAAAACTCCAGAGGTATTTGCAACAGCTAATAAATGTAACACATCACTCTCTGAGATCACGGTCCTGCATGTGAACCGGCTTGAACCATGCACATGGCTCGTACATCTCCACAAACGTGTCCTTGCCCACGCACCCTCATAATGGGAAAGTAACTGCCATTCTGACCCTGTGTCCCTGCAAGGTATTATCTTCATGTGCCAGACCACTGACCACGCCATGAAGGCCACCTAGCAGATCCCCAACTAACATTAGACCCCTACTGCAGTATATCGTTGCCTATCAATAACAAATGCCACATATCGGTGATTCTTGTGAGCACAGACTCACACTTCAAACACTGTATTATAGTGGTCAAGACCCAGCCTAGACCTAAGGCCTGTATAATCCAATGTTCATTGATAGTATTGATATATGTGTGACTTTTATAGAGACATAACTGACTGAAAGACTTTGAACAAGTGTTATTTAGTGCATGCATTATTGATAATATATTTGGTTAGCTTAGATAGTGACCACCCCGCTTCACAGCGACCTGAACTTCACCCATTCCGAGCACAGGTGTCTGACGTCCATCCTTGAATGGAGACACACTTGATTGATTTAAAAAAATCGAAACAACCGTTGTTAAAATATATGTGGTGTTTTATTTTGTAGCTTATTTTGATGACACAAAAATACAAAAGTTTACACATTGTACAGTTCAGGTTGCAGCACAGCGAGAGAAAATCCCCTGTACTGACCGCTGTCACTCGGGAATGTTTCTCTTATGGAACGAACGGCACAGGCGGGTATCACTCTTCGAACGGGGTGTCCAAGCCTCACGTGAAGCAACCATGTAAAGGAACGATAGGCCACCAGCCTGTACCACCTGTGAAAAGGAATGAAACAAACTGTTTTTAAATGACCAAGATAATTTTAATAAACGTTTGTTGTCAATGACAATTCTGCTCGGACAAATGCTATCTAGACACTGCACACTACTGAACGACTTTCATGCGTTACAATGATATTTATATGTAATTTTGGATATAGTAGAAGACCATGAAATAGTAGTGGCATCACAAGCAGAGTATACTTACTCGTTACTCGGATTACGAGGACGAACAGTTGCGCGAACTTCGTGCATAAGCACCATCATTATCCTCAGCACAGACCGTGTGAGGCAGGCTGCCCTGAATCTGGCAGCTCGGTGATGCATTGCGGTCGTGGCTCGCCTTCCGAAATGTAGGCCACGCATCCCGAGTTTTCACAGCAGCAGCAGTTCTCCTCCTCGGTCGGCATTAGCTCGCACCGATTGCATGCGCACCAGGTGGAAACACCGTCCCTGCGACTAGGTCCAGTGTCTTCATCCGTTGATTCGTCCTGCCAACTGCTGTCCGAAGCCCCATCGTTTTCGCGTGTTTCCCTTTCCAGTAGTTCCTCCTCAGTATACTCAGGCTCGTACATGTAGGGCATTATTGTATCCATTGTGTGTTGCACAAACTAAAATAATTGATAGCGGTGGTACTGGTATCTGTCCACACGGGCTACAAGCAACGAAGGTAGCTGACCAGAGCACAGAAACGAGTCACAGATTACTCAAAGTAACACAGAGAGAGGAATGGAATCGAAAATGCTGCTGTGTGTTGTGAAACGGTCTGTTTATACTATTGAGGAAAGAGGTGTCCTGCCATTTCCATGGCGACACGTCATTAGCTGAAACGCAGCGAATGTTGACACGAGGCGTGCTCTGGCGTTGTGAAATGGGCGGTACGCGTCTGCTGATGACAGGCTCAGGGGCGGGGGATATGATTTAGTGCCGCAAAAGCAGGTCAGCCAGGGCGATGGGGGAAATGATAGGATTATCACAAAATGGCAGCTCCCTGGTGCCTATTTTCGCGTGCGTTTAATGGACGAAAACTCGGTTAAGGTCCATAGGAAATTTTTCTAAAATCGAGCGACTTAGGCTTAAAAACACATGGCATGATTTTCCAAGATGGCCGCCGGGATAGGGAGACGCACATAGATCGCTCTCCGCCCGGGCCGCCACTGAATTGACAATAAAGCAGCTCAGAACCGTGGAAAAACCACGAAAACCTACCCGATACGTGCACGGCAGCACTCGGCACCGGGAACCGACCTCGCATCAGAGGGAATTGCCAGACGCGACACACGGAGGCAGAGTGGAGCGGCCGCCCCTCCCCCTCCGGAGATGCTCTTGCGGAAGAGGGGTACCACCGGGGAGACACAGGCGGCCGCAGCGCCACCCAGTCCACGGCGCAGCACCCGGACAGAGCACACGAGGGAGAGCGAAGGTGCCCACATCCTCGGAGCCCATACGCCCCCCCCCCCCTGCCCCCAAGGAGGAAACGAGCAGTAGCGAGGGCGCAACCTGGAAAATACTGAGCGGCCCGCCCTGAAGAAGAAAAGGCCCGGCGCCGGAACACCACGAAACTCGACTTCGGCCGCCCGGAGGCGCACAAGGTGAGCGTGCCCCCCCCCCCCACAACGCTAATAGACTCGGGGGGCAATTCGCCTAACATCATATAACCCCAACTCCAGAGCGGAGGGGAGAGGGGGAGGGCCGGAGGGGGAAAAAAGGACAAACTAGCCTTGGCTACAGACGAAGCCCTATCGAGGGCACCCGCCACACGCAGGAAGACCCTCAACCCCACCGACAACCCCACGCAGCAGGGGGTAAGCCAGGGAGGAATACAAGCAGGACTCACCTCCCGGGCCCTCCCAAAAGCACACCATCCGTCCCCATACCCGCGGGAGAAGAGGATTCCCCAAGGAAGGCATGTCGAAAACAAAAGGGAGGGGGAGTACGGTACTCCCAAATTCGCAGTCCTCTAAACAAGATGCAAACCTAGTCCAAATGTGGTCGGCAGAATCCCAGATCCATACCAGGGGGAGACCCCGGGAAGACTCCCCGGAGGACCGCAACCACACCAACGCAACCCCATCGCTTCCATCAAGGGAAGACATGCACTCGTGGTTCACGGAGCTACAGGAGAGGTTCATGACCACGGTCCAGGACCAGTTCAACTCAATGAGAAATGAAATGAAACAGGTGGTCCAAGAAGTGAAGAGAGACATTGCCCAACTGGAAGAGAGAACAGACACGGTGGAGAAAATCATCCAAAACCTAGAAGAGGAGACAACCCAAAACAGTGAGACCCAGGAACACTTAGCACGCCTAACCCACAACCTAGAGATCCAGTGCGAGGACTTAGAAAACCGTTCACGCAGATCTTCCAGATCAAGAACATCACGGAGGCAGTACTCGACAAGGACCTTAAGAATGCAGTCCAGGAAGTCTTCAGAGACATTCTGGAGGCACAGGAAACAGAAACCATAGGGATAGACAGAATCCACAGAGTGGGCCCAAGAAGAACAGGGGCGCCCGGAGAAAGACCTAGAGATGTCCTAGCAGCCCTATCATCATACCCGCAAAAAGAACTTATTCTAAGGAAGGCGCGACAAATGGACCACATCAGGATGAAAGGGACGGACATCCAACTGTACCAAGATCTGGCCTCAATCACACTACAAAAAAGGAGAGATATGGCACCGCTAATCAAGGTTCTGGTTTCAAAGGAAATAAGATACAAATGGACATTCCCATTCGGCCTACTGTTCAGCTGGGAAGGCAAACAACGAAGAGTGACAACTTGCGATGAAGGCCTGCAAATTATGGACATACAAACAGAGGAACCGGCGGAAGCGCACAACAGAACTAGAGGCGGTCTCCAAAAAAGGCCGAGAGGATGGGAAGAGATACGGAAAAGGAAGAAATAAAATGGGTAATCATGCAACCCAACATCAGCCCACGGAAAACACAAATTGGCGGCCCGGAAAGGGCCCCCTTGGGATAGAAACTCAGGAAGGCCTCAGGCCATGCGGGGTTTAGGACCCCCCGCGAACCCGTTACCGAGCACTTCGAGGGCCGGGAGCGATAGGCGCAACGCCCTAGCAACCATAGGTACCCGGGCCCTCCTCGGGAAGTTATACGTTCAAAAGTTGGAAGTTGGGGGGACTGAGAGGGAGGGGGGGAGGGAAAGATACCGGAAGATGCAAAGTTCTCACACCTTAAGGAAATGGGAATCTCCCAATCTGAGAGTACGAAATGGGGAAACTTAGAATCCTAACATACAACATACGAGGCCTGAACTCCCCGATAAAGAGAAAGAAAGTGGAGTCCCTGCTGAGGAGAGAAAAGGCGAACGTCCTCCTGCTTCAAGAAACACACATCAAAGCACAGGACAAGCAGAGAATACGCCTCAGGGGATATCGGATATGGGCACAATCGAATGCCACGGACAAAAAAAGCAGGAGTCCTCATAGCAATCAAAGAAGGAGCAAAGGTCACTCTAACGGACAGGCACACGGATAAAGAAGGGAGACTCGCAATGGTCAATGTCCACCTGGACGGGTCCCATCTAACTCTGGCCACAATCTATGCACCAAACACGGGACAAGACGGATTCATTCGAGAGGCTCTGGAGAAGCTAGAGGGCTTCGCAAAGGGAGAGGTGATCTTGGGAGGTGACCTAAATCTCGCATGGCAGCCACAAATAGACAGGAGCACAGCGGGCCCCTCTATACAGGGCGCTCCCTCCAAACGACTCAAACAAAAATGGAACAACTCGCACTCTGCGACGTTTGGAGACAGCAAAAGGGCCAGCAGAGAGGATACACATACTTCTCACACGTTTACAACACGATGTCAAGAATAGACTATTTTTGGGTGTCGGTGGGCCTTATGGGGAAAATCCAAGATATAGAAATGGGGTCAATATCCCTGTCTGACCACGCCCCACTCTGGCTAGAGATAACAACCCCAGAAAAAGGAGGAGGGCTGTGGTGCTGGAGGCTCCCACAGGATATCCTCCATGACCCAGTAATGGGAGAATCGATGAGGGACAAGATAACGGAATACTTTACACAAAACGACACAGGAGAGGTCCCACTAAGCACGGTCTGGGAGGCATTCAAAGCAGTGACCAGAGGTAACTTTATAGCCATGAAAGCCTCTAAAGAAAACCAAAGACACCGCTGGGAAAAAGAACTCGAAAAGAAAATAACGGACATACAGGAAGAAATTATATCCCACCCAACTAGAGCCTTAAAAAAGGCCCTGAAACACACACAGGGGCAATTGGAAATGCTTCGCACAAAAGGAGCCGAAAGATCCCTCCAATTTCTAAAACAACGGCTATATATAAAAGCCAATAAGGCGGACAGACTCTTAGCAAGACAGCTCAGAGAAAAACAAAAGTCAACAAACATAATGAGTATGCAGGACAAGCAGGGAAAACTACACACACAAACCTTAAACATAGGGAGAATCTTCCAGGACTTTTACCAAAATCTCTACACCACAGAACACCCGAACGAAACAGACCAAGACGCTTATTTGCAAAACCTCCCTTTAAAAAGAATCCCTGAGGAAGACAGAATAGCACTAGAGAACCCTATCTCGGAGGAGGAAGTCAAAAAGGCAATTGCGGCGCTCCCGACAGAGAAGGCTCCTGGCCCAGACGGCTTTACCGCCCCTTTCTATAAAAAATACGCAGATATACTTATCCCCGTCCTCACGAGACTTCTAAACACCTTTAAAGAACAGGGCAATGTGACCCAATCAATGAATGAAGCAAAGGTCCTGGTGTTCCATAAAAAAGGGAAAGACCCATCCCTCCCCAGTTCATACCGTCCCATAGCACTGATTAATATTGATGCAAAAATATACACTAAAATTCTGGCGAACAGACTATCACCACTTCTCCCGTCTCTAATTAACCCAGACCAATCAGGATTTATCCCAGGGAGACTCACGCATGACAACCTGAGAAGAATTATACACCTGGTCGAGAAGACCGAGATCACCCAAACACAAGCAGCCCTGCTCTCATTAGATGCCGAAAAGGCTTTCGATCGAGTGGAGTGGTCAATACTATTTAAAACATTAAAACATATGGGCTTTGGAGACCAGTACATGAAAATGGTAAAAGCCAACTACACCTCCCCGTCAATCAGGATAGCCATTAACGGGGCGATCACTGACAAAATAGAAATAACACGTGGCACCAAACAAGGATGCCCACTGTCCCCTCTCCTATATGCCATTTTCCTGGAACCACTTCTAACTAGAATAAGGGAGACGGAAGCCATAACGGGAATAGAAATGGGAGGCTCCCAACACAAAGTAATAGCATACGCAGATGACATGCTACTAGCCCTTACGAACCCGGGAACAGCACTTCCCCAAGCCATTAGAGAGCTGGAAACCTTCGGGGCGGTATCGGGCCTCAAAATTAACAAGAACAAATCAGAGCTCTTACTTTTAGCCGGAGGGAGGCCGGAAATGGAAAGAATAGCGATCTCGCAAAACCTGAAAATAGCCGATAAAGGAATAAAATATCTAGGGATCACCTTAACACGCAAGATAGCAACATTATATAACGAGAACTACCCCCCCTACTGATACGGGTAAAGAGAAACCTGGAGCGCTGGAACCCCCTAATGGTCTCATGGTGGGGTAGAATTCAAGCAGTAAAAATGGTCATCCTCCCCAGAATGCTATACCACTTTCAGGCACTCCCAATCAGGGTCCCTAAATCGTTCTTTAGAGCACTGACCAAAGCTATCTCGTCCTATATATGGAACAAAAAACCCCCGAGGATTGCCAGAGCGACCCTTTCTGCCCCAATAAAGGAGGGGGGAATGGCCCTACCACATTTTCGCAAATACTACACGGCTGCGCAACTGTGGGTCCTGAGAGAATGGTTGGGGGACAATCAACAAACAATATGGGGGTCTCAAGACAGAGCGGTAGCCAGATCCCCATTGGAGGAAACCCTATGGAAAGCAAAACAACATAGGCACCCAAACCTCCGCATAAGCGAAATCATGAAAACCACCCTTGAGGCCTGGGATGAGCAGACACGGAAGGGCATCATGACTACAGTGGAGGGGCCGTTCACACCCATCTGTCGAAACCCGCAGTTCCCACCGGGAATGGAACAGGGAGCCTTCGAGAAATGGGAGGCAGCAGGTTACACAAAGATAGGCGAAATGTTCCAAGACGAAGAAATAAGGACCTTCAAAGAATGTAGAGAAATTTTAAAACTAACGGAAGCAGACAAATACAAATATGGACAGCTAAGGCACTGGCTCACAACCTCAGACATAAAAACAGCAGCCACCAGGGATCTCAAGCCATTTGAGAAGTTTCTAATCACCAACTCAGGAACTAGGAAATTAGTCTCCTGGCTCTACACATTTATCAACTCCACAGGGGAGGAACTCAAATGGGTGTATATGGTCAAGTGGACGAAAACATTGGGGGAGGAAATCCACAAACGCCAGTGGGAAGACCTATGGAACACCATACCGAAAATGACCCGATCAGTCCAAAAAAGAGAAATGTGGTTAAAAATAGTAACCCAATGGCACTACACTCCGGAAAGACTGCACGCCATGTACCCACAAACATCGAACACGTGCTGGAGAGGCTGCCTGGAGGTGGGCACTTGGAAACACATCTGGTGGGACTGCCGGGAAATCAAAGCCTTCTGGTCGGAACTAAAGGTGGAAATTAGGAAAATATTTCCAGAGGCTGAATTCCTGGGCGAAAAAGTTTGGCTATGCGGTATCAAAGATCAGGCAGCTAAGAAATTCAGGAAATCACAATGGAGGGGTTTCATGGGCCTACTAATACCCGCATGGGCGACAATAGCCCAAAACTGGAAAAAACAAGAGCCCCCACATATGTTCACATGGCTCCAGAAAGTATGGACACAATTGACCATGGAAAAGCTAACACACACATTACAAGGAACGAAAGAGACCTTTGCAAAGGAATGGGGAGAGATACTCGAATATCTGCAATCAGATTACATGGAGCAATGGTGCCCCCATAATATAAGAATTTCGGACATATTGAGAACATAGACTTGCACAGAAACGAAGAACTAACGAGAACCTTCCGGGGTTGGAGGGGGGTGGGAGTTAGGGGAAGTTGGGGAACAGTCAGGGGTTTACATTGTTGTAACTGAAAATATTAAATAAATCTTTAAAAAAAAAAAAACACATGGCCGACCCGTAGGGGCAATACAAATTTTTGACCGAACCATTCCTTTAAGGTGGGGATCTCTGCCCTTAGTTGGTTCATCTTGAACTTCAAAACAAAAAGGATTTACCTGGAACTCTGTTGCTGACACAGTATATTCCAAAGTCCTCTGACATAGAGGTGAAGATAGAAGTTTCCAGGGAAGAGGAACACTTACTGGAGTTGAAGGAACCCCTGTAAGTGCCAGATAATCTTCAGAGTGGAAATGTGAAGCAAAGGTCTCAACTTGTCCCTGGAGACACTGGATTGGGCCTTTCAGCAACTCTGAAGTCCAGAAGCAGCTCAGAACCATGTCTACTATATTGAGACCTCTTTGGGTCTGACTGCACTCAACTCACATCATTCCAGTACAGGACAGACAGTGCTTCTTTTGGCACTCTACAAAATTCAAACTGCTTCTCTGCTTATTGTCTCAATGCCGGCTCAAGCCAGTGAAGTGCATTGCCAATGCAACTGTGGCTTGCCACTGTGAAAGCACCCTATTTGTTGCACCCGGAGTGCCAAGTTCTCCCAACTCAACCACTGAATCGACCTCTTTGGAACCATTGACTCGACCTGTCTCGAGCAGCATCTCAATCCACATCGAAGCCTGCCATGAAGCTACCCAGAGACTGGAACAACACAACTCAATTGTCTTGGCACCAGCTTGACTACAGAAAAGTGAGAACAAGCCTGGCGCCATGTTGTCTACCACTCAAGACATAAAAATAAAGGTATTTGCAGTGGTCCTGTCTGCCTTAAAGGACCTTAGCAACTTGTAAGATCCCACTCCTTCACTTTTCAAGACACTCTCAATTACTTTTGAAATGTTCTGCTCAAATCAATTGCTTGCACCCAGAGTGCCTCTTTTGCTCGAAAAGTCTTCATGCTATGTGCTTTCTGTGTAGGAACACGTTTATAGAGGCATAATTAGTTGTGTATTGCGTAGGAATATTTGTACTTTTATATTGTTTACGCTGATGACCCCAGAGGGAGGGGGGATCTGATTTGTATTGTAAAATGTTGCCATAAAGGCTTTTGAATTTCTATATTCTTGAAGGTGAATCCCCCAATGGTATGTGAGGAGTCCGGGAACAGTATTCTATACCTATAGTATTATAAACTATGTATGCACTGTGGTACAGAATGAGAAGTCTGACCAGGGCTTTATATTTTTGGCCATAGACTTTTATTTAAGGCAAAATAGCGAACCTATCTGTCGCTAGCTAGAGGTGGTTTCCTACCTCAACAAAACAAAAACCTGTGTCTGTCAGGAAGTCTGTGATGTTCAAATAAAGGGTATAGGTTCTGTTACGAACTTCTAAACTATTCCTACCATTAAAACATAAAGTCCAAAAGCATATCCCGGGAGAATGCCTCCCTTCTCCTGGGTTGAAATGTTTATGGCTACAAGAACTACTCTCTTCTAGCATGTTGGGTGCACTCTGGCTTGAATGTCTTTTCCTCTTATGCCGCTGTGTCTCTCTCTCTTTCTCTCACCTTGGTTGCTTCCCTTAGAGTTCCTTTCAAGGGTTTCTTCCTTTTATTGAAAAGAAAGGGAGGAATGGGAAAACGGACTCTTGGGGTGATAGATGTTGAGACAGGGCTGCTTCGAGGGGCTGCCTCGATGCTGCCGAAGACACCTTCCAAAGGATGCTGGTCTCTACTTATCAGCTTTCGTTGGTTCCCTTTTCTTCTCTTGTCACTAGAAACACAAATCACTATTCAGAAGAGTTCTTATTGTAACCCAGGAGAATGACTCCCTTCTCTTGGGTAAAAATCTCTCACAATTTGTGTTTTACAAAATTCCACAAATATGAAGGGACTAGGAGAATGGCTCCTAGAGATATGGCACCAAACCAGTTGATGTGTAATTATTGTAAGTAGGAGGGTCAGTGGAAAAATGAATGTCCATTCAGACCACCAGTAAGGCCATAGATCCATGGGGAACTGGCCCAGGTAACACACAAATGCAGCCACAAGGAGGACAGATCCAGGGACCAACCGTGCCATAGGCCAGATGTCCCAGTTCCCATATCCAAACTCCAATCCTTTTATCCCGGAAACACCACAAGGGCAAGGGGCACCTCTAATTGTGTACTGACTATCAGAAGGGGAAGGGATTTTGAAGCACTGATCTTACTAATTGACCAGGACTGACCGCATGTACAGTGCTAGGTTCAGGGAATACCAGTTCTGTGTTCGGTAGATACGGGTGCAAACCGATCCACTTTACGAATTAACTTATTTTCACACGTCCCCACATCTGGGGAGACAGTAAGAGCGGTCAGGATATCGAATACCACAGTAATACACCAGGTGACGAAACCACTATCCGTCAAATTGGGCCCCATAACCAATCAACATGCATTTCCTTTATGTCACACTTCACTTGTAAACTTGCTAGAAATAGATCTGTTGTGCAAAATGAGATGCACTGTATCGCTCACTCCGGATGGGGTCTATCTAAGTGTGCCCTCATATAATGCAGAAACAATGATGGCCAAACTAAGGAAGGACATTGAAAGAGCACCAATATAAATAGCAGAGCAATGGTATCAGGATATACGAGAGTTCATCAATTCAATAGCAGGGTGTTTGTGGGCCAATTCCGTGACAATGAATTAGGATACAAACACAGCTGAACCAATAAAGATAAAAGTAGATCCTTTAAAATGGTTGCCCCATACATCCCAGTATCCCTTGAAACCTGACGCAAAGGAAAGAATCACATAAGTAATGGAGTCATTTTTGAGGCAGGGAATAATTTTTTCTGACTAGCAGAATATGTAACACTCCTATTTTTCCTGTGAAGAAACCCCAGAAGGGGTTTTATTGTTTTTTACAGGACCTACGTGCTATTAATGCTGTGGTGATACGTTCCTTTTTCTCGGTACCAAAACCAGCAACCATATTGTCATGTATTCCACCAGATGCCACACATTTTACGGTGGTTGACTTATGCTCTCCTTTCTTTTCAGTACCCCTTCAAAAGGACAGTCAGTATTTATTTGCATTTTCACATTGGGGGAGTCCAGTATATGTGGACCCATTTGCCCCAAGGTTATACAGAGTCCCCAACCATTTTCTCACAACAGTTAAAGAAAGATTTAGATGACATAAAATTACCAGGAAAATCTGAGCTCATACAATATGTTGATTTGTTATTCGCCTCTCCATTATACAAGGCATGTAAAGAAGATACTAAAGTACTATTAACAGCTTTGGCAGAGAAAGGGCATAAGGCGTTGAAAAATAAGTTACCGTTTTGCTCGTTTAGGGTGCACTGTTTGGCACATGGCATTATGAAGGGATGTTGACTTATCTCCCCATCACAGAAAGAGGCAGTTTATAATATACCAAAGCCACAGAGCATAAGCACTGTTTTATGTATTATGTTGTTCCATTGTACAGCGCTTTGGAGTAAGGCGCTTTATGAATCAATGAATACAAATAAATACAAATAAAGCAAATACAAACTTTCCTCTGGGCTGTACGGTACTGCTGGATCTCAGGATTTGCTGAGATAGCTAAACCACTACAAGATTACAGTCAATTAAACACTGTTCAATGGACACCAAAAGCGGAAGAGGCTTTCACAGGAGTAAAACGGTTATTGGCTGAAGCCCCTGCATTAGGTTTACTGCATTACAAAAAGGAATTTACCCTGTATTGCCATGAAAGAAAAGGATTTGCTTTAGCGGTCCTTACCCAGAAACATGGTATTCTTCACAGACCCGTAGCATACTACAGCAAAAAATAAGATCCAGTTGTCGCAAGAATGCCTCCTTGTCTCCAATCAGTAGCTGCAGCATCGGATAACCGTTAGAGGTCCCACATGCAGTGGTGTCAATATTTGTTACGCTCACCTGGCTCCCACAGGGGCGTCGGTCGGACCCGGACAGCTGCGATCTCCACCCACGTGATGCGTAGTGCAGCGATGACTGACTGGATCTGCCCTCCTAATCTTGTCTGCTTAACCCATAGAAATATTCTCCTGCAAGTGGAGAGATGGATTTAGCCACTTGTGGATTCAAGTGATGGCACCCCCACAGTCCTCCCCAACTAATCACCTCCGAAATGCCCTCACAGCAATCTCACCTTATATTCTTGAAAGATGAGCTCTCCATCCTGCGTGGATTTGCAGGGGCGCGTCGATTCCAGTTACTTCACTGGTTTGAAGGCTCGGGAGAGTTCCAGAGAGTATTGACTCTGAGGTTCCTGGTGAGGACCAGTAAGTATTAAGTTCATAGAGTTCAATATGTCCGATGTTCACTCTTGTTCCGCCCTTCCTTTCTTGTCTTGCAGCTGGCTCGTGAAAAGATGCTCTTGTGGCAGCTGGTGGCGCTCAGGTAAGAGTCTGTATTACCCGGCTCTGTCCGGTAAATGTTGCACAAGGAAAACGTGTTGTTTTGTCTCTCTTTACAGATGCAGCACGTGAAAATATGGAGAGTCACAAAAGGATGCCTCCGGTGGTAAATCAGGTAAGTCTATGGTGGTAAGAATTATATTTGTTGGTTCCCTCGGCTCACCTTGTGGTTTTCTTTTGTCTCCTAGTTGCCGAAGTTCGGCGAAGAAATGATGGAGGAAGCGCCGACCTGAAGGATGCTGTGAAGACTGGTGAGTATGGCGCGGCTCTGCAGCTGGAGGTGCGGTGCGTGCAGAAATGATGTTCTTTACAGGTCCGGAGAAAAGATGGATCCAGAATCTGGTGTGGAATAGAAATAAGTTTGTTTTCTAACCTTGTCCCTTTCTTTCCTCTTTGTTTTAGGAGCTCTGGATTCGAGGCGGGAGTGGCAGAAGACTGGATGCAGGCTGCAGGCACGGTGAGTGTTACGCTGCTGGATGCAGAATAAAACGAAGCATGAGCTGCTGTTCAGGCGTGGTTTAAATAGCCTGCAAAGTAGTCTCAGGTAAGAAGTTCCCCAGAACCACACCTGAGTAAAAAATAGTCCCTGTAGAAAAATAGTCCCTTTCAGGCTTCATGTTGGATTGGAGTCATTTGCAGCATGGTCTGCCTGAGGTAAGTAATGATTATGAGCCTGGCACCTTAGGCGCCAGGACTGATTCCTACTATGAGCCTGGCGCCTAAGGCGCCAGGACTGAACCCAAATAGCCCCTAGCCGGGGCTGCTGAGGTTTTATTAAATGTCTAGATGAATGTGCACAATCCGGGAAGGTTATTCTCTTCTCTCGCCAATCAATACAAGGATTATGTGTTTCCAACCAAGGTATCCCCAGTATTATTTGGAACTGCAGGGCTTTGATTAAATCAAACACAATTGTCTCTCGATGCCCATCCTGACCCAATAGTGTCATCTCTGCGGTGGAATGAGTTACAGGCCCAGAGGCAATTTCAGTTCCATCGACTGTGGTGATGACATCCAAAGTGGTCTTTTTGCAGAGAGATAGATTCATCCTAGAAGCCAACTCGTGGTCCACATAGTTTCCTATGGCCCCGCTATCAATGTATGCCCTCACTGCATGCATACGTGATGGCTGCCTTGGATTATAAGGACCATTGGTATGATGAAGTGCGAGGTCTGAGTATCCTTCTTCAAGCTCGGCAAGCGGACCTCTATGCTTGTCGGGCGTGGTCGTTTCCCGAATCAGGCTCTGTTTGATTTTTATCAGCAACTCCGACTACTTTTATAGATTTTTTATAGGGCAATCCCGTAGAAAATGTCCTGAGGCCCCACAGTACAGACACAATTGCATCTGCCGTCTTCTTTCTCTTTCCTTTTGAGTTAAGGGTCCCTTGACCCCCCCGATCTGCATCGGTTCTGATACATCTGCTCCTTTGAGGGTAACATTGGGTTTAACCAATACCCGATTCTCGAACTTAGCTCGTTCAGCCTTTCCATTCTTAAGTCAGTGGTCTAACTGGACCACTAAGTCTATATATTCTGCACAATCCTGAGGTGGGTTCACAACTTGGGCCAAAACGTCTTTGAGTTCACCCCGAAGTCCACGATGAAATAATGTAATTTGTTTTACCTCTGGCCATCCGGTTTCCACCACTAACCTATTGAAAGTGGCGATATAGGTTAGTAGATCCTGGTTACCTTGTCGTAATGATAAAAGTTCGTTATCCAGGGCCTGTCCCTGTGAATGTCTGGCAAATAGCCTTTCCATGCTCAATTGAAAACCTTGAAAATCCCGAAGAAGAGGGTCATCCTGGTTAACTAATGGAATTGACCAATCCGCCGCGCTGCCACTAAGATATGATAGTTCAAAGGCTACTTTGGCTTTGTCGTTCGGAAAAGCTCCAGGTCTGCATAAAAAGTGCAAGCGGGATCGGTTCATAAACACAGCAAACTTTTTTGGGTCCCCAGCAAAGCGTTTGGGTGGAGCTAAAGGAATGCTCCCTGGTAGAACCACTTGCACAGGATTGCTCGATGAAACAGGAGTTGGATTCCCCCCGAGTCCAGGTAATGGTGTTTGCCCAGCTTGGTTTTGCAGTAATTGTCTAGCAAGAGCATCAGTGCGCTCCTTTGACACAATCAGTTCTCTCCTGAGGGCATTAGTCCCTTGGCGCGCGGAGTGCACTTCTGCCCTAAGTTCCCCTAACAATAGGGCTAGTTGGTCGGTTTCTGAGGTTTCCATAACGCCCGGGTGGGGATTTGTAGATAGGCTTCGTGTTCTGTTACGCTCACCTGGCTCCCAGAGGGGCGTCGGTCGGGCCCGGACAGCTGCAGTCTCCACCCACGTGATGCGTAGTGCAGCGATGACTGACTGGATCTGCCCTCCTAATCGTGTCTGCTTAACCCATAGAAATATTCTCCTGCAAGTGGAGAGATGGATTTAGCCACTTGTGGATTCAAGTGATGGCACCCCCACAGTCCTCCCCAACTAATCACCTCCGACATGCCCTCACAGCAATCTCACCTTATATTCTTGAAAGATGAGCTCTCCATCCTGCGTGGATTTGCAGGGGCGCGTCGATTCCAGTTACTTCACTGGTTTGAAGGCTCGGGAGAGTTCCGGAGAGTATTGACTCTGAGGTTCCTGGTGAGGACCAGTAAGTATTAAGTTCATAGAGTTCAATATGTCCGATGTTCACTCTTGTCCCCCTTCCTTTCTTGTCTTGCAGCTGGCTCGTGAAAAGATGCTCTTGTGGCAGCTGGTGGCGCTCAGGTAAGACTCTGTATTACCCGGCTCTGTCCGGTAAATGTTGCATGAGGAAAACGTGTTGTTTTGTCTCTCTTTACAGATGCGGCACGTGAAAATATGCAGAGTCACAAAAGGATGCCTCCGGTGGTAAATCAGGTAAGCCTATGGTGGTAAGAATTATATTTGTTGGTTCCCTCGGCTCACCTTGTGGTTTTCTTTTGTTTCCTAGGTGCCGAAGTTCGGCGAAGAAATGATGGAGGCAGCGCCGACCCAAAGGATGCTGTGAAGACTGGTGAGTATGGCGCGGCTCTGCAGCTGGAGGTGCGGCGCGTGCAGAAATTATGTTCTTTGCAGGTCCGGAAAAAAAAGATGGATCCAGAATCTGGTGTGGAATAGAAATACGTTTGTTTTCTTACCTTGTCCCTTTCTTTCCTCTTTGTTTTAGGAGCTCCGGATTCGAGGCGGGCGTGGCAGAAGACTGGATGCAGGCTGCAGGCACGGTGAGTGTTACGCTGCTGGATGCAGAATAACACGAAGCATGAGATGCTGTTCAGGAGTGGTTTAAATAGCCTGCAAAGTAGTCCCAGGTAAGAAGTTCCCCAGAACCACACCCGAGTAAAAAATAGTCCCTGTAGAAAAATAGTCCCTTTCAGGCTTCATGTTGGATTGGAGTCATTTGCAGCATGGTCTGCCTGAGGTAAGTAATGATTATGAGCCTGGCGCCTTAGGCGCCAGGACTGATTCCTACTATGAGCCTGGCGCCTAAGGCGCCAGGACTGAACCCAGATAGCCCCTAGCCGGGGCTGCTGAGGTTTTATTAAATGTCTAGATGCCTGCTACCGGGGCTGATGGGCTTGGTCCGGATGCCTGGGGGTAGGCATCATGACAATATTATTGAAAACAAAAACCCAGCATATGTCAGTTTCAAGGGCCAGCAAATATGAAAATCTGCTGTTAAATTTGCCAAATACACTCTGACTCAATGTTCGGTTTTAAACCCAGCATCATTATTGCCAACTCCATTGGAGGGGGAGCCACACAATTGTACACCCCAAGACTGTGTTTCGGTGACCGATTATTTGGTAATGCCACGGGAAGACCTCTCTGAAGTACAATTGCCAGACCCAGATCTCAGGTGTTTTGTTGATGGGTCGCGTTACCGAAATCAGAATAGTCAAGTGATCTCAGGTCATGCAGTATGTTCACCCAGAGAAGTAGTGGAGAGCGGGAAATTACCACAGGTGACATGAGTGCAAGTAGCGGAATTAGTGGCCCTTATGAAAGCTTGTCATAATAATATTGATACCAATTCAAGATACGCCTTTGGCATAGCCCACGACATTCATCAACTCTGGAAACAGAGAGGATTCACGACTTCTACCGGGACACCCATTAAAAGAAGTCAATATGTGTTATGTGGCGTGCTAGAGTAAGGAGTCGGACAAAGGGGTGACATGTTTACAGCAATCTTTATTTAAATAATAATGAAAAAGGCCTATCTTCCCCTATTTCTAAAAGGTTTTCCCTGTCTAACTAAAGAAGAACTTGGGTGTTCCGTCGTCGGGGTGGTTGTCAAATTCAAAATGTCCATCTCCGTCCAAACAAACCTACTCTAGCCCTACCACTAACAAATGATATTGACATAAACAGCTCCAGGCAAATGACTCCCTTCTCCTTTTTTTAAAAAAAACTTTCTTTTTAAACCGTTACATAACAACGACACCCACATTAGGGTGCAACAATAAAGCGCCATCCAAATTCCCCCACCCTCTCACTCCCTTCACCAATCCTCCGGGTTCTTTGATGTAGTGGATCCTCCTCGGTAGGTATTGGTAAGGGTGCCAGTCCCTGTGTTGGGGTGAGCTAGGTATCATTGTCCTGGGTGCTTCGCCTTCCCGGAGAGGATGATGTGGAATCCTCTGCATCATTGATTAAGTATGAAACAAATGGTCCCCATATGTCTGGGGGGCGTGCATGTTGGGGCAATGTCTTGATGAAGTCTGTCTCCACATCCTAACAGTAGAGAACGTCCTTACGCCAGTTTACCACTGTCGGGACTGGTCCCCGACCCCAGGACATGGCAATTCTCCTGCAAGCTAATGTCATCAGAACTCCCGCTAGTTTCCTTATTGCCGGTGATAGTTGCTTGGTCATCCTGAGTAGTGCAACCATCGGGAGGGGTTGTAGTTCTCCCACTACCGCCGATGCAGTCTGCAGGACCTGTGTCCAGAATGGGGTCAGCATGGGACAGTCCCAGGCAAGGTGGAAAAAGTCAGCTGCTGAGTCTTCGCATCTTTCATACGCCGCTGATGATTCTGGTTGCTGTAGGCACTTTTTAGCAGGGGTGAAGTATGACTGGTGCAGGAAATGAAAATGAATTTGCTTGAGGCGTGAGTTCAGCGCACATTTTTGTGTTTACCTTTGGATGTATGTCCATTCCTCGTCTTGAATTAATGCATGGAGGGACCATTCCCATCTTGTTTTCGTGCGTGTGTTGACAGGTACTGTGTCGGTTAATAGAGATTTGTAAATATATGAGACTAATCTGCCCTCGCCCTGTGCCTGGATCACATTATGTAATAATTACCATGTTGGTGGTTGTTGTGGGAATGTAGGGAAAAGTTCTTGGAGGGTGTATCGGAGTCTGAATTATAGGAGAGTGTCTAGGGAAGTGTTGCTCCCTCTCTCAGTTGCTTGTTGGGGTGTTATAAATGTTCTTCCGCTGAATAGATCCCCCAACTGTTTATCTGGAGTTTCTCAACCCATTGATGAAAGACCCTTTCCGATGTCAGGGGGATCCCTGGTATGAGTTTTGGGAGGAGGGGTGAGAATCTAACCTGAATGTTGTATTTTTGAGCCATCCTCTTCCAGATCCCATAGGTGGCGAGGACCACGTTCAGTGTGGTGTGGGGTACTGGGAGTTGACTGATAATGATAATGACAACTCTCAATAGATTGGGTGTCGGTAGGGCATGTTCTATTTGAACGTGTGGTCTGACGAAGTGTGTGGTATACCAATAGCTGAGAAATTGCACCTGGGTTGCTCAGTAATATTGTTCCCGATCGGGAAGAGCGAGGCCTCCACTGGATACTGGTAGTATTAGCATCGAATGAGCCACCCTCGCTGGTTTGTCCAGCCAAAATAATTCAAGGACTAGACTTTTAATTCTCTTCAGGAAGGATTGTGGTATTAGAATAGGTATGTTGTCAAATAGATACAGTAGTTTCGGGAGAATCACCATCCTTACCATTGAGGCCCTCCCCCATAAGGTCAATGGGAGCGTCTTCCATCGGGTTACCTCCTCCTGCAGTGTCCTCACTACTGCCTCGTAGTTATCACTAAATATGTCCTGGTAATTTAGTAACATCAGTATCCCCAAGTATCGTACATGTGAGTTCTCCCATGCGAAATGATAGTCGTCTGCAAATGCTCTAGTGGCTGGAGTCAGCGGGAATATGATTGATTTGGTATGATTGATTTTCAGGCCAGATACTGCGCTGAATTTGATTACTTCTCTCATGATCGGGTTTTGGTTTTCAGTGGGGTCATGAATAGAGGGATATTATTAGCTTGTGTGGACCAATGGTAAGACCTCTATGGAGTTGTTGGTATCGCAAATTCGACGCAAGGGGTTCCTTTATTAGTGCAAATATTACTGCTGAAAGCGGGTAACCTTGTCTGGTGCCCCATTGTAGGTTAATAGGGGCAGACTTTGTTGAACCCAAAACAATGGGGGCTTGGGGGTTGGTGTACAGCAAGGAGATTAGGTTGATGAAATGGGCCCCTAGGCCTAGTTGAGTGAGCACTGTGAAGAGGAAAGGCCACTCGACAGAGTCAAAGGCCTTCTCTGCGTCGAGTAGAACTGCGACGGCCTGGTGGGTAGGGTCAAGCGCCTCGATGATTCCGAACAGCCTTCTAATGCCGAAAGTTGTGTTGCGTCCAGGCACAAATCCAGCCTGGCTCTGCAAGCACCAAACCCGGCATCAAGGGGAGCAGCCTACTCGCCAGTATTTTTGCTAGGATCTTATTATCGAGATTGAGTAGAGAGATAGGTCTATATGATGCACATTCTTCGGGAGGTTTGCCTGTTTTGTGTAATAGAATTATATTGGCTTCACAGAGGGTCTGTGGAAGGGACCCGATTTTTAGCGCCTCATTGTACACCTCCGCAAGGAGGGGAGCCAAAGTGCTTGCGAAGGCTTTGTAAAATTCCCCCGTTAGGCCGTCAGGCCCAGGGGCTTTGGTGTTTGGCAGGGTTTTGATGGCTTCTATGATCTCTTCTGTCGTGACATGTTCGTTAAGGGGTTCACGTATTTCCCTCTCTAACCAATAGAGTTCCGTGTTTTCCAGGTACCTGCGTAAGGAGTCACAGTTGGAGTTGTGTTTTGAAGTGTACAGTTGTTGATAGAAAATTCTGAATTCTTCCACAATTTCTTCTTCTGTATGTACTATCGTGCCTGGTTTAGTGCGCACCCTTTCCACCATCGTCGGCTTCTTGTCAGCATTTATCAGTTTCACAAGGAGGGCTCCTGGTTTTTGGCCTTCCCCATATTGATGGATCTGTCGACCTCGACCTAGGAATTTTAGTTCACGCTCTGCATGGCACTGAATGTCAGTAGTTCCTCTTTGAGTGTCGCTTGGGTGCGTGGATCGTTTGTAGTGGAGCACTGGAACTCAAGACTTTTCAATCGCTCTTAACTAGCGGCTAATTCATGTCTAATCAGTTTAAGGATACCATTCTCTTTAGCCAGGCATACCCCTCTGATGAAGCACTTTAGTGTTCGAAGAAACTGTGCCCTGGTTTATGTCTATAAACGTTGTAATCTCGTCCTGCAGCTCGGATGCAAACACCTGGTCCAGCAATGAACCTGGCTTAAATTACCATTGTAGCAGGCTCGTTTTGGTGACAAAGGGATTGCAGTTGAGGGTCACAGCAGCATGTTCTGGGAAAGCTTTAGGGAGAATTTGGCACGGTCCCCAAAAGAAGGGGCTTCTCGAGGAGACCAACAGGTAGTCAATCCGGGAGCTTGTATTGTGTACTGCCGAGTGGAAGGTATAGTCGCGCTTCTCCCAGTTACTATGTCTCCATACGTCCACAAGATCGTAGGCTCTACACATTTCTTGCACCTGGAGGCTGGCTTTGGGTATTGGCATAGCTGTGTTCCGTCACTTATCTTTCGAGGGGTCTAAAGTAGTGTTCAGATTGCCTCCCCAGATGATCGTAGCAGAGCTTGTCTCTGCAAGGTGTGTGAGTACCCAGTCGAAATTGTTTGCTCCGTCTACATTGGGGCCGTGGGAGTTGACGAAAATAACTTCCTTGCCTGCTAGGATTCCCCTAACCAAAAGTGATCTGCCTTCGGTATCTCTTTCGGTTTTTATCAGACGAAAGCAGGCCCTACGACTGGTCAGAATAGCTACTCCTCTGGCGTATGACGAATACGAGGAGAAGTACCTAAGGCAGCCCCAATTTCAGGCCCAGTGATGTTCTTTTCCTGGGAGGAGATGCGTTTCTTGAATCATGGCCACATCCACCTCTTGTCTCTTCAAGTATTGTAGGACTTTCCTTGTTTTGGATGGGAGGTTAGCTTCTCTAATGTTCCATGTGGTGACTTTGAATTACACAACTGAGTTTCTTATTTGGGCTGATTTTGTAAGCTACGTCCTGTGGGGCTGCGAGGTCTTGTGGAGAATGAATATGGAGGGCTGCTGGTGCTCTTCTTAATGTTCTGTAGAGGTGGTTTGGTATTGTATAGCAGCATGGAGGACTGGTGGGGGCTGGACCTTACACGGGCAACCGCCAACTCGTCCATTTGGTTACCTATTCGGGGAGTGAACCGCATCGTTGCGTGTCAGTCGCCCGTTTCCCCACCCTTTAACGATAAACTAGTGAGATAACCTTTTGCTGTGCAAGGGGCACTAGGGGCTTTCCAAGCTGCGCGACCCTGGAGAACTTAGTTCCGATGTTAGTTTCAGTTAGGTTGCCGTTCTTTGTAAATGTTTTTTTCGCCGTTGACGTTGGTTGGCTATGTCGGGTTCCTCTGGTTTCTTTCTCTCTGTGCTCGTGCATGGCTTGGGTTCAGAGCGGGACATCCTGTCTGATCGAGGTATGCATTTGTTTCTTCAGGTGACTGAAAGAAATGGACTTTCCCGCCATGTTGTATTCTGAGCCGTGCCGGAAAGAGCATTGAGTAAGCGATTTGGTTATCTCTGAGCCTTTGCCTGATGGCTGTGAAGGATCTCCTCTGTGCTTGCACCGCTGGAGAGAAGTCTGGCTAGAAATTAACTCTGTCTCCATCGTGGTGTAGCTCTCCTTTTTCCCAGGCGAGTCAGGGATTCTGTGGGCTCTCCCGACGACGAATAGGCGAGAAAGAGCCTTCTGACCGAAAAAAGTGGTACATAGCTCTTCCACATAGTCTTCCATTTTTGTTTGTAGCTGGTGTTCCCTCACTCCGACAATTCTGATATTATTTCCCCTGGAGCGGCCCTCCAAATCTTAACTTCGAGCGTTAGCCGCTTTCATTTGGGTCTCCAGTTGTGTCACTCTGGCCACTAGTGCCACCGCACCATCATCTAGATTGGACACGCGTTGTACTACCTCCTTCAGGCGTTCAGTGTGGGTGTCTAGGCGATGTTGTAAGAGGTCAACTCTAGAAGAGAGGCCATCCATCTTGTTATTTAGACTCCCTATGCCTGCCTTCAGGTCCAGCAGGAGTTCCTTAATGCATGTAGAGCATGCTCCCTCGTCCATCTGGTGTGCGCTGTCCATCGGGGGCTCAGGCTCCTCCAGCAATCTGGGTGTTTTATGGGCTGATCCGGTCTCGAAGTTTATCTTCCTCTGTGATCTGTCAGTTTTCCCCATTCTATTTGTGCCGGGGTAGGTATCTCCGTACAGTGTTTGGCATCAATAGGCAGTTGTTGTGACCCCTGCTGTTATTTAGAGAGTAGGCTATCTACGCTTCGTGTAGCGACAGTTCCTGGTCAGAGTACGACACTCTGGAGAAATGATGATGGTTGCGGCGACCAGTGTTGGTTTAAATTGCCAATAATCTCTGCCTGGGGATCAGCACAGTCCGCGAGGCAGTGAAGCAAAATGCCCACACCTTCGTGCAGTGTATTTTGGCCTCTGGAGTTGTTTTTCCTTCCCTCATCCCTGTCGCCCAGTTGTGGTTTGGGTTTAAAATCGCTGATTCTTTTTGAGATGGAGTACTGTATCAGTGTCAGACTATAGGTGAAGTAACAGGCTATAGGAGTCCAGGGGCTACACTCCTGAGGCTGCCTGAATGGGCGTGCGGCGACTCCAGCTGGTGGGTATGGTGTTCTAACGCTTGTCGTAGCCACAGAATATGGCAGCGGCTGCGTGCGCCGTACCTGTTCAGCGTTGCAAGAAGTTTGGTCGGCCACGGGACTCCGCCGGCCACCCCGGGGATCGCTCTGCTGGCGCGCTGCACGGGGGCCGCTGCTTACAATCTTGGGGGCTCCCCGTCTGGTCCCGCTCCTCTCGCTGGGTCCGCCGCATCAGGCCTGGCGGCGCCACTCTCCGTTGGGGGAGTCGGAGCTATGGGGGACCTCCGTAGCTGGTCTGTCGCCTGCACTTCCCACGGCCGCAGAGTCTGATCTGGCTGCTCCTGCAGCCTTCCAGTGCGCGACACAGCCGCTGGATGTCTGCGACCGCTGCGGTCGCGGGTCTGCTCAGCAGAATAGCCGTGCCACGCGGGGGGTCCGTGCCCGGGCTTTGGTCCCTGGTTTGCCAGTGTGTTTTCTTCCACGTGAGGGCGGCCGCACCCAGCGCGACTCCACCTCACTACCGCAGGATAGGATGGGCCGGACTGCTTCCCCCAGCTTGTTCCTGGCACGGCCTTGAAGCAATCCCCGGGCGCCTAGCGGTCGGTAGGGCCCTCTGGTTGCTTCGGGTCCCAGGATCGTGGGGTGGTGTTTGTGGCCGCGGGACCTCCGATTTCACCCCAAATATTACTGTCAGACTAGGCAGCACCTTGCCAACGGAGATAGTTGCAGGGTCAGGGCGGCAGTGCACCGAAACATTCAGGATTGATCAGGATTTATTCCGGGCCGCACAAGAGTTCACATAGATGCAGCCATCTTTGTTGGCTCTCTAGCACCCTCCATGACTACCTTCTCCTGATGCAATGGGATCACCCCTAATGGTGTATTTCTATTAGTCTCTGATATTAGTTCAGGTTCTGCACTTGTAGAAAACACCAGGAGAATTACTCCCTTCTCCTGATCCCACAGTTCAACAACTGCTAACTCATCCTGGTCAACTTGATCAGCATCCAAGCTGCTGTTTAGTAATCTGTTGCCTTAGTTTCTGATTTAACACTTTGGGTGAAAGAAACAGGAAAATGACCCCCTTCTCCTGGTTCAGCTGGTTCAACCATTGGCTAACTTTGGATAGTTTCCTGCAACAGTTCTTTCCAGGCTTCTCTCAAGGCTTGTTTAAAAGTCAAACACTCCTGTTGTTTCCAACACCCATTTATTTCTCATCTTTCTTTCCCCTCTTCTTGTCGGTGAAAACCGGGGACTGTTCCCATAGTTTCCTTGATTTGTAATTGTAATAGAAATTGTTTATTTATATAGCGCCTATACACATGAAAGTGTTTCAAAGTGCTCAAGGAGGGAGGGAACAAAGGGTAGAACAATAGTCGCTCAGAGCCATTGAAATTCTGAGACAATAATAGTCTGTACAGGCAAAGTAAGTGCGTAAATACAATTAACAGTTGAGACACTGCAAATAGACCTAACAGTGATTCTGCAGTTTTACCAGTGCAATTAAGGGGGAAGACAAGGGAGAACAGACAGACGATCATCAGGTACGCTGCATTTGGGTCGCACAAGTGCATAGAGAGTCACAGGGCGGGGAAGGTCCAAGTGCACCTGGTCGGTGGAGACCAGTAGGGTTTCTTTTAGCACTCTGACACTCTTACAAGGCACTCTCTAGCCTGAATGTCTCTTTTGATGATAGAGTGTTGAGGGAGAGTACTCGCGATATGTTCTTCTCTTTCAGTCTCTTTTACACAACTGAGATGAGGAAGATCACTAATGATGTAATCTTCACACTTGATACTTCTATCCCAACTTTGGCAACGCAGAAGATTACTCCAGAGGCTTTCCTTCCTTTCAATACTTGGGATACAATTACTGAGACTAGTGAGATCACTCCCAGGGCATTCTTTCCTTTCAATATACAAAACCCAAGGTGGGAACCTCAACAATCGCTGGCGCCTTTGGGTGAGAACATACAATGAAACATAGGGTGGTGCCAGGAGAAGGAGACTATTCTGAAGAAGGAAGGCAGAAAGCTAGAAAAATCAAATCATTATTTCATTTTATTTTGCTTTGAATATGTAAAAAATAATTAAACAATTTAATCAGTTATGTTATAAAAACATCCTATGTATCACGCATCCATGCATTCATTAAATCTAAATAAATTCCTAAAACATTCAATTATTTTAAGATATTGAAGAGGAATATACAATTAATTTCCAATTCATTTCACCTACACAATTAATAATAGTTCATTCCAGACAATGTATCGACTATTGGTGCGCATAAGTGTAGATCTTCTTTAAAGCACGGGCTTCCCAGTTGATAAATAGTTTCGACTTGGCAAAATATATGTCTTCATCAGGATGGGATGAACATTAACAATTTCTAAAAACAAACAGATAAACATATTGTTAAAAATAATTAAAGCAGCTTGCTGTCTCCCCTCACTAAGTAGTACTCACAATATTATTGGATCATGGGGAAATCAATCAAATCTATCTCTCTACCCATCAGGCTCATCTATTAGCCCACAACTTAGGTCCCAATGTTGGCTGCATACCTAAATGCAGCAGAAAACCAAAACAATGCCTCAACAAATGTTGACAAACTTTCAGCAAACCATCTGGACCCTTTACTAATTTAAGGTCAATGGTATGTAGCACAAAAATCAAAATTCCTTTCATTTAGTGCCATATATCACACTTTATACTCATCCATGCTCCACATCTGTCGGGACTCAATGTAATAAAATAATCGTCATACCTGCAAACCCTGCTTGGGTTCACCTGGTAACATGTACTCCAATAGCCTGGTAACTTGTACTCCTGTGGCCTCTGGTGAACATCAGTGTAGCTCACTCTTCACATACAGGCTAGTCTAACGAAGATATAAACGTTTACTTTAATAATGAAAGACTACCCACAGGAATCTAACAGAGAAAAGCAGCACAGGATAACAATTAGCAAAAAAGTATATTTATATACCTTTGTTCGGGAATGCTAATTCACCCATGCGAGGAAACTCATACATATCAATGCGTCTCTCACGTATTCTCATTTTGGTAAGTCACGCCGCGGAACCGTTCATAACGAGCGGAAAAGGAGTGATGCAGTCTTAGCGAATCGTCGCGTGTGTGCGTTCTGTTCTCGATCTATACGGAACCAAAATAGTAGAAAATACTACCGTAAATTCCCTTTTCTCACTTTCAGAAAGGCAAA
Source organism: Ambystoma mexicanum (assembly GCF_040938575.1). NCBI lineage: Eukaryota > Metazoa > Chordata > Amphibia > Caudata > Ambystomatidae > Ambystoma > Ambystoma mexicanum. The sequence continues at coordinate 359,216,796 of NC_090933.1, read as the reverse complement.
TGCCAGCTTAATCTAAAAGGCTTACCTTACTATCAGGACCAAGAGATCGATCGCGGTAGCATCCGTTTCCAAAACAAAGCGACCAGCAAATGCTAAGGAAAACAGAGCCGTCTTTTATTTCACTTAGCCAACTAATAGACATAAAAGGCGTACTCACGTTACTGCTCAAAAGGAAGTCCAATGGCTAAAAATAGACGACGGACTATTATGGCAGAAGTCTGGGAAGGAAGAAAGTGAAAGGGAGCAGCTTCGAAATACCAAACTGCATTCCTATTTCTGAAGGGGAATACATACCCTCATATACAAAAGTATAGAAATTATATATAAAGAAAGGGAAAATAAGGAAAAACTAATAATGAATAAAACAATAGAACACCAAAACAGGAGAGAAGACAAAAGAAACACCAAGGGAAGGTTTACATAAATAAAACAACAAGGGAAGGTCTACATAAATAATACAAATATGAAGCTGACCCCTAAGGGAATCAATTCCACTATTCCTGTTGATTCAATCCCCTACTTAGACTGTTAGTGTGGTATATCCACCACTGTTCCTTCTGGGACAGACGTGCCGCCGTGTTGGCTGCATCAGTGCCGACCACTTTTTCAACAGCCCACTATTTTAGATCCTCTAGGCTATGTTTCAGCTCCAAAAAATGCATAGGCAAAGGAGCATTAAACTGCCCCGTCCTGATTTTGGATTTATGCTCACTTATATGCAATTTTACCGCTCTAGACGTCTTACCAATGTAAGCCTTTTTGCAGGGGCATATTATTGCATATATTACATTAAGGCTGAGGCAGGTGGTATGATGCCTCAATTTCCAATCCCTATAATGAATTTTGATAGTGGAGGTCGCCGAAGTGCTTGCACAGTTAAAGCAATTACCACAGGGGTAATGTCCCATAATAGGGGGCATACCCCAAGTCACAGTTAAGGTCCGTTGGCTGTCTTGCACTTGGTTTCTGTCAGCCTTAGACACCCAATTTTTGATGTTCCTGTACTCTACGGATGTCATCAGGATGGTGGAATCTTTTCCATTCAATAGCGACCAGGATATGCTTATCACCCTGGATGTGGAGTCCTTGTACTCCAACATCCCCCAGGGAGACTCCTTGGGCATTATGAGGAATGCCAATTGTTAATGGAACTCTACTCGAGGTCACACAACCGTCAGTGAGTTTCCAGCTTCCAGTCAGGCCTGCTCTGGATCAGCCTGCAAAAGACTCCTGCATCTGCTGTCAGCATCCTCCCGACTGGAGGTTTGCTTCTTCGACATTGCTTCTTGCTCCCAGGTTTGAACTTCCCGGGTCTACCAGGCTTACCGCTGCTTCGCCTCCCATTCGATCCTTTCTCTATTTTTATTTCATTTAGCTGGTTCCTCCCCAGCAGAGTGTCACAGTCCTTTGTTTGTGGCCATTGGGTATTGTTCATGCCTCCATGAGACCACCTCTTCCCAGTACCTTCTGTACTTGCCAAAGGAGTAGTTTGTATAATCTTCATCTTCCCATTACGTCTGGAAGGTGACTTGAGAGCAGACAGTATGTCCATTTTAGTCTTCCTGATCTTGGTGATGTCAATATTTAAAGGAAGAAAGGAAGGAGTATTACAATAGCATACAGTAGTGCTTTCAGATTGTTGCTCAGCAAACTTTATGGGTTTCATGGGCTCAAGGGTAAGAGAGTTAGGGAGTTCCATCACGGACTGGAAGTCCTTGTCCCCATGACTCTCCCTGTGAGGTCCTGCTTTCTGGCACACCTAAGGGGAATGTTGTGTAGTGGAATCACCTCCCTACCCTCACATGGAAGGGCTTCGCCCGGGGGGAGAAGTGACATGATCCCATGAATAATCCCAGTTAGCATTGTTAGATGCGATAATGTTGCCAGAGCGCAATGCCATCATCTAATGTGCCACCCACCAGGCATTAGATGATCCTAATAGTTGTGGAACTGATTTTGCTGATCGAATAGCCAAATTAGTTGCCAGATTAGAAGGCAGCGATGTGCACGTCATGCCGGTTGTTAGGGAGAATTCTCATAAATGGTTAATTTCCCTTACCTTCTGAGTCCCTCAGCAGCTTTGCTGGATTTCTAGGATTATTTTTTTTCATTTCACCTGGTGTGAGCCTTGTTTTCCCACTCTTACATGTGTTTTGCTATGTGTATTTCTACTTTTTGTGTGATCTTGCGCACTGGAGCCTCACCTACTCCATGCACCATATTCTTCCATGTGTGTTACACAGCACCTTCAGTGCAGTGACACAGGGTTGTCTTTTAGACTTCCCACCAACTCCATTTTCTGGGGCTGACTACTGTCCCCCAGAAAAGATACATTTGCCATTAACTTTATTTAGCCACTTTTACCACAGACTCAGTACACCCCATTTTACATGGAGTATTGGAAAGGGTTAAATCTTATCTCTTTTTGTCTGTGTTTCTTGGAGCATTGTTTCGCTCCCTTTACATCAAGACTTGGCTGGTGGCAGTGGTATCTACCCTATTTTTTATACCGCGGGTATCTTAAATAACCATGGTATTGTTTTCGGCTATCATATTAGCTTCAAACATAAACCTGCTTGACCATATATATTTTATTACGGTTCTGGCTGGGTTTATTCACCATTTCTTTTTGTAAATGTCTTTCTCGTGTTTTACTCTGCACACCAAACCAGGTATGGTCCCTTTGTTCATCGCCTTTTCGTGGGCTTCCACACAGAAGCCCTGCTTTAGGCACCTGAGAGTCTGGGTAGGCAGGATGCGTGAGAGGGGTTTTAGGACCCCTGCCATGGGTTCCCTTGGTAACCCAAGTCGCACTCCTGTTTGATTGGCTGGGTGACTGTCCCTGCCAGGACAGCCACCCTGCTGTGTGATTGACAGCCAGGCTGTATGAATGGGGTAAAACCGCATAAAAAGTAGGTCTCTGAGACTGGAAGAGCAGAGTCGCCACTGGAACGAAAGAACCAACGAGGAACTGACGGAAGAGGACCCCTACAATGACTGAACCGCCCGGTGAAGCCCTGCTCCAGGTCTGAATCTTCAGAATCCGATGACAGAGAAGATCCTCCAGGAAACCTCTTCCCTTGAGCTGGTGGGACCAACCAGTTTGCCCAAACTGCAAGCCAGGACGCCTCCTCTGGTCGAATTCGCTGTACAGAGCTACAGTGGGCCGGATAGCCAGGAAGGTCGGCCCCTGCTTGGGTTTTAAGGAGCGTACCTTTTATTAGTTGCTTATCTCTGCTGCTGGTTTCTTCCCTGGGTAGTGCAGGACCCTCCAGTCTTCCTACTTCTGATCAGTCCGACAGCCGCTTCAGGAACCGTGAGCAAATCCAGTTGTTCGTTTCGTTCAGCCGCGGTGAGAGTGTTTGAAATCTTTCTCCAATCCGAGGCCTTGTCCTTCTCTTCTCTTTGAACTACCTTTTCTACCAGCCAACCTCGTCCGGAAACCGCGCCACGAACTTTACCGCAAACTACCCCAAACTGTATTACCTTGAGCAAAAGACTTTTGAGCTATTGACTTTAAGCATTTTCTATCTGATTTTATCATTGTAGTCTCCCTTGTTCGATTGCCCTGAGTACTTACCTGTTGGTGTAATTCAATTTCTGTTAACTTTGTCTTTCCCTCCCTTTTTAATTGCTGGAGTTCCATTTTGCTCACACTTCATTTTGTGTGCTTGACTTGTCTGGAACTTATTGGGCGCTGTGTGGTGTATTAAGAGTGTGATTTCTAAACTGCTTAGAATAGTGAAATGTTATACAACTGAAGAGTGAAATAAATGTATATTCTTTTACTTGAAAACCTTGAGTCAGTGTTTGCCTGAATCATAGTAATTGCTGTCCTTTGTGTAACTATTTGATACTGCTCACTTACTCTTGAGATAAGTCTGGCTGCTCAGCCACTGCTACCACTTTAACTGTGTAGTACAGGCTTGTACCAAAGGTGAAATTGTACTGTTACTTGTAGTCTTAATTGTGTGTGGTGTTCCCAAAGGGTACTGCATATAATTCTGCTTAACACTGGTGTACAGCGGTGAGGATCAAAGTATAGTAATTACACTTAGAGTGCTGCTATTACCTTGGATATGGAAAGCCACACTTCTGATTATTTAAGAAACATGTGTAAAGAAAGGAAACTCTCTGCCAAAGGCAAAAAGTCTGAATTGATTGAAAAATGGTTAAAGAGTCCAAGTCTAGGGAGTGGGTCTGAAATGCTGTGGAAAGTATTGAGGATGATAATGTATCTGTTACTGAAGATTTGGAAGAAGTAGATGTGTCTCCTAATGTAGGTCACTCTGCTCCCTTGCCTGCTCGGCAACCTCATCCCTTGTCCACTGGGACCCCCACAGGTCCTACACTCAGTCCTGAATTCATTGCTCTAGAGAAAATGAGGCTTGAACTGGAATTCAAACGTTTAAATGCTCAAACTGAACAAAAACATCAAGAACTGAAACTCAGAGAAATGGAGTTGAATCATGAACTTGAAATGAAAAGATTGTCTCTTCAAAATGCTTCTCTCCCAGAGTCTTCTAGGTCTTCCAGTCCTAAGAGACCCCGTATGCCTAAGGAAATTCTGGGCATGTATGAGGTTAAGCTTGATATTTTGGATTGGTTGGCAATGTTTGAATATAACCATAGTATGCAAGGTTTTACAGGGAATCAGTTGCTTCCCTGGATCTTCTCTAGGCTACTCACTGTTGCATCTTATGCTGTGATGGAGTTGGGGGAGGTGGATAGGATGGATTATGAGTGTGTGAAACTAGCTTTTATTGCTAGATTTGGGAAGACCCCTTCCCAGTACCTTAAGAGGTTTAGGACCCTCAAAAAGCATGATGGTACCCTTGGGCTACCTGGGTATGTGACTGTTTGAAAAACTTAGATGGTTGGATTAAGGGTTGCAGAGTAAACACTTATGAAGGAATGAGAAATCTTGTAATGTTGGAGTCTATTTTTGATGTCTGCTCTCTTGAGCTCAGAGAGCACTTGGCTGATTCTAAGAAGATAGATCCAAAGAAGCTAGCTAAGGCTGCTGACTTGTGGGTTGCCTACATGGCTACTCACAAGGATTCTGGGGCTACTCAGAAAAAGGATGAGGGGAAACAGCCAAAGAAAGACAACAAAGAGAATTCTATTACCTCGAATCCAAAAGAGGGCCACAAACAACAACATAAGGGTAAACTACAAGGGAAACCAAATCAGGCTAGTGCACCATCTGGACCCAAACCAGTTGGAGGTCAGAACAAACGCCCATTCATCAAAAAATGTGGGAAATGTTATGTTTGTGGGTCAACTGACCATGTGAAAGGGGATCCCAGATGTAAGGGTAAACCTTCAGGGGTCCACACTGTCTCCTTAGCCTTCTCCCCAGAGGAAGAAGTCCCTATGGCAAGTGGACACTTTCACCTTCTGGCTGATGAACCCATGAGAGTCTCAGCTAGTGTTTCTTTATTGTCCCTGGGCTTGTGGGAACAACAGAATTCAGATGTCTATAATTCCATCCCAGATAATACTAAAGAGTATTATAAAGATAGTGTCCTTGTAAATGGTCAGGAGACTCCTGCCATCAGAGACACTGGAGCCAGCATAACTGTGGTGCATGAATCGTCTTTCAAGGTGGAGGACGTTGCTAGGGCACCCAAACACCTCACCAAGTTAGCTGGAGGCCCTGTGCAAATGCTTCCCCAGTTACCAGCTCTCATCCAGTGTAATGATATGACTGTCAAACTACCTGTTAGTGTGCTGAGTGAAGTGCCTGGGAGTCCTGTTGGGCAATGACCTGAAAACTCAAGCACCCCCAGGCCTCCCAGTAAGAGGGAGTAAGTATACTGTTTTGCCGCCGCATTTAGTTTAACCTGTCTATTTTCACTTGAAAAACTGCATTACGAGCTTCACCAGCGCTTAACTTAAAGGGCCTCTCTCGCTCTCCGGCAGGTCTTTTTTACTCTCTTTTTTACTGTCAATGGAACAAGCCCCTGTATATCCATGGGGAACTTATAATTTTGGAAAGGACTTAGCAACTTTGGGCACCATTTTCTCTATCAAAGATTTAACAAGAGTTACACACAGTTAGCACCCTTTCTTCATGTTCCGTATTGTTGATGCCCTTAATACACTACACTAATACAAATTTCTTTTTTTCACCAGCTGATATTATGCTTTCAAGAAAGACCTTACATCTAAAGACTTAGGATTTCACCTTTTTCCAGACCTGAAGGCAATGTCTCTACGAAGGTAGGCACTTGCCTGTATTATTTTTATACATTTAAATGATGCGACCTGCTATTTAAAACTTAGGAATACATTTTTGATCTATAGGTCTCAGAATTGAGTGCTGGCCCTTGGTCCCCCACTGGACACCTGTGCTCATGTTTGGCACCGAGGTGGCTCTGACGTCTCGAAACCCTGTCCTGAAGAATTCCCCCCACATTTATTTGGGTAAGGTTCCCCTTCGGGGCAGATCTATTCAGTAGTCTTTACAAATAATTGTTTTGGAGTAACTGTTTAGATAACTTTGACAACCTGAGATTTTCACTTGAGAATTACACAGTAAGTTATATGTTGTTTTATACTTAATTTTTTGATTTTTTTGTTTTGTCTGCCTCTCTGCAAGGATTACCATTACTTACTTTGCCACGAGGAAGGCGTTTTTCTTACATCAGCGGCCTGACAGGTGGCCCGCGGAAATGTAATTGTGATCTTTTTCTGTTGGAACTTTAACTCTCTTTCCAACACTATCTCCTGGATACCTTTCTTTTCTTTTCAACTTGAACAATGTGAAAAGTTTACGTAGGCAGACCTGTACAAGTGAATTTACACTTTTGCATAAATGAATTGAGTTGTTTTTTTAATTTTTGTTTTTGTTTTCATTCAATGTTTAACTTTGGTAAATTTGTTAACGTATACCCTGGTTTATATGTACTGAATATTTCATTGATGTTTTTTTCCGAAAAATGTTTTCAACGAAAACTAATTTTGATGCTTCTATTCATTTTTTATATGCATCCCACTGTAAATTATATGTTAGTTTGTTATCACATTTTTTCTTTGTTTTTGTGAAATACATTTTTGAAATTCATTTCTTTAAAATTGGTTTCACCTTGTGTTTGATTTCTCTCCGATTATCTCAGGTCGTTTCAAGGTGGAATGATTAGGATATCTTTTTGGATGCCATGCAAATTAAGACTATAGTCTACTAATATATTTTTTACAGCTTATGAATCTTTTTGTGTTACTCCCAGTAAGAGGAAACAGGAGCTCACTAGGTCTGCAAGGAAGAGAACCTTGAGAGGCTCTCCAGAGGAGTTGATAGAGAAAAAAACTATAACTTCCACTCCACGGGAGTTGCTCACTGCTATTTCTAAGAAAACAGAGGCAAAGGGGAAACCCAAGACCTCCAGGAAAAAGACAGACAGCACCTCTGTGCTACCAACAAGGACATCACCAAGATTGGCTAAGATCACACCTGTGATCCCTCCACCTGCTGAGGCAGAGTGTGAGGTGCAACCTTGTGTGGTTGAGTCAGTTTCTGAAGAATCAGATCTGGAAGAAGACACTGTCTTAGTTGGAGATCTTGACTCTGTTGACCATCCTGAGCTGCAGTCTTTACTGTCAGAGGGTGGACCCAGCAGGGCAGACTTCAGTAAAGGACAGAAAGAGTGTCCTACTTTTGAAGGTCTTCGACAACAGGCTGCTAACCAACTTGATGGGCAAGAAGTTGAGAAGCACAGGTTAAGCTGGGAAGATTGCCTCTTCTACAGTGAACCAGCTGAGTCTACCCCTGGGGACTGCAAAAGACATGTAGTGCTCCTTGTCAACAGACTCCAGTTCCTACAGTTAGCACATGCGATACCTTTGGCTGGTCACTTGAGTTTCAAGAAGACCAAGGAAAGGCTCTCTCTTTACTTCTACTGACCTAAGATGGGTTCAGAAGTTGACAACTTCTGTAGGAGCTGTCACACGTGCCAAACCTCTGGCAAGAGTGGAGCCAAGAATGTGGCACCCCTGGTGCCTCTCCCAGTGGTGGGAGTTCCTTTTAAGAGGGTGGGCATTGACACTGCCGGTCCCCTTGACCCTCCCACATCTTCCAGGAACAGGTTTATCCTGGTTGTAGTAGACCATGCTACAAGATACCCAGAAGCTATACCTATGAAAACTGTTACAGCTCAGGCTGTGGCTAAGGCTCTTCTTGGTATTTTTACCAGGGTAGGGTTTCCTAAGGAAGTGATATCCGACAGGGGATCCAATTTTATGTCCCACTACATGCAAGCCATGTGGAAAAACTGTGGCGTCACTTACAAGTTCTCCACAGCCTACCATCCACAGGCAAATGGACTGGTAGAGAGGTTTAATCATACTATGAAGAGCATGATAGGTGCTTTAGAAGAACCCCTTAAGAAAAAGTGGGACCTTCTACTGCCATGCCTTCTCTTTGCATATAGAGAAGTCCCTCAGGAGGGAGTTGGTTACAGTCCCTTTGAGCTTCTCTATGGCCATCCAGTCAGAGGTCCATTGGCCTTGATCAAGGAGGGGTTGGAGAGTGCTCCTTCCCCCAAGACAGTCAGAGCGACTGACTATGTGATAGGTCTCCGGAGGAGAGTGTCACACATGATGGCAGAAGCAAGCAGTCAATTAAAATCAGGTCAGGCTCTGGGTAAACATTGGCATGACCAGAAGGCCAGCATGGTTGAGTTCTCTCAAGACCAGCTTGTATTAGTTATGGTGCCAACAAGGCAGAGGGTCTTGCAGGACAAATGGATAGGACCCTTCAAGGTTGTGGGCAAACTTGGAGAGGTGAACTATTTGGTGGACTTAGGCAGACCTAATGAGGCTCCCAGAGTCTTTCACACCAATCATTTAAAGGCTTATGTCTTAAGACCAGAAGTGGGAGCTTTGCTTCTAGCATCAGCTCAAGAGGAAGAGGAGACTGAACCTCTACCTGACCTCCTCAGAGGCCAACCTTTCGATGAAAACATATGAGTTAATCTCTCTTCTCAGCTGACTTCTGAACAACAGGAGGAGTGCAAAGTTCTGTTGAATCAGTTTGCCTCCATGTTTTCACTATCGCCAGGCTTGGCTCCTTTTGGCCAGCATGATATTCTCACTGGTGACTGTTTACCTGTGAAAAGCAGGGGTTATAGAATGTCAGAACATGTGAGATCCCACATCAAAGGAGAGGTCTACAAGATGCTTGATCTCGGGGTTATAGAGCCCTCTACAAGTCCATGGTCTAGTCCAGTTGTTCTAGTGCCAAAGGCAGGAGTTGAGATTCTGTGTGGACTATATAGCTCTAAATGCTGTCACTAAGACTGATGTCCATCCTTTGCCCAGGACAGATGAACTGGTGGATAGACTTCGTTCAGCCAAGTACCTCAGTACATTTGACCTAACCTCAGGCTATTGGCAAATAGCACTGACAGACCATGCCAAGGAGAAAACTGCATTCTGAACCCCAGCAGGCCTCTACCAGTATAAGGTTATGCCCTTTGGACTAAAGAATGCACCTGCTACATTTCAAAGGATGGTTAATCAGGTTCTGAATGGGATGGAGGACTTCTGCATGGCATACTTGGATGACATTGCAGTGTTCAGCCCTACATGGAAAGAACATATTGACCACCTGGGATATGTTTCACAGGCTCTTGAGCAGGCCCATCTGACCATAAAGGCAAGTTAGTGTCAAATTGGTCAGAGTAAAGTGGTCTACCTTGGTCATGAGGTAGGAGGAGGTGAAATAAGGTCATTGCCTAGCAAAGGACAAGCTGTACAAAACTGGGCCACCCCTACTACCCAAACCCAAGTGAGAGCTTTCCTAGGTCTCACTGGGTACTACAGGAATTTCACAGAGAACTATGGGACCATAGCTTCTCCCTTGAATGTAGTCCCCTCTCCAAAATTCCCTAAAAAGGTTAGATGGAATGAGGAGTGCACGCAAGCCTTTGAAACCCTGAAGAAAGCCCTTTGTCAAGCTCCAGTCCTAAGAGCTCCTGATTACCACCAACCCTTCATTGTGCAGACAGATGCCTCCAATATAGGTATAGGTGCAGTCCTTAGTCAACTGGATGAGAAAGGTAGGGAACTCCCCATTTGCTTCATCAGTAGGAAACTGAAGGAACCAGAGACAAGGTGGGCAACCTGTTACGGTCACCTGGCTCCCACAGGGGCGTCGGTTGGACCTGGACTGCTGCGGCCTCCACCCACGTGATGCCTAGTGCAGCGATGACTGACTGGATCTGCCCTCCTAATCTTGTCTGCTTGACCCGTAGAAATATTCTCCTACAAGTGGAGAGATGGATTTAGCCACTTGTGGATTCAAGAGATAGCACCCCCACTATCCTCCCCACTAATCACCTCTGAAGAGCCCTCTCAGCAATCTCACCTTATATTCTTGAAGGATGAGCTCTCCATCCTGCGAAGTACGCAGGAGCACGTTGATGACCAGTTACTTCACTGGCCTGAAGATATTGGAAGAGTAGTAGACGAATCCTGACTCCAAAAGGTCCTGGCGAAGAGCTGTAAGTATATAGTTCGTAAGAGTTCAAAATGTCTGGAATTCACTCCTGTCCAATTCCTCTTTTTATCTTGCAGCTTTGACCAAATAAGAAGATTAACAGCTGAAAGCGCTCCGGTAAAAGTCTGTGTTACCCAACACTGTCCCGTAAATAATGCCAAGGGTTTAACTTGCTGCCTTCTCCTTTTTTTACAGGTGTTGCATAAGAAGATGTGGTGTGCTGATGAATAATACCTCCGGCGGTAAAATCAGGTAAGCATATGGCGGCTAAAGAGATTGTCTCTGTCTGTTCTCTCTGCTCACCTTATTGTTTCTTGTCCCCCTTAGGTGCCGGGATTCGGTGATGTAAAGATGAAGACAGCGCCAGATCGAAGAGATGCTGCGTGAAACGGTGAGTATGGCGCAGCGCTGCTGCTGGCGATGCAACGCTTTTAAAACAAAGTCTTTCCTCTGGTTTGAAGATGCGGTGAATCCGGGATCTGGTAAGAAATCAGGTAATATTCGTGTTCTAACCTTTGCTTCTTTCCTTCTTTCTAGGTGCTCCAGGTTCGAGGCGGGCGTGGCAGAAGGCTGGATGCTGCTGCTGGCACAGTGAACGTTACGCTGCTGGATGCAGAATAACGCGAAGCGTGTGCTGCTCTTCGGGCGTGGTTTAAATAGCCTTCAAAGTAGTCCCAGGTAGGTATTCCTCCCCGACCACACCCGAGTAACAAAATAGTCCCTAAGGTAAAGTAGTCCCTTCCAGGCCTCACATGAGCTTGTATCTTCTTGCAGCATGGTCTGCATCAGGTAAGTGTGCACCTATGAGCCTGGCGCCATAGGCGCCAGGACTGATGTCCCATATGAGCCTGGCGCCATAGGCGCCAGACAGCCCCTAGCAGGGATTGCTGGGTTTTCTCAAGGCAACATGGTGCCTGCTGATGGCTGATGGAGGTGGTCTGGACGCCCGGGGGTATGCATCATGACAGCACTCCCGCTCAAGGCCCCTCCTATAGTCGTTCTTCCCCTTGGTCCTGGTTTGTCTGGGAAGTTCCAATGGAATCTCTTCACTAATCGAGGTGCATGAACGTGGTCACTAGGCTCCCATGACCTTTCCTGTGGCCCGTAACCTTTCCAATCGATTAAGTAAAAAAGTTTTGATTTAACCACCTTGGAGTCCAGGATGTTTTTCACCTCGAATTCAGGTTCTCCATCTATCAAGATAGGATCTGGTGGTTTGGTTAATCTTGTTCCTGGTTGAACTGGTTTTAAAAGTGAAACATGAAAGACAGGATGAATTCGCATATTGGAGGGAAATTCCAGTTTGACGGCCACCGGGTTGATAATGGCCTTAATGGTGTAAGGTCCCAAATATCTAGGATTAAAAGTCTGAGTTCCTTTCAGAGGTATGTGTTTTGTAGCTAGCCAAACCTGATCTCCAATTTGGTACTGTGGAGATTCACTTCTATGTAGATCAGCATTTTTCTTGTATTTCTCTTTTGCTTGCTTCAAATGTTCTGTTGCTTCCTTGAAGGCTTGTGTAATAGTAGAATGCAAATGACTAACTGCAGGCATTTCTAAGTGCTGAGGCGAATCGAGTTCTGAGGTTCGAGGGTGATGTCCATATATGGTATAAAAGGGGCTTTGTCCGGTTCCTGAATGTACAGAGTTATTGTATGCATATTCGGAAATCCATAAAATATCTTTCCAATTACTTTCAGTCTGGTGAAGCATGCAACGTAGGTACTGTTCAAGGGTCTGGTTGGTCCTCTCCGTCTGACCATCGGTCTGGGGATGGTGACTGGTTGATAACCTTGCGTCGATTTGCACCAATTGCCAACATTTCTTCCAAAAATGTGAAATTAATTGACTACCTCGGTCAGAGACCAATACGGAAGGAAACCCGTGTATTCGAACAATGTTTTCGAGGAATTCCTTGGCCAGAATTGAAGCAGAAGGTAATCCCTTCAAAGGAATAAAGTGGGCCATCTTGGAAAAAAGATCCACGATAACTAGAATGGTGTTAAATCCATTACATGGAGGTAGATCAGTAATAAAGTCTAAAGACAAGGTGTGCCATGGTGTAGGTGGACTATCCAAAGGTTGTAAAAGGCCAGCTGGTTTTTTCTTCTAACTTTTTTTTTGGGCGCAAATGCCACAAGACATCACAAATGACTTTATATCTTTTCGCCAGGTGGGCCACCAGAATTGTCTCTTAATTTTAGCTTCGGTTTTTGCGATTCCTGGGTGACCTTCCATCAGGGTATCATGATAATTGGAGATGACAAGTTCCTGTAATTCCTTGTGTGGTAGAAATAGTCGTCCTTGATAGTAGGGTAGATCATTGATCACTGAGTAATCCGGGCCTTTCTTTACCCAGTCCTGCAGGGCTGCTGGATCGAAGAGTTGTTGGATTTTTAAATTAATTTCTTCTAGTGTCTGTAAAGTAGTTATGCCAAGAATTATTTGTTCAGAAATTATAGGCTCCGGGTTCGGATATGCTTCTTCCATTCCTATTCGGGATAAGGCATCTGTCTTGCCATTTTTACAGCCTGGTCGATAAGTGATCACAAAATCGAATTCGGCAAAGAACAATGCCCATCGAAGTTGGCGCGATGATTGGGCTTTGGCTGTTTTTAGATACTGCAAGTTCCGGTGATCGGTGATTACAGTAATGGTATGCCTGGCACCGAGAAGATAGTGTCGCCAAGCCTTAAAGGCGGATTCGATGGCTAATAACTCTTTATCGGTAACCGCATAGTTTAATTTGGGTGCCGAGAACTTTCTGGACCAAAATGCCACTGGGTGAAGTTGACCAGTTTCAGGATCCTTCTGGGACAGGACAGCTCCCATGGTTAAACTGGATGCATCAGTTTCCACTATATATGGAATCTCTGGGTGTGGATGCCTTAAAACAGGCGCAGACATGAATTTCGCTTTCAGCTCTTGGAAGGCCTTTTCAGCCTCTTCGGTCCACAAGAAGCGTTTGTTCTTTCGCAAAAGTGCTGTGATGGGATGTACAACATGTGAGAAGTCCGGAATGAATCTGAGGTAGAAATTGGCAAATCCGAGCATGCTTTGTACCCCTTTAACTGAACTAGGTAATGGCCAATTGAGAATTGCATCCACCTTTCGTGAGTCCATTTGAACTCCTTTTGGAGTCAGGATAAATCCAAGGAATTCAACTTCCGTAGCATGAAAAACACATCTTTCCAATTTTGCATATAACTTGTGCTGGCGTAGTTTCTCAAGGACTGCACGTACGTGCTTAACATGGTCTGATTCTGAGGAGGAGTACACTAGAATATCGTCTATGTATACGACAACACAGACGTCGATGAGTTCACGAAGGACATTGTTCATAAAATACTGGAAGGCTGCTTGTGCATTGCACAACCCGAAGGGCATCACCTGATACTCGAATAATCCGTACTTGGTGCAAAAGGCCGTCTTCCATTCGTCGCCTTTCTTTACACGTACCAGATGATATGCCCATCGGAGATCTAACTTAGTGTAGATACAAGCATCCTTTACTTGGTCTAGTAATTCGGGGATCAGAGGCAATGGGTACCTTTTTTTTACTGTAATCTGATTTAATGCGCGGTAGTCTATGCACGTTCTAAGGTCACCTTCCTGAGGATGCAGGAGACTTGGATGGACGAATGAAGCCATTAGCAAGGTATTGGTCCAAGTATTGTCGTAGGTGAAGATTTTCGGGTTCCGTAAGGGCGTAGATCCTACTGCATGGAGGTTGTGCACCGGGTAAGAGGTCAATTTGACAATCGTACGATCTGTGAGGTGGTAATGTATTGGCCTGTTCTTTTTGAAAAACATCCTAAAATTCTTGATACTCCTGAGGTAACTGCACGATTGGGTTGATGACTGTGGCCAGGCCTTTGTTCGGGGTTTTCTCCGGGTAACAGGTGTGTGCACAATCCGGGAAGGTTATTCTCTTCTCTCGCCATTCAATACAAGGATTATGTGTTTCCAACCATGGCATCCCCAGTATTATTTGAAACTGCGGGGCTTTGATTAAATCAAACGCAATAATCTCTCGATGCCCATCTTGACCCAACAGTGTCATCTCTGTAGTGGAATGAGTTACAGGCCCAGAGGCAATTTCAGTTCCATCGACTGTGGTGATGACATCCGAAGTGGTCTTTTTGCAAAGAGGTAGATTCATCCTTGAAGCCAATTCGTGGCCCATATAGTTCCCTATGGCCCCGCTATCAATGTATGCCCTTACTGCGTGCATACGTGAGGATTGTCTAGGATCAATTAGGACCATTGGTATGATCAGATGCAAGGTCTGAGTGTCCTTCTTTAAGCTCGGCAGGCGGAGCTCTACGCTTGTCGGGTGTGGTCGTTTTCCGAATCAGGCTCTTTTGGGCTTTTATCAGCAACTCCTACCACCTTCTTGAGTGGTTTTATAGGGCAATCCCGTAGAAAATGTCCTGAGGTTCCAAGGTACAGACACGATTGCATCTGTCTTCTTCTTTCCCTTTCCTTTTGAGTTAAGGGTCCTTTGACCCCCCCCGATTTGCATAGGTTCTGATGCATCTGTTCCTCTGGGGGCAACGTTGGATTTAACCAATACCCGATTTTCGAACTTAGCTCGATCAGCCTTTCTATTCTGGAGTCGATGATCCAGCTGGACCACTAAGTCTATAAACTCTGCGCAATCCTGAGGTGGGTTCACAACTTGAACCAAGACGTCTTTAAGTTCTCCCCGAAGTCCACGATGAAACAATGTAATTCGTTTTTCCTCAGGCCATCCGGTTTCCACCACCAATCCATTGAAGGTTGCGATATAGGTTAGCAGATCCTGGTTACCCTGTTGTAAGGATAAGAGTTCGTTATCCAGGGCTTGTCCCTGTGAATGTCTGGCGAATAGTCTTTCCATGCTCATTTGAAAACCCTGAAAATCCTGTAGAAGAGGGTCATCCTGGTTGACTAGCGGAATGGACCAATCCGCTGCGCTGCCACTAAGATATGATAATACAATGGCTACTTTAGCTTGGTCGTTTGGAAAGGCTCCCGGTCTGCATAAAAAGTGCAAGCGGCATTGGTTCATGAACACGGCGAACCTCTTGGGGTCCCCAGCAAAGCGTTCGGGTGGAGCTAATAGAATATTTCCTGGTAAAATAACTTGCACAGGATTGCTTGATGAAACTGGGGATGGATTCCCCCCAAACCCAGGTAGGGGTGTTTGTCCAGCTTGGTTTTGCAGCAGTTGTCTAGCGAGATCATCTGTGCGCTCCTTCGATACAATTAGTTCTCTTCTGAGGGCATTAGTCTCTTGGTGAGTGGAGTGCACTTCCGCCCTAAGTTCCCCCAATAGTTGGGCCAGTTGGTCGGTTTCTGAGGTTTCTATAACGCCCGGGTGGGGATTTGTAGATAGGCTTCGCATTATGTTAGGCTCACCTGGCTCCCACAGGGGCGTCGGTCAGACCCGAACTGCTGCGGGCTCCACCCACGTGATGCGTAGTGCAGCGATGACTGACTGGATCTGCCCTCCTAATCTTGTCTGCTTGACTCGTAGAAATATTCTCCTACAAGTGGAGAGATGGATTTAGCCACTTGGGGATTCAAGAGATAGCACCCCCACTGTCCTCCCCACTAATCACCTCTGAAGTGCCCTCTCAGCAATCTCAGCTTATATTCTTGAAGGATGAGCTCTCCATCCTGCGAAGTACGCAGGGGCGCATTGATGACCAGTTACTTCCCTGGCCTGAAGATATTGGAAGAGTTGTAGACGAATCCTGACTCCAAAAGGTCCTGGTGAAGAGCCGTAAGTATATAGTTCGTAAGAGTTCAAAATGTCTGGAATTCACTCCTGTCCAATTCCTCTTTTATCTTGCAGCTTTGACCCAATAAGAAGATTGACAGCTGAAAGCGTTTCGGTAAAAGTCTGTGTTACCCAACACTGTCCGGTAAATAATGCCAAGGGTTTAACTTGCTGCCTTCTCCTTTTCTTACAGGTGCGGCATAAGAAGATGTGGTGTGCTGATGAATAATACCTCCGGCGGTAAAATCAGGTAAGCATATGGCGGCTAAAGAGATTGGGCCTCATTACAAGTACTCCGGTCCGGAATTAACACTGCCGGTAAAACCATACCGGCACCGTTTCCATGTCTGCCCAATCATGACCCGCGGCCCCGGTAATAGCACCACCCTAAACCGCCACCGCGGAAATAGGGGTCCTGTTAAGTCCGTCTGCACGGAAACCCCTCCGTTACCGTCAACACGAAACACCGTGAGCATCACAACTAGTGCGGACACGGAAATACCACAAAAAGAATGGCGTAAATACCGTGATCACGGTGGCGGAACCGCCGCCACCGCGAACATGGCGTTATACACTGCCTGCTGAACTGAATCAGGGCACAGGTGCACCAAATCTGCCCAGCTGGACCTAGCAGGCCACTGGGAGCCTACAAAAGGGCCACACCCAGCCCAACACAACAGAGAACCATGCAGGCAGCAGGTCTAGTAGCACTGGGACTGGGCCTACTCAACCAACAGGCAGCACTGCACATGGTGGCAGTAATGGCGCAGAGGAGGAGGCGTAGGCGGAGGAGGCGCAGGCGGCAACCAGCCAACCCTGCAGCTATGGCAAACCCCATTGCCCAGCCAGCCCGACCCCGCCGCCAGCCAGCAATACCACGCATCAGGGCCTCACCCTGGAACCTCACCCCAGGACAGATCCACACACTATACCGGCTGGACCGTGCAACAATCCTGCACATCACTGCCATGATTGAGGACAACATCAGCAGCCTAATTGACACCGCCACCGCCACCCCCCCCTCTTGAAGGTTGTCTCAGTACTGCATTTCCTTGGCACTGGCACCTATCAACACACGGTTGGTGAGCTGCACGGCATATCACAACCCTGTTTCTCCAAAATCCTGGTACAGGTACTGGATGCCCTGTTGCGCCGTGTGTCGGAACACATAGCCCTACCCCGCACCCTCCCCGAGGTCATTGCCACCAAGTTTGCCTTCCATGCCATAGCAGGCATGCCAAATTGCATAGGCGCAGTTGACTGCACCCACGTTGAGCTGACAGTACCACGTGCAATTGAGGCGGTGTTCCGCAATAGGAAACAGTATCACTCTTTGAATGTCCAGATGGTTTGTGATGCCATGCAACTGATTACACACTGCTGCGCACGTTTCCCAGGCTCATCACATGACTCAATGGTACTGCGGAATTCCACGTTGCCACGGTACATGGAACGCTATGCCGGACAAAGCACATGGCTATTGGGTGAGTACAGCTGACGATGCTACAACCCTGTCGAAGTGGTGTGTGTGTGTCCAGGCCAATGAGCATTGTGAGTGTGCCGCTGTGACCGCACATGCATCACCCCCCTTCCATCTACCAAATACACAGCGGATGCCAAACATCATGAAGGAAGACATGACAGGGCACCACAATGTGCCCGTGCACATGCTGGCACAGCCAATCCCGTCACTGTCCCATGAACCTTGTGCCACTGCAGACACCCACCCTCAATTGAAACACTGACTCAAAAGGCACGAGAGGCGTGTAAATGAGACGACGTGTATTTACTACTTCCGTACAGTGGAGTCACTCTGCCATGTGTGGACAGCACTGCACCGTGACATGCACACAATCAAATGTCACCCGCAGGGCACAGTAAACATGCAAGTTAATGTGTAGGCCCATATCCAGTTAGCGACATACATCGTGATGCCCAAAACATACCTCCATACACTGCATGGTACATATGCATGAATGAATGATGATACAAGAATGCACAGCAGCAGATGAGGACATGATGCCACAAACACTGACATGTTCCCCCATCCACATCCCATGTAGGTGATGCGGGATATGCACTCACGCCATGGGTGATGACACCTGTACGGAGATGCCCTGATTCGCATTTACTTTTGAGTCACAGCACATTCACAGAAATGCACGAACATGGTGACGACAATTAATTGATAGTTGCACTGCAAAATAAATGATCAATGTCCACACATGTATGTTTTGATTCGAAATGGTGATGTATTGATGTAATAACAACAGGGAAGGAGGTGCATTGGTTAGGGAAGCTGTACACCCGGGACCACCCAAACGTGCCCACCCCCACCCAGACCCCATTGTTCAAACCCCCAAAACTACCTACCCCACCACCCAAACGTGCCCACCCCCACCCAGACCCCATTGTTCAAACCCCCAAAACTACCTACCCCACCACCCAAACGTGCCCACCCCCACCCAGACCCCATTGTTCAAACCCCCAAAACTACCTACCCCACCACCCAAACGTGCCCACCCCCACCCAGACCCCATTGTTCAAACCCCCAAAACTACCTACCCCACCACCCAAACGTGCCCACCCCTCTCACACCCTTGTAGTCCACATGTGTCCTGCACTGCCCCACACACATGCCATCACTTCCGTGTGCGCTTCTGTGCCTGTGCAACCTTGCCCGAGGGACCCGTTAGCCTACTCGAGCGCCTCCTTGGACTGGCAGTAGTGGAGCTGGATGGGGTGGTTGTGTTTGATTGGGCAGAATCTGGGATTGAGGGCATCCGTGCCAGATTTGCCTGTTGGCCAACCAACATGGCCTCTACAAGCCTGGAGGTGTGGTCGTTGCCCTCCCGCACATGGCGTGCAAGGGTCACTATAGTGCTCGCAAAGCATCCGATGGACCTCGACAGGTGACGCACTGAGGCGCTGTAGCTCTCCCTCTGCAGCCTGGATTCCTCTAGCTGCCTCTCCACCAGCTGGGTGAGGGTAGCCTGCTGGTCCTCCATCCGCTGAATGCGGGCATTCAGTTCGGCCATGGATGGGGTGGGCGACCTCATGGGACTCCCCAGTGATGTGGGGCTGAACTCCAGCTCATGGAAGGAGCCAAGGTCTTCCAATGTGGGCATCTCCCCATGTGGCCCCGTTTCCGAGTGTTCTTGCGGGGCACTGTTATCACTGCAGGCCACCCCCTCTGCAGTGCTGCTGCCTTCAGTGTTGTGTTGGGTGGCCATGATAGGTTCCCGTGGCACCTGTCTAGACTCAGGCAGTGTGGAGACAGTGGGGATGTCGGTGGTGGTGGTGGGCCGCACATCTGTAGTGGCTGGTAATGTGGCCAGAGGTGCAGAACTGCCGGCAGCATCCTCCTGTGTGGTGGCGGTGGCTTGTGTACTTGCCGGTGCAGATTGGCTGGCCTGTTGTGCAGTATCACTGTCACTTGAAACGGCTGTGGGGACACACAGGGCATGCAATTAGTGTTGTTGTGGTGGCAGATGGGTGCATCACATGCGTCATTAAGATTGTACATTGAATAGTGTTAGTCACATGCATCTGATTGCTGGTGTATGCATTCTGTGATATTGGTTGCCATACAGATCATGATGGGTCCTTTGGCCCACACATGCACTGCCTGGGGGGGGGGGTTGTTAATGGGTCCTTTGGCCCACACATGCACTGCCTGGGAGGGGGGGTTGTTAATGGGTCCTTTGGCCCACACATGCACTGCCTGGGGGGGGGGGGGTTGTTAATGGGTCCTTTGGCCCACACATGCACTGCCTGGGTGGGGGGGTTGTTAATGAGTCCTTTGGCCCACACATGCACTGCCTGGGGGGGGTTGTTAATGGGTCCTTTGGCCCGCACATGCACTGCCTGGGGGCGGGGTTGTTAATGGGTCCTTTGGCCCACACATGCACTGCCTGGGGGGGGGGGTTGTTAATGGGTCCTTTGGCCCAGTACTCACAACTGCATATTTTCATGTGGCATTCATGTTTGGGCACTTACCGGCATCTGCAGGTGGACTCACTCCTGCCTCAGCCTCCCCGATCCCATGGATTCCCTCTAGGTGGAGGACGCTGCTGCAACGCTCCTCCCATGCTTGCAGCCTCAGTGGGGAAGGGGGTCCTCCGCCTGTCCAACTGCTGCGTTGGCGGTGCGTGGAAATGAGGTTGCGTACCCTCAGCCTCAGGTCGTCCCACTGCTTGTGGCAGTCCTTCACGCTCCTCGCTGTCACGCCCACAGCGGTGCACTTGCGTGCAGATTCGGCCCACACCTCCTTCCTCCGCTGCTGTGTGGCACGCCGTTGGTCGGCGCTGAACAGCATCTTCGCATTTCCAACAATGTGCTCCACCAAGACGGTTAGCTCCGCCTCGCTGAAGCGCTGTTTGCGCTGCCTCTGAGCAGGAATCCTGGCAGACATGCTGGTGGTCCCTTTTGGCTTCTCAGAGTTAGGATTGTGCTTGTGCTGGCTCTGGATGGCAATGGATTGTGCTTTTATATGATGGCCGCCTCTCTGTTTCCTGTTTTGGCGATCATGGTATTTCCGGTTCCGTGTCCGTGGCGGCGGAGGCGGACACGGGTTTTGCACCACTTGTGGCTGCGTTATTTCCATTTCCGTGGGGTTTTCCGTGACGGCGGTAACAACGTTTCCGAGTCCGTGTGGTGCGCGCGACCGACAGCGTGTAATCGGACGGTTTTTCCGCAACCTTGCGGACACGGAAACCTTTTTACCGCCGTCACGGATTTTGCACGGTCCCGGACGGGCAGGTTGTAATGAGGCCCATTGTCTCTGTCTGTTCTCTCTGCTCACCTTGTTGTTTCTTGTCCCCCTTAGGTGCCAGGATTCGGTGATGTAAAGATGAAGACAGTGCCGGATCGAAGAGATGCTGCGTGGAACGGTGAGTATGGCGCGGCGCTGCTGCTGGCGATGCGCGCTTTTAAAACAAAGTCTTTCCTCCGGTTTGAAGATGCGGTGAATCCGGGATCAGGTAAGAAATCAGGTAATACTCTTGTTCTAACCATTGCTTCTTTCCTTCTTTCTAGGTGTTCCAGGTTCGAGGCGGGCGTGGCAGAAGGCTGGATGCTGCTGCTGGCACAGTGAACGTTACGCTGCTGGATGCAGAATAACGCGAAGCGTGTGCTGCTCTTCGGGCGAGGTTTAAATAGCCTCCAAAGTAGTCCCAGGTAGGTATTCCTCCCCGACCACACCCGAGTAACAAAATAGTCCCTAAGGTAAAGTAGTCCCTTCCAGGCCTCACATGAGCTTGTATCTTCTTGCAGCATGGTCTGCATCAGGTAAGTGTGCACCTATGAGCCTGGCACCTATGGCGCCAGGACTGATGTCCCATATGAGCCTGGACCATAGGCGCCAGGACTGAACCCAGACAGCCCCTAGCAGGGGTTGCTGGGTTTTCTCAAGGCAACATGATGCCTGCTCCCGGGGCTGATGGACGTGGTCTGGACGCCCGGGGGTATGCATCATGACACAACCATAGAGCGTGAATGCTTTGCCATTGTGTGGAGTTTGAAGAAGTTTAGACCATACTTGTATGGATCTACTTTTGTGATTCAAACTGACCACCAGCCCTTGAGATGGTTAATGCAAATGAAAGGGGAACCCCCAAAACTTCTAAGATGGTCACTCTGCCTGCAAGGGTTTGATTTCACCATTGAGCACAGAGCAGGATGTCACCACCAAAATGCTGATGGTCTCTCTAGGATGTTTTTAACCGACTAGAGGTAGAGATTCATCCAGGAGTGGATTAAATCCTCATGTCCCTAAGTCTGGGGGCGGGGGGGGGGGCAAGTGTTAGGGAGAATTCTCATAAATGGTTAATTTCCCTTACCTACTGAGTCCCTCAGCAGCTTATTATTTTTTTCACCTGGTAAGAGTGTGAGCCTTTTTCCCCCCACTCTTACCAAGTGTTTTGCTATGTGTATTTCTACTTTTTGTGTGATCTTGGGCACTGGAGCCTCACCTACTCCATGGCACCATATTCTTCCATGTGTGTTACAAAGCACCTTCAGTGCAGTGACACAGGGTTGTCTTTTAGACTTCCCACCGACTCCATTTTCTGGGGCTGACTACTGTCCCCCAGAAAAGATACATTTGCCATTAACTTTATTTAGTCTCTTTTACCACAGACCCAGTACAGCCCATCTTACATGGAGAGTTGGAAAGGGTTAAATCTTATCCCTTTTTGTCTGCCTCTTTTGGAGCATTGTTTCGCTCCCTTTACATCAAGACTGGTAGCAGTGGTATCTACCCTATTTTTTATACCGTGGTTATCTTAAATAACCACGGTATTGTTTTAGGCTGTCATATTAGCCTCAAACATAAACCCGCTTGACCATATATATTTTATTACGGTTCCCGCTGGGTTTATTCGCCATTTCTTTTTGTATATGTCTTTCTCGTGTTTTACTCTGCGCGCCAAACCAGGTTTGGTCCCTTTGTTCATCGCCTTTTTGCGGGCTTCCACACAGAAGCCCTCCTTTAGGCGCCTGAGAGTCTGGGTAGGCAGGATGTGAGGGAGGGGTTTTAGGACCCCTGCCATGGGTTCCCTTGGTAACCCAAGTCGCACTCCTGTTTGATTGGCTGGGTGACTGTCCTTGCCAGGACAGCCACCCTGCGGTGTGATTGACAGCCAGGCTGTATGAATGGGGGAAAACTGCATAAAAAGCAGGTCTCTGGGACTGGAATGAAAGAACCAATGAGGAACTGACCGAAGAGGCCCCCTACAACGACTGAACCGCCCGGTGAAGCCCTGCTGCAG
This sequence comes from Ambystoma mexicanum, assembly GCF_040938575.1. Classification (NCBI taxonomy): domain Eukaryota; kingdom Metazoa; phylum Chordata; class Amphibia; order Caudata; family Ambystomatidae; genus Ambystoma; species Ambystoma mexicanum. The sequence continues at coordinate 359,193,758 of NC_090933.1, read as the reverse complement.
GTCCGAATCTTCAGAATCCCACGACATAGAAGATCCTCCAGGAAACTTCTTCCCTTGAGCTGGTGGGACCAACCAGTTCACCCAAACTGCAAGCCAGGACCCCTCCCCTGGTCGAATTTGCTGTACAGAGCTACAGTGGGCCAGATAGCCAGGAAGGTCGGACCCTGCTTGGGTTTTAAGGAGTGCACCTTTTATTCGTTGCTTTGCTCTGCTGCTGGTTTCTTCCCTGGGTAGTGCAGGACCCTCCTGTCTTCCTACTTCTGATCAGTCCGACAGTCGCTTCAGGAACCGTGAGCCTACAGGAACTACCAGGAACGTCTGCCTCAGCTACAGCTCCGTCTCCGTTTTAAGGTACTGTGCAAATCCGGTATTTCGTTTCGTTCAGCCGCGGTGAAAGTGTTTGAAATCTTTCTCCAATCCGAGGGCTTGTCTTTCTCTTCTCTTTGAACTACCTTTTCTACCAACCAATCTCGTCCGGAAACCGTGCCACGAACTTTACCGCGAACTACCCTGAACTGTATTATCTTGAGCAAAAGACTTTTGACCTATTGACTTTGGCCCTAAGCCTTTTCTATCTGATTTTATCATTGTAGTCTCTCTTGTTCGAATGCCCTGAGTTGGTGTAATTCAATTTCAGTTAACTTTGTCTTTCCCTCCCTTTTTAATTGCTGGAGTGCCATTTTGCTCCCACTTCATTTTGTGAGCTTAACTTGTCTGGAACTTATAGGGAGTTGTGTGGTGTATTAAGAGTTGATTTGTAAAATGCTTAGAATAGTGAAATGGTATACAACTGAAGAGTGAAATAGATGTATATTCTTTTACTTGAAAACCTTGAGTCAGTGTTTGCCTGAATCATAGTAATTGCTGTCTTTTGTGTAACTATTTGATACTACTCACTTACTCTTGAGATAAGTGTGGCTGCTCATCCACTGCTACCACTTTAACTGTGTAGTACAGGCTTGTACCAAAGGTGAAATTGTACTGTCACTTGTAGTCTTAATTGTGTGTGGTGTTCCCAAAGGGTACTGCATATAATTATGCCTAACACCGGTGCAAGCTGTACAGTAGGGGGCATTATATAAAACACTAGAGGACATTGCGCAAATGTAAGAGAATGCACCCACAGATGAAATAGACAAATGGATAAGAAAGGGTTGCATGAGGACTCTCTGTGGTGCGATGAACATGGTCGGTTAGTGGCTCCAAAAGTATTGTCACACCTAATAACAATGTATTATGGCCAGGCGCATACTGGTAGAGATGGTATAACAATGCTATTGGGACAATCCTGGTTTGCACCAGAAATTACAACTATGGCTCAGGAATACTGTCAAAGATTTGTGATATGCTTGCAAAATAACATGGGGAAGTGTGGAAGAGTGTACTGATTAGACCTGGGGAATACCCTCCACCGTATTCCTCGTTTGTAGAGTTACAAATTGAGTTTCTCCTACTGTCGGATATATCTGTTATATCCTCTTCCACTTGTGAAGAGTCTGATTCCCTGTCCTCCCCTTCCTCCTCACCTCTGATTTTCCGATGTAATGCAAGCTTCGGGTTCTCCTGAGTTCGAGTCTTCCCCTTTTTTTTGTGTAGATAAGGACGACAGTGAAAGGACGCCACAGTGACACCCAATGGGTGAACTGTGGCTACCCTCCTCAGCCGTTGAACAGTGGGGAAAAAGCCAGAGGCATAAAAAACCCCAGAAAGGTATACTTCTGCTGAAGAGATGAGTGGATCAGGCAATTCCAGGGATGGTAAACTTGGGCGTATAACCAGCAGTAGAATGGCTGAGTACCACGGGTTAAGTGTTCCGGTAGCAACAATACAATTCAGGAAGAGGAAGGCAATCCGTTGGACAGGCAGAAGTCGGTACACTAGAAGTACAAGAAAACGCCAATAGGGAAGAGGCTAGGCAATCCGTTGAACAGAAGGAGGTAAGTACACAGAATGGCAAAGCTGAAGGAAAAGGGGAAAAGGGGCGGAGAGGAAAGGAATGAAAGAAAGAAAGCCTGAGGGAAAAATAACACAAGACGGGAGGAAGGGACCGGTGGAAGACGGAAGAGGAAAAGTAGAAGGAGGAAGGACGAGGATGCGGAGGCGATAGGATAAGCTGGAAATTAAGACAGGGTGGACGGGGAGACAGGAGACGGTAAGGAGACAAAACACTGAGGAGCGAAGTGTCAGGAGTACGGCAGCGCAGGCGATCAGAGATACTGTTCGTTGCAACGCATCCGACACCGGAAGTGAGTGGCTAAAGAACCGGCGTCGGAATGCGTGGAAGAAAAAAAAGACTAGACCCGTACTCTGCGCTTCGTCGTACGTGAAGGAACCAGCAATGGAGGACGCAGCTTCCATTTAGCCCAAAGCCGCCAGGTTCCCTGAGGTGTGACACCTACTTCCAACATTTAATCAGTGGCAATACCTACTAATAATAGTGATAGTGGATGTTTTTTCAGGATGGTTGTAGGTGCACTCTTGTAGAAAGGCAGATGCAGTGATGTTCACAAATATTTTAATTCAGGAATTTGTGCCTAGATTTGGGGTTCCGGTATGCATTAACATTGATCAGGGAATTTATTTTGTTAACATTATTATCAAAACACTGTGGCCCAGTTTGAAGGTCCAGCATAATTTGCATTGCCCTCACCATCCTTAATCAGCCACGGCAGTTGAGAGACTCAATGGAGTATTGAAAAATAAACTAGCCAAGTCATGTCAGGAAACAGGGTTAAAGTGACCGGAAGCCCTACCGCTAGTTCTGTTTAGCACACGAAGCACACCCTCCAGTAAACCACCTATTAAAAGTGAACCTGATACTTTACAGTAATCCCATGATCGATTGTTGGAATATGTTAAGACACTAACGTCCTCTGTCAGTCTTATTCACAATCAGATTCAAGCTGCTCTGCCAAGGGAACCAGACTCTCCAGATCATTCCTTACAGCCCAGCAACAGTGTCCTGATAAAGGTCCACATAGTAAGACTGCTCTAGCACCAAGGAGGAAGGGGGCCTACCTGAGCCTACTGACGTCTAACTCAGCCGTAAAAAGTTCAGGGACACCCAACATGGGTGCATGTAAGCCACTGCAAATTGGCCGTAGCTCCCGCAGTCTAACTGCTATTGACTGGCTGGTTTGTTTTTCTATATTGGCTATGCTAACGTAGTCAAATGTGAACCTGATTGAAAAATGTGACAAATGTTGTGACATCGGCAGATGTCAAGGCTTGGCCGTGGTATAAGAAATGGTGAATAGTACAGTGGCAAGGAGGAATTGGTATTGATTCAAACGGATCATGGGATTGTGTCGTAGACCTTTGGTTGGGATTTATACCACAGCCAGCCGAATGCCCAGTGAGGGTAGTACCATCTACCCAATTGGATGAATGATGAAGACTATTAGAAAGTTTTAAACTCACCAATAGAAGAACCCACAAGGAAACCCCAACCTAACCTTAGAGATAGAGATTCTACTACTCTTACTAATATACCCACTATGGTAACTAAAAACTAACAATATTGTACCCTGAACCGTCACATTTTTCTGATTTGATATATTATTGTAACTCTGTTCTCTTTGACAGGAGGAGAAATAAAATGATTTCAAAGATAATATATTGGTATTAATAGTGGACTGGGTCCAGTGTGGTGATAACACAGAGAGAACTTAGTGGCAGTGCAAGCATGGTTCCAGATGTGGTAAACCTGCCTGTGGCAATGCACCGAGTGGTGGTGCCAAGATATTGTGAGATGGAAGATCTCAGTGCTATAATAGGGAAAGAGAAGGGACAACACCTGCAGTGAGTGTTATTTATTAACCATAGTGAATGAGTGTAAAAGTACTAGATCTGTAAAGGTGTGTTCAAATGCAAGAAGCTCAGTGTTATGTTTCAAACAATCTAGAGAACCCCACGTGCACATTGATTCAGCATGTACAATCACTGGAAGTAGAAATAGAATATTTCATAAAATATACTGAAGTTTACAATCCAAAGTTATGGTATAATGCAGTATCAAACCTAGGGAGAACGGATTATAGATACATGCTATTGTATTTTTGTATTTGTATTTTATTTTTGATTTATATAGCGCCTTATGCCAAGGTGCTGTACATATGCCAGCTTACAGTATATAATTATGGGTACAGGAAAAGCAATTCTTCAGCATTAATAGGAATGAGAGGCATTACAATACCAAGAAACAAAACATTGTACATCATTTAGGATTGAAGAAGATAGCTCCTTAAGGAGGAGCGGAATAGAGAATAAGACACAATAGATCGAAGAGAAAGAGGAAGAGCATTCGAGTGAAGCAGAGCAAGTAAGGAACTAGAACAAAAGCGCGACCCAGCACAGGGAGGACGAGGAACTGATAATAGAAACTAAGATTGTGATCAAATAACACCAGAAGGGAGATAAAAAGAAACAAGAGAAATAAAGATAAATAGGAGCAAGACCATAAGAAGATTTAAAGACAATACAGATCAAATTATATTTTAGCTGAGAATGAAAGGGTAGCCAGCCAAAAGAAGATAGATCAGTAGGAGAAGAATCACGAGGAGAGAGAGAATGGAGACGACAAATTGAGGCATTGAAAATAGATTTTAAAGGAGTAAGTCGGGAAACCGAAAGGCTAAAAAGCAAAACAGAACAATAGAATAAGCATGAGAAAAAAAAGACAAAATCAGAAGGTTAGTGGCACTAAAAGTAAGTAAAGGCCGGACTTTGCGACTCTTAAAGAGATGATAGGGACAAGAGCGAGAAGTAATAGAAATATGATACGCGAAATAAAGACTTGTATCAAGATAAAGACCAAGATTCCAGGCAGTAGAGGAAATCGGAAGGTGAATAGGATGAAATAAAAGATGGGGGGAAGGAGGGGAAATGGTAGGATCTGGGAAGAAAAGAACCTCTGTTTTTGAAGCATTGAGAACAAAGTGATCAGACATCCAAGTCCTCATAGCACACAGGCAGGATGAAAGATTACTATGAATAGCAGGTGTAAAAGAGGAAAGGACAGAAAGAGCTGGGTATCCTCATCATAAAAGCGGTCACATAACTCAAAAGATGTAATAATCACATCAAGTGGGGAAGTGTAAAGAGAGAAAAGAAAAGGACCAAGAACAGAACCCTGTGGAACACCGTGAGAAAGAGGGACAGACTCGGAGCACGCACCAGCCCATGAAACAGAGTAGGTACAATTAGAGAAATATGAACAAAACCAAGATAGCAAAGATCCAGAATACCAAAGGAAGAAAGAGACTTTAGCAGTAAAGCATGAGCCACCATGTCAAAGGCAACAGAGAGATTCAAAAGAATAGCGAGCAGTAAGCAGATAGTCACAGACAGAAAGAAGAGCAGTTTCAGTTGAATGAGAAGGATGAAACCCGGACTGGAAATGGGGAAGAATAGAGTTATCAGAGACACAAGAGGATACTTGAGTATAAACAGACTGATCCAGAAGCATATAAAGATAAGGAAGAAGAGAAATTGGACGAAAGTTAGATGTAAAAGACGGATCCAAGGAAGGTTTTTTTCAGAATAGGAAGAATAGTAGCATGTTTGAATGAAAGAGAGAAAATAGAAGTACGAAGAGGGATATTGAAAAGACTATTAAGATAAGAGTCAAGAGAAGGATAGATTTTGGAGATTAGAGAAGAAGGAATAGGATAATTGGGAGAGACAGTGGGATGGGCCTGTGAAACAAGCAAATAAGTGTCAGAATTAAAAAGTTGGAGAGAAGGAGGTAATAGCCATTGATAATGGAGAAGACTAAGAAGAAAGTTGTGGGGAAGGAGGTAGGGATGAAACAATCACAGCACAACACAAAGAGTAGCCACTTTAGAAGTAAAGTAATTAGTGAAATCAGATGCAGTTAAAGTAGACTTAAGAGAGTGATCAAAAGAAGGAGGACAAAGAAGACGAGAAAGAGATTGAAAAAGGCGCATAGATTGGGTCGAAAGAAATTGCAAATGGTCAGAGTAGTAAGACCGCTTGGACGAAATTAACACTTCATCATACAAAGTATGATAAGAAGAGTATATTAGATGATCAGAGTCAGAACCTGACTTATACAATTGCCTCATTGAGCGAAGTTGTGGAGTAAGCCAGGGCTAAGAAGGTTTTTCGGGAGGGAGAAAAAGAGGAGACAGGGTATAAAGCATCAAGAGATGATGAAGTGGCAGTAGAGAGACCAGAGGGTGCTTCAACCACTGGAAGATTAGCAAAAGGTGGGTGAGATGGAAGGCTAGAAGTACAAGAGGATACAAACAAAGAAGTATTAAAAGCACAAAGATCCCGGTGAAGATAGACAGGAGTGGCTATAGAAGAAGAATGATATGAAATAGTCAGGAAACACAATTGAAAAAAATAAAGCTGATGGTCAGAAGAGTAAAGTGGATGCACAGAAACTGCAGATGTAGACAAAGAGGAAGTAAGAATTAGATCTAGATAAGATCCGGAAACATGAGAAAGAGAAGTAGGGAGAGCTGAAAGATGTTAAGAGTCAAGAATAGCTAAACATGGAATTGAAGCATGAGTGGAAGAAAGGTGAAGATTAAAATCACCCGATAATATAAATGCACTAGAACACAGTAAAATGACGCTAAGTAGTGTGTCAATGTCGTTGCCAAAGGTGGTCACAGGACCAGGAGGACCATAAAGTATTGAAAGCAACAGTAGCAATAGTTTGGTTTTTGGTTCCGTTGTCTGCCTTCCAGGTGGCCACCCATTATCATAATTGTACTCGGGGTGCTGGTATCCAATTAATGCAGCAACAAGGAGATTTTAGAAGGATGGCAGAAAAGGCAAGTATTGGACAAAAAGTGGAGTGAGGCTAATACTGCACTGCAACATAGGGGACAGACAAGGGTTCATATCTGGGGCAGAGCTTACAGGCAGCAAGGCACGAATTGGTGAGCTCCATGTCATAGGGACCTTGAGTAAGCTTACTCAGGGGGCCCTCCAAAAGATGATTGATGGCGTGCTAGAAGCTGGATGTAATCTGGAAATGGAGATGGCATGCAGAGAGGTGGTAGATTATCTGTACAATCAATTGGTATTGATTCAGGAAGATGTGCAACATAACAGTTGGCCCAGACTGCTGAAGAATGATTCTGGCATACCAGAGCACTTGTGGCAGTGGAGGAACATCTGCAAATACAGCAGCTGGTACTGCGAGGACAAAGGAATCTAAGTGATTTGCCTGCGGTAAATCGTTCGCATGAGAAAGGTCCGAACTACCAAGATTTTGCACCTTTCTCATGCAAACACACATACATTCTCACACCCACACACACAACACACCCATAACACCCCTCCACCCACACCCTCAGCACACCTCCACCCACACCCCCAACATAAACAAACCCCACTTACCTTCATCTTCACGCTGGGTTCCTGCAGCGCCAGTTCCCTTTCACTTCCGTGATCCGGAACCGGTGCTGCAGCGTCCTTTTCTTTTCTTTTTTTTAACCTTTGCTCACTATACCATAAAGTATAGTGAGTGGGGCGATGCGGGGGACAACCCTGCAGCCCCCCCTTTTTATTTTTAAACCGAAGGCTGCAGGGGTGTCCCCCGCAACCCCAGCTCACTATACCAGAAAGTATAATGAGCGGGGCGAAGCGGGGGACACCCCAGCAGCCCCTGTTTCTTTTTTTACATTTTTTTTAAAGGAAGGCTCACTATATGAAGTATAGTGAGCGGGGCGATGCAGAGGACACCCCCACAGCCCCTGTTATTTTTTTTACAATGCCACCACCAAAGGATCGAACTTTTGGTGTTCGCACCTTTGGTGGTACCATTTTTAGAACTTTTGGTCTTTGCGACCATTTTTTTTACGGTAAATTCATCCTAGACCAGGACAAAGCATGCTTGTTCGCCACTCACAGGCCAATATAGAGACAAGGGGCGCTGGCCGGCAGGATCACTCCTGGTCTGTTGCAGGGTGCACCTGAGAATGGGTGACACACCATGAAATATGGGAAATAAAGCTACCCAACAATGCATCATGACATCTTCCCTATGCCCTGAACAGACTCCCGATTTGTGGTTTAGCATTGGTTCAAACAGGGAACTATGCCCTCTACAGCCACCACCACTGCAATGTTTAAGTAAATTAACTGAAGGAAAGATAGTGTTGGTCGAGGACCGGGTGGGTTGGAAGGCTGAAGGTGTTGGGTATAGTTTAATAGGAAGAAGGTTGTTTCGAGGAAAGAATCGATGTGTAGAGTTAGTGCACCACCAGAGTTTGACATACATTTTAACATTCATACTAGTACTAATAAATTTACAGTTTTTGGGCCATCTACAGAAAGAAGGAAGATAAAGGTATATGTTGAATTCTTGAAGGGATATCCAAAGTTAGTGCCACAAAGGTTTAAGGATCTGGAAAGAGTAGACAAAGCAGTACAGTGTTTGAAGTGGCTCATCGCACAGCCACAATGTGTATGAAGGGAGATACTTTGAGCGCAGTTAACAAGGAAGTATCTGAGCAACCTTACATTACCATCATAGTGTATCTCACAGTGTTTTTTCGTTTATTGGCAGAAACCGTTTGGTGCTCTACACAGTATTGTCGCTGAACAGGGGCTTTGGACATCCAGAACCAACACTCCAGCGTGACCTCTCTTCGGCCTGTCCCCAATCCCAAATCTTCTTTTGTTCTGATAGAAATGAGGCAAGAGAGTATGATATTGCAGCACGAACTAGGAAAGCTGTTAAAAAGCCATGATGATGACTGTGTGTGTTGTAGACCGAGCGCTGCAAAGGTAGATGGTTCACCTGCACAAAAGAAAACCAGGAATGGGCCATCGTAGTGATAGGTTTAAAATGGAAAACAGGTGAATTGGAGATACTACAGATCTGCTAGGTTAGTTGTCAATAAGTGCAAAAAGGGGGTCTGTTAACACTGATGACCCCTGAGAGAGGGGGGGATCTGATTTGTACTGTAAAATGTTGCCATGAAGGTGTTTGGATTTCTATGATCATGATGGGTAAATAAACCAAGGTAATGGAGGAGTCTGGTAACTGCATTCTATACCTTTACTAATATGAACTGTTTTGTGAGGAAACAAAGTTGCAATGTTTTAAAAATTAGCCATTTTAATTGAAACAAAACAGGGTTGGGATAAAGGCCTATCTGTCCCCATCCTCACAAGAGTGTCACTGCCTGTGAAACTAAAACTAAAGCAAGCTGACCTTGTGTCCAAAAGGCCCTCACACTAACATACACAAGCACAAGATCCAAGGTAAATGTACCTGTTTCCAACCCAACAACAATGTGCACACAGCCAAATGTCTAATCCCATCAAAGTACTCCTTGTGCTGGATGTTGATTCCCTTTGCCTGAACTATTTCAGGAAAACTCTTCAAAATGTTTTGTTCCAACAAGTGAAGTCAATGAAAATGTCTTTTTCACAAAATACTTTCTTAAAATTGACAAAGCAAATGTCTCTTCTATAGAATACTTTTCTCAGGATGGCAAAGCAGATGTCTTTTCTATAGAACACATTTTTCAAGATGGCAAAACAAATGTCTTTTCTATAGAACACTTTCCTCAGGATGGCAAAGTAAAGGTCTTTTCTACAGGACACTTTTCTCAGGATGGCAAAACAAAGGTATTTTTAACTTCAACACCTGCTTCAAATGATGCTTTCCTGGTATACACACCTGCCAGGAATTTCTCAACTGAATCTCTAGATTTCCTGATGTACTTCCCTGCTAGGCATCTTTCATTTGATCGTTTCCTTTTCTCCACCTTATGAATTCCTGGTGTACTCCCCTGCCAGTAATCTCTTTCCACAAAGGTCTCACTGCCTGATGCATATCTTTCACCAGGTATTTTCTATAATGTTCACATTCATTTAAAGTATAACACAGTTGCACTTCTTCACTGTTTATAGCTTGTTGACTCCAGGTAGCACTTGTTCCAACTTCCCCCTTATTGATATCCCACATATGGAGGTTTGTTCAAGTTCTGTCTGTTACTTTTCCTCTTAGTGTCTTTTGTCTTTGGCAATGCTTGTTCCAGGTTTCCTCAAACTGACATCTCATTTAAGGAGAATTGTACAACTTGTGCCCTTTTATTTCTTCTTTAGTGTCTCTTGGCTTATGGCAATGCAGGTTTCAAGTTTCCCCAAACTGACATCTCATCAGGAGAATTGCACCCTTTTTGCCCTTGTCATTCGATTCTACTTGGTCAATATTCAAAATTACTCCCCAAGTATTTATTAACATGATGGCACGTTCGGACCCCCAACTCCTCTGGGTTGACTCACCGGTGTAACATGTAGTTGCGGCGAAGAGTTTTCGTCGGGCATGCTTCCCCAGCTAGGCAGAGTTTCTCCTGGTTCCCGCGTTAGCTTTTCACTCCTTCACCGAAAAAAACCATTGCCACTCCAGGTCACCCGCTATGACTTCACAGGAGTTCCTCTCCTCTGGTACGCTACCCCTCCAGGCGGTTGCCTGTAAGCATCTTCTTCCTGTACGGCTCACCTCCATGAATCTGCCTCCACCTCTGTGTTCGCTTCCCGCTCTGCACTCTCTGTTGCTCTCCTGTCCTTCTCTAACTTGCAGGTGATTTTCAAGGTTAAATGTTCCATGCAGCCGATTTTGAACCGGACAACTAGACTGCACGTTGTACTTGGTATCACTTTTATTTCATAGTGACTCTTTACTCCTCTTTTTCATCTCAGTACCTGAGGCTTTCTAGAATTTGGAGTCCCAAGGGTTTTTAGACTCTTTTAAGTTGCTGCGTTGGAAATCTTTGTTTAACCATCATAAACATAGTTATGTTATGTTATAAGTATTTGTAAAGCACAACATACACCAGCTGGGTAATAAGGGCACTAAGGCAAAAACTGTGAACGAAGCGGTGACACATCAGAAAAAGGTGAATTTACGCAGGCAGTCCTGACGAAAACAAATAAGTCTTCAGCAATCGTCTGAATGCAAGATTATCCTGAGTACCACAACCACAAAGGGGGAGAGGTAGTGTATTCCAAATTCGAGTTGCGCAGACCGAAAAGAACGATCCCCTACTCGGGAGGGTCTGACCTGGGGGATGAAGATGCACAGCCTAGTGGCAGAACGTAGTGAGCGTGAGGGGACATAACAAAATAATTTTTCCTGCAGGTATTCCACGCCAGTCCTATAAAAGACTTGATGCACAATGCAAAGGGCCTTGACGTTTACCCTACTGGCATCTGGCAGCCAGTGTAAAGATTCAAGGGTAGCAGAAGCAGAAGTGAGGTGCAGAGTTCTGAAGAACTTGGAGACGATGAGCAAGATAGAGGGAATTGCAATAATCAAGCGACATCGAAATCACGGAGGAGACAACCACCGTGCGGAGAGAAAACAGCAGAAAAGGCAGAACTTTAGAAAGACCCCGTAGCTTGAAGTGCACGGATTGGCAGACCACACTCACTTGGGGCAACAGAGAAAGGGAAGCAGACAACTTTACACCCACATTTTTATGAATCAGGGCGGGAGAAGGCAGGGGGCCAAGCCCCATAGGCTAAAAATCATCAGACCATGGCGAGGAATCAGATGGAGCCCCAACAAGGAGCACCTATGTCTTATCACCATTAAGCCAAATCTAGTTTTGGTCCATCCAAGTATAAATCGCAGAGAGGCAGCAGCGTCAGCGGGCGGCTGTATCAGGTGGGACAAAGTCCAGCCGGAATCAGTAGTCCGTGTAAGAATAACAACAAAACCCAAACGAGTGGATAAGAGTGATGAGAGGGACATTAGATGTCAAATGTGTTTATAGGTGTTATGTACTTCTGAAGAGTAAATAGAGTTCTGTTTGGAAAGTTTAACAAAAGAGGTTTTCAGGGTTTTAACATTGAAAGGTTCTGACTAATGGCACATGCCATCAGAGATTCTGGAATTAGGGTTTCATCTTCACTGAAAAGGGAACAACACTGCATCTCTCATGTTGGAGTTATCATTACCCCCCGATATTCATCCCCCCCCACATGGCCCTCCCTCCTGACACCACCTCCAGGGTCAGGATAAGGCAGCGGCTGCCTTTCGCTGACCATGCAGGAGGAGACTACCACCGGGGAATCAGTGATGACCCTGCAGGATTCATCACAGTTGCACCCGAGATGTTTGTTATTTTTCTTTTTTTATTAACACAGATGATGAATAGGGATAGCCCCACCTGTTGGCTATTGGTTACACTTGCCCTGAGAGCTTCTCCTAAAACTGACATGCGCTAGAGGACTGCCAAGGCAGAGCTTTTGGAATCTCTCTGGGGCACTGGGCGAAGGCCACCTGAACTTCCATCTTGGATTGTACTGGCCTAAACCTGCATGAATCTTGCTATTGGTCCACACACAAGCACACAAGCATTCACTTCCACCTATATATGATACTCTAAAAGACACTAGACGTTATAAATACGCCTTCAATAATTGCTTCTATCTAAACACACATTTCAATTACAACATTGCCACTTTTCGGCCAGTGCACACATTTGTCATTTGGAACAAGTTCCAACCACTTATCATCACATATACATTCACTGTAGCTCCCTTGTACAATTGCGAGGTAGTGAATGTATAGTCTATGTGCAGGTCATTTAAATGTGGTCAATGGCCAGGTTGCCTTTGGTTCCTGCAGGTTTGAATTAGCAAAAAAGTAATGTTCACAGGGATTTGTTTACTCTGCTCTGAAACGTATGGGCAGTCTTCTCAGAATATATAAGTGCTGTAGAGAAATCTATGTGAAAGAAAATATGCAAATGAAGACTTTACAGTTAAAAATCAACATGTGAGCTGCAGTCTGCGCACAGCATCTGAAAAATAACACGTGCGAAGAAATATGCGATGTTAGCAGCCCATCTACAATCAGAATATATGTCCGAAGTAGCTGACAATGCCTGAGATAAATACTTCCAGTTAACAAAAAGTATCCAGCATCTTGTATTAAAATGAAAGAAAAAAAACAGTCCAATCTCGGCTGAAAAGCACAACAGTTTATAGAGGGAAAAAACGAATTAGTCCTTGCATTGTGTCTTTTTCCCTTTGCAGGACTAACATCAGCTTTGTAAACAGTAACATACATCGATATTAAAGATTAGTCTGTGATAGGGGTTCGATTGCAAATACATATTATTCTACACTGTTTAAAGTGACAATTGCAACATGGAAAATTAAATGACTTTTAAAGACTGCAATGGTGAATAAAGCCAGCAACAGGGCTTGGACAGCCAAATGGCATTTCCTCCCCCCAGCAACAGGAACCGGGTATGGCCTGCTTTCCCATGAGAAAAGCGTGAACTCTGGATTTTGAATCTCACCATAAAAACGTATCACTTTGCCTGTAGTTGGTTCTTAGGATACAGGTCTTGGTAATACAAATAAACGATTCTCTTTTAAAGCTTCCAGCTTCCACAGGGCCAAGCACATGCCTTATACATGCATTGAATTCATTCTCAGCGGTTGTCCCCTCACAAGTAATCAAATCCCCCATCAGCCAGGAGAAGGAAATTTCACACTTTTGGAGACTGGATGTCTGACACGGGGGGGGGGCACCTGATCCTAGAATCACTCAAGGTGGCAGAGCTATATAAATATGTGGCTATGAGAGGCGAAACCTCAAAGGACACTGCAGCATGGGAACCAGCATTATCAGTAGTCCTAAAAGGCCAAGATCTCAGATGCAAATTAAACAACACCAGATGTTCTGTTTTCAAGCAGGTGATGGTATGCCATTTCAGATTGTGATTCACCCCATGATAGCTAACATAAAATGCAGAAGATTACACATTGAATCATATTTTTACTTGTTTCTTTTGCACGAAAGGTCCCAGAGACCTCATTTTGAAAAAATGTCCAGGGTGAAAATCTTTATCTGCTCAATGTAAATATTGTTTTCACATTAGATTAATTATGTAAATTAGGTGAATGCGCCTATAATTGTGCAGAAATAGCACGCTCCAGTGCCAAGATCAGTCTAGCATCATTTCATGCACCTGATTGAGAAAAATCTGATGAGCTGATAAGTAACATGATCACATCCGAGGATTATGATTTTTTAGAAAGTTACAATTGTTTGATATCAAAATCGCTAAGATGGCATCTCATTAAATGGGAAGGAAACTGGGTTTAGAAGTGACTCCCATTAGACTACCCTCCTCATTAATAGACCCAATGAGTAAGAAGAGGAGAGTTTACGTGATGTCACTTTTGGAACACTGTGCAAACACATACACTGGCCAATTAGATTATAGACATTATATCTACCTCTAAAGGGAGTGGTTTTTGCTCTATAAAAGTCCAGACACTTAGATTCGACCCCATCCTGCTGACCGATGCCCACCTGTTCCTAGAGGGGAGAATTGAATCAGTCCTTAAGAGTGTGCTCACCTTTTTTCGGAGACAGCCAAAACAAATTCTTATGTTAGTATAATGTCAAGGCAAAATATAGCTCAGAGGGACAATCTATATATATATGTATATATATATAACACTGAAAACTTGTTTGTGGTGGGGTTTGTGGCAAAGCGCGGTTCCTTATACAATTCCACACTGTTTGACTAATCTGCACCAAATTTTGCATAGGGTCCTCCGGACATTACTGGCTACATGGCATTTGTATACCTCACCCGTTCCTCAGATTTCAGTACAAGTCAACATTTTTTCAGAGTTTGAGGCTTGGTGAAGCGTTGTTCCTTTTACAATTCCACACCGTTTTACCAATCTGCACCACATTTTGCATAGTTACCTGTTAGCACCCTCCAGACATTACTAGCTACATGGAATTTGGACACCCCACCCCTTTCCTTGGATTTCAGCACCTTCACACATGAGTCGGTTGCCTGAAATCGGTCGTAGATGGACCGGTCCCGACACGAGGACCAAAACTCCAGGTCCAGTCCCTAGTATGCACGGTTTCCAAGATATTTGCACCGCAATGCACTGCAACGAACTGCACCATGCCAGGATGAGGTGACAGGTGGGGAGAGAGCACAGAAGGGCCCGGTATGCAGCAACACACCAACTCTCGCCTCTTCCCAACATCTGCTCCGGGTATGTCAGCCAGCCACATGCGCCCATTCTCAGTGCAGTTTACTTGAGGGTGCAAAGCACATCAAGTGATAAGCAAATCGGAACAGCGACCTACAGGCTCAGTGTTATCATGTCTGTCTACAGAACCCGTTCGGAGAGTGGGTACTTCTGCTAGTATATTTTAAAGGGGAATAGATTAAACCCATGCCCCAGTCATTTGTAAGTACTGAGGGGTGAGGGTATATAAATAGACTGTACATCCCGAGAAGTTAGGAAATATTTCAGAAGTGCATGTGCTTCTGGCATTTTAGATGTGATGCAATAGGTTCTATGAGGTGAGTACTGAGAGATCTCCCTACTCCTTCTCTGTGTCACGATCAAACAAAGAAGAAGTGTTCTGTTAGCCAAATGGAAATCTCTGTGTATGCATACTGTAATGGTGTAGATGATTGAAACTGACAATTAGGGGTCATGTTGTAGGCTATAAACATTTATTAAAGAAATAAAAAAAACTCTCTCCCTACTTCTAAGGAGCTTGCTCTGCCTCAAACTAGGAAAACAACTGAACTCTCCAAATGTTCATCAAAATGACTGTTCTCTGTTCTCAGTCAGAAATCATCTAATCTAACACTACCACTAGAAACATAGGGCCTCATTATAAGTTTGCTGGTCCAGAAACAAGGATGCCGTTAAGCTCACCGACACCCTTGTTTCCGGATCAGCAAACTCTGAGTCTGCCAGTTGGAGCCGCTGTGCCCAACAGATCCGACCCTGCCAGGCGCAGCAGCCACAGTAGGCAGACCGGTCACAGAAGCACCGGCACTGTTAGCAATTATGCCGCATGCTTCCGTGCCCCCGGTCCCATGGAATGGGGACTTAGATTTTACTGGCTCCTCACTTCCCAGGCCGCCAGACTTGGAATCTCCCTGTGGCACCGGGAAGTCAGGCACCGGTAGAATTGTACAAGTCCAGCAGCAACCCGCCGGTAGCACTGGCAGGGTTACCGCCAGACTCGTAATGCGGCCCAAAGTCTTTTACCTAAAGTAATGTGCGTGTTTCCTTCAACAGGAGAATGACTTTCTTCTCCTGGTTTAACACTCCAGTCTTACAACAGAAGCAACTCCTTCAATATCCAGCCACAAGGGGCCAGGGGAATGGCTCCTTTCTCCAAGGTTCCACAAAGTATTCTTTAAACCTATTGCAGATAACTTGAATTAGTCTCTTTAACTTCTGCCAGGAAGTATAGAAACTCACAGCCTTATTTGGATTCCATTTAGCATTCTTATAAGTGACATCTTTTCCAGGGTTCTCTCTGCCTCTCTTGTGCATCTCTCTATTGGTTGCTTTGTCGTGATGAGGAATTTGCTCCATGAAGCACTCTGTTTTTCCAATGGCTTTTGTGGGACTACTGCGCTGAGGCTCCCAACGCCTTTTGTTTGAACAGTGATATGGGACTGACCACTGCACTGAGGGAGAGGACTCCCGATGCACTCTGCTTGCATTGGGCCTCTTCCAGGACCCCACAAGGTCTTGCTGATGTTCCCATTAACTGCGGTACCTTGGGGACACAGCTCTGGTTCTTCACAGGTTTGGTGGGCCTCTCCTCCTCCTTCTTTCTTCCTGCGCTGTTCTGTGGCAGGCTGGTGGCTTCGGCATTGTTTCTAGACCCTACGGTCCACCTTCAAGCAGTCACATCACCAGAGGAGTCGATTCCCTGCCGGATCCCAGGATGATCCAGCAAAGTCCCGTACTTCTTGTTTCCCAACTGGAGGGACACAACTGCTTCAGCTGCAGCCTTCCGAGTTTGAACTTCCTGTGCTTCGTTCGCGTACACCTGGCGTACTGGATTTGATCTCCTTATTACATTCTTGCTTTCTGCTTTATACTGTTGATTCCGCCCTGACGTAACGTCAACACCATCTTGGAAAGCCTCTTTAGCTCTCTTCATGCCTCCAGTGAGCCACCTCGTTACAGTATGTGGCTGGCTCTGCATATGGGTATTCCATATGCTTCTCGTATTCCAGTATATTGTACCGTTGTCACAGTCATGGCTTTACAATAACACATACTTCCACTATCAATAGTAGAAAAGGGTGACCACGATTGTAGGGGGTTATGTGACAGTAGGCTTTTCCCTGGGTGGATGTCCTTATCCCCAGGAGCGGAGTCCCTCCCTATGAGATGCTACCGCATATTACCATCCCTACAGGGACAATTGAGTAGCAGCCTCACATCCATAGCCCCATAGGAAAGGGCTCCCCCCTGGGGAGAAGTGACAAGACCTGGTGAATCGTCACAATATTTAAGGGAATTTACCAAACATACACTTTCCTTTTGTAAGGGATTCACATGCAGGATTGTTAAGTAGCTTGTTTCAATTGAGTCTTCTATAGCACTGTTTGAAATTCTGACATGTTCCTTGAGTAATTTGGTTTTTGACAAATGAAAGCTTTGTCCTGTGCCCTCATGCATTTTTCAATCCAAGGTCCATGTGCACCCAGGGATAACATTTATTTCACATATGGTGATGTGCATGTTTTTACAAAAGCCTATAGTTAAGTTAAATATAACATTGGAAAGTGATGTGACTAGTGTATTGATCTGTCTTCATTGCAGTTAATCTAGACATTGGAATTTCATAGATGCATAATTTGTTTTTATTTAAATTGATTCAATTAATTATATTTATTAAATAATAGACCTTCTATGCAACCCTGTGTATTTCTTGACCCGAAAGGAGAGAGAGGTTGTAGGGAATCAATATTGTTAAATTATGGGCCTTAGGTTAATAAAAATAACTTTTATTAAATAATGAAAAATGTGCGTGCTTGATTTGGAGTAGGTGGAAATTTCCCCAAACTAGTTGTCATCCAATTTGAACATCCTACACTGCAGCTTTGCTTTGCTAAACATGAGTGTGATTCCTGTGCATGTTTAAATAAACCTGAGTGTGTACTGCTTTCAATCTATTGCTATTGAGTTTTCCTTCTGCCCGACACATTTGGGCTGGTGTCAGGCTTGCTGTCTTTGGATGCGCCCTGGAGAGAACTACACTCCCCAGGAGGCTGCATGCTGGGTCACGGTCGTGCGCCGGCAAGCACGCGATGAAAAGGAAGCCCATCCTTTTCACCAGTGCTTGCGGTTAAGTCACTCCCGCCCACACAGAGACAGCGTTGCGAGTCAGCATGCAGGGAACCTTTGAGCCATTGCGTGTGCTCCTTCGCTCCTTTGGTTCAGGCGGAGCGTTAGGCAAACACTGTAACTCAGTGGTGGAAATGGAAAAAATGTGGTGGGGGATCCCACAAGTGTCGGGGTGGGGGAGGAGTTGGGCGGGGGGAAGAGGGGTCGTGGTCTAGAGGGGGCGGGGTTGGTAGTGGCCATCCGATCAGACAAAAACTTTAAAAAAGAAAGGAAAAAAAGCACCCACTACGGAAACATGCCTTTTACCACCAACCAGGGCTTTAAGTGGGCCAGGACCTGCCGTGGCTCAGCCCCGACAGGCTCTAAAATTTCGTTTTGAGGCCGGGCTCACTAATCTCCCCTGCCAGCCCCGGCTACTACACAAAAAGGATTTTTTTCTGAAGCCTGAAGCTCTCGCTCGTGTGCGAAAGCTTCAGGCTCCAGAAAAAAATGCCTTTCAGCCATAATGTGGCGCCGCACCTGCGAGGCATCCCTTTAAGCAGGAGATACCCGTGGGCCGGCGCCACCATTATGGAGAAAACGTGAGGCCGCTGGAAGCTGAAGCCGTTTTCCTGAAGACTAAAACTTGTGGGAGTTTCAGTCTTCAAGAAAACGGCCCAAGCTTCCAGTGGCCTCACCGTTTCAGCCTTAATGGTGACGCTGCCCCTACCCAGCTGGCAAGGGGCAGCGCCACCATTAAGGCTGAATAGGCGAGGCCCTGTCCCCTGCCAGGCAAGCCTATAGAAAATAAATGCAGAGATCAACACTCTATCCCCTATGGGGAGAGGGTGTTGATCACTAGAAAAGGATGCCTGGCAGGGGGGCAGTGGCCCATTGAGCCGGGGCTCCTCGGGGAGCGTAGCCTAACGGGCCAGCAGGACCCCTGCAGTTAGGCCACGTCCCCTTGATGAGCCCTGGCACATTTTGTAGTGCCAAAAAAAGAAAAAGAAAAAAAAACGTCCGTGAGGGCAGCATTGCCGTTTACCACCGGCTTTGGTGTAATGCACAATGCTCGCTACATGCACAACTGATTCATTTCAGTTGTACATGTAGCGAGCATTGTGCATTACACATCAGTGCCAAAGCCAGCGGCAAACGGCAATTCTGCCGTCGCTGGCGTTTTTTTTCTTTTTCTTTTTTACAGCGTGGTTCATGGGCTTGGGTGGCTGACTCTGGCCGGATCCCGAGATCCGGCTACACATCTGGTGCCAGATCTCGGATCCGCCGAGAGCTGGCCCAATGACCAGCACTGCTGTAACTGACATTGTCTGTCCGGGCACCAATGGTGAACACTGAGCCTTTGCCTTGGGCAGAGCACCAAGATAACTCTGCATTTGATATGGAGCGCTTGGGCAGCAGCAGTGACATTGGTAGCAAGCCCAAACTGACCTGACCACACTTCTGCTGATTTTCATCTGCCCCTGGACTCGTCCGCGGTTCCAGAGGCCTAAGGAAAGTAAACCACAAATGTGTTATGAGAAGCACATGTGAAGTAACATGTACAGAGGAAAAGGGTGCACTAGTTAAAGGGTGTTATCTCTTGTTTTCGGATAACAGCAGTGGCTACTGTTATGGGGTGTAGATGGCAATGGGACATCGTATCAGCTACCCCTTAGGATGCTATGGGACACCAGCATTGGGAGGCCCAGGGCCTCGGAGGATGGAATGGTGAGGGCTGGCCATGGATATCGCACCAGCCCCACCCTACAGTGCTATGGGACATCAGCACTGGGTAGGCTTCAGAACCTCAGTGATTGGCACGGCTGACTGGGCCACTTCATACGATCCTGTCCTGCATGCGGGGCAGGGAGCCCCATGGCAACGTGGCCTGCAGGCCCTGTGTCTTCCGGGTGGGCCTGCAGGCCACAATAAAGGACACACCATTTAGTCAGTCATGGTGCCCGCACCCGTTCTCTCGCACGTGCCTGCAGGGCTCCCTTTTATTAGCTTGGGCCATGACGACATCATGACCCAACTTAAAGGCCAATACATGGGGGAGGGACCCAACCCCTTAAAGGGGCGATACACAGAGGAGGTTTCACTACACAACAGCTACAATAGTATGACCACAAATCATGAGAACTCGATATTGCTGGAAGAAGTTTGAGTCTCAGTCATGTCATGTTTCAGTATGAGTCTAATGTCTATATCGTGCCATGTTTATGATGCAAAGAGAACCTTACAGACAGGAGTGCATGTGAATACCAAAGCCAAGAGGAACAAGTCTTTGTTTATGTAACTACAGACTTCTGGGGCCCTTCCTTGTAACTGGTCTGCTGAGCGACTCCAATATTTAGCGCCTTTGTTTAATGCCTCCTAACGCACTTGTTGCGTCCTATTTGAGTATGACGACGAAAAGCCAAGTGCCGCTCCTTAAAACTGCTAATTTATACTCAATAAGGACATGTGCCAAATTAGTTTCCCATCACCACTTTTTATTTTTCTAGTACGTGCGCCCGGATACAAATGGCACACGTACTAGAAAAATAAAAAAAGGTGATGTGAAACTAATTTGGAGCATGTCCTCTTTGTTTATGTATGTTTAGGTCAGAGAATGGGGTGTGTTAGGTGATGTTTTCCCCTGTTGCTTCCTCTTACCTATCCATTGCCTTTTCACTGAACATATTTCTGGTTTTCCCAATTCCCTGTGCCAATACACAACCTCTACTTAACCCTTTTTACCCCTTTGGTTGGCCCTGTGAGAAACCTGCAGGTGTCTCGCCCCTTAGTCCCCAGGGATCAGTCATCCAGGTGGCTAGGACACAGCCATCGCTTTTGGATCCAGTTCCTGGGGGTGGACCACTGTGGGAGGATCACCTGTGTGAGGCGTCTTCGGGGAGTGGGACACTGGATGTTGAGACACGGTATCCCCTTCCCTGTAACACTTTTACCCCATCCTACCAGGTAGGATAGTTAGGAACTCAACCCCGCTTTTCACAACACAAACACTTTCTCACAGACAGCTTGCTATGAGGAAAAATGGACTAACCCGAGCTGTATACCTGACATGTCCCAATAGAATGGTCAGGCAAGGTCAGGCAATTACTGACCATCACGCACACCTGACTTCCATTACACTTCCCCACACGGATAAAAGGTGAAGCTCGACAGCACTCTCTGAGCGAGGCAAAGGAAACAAGGAAACAGCAGTCCCAAGATGGCAGTTTAACACAAGGAGAAAGACGGTGAAAAAGGGGATCACGAGGAGGGGAACAAGGAACCACAACTTTCACGAAACCTCGAGAATAGAAAGCATAAGACCAGGAAAAGAAGCTGAAGAATCCTCCACTGTGTGTCGGAGGTACCTGGGGCCCTCCTGCGTCGATAATCAAAGTGGGGAGAATCGCCTGCTGCGTGGTACTGTCCTTGGCTCCCACAACAAAGCAGCACCAGTGAAATCAACACAGCCGATGAGTTGGGGAGGCTGATACCAGACCGGTCTGTGTTGAAGCCAAGGTTGCAAGCGGCAAAATTGTATGGGGATGTCAACTCTAAGTACCTCATGCTCTACCGAACCCCACTCCCCCTCACCTGATTCTTCAGTTGAAGACTTCTTCTTTTGGTCCTTCTTCTTGTGTGGCTGTTTTCATGAGAAGAGATACGGCCGCCCTCGGGGGAAGCCACCCTGGCACCCTGAAAAGACAGGGAACACCCCTCTGAGAATGCCAATGAGAAGAAAAAAGCAGAAGCTCAAAAAAACTCTCAGGATAGTTGTTAACGTCTTTGAAGGAGGGCTCCAACCTCGAAGTCTGTTGAGAGCGAAGGTGAACAGAGTCTCTTGTTACAGAAACGAAAGCAGGCGGAGTCTCCAGGTAGGTATTTGTTGTAAGCAGTGTCCTTGAATGCTCGGAGTCTGTTTTCGTAGATGTAAGGAGTCCAGGGTGGTACCGAGGAGAAGGGCACCAAAGGAAGTACAGGTAGGAGAGCCAGAGGGTTAACTGGCTGAAGGAAAGTGGGAAACGGATGGTAAGTATAGATAAGTAAAAAGGTGGCAGACGTAAAGAAGGAGAGCGCAAGGAGCTCCCAAGTGAAAGCGGAGAAAAGAAATAAACAGATACTTCCAGCCAGTAAAGGAGCCAAACTGTAAGGGGAGACGAAAGGAGGGAAGCAAAAGCAGAGGAAAGCGGAGAAAGACGAGTTAAAAGGGGGAAAGGAAGCGATGCCGGAACCCAAAATAAATGATGCGGGTAGAGGAGAGAAAAGAGACAGGAAAGGAAGAACAGGAAAACAAATGCTGGGAGCCAGAGGGAACGGGACGGGACCCGGCCAAAAGATTATCCAAACGCTGGGAGCCAGAGGGACTGGGACAGGACCCGGCCAAAAGATAATCCAAAAGAGGAACACTAGGAAAAGCGGTAGCACCCGGAGCGAAAAGCGAAGGGTTGCAACGCACCGGAAGGAAAGGTAGGCCTGGCTATATGCGGGAGCAAAACAAAGACACAGAAAGGCTAGACCGGAGAAACAGGAAGAATAGAAACGGGATGGAACATTTTAATGGCGCAGAAGCCTCCATCTACTCCATAATTGCCATGGTGGAAGGCGCGAGGAGCGAGTGACAGGTGAGCGCTGAAGCGATCAGTGTATGAAACACATGTGATAACCAACGCAAGTAAAATTGACCAACAGATGAGTGATTGAACATTGACACCAAGATACTATAACTTTGACAGAGTGGTCTGGCATCACGTGCATGCTCATTTGAAGGTCTCTGTAAGGTATACAACTGAGAAGTGGCAAAAGTGAAAGAGTGGCAAAGGAGTGTGAATCGGGTGGTCCTATTGTAGGTCAGGCAAAATCCTGTGCACAATCAAAAGTCTTCGATGTTGATACAGCCAAGAATTTTGAAAACAAAGTAAATAAATTTGGTCAGAGCCCGAGCGAGGTAGATCAATTGAAAGGTTAAAATGAGTTTGTGTTAAAGTCAATTTAATTGGTCCGAGTACTTGTGAAATTCTAAAAGGAAAGGAACTTTTTGTTTATTTGTCACGCAGAATGCCCTGATGCTAATGTTTGAACTGTACCCTTGTGTTGAAGAAGCCAGAGGCTGTGCCAAGCTCGAGTGGGCCGCCTTGTCCCGTGCTGAAATTTGTGGGGAAGGGGAGGCCAACGGCCTGAATATCCTGACATATTGTTTCTTGAACACTTCTTCTTTTACATAATATTGTTTCCCACACTATTTGTATTTAGAGGTAAGGGTTGGCAATCATTTTTTTTAGTAAAGGCCCTTTTATTTTGAGAAGACACCACTAGGACTGCGTTATTATTATTTGATGGTCGTAGCTTGCTCCCATCTTTAGATTTAGGATTAGATGGGTGTTTTTCAAACCCTTTTTGAAGTTCAATAAAACAATAAAAACCCTTGAACTGTGGTCTATTGTGTCTGTCTTACTGTTGATACCATGCCTTCCTTACATGTGGTGTCAGGTATGGGATGTGACTCAATTGAGACAAATTGGGGAACCCTAAAATTCCAGAAGCTTATTCATAGAGCCTCTGATCCCTCTATCACCGGAAATAATCCATAGGCTTTGATATCTGTAGCAGCAGAGGTGCCACAATCCCTCCAGGGTAGAGAGGAATGATACCCCCTCATGGGTGTTTTATAAGATTAGCTCCAAAATCGGGCCTGGCCTGGAAGTTCGGTCTTGATGTCCTAGCAGGCGTCATAGATCCCAACTTCCGGGGATACATAAAGGTTCATTTGAAGTACATTGTTGGGACCACATTGCACAGGGAACTCTTGAAAGGGCTCTATTTCCTTGTTGTAAAGAGAGTAAACCGGAAGATACTGAGAGAGGTACCTTAGGCTTTGGGGAAGCCGATGAACCTTTTACCACTGAAGCAAAAAGGGAAGAAGAACCTACCATCCTTCCTGACCTAACCTTTGCCCAGCGAAATGATCCAGCACTCGCAGAGGCTTTCTTGCAGATGATTCCTGAAGGGGAAGGATTAGAGAAAGGAAGTCCCTTTTTCTTCCTAAGAAAGGGATTACTATACAGAAAGGAAACATCCACAGAAGTCCACAGTAAAACTCAGTTAGTAATCCCCAAAACCCATTGGAAAATCGTACTAGAAATTGCACATTCTCATTTGATAGGGGGGCACTTAGGACAATCTAAGACCCAGGCGCACATCAGTGGGAAGTTTTACTGGCCAGGTATCCATGCTGATATAAAGAACTTCATTCAGACATGTGAAATATGTCAGAAAACCAGTACTCATATCCCCCTGCCTGCCCCTCTGAATCCTTTACCAATAATAGAGGTCCCTTTCTCAAGGATTGGGATGGATATCATTGGACCGTTGAAAACCTCTAAAGTGGCTAACAAATATGTCCTCTTAATCGTCCATTAGGCTACCAGGTACCCCGAGGCATTCCCTATGTGGAACAACACAACCCAGCAGATTTTAAAACATCTAATACCATATTTTTCCAGGGTTCATTTTCCTAAGGAAATTCTAATGGATCAAGGATACAATTTTATGAGCAAACTCTTGGGTGAAGTCAAGGAATTGCTCCATATCACCACCTTAAGAACCTCAGTTTACCAACTCCAAACAGACAGATTTGTAGAAAGATTCAATAAAACCCTCAAAATGATCCTTAGGAAGTTGGTAGATAAGAACAGGAAGGACTGGGACTGTATGATCCCCAGGGCCCTATTTGCAGTAAGAAAAACCCTGTAGGCGTCCACTGGATTCTCTCCTTCCGAACTACTTTATGGTAGAGAACCTGGGGATGTCCTGGATATGCTCCAGGATATGCTCCAGGAGATCTGGAAAGAAAGAGAAGAGGCACCCATTCCGCTTTCGCAAACAGATACCAGATTGTGAGAGCATATGAAACTTGTTCGAAATCTAGTCTATACTCATATGGAAAAAGCTGAAGCACAACAAAAGTCCACCTATGACAAAAAGGTAAACTTAAGATCATTTTCAATAGGACAAAAGGTATTAGTTCTCTTACCTACCTCTGAAAACAAACTTGTCTCAAAGTGGCATGGTTCGTATGAAATATTAGAACAAACAGGAACCTGTACCTATAAGGTAGTCCAACCCGACAGGAAACAAAAGACCCATCTCTACCATGTAAATCAGTTAATAGAGTGGAAGGAAAATCCTACTGCCGCCAATGCCGTGATACTGGTACCAGAAGATATATGATATGATAGGTTATTTAAAACCCGCTTAATAGCCAGAGGCTTCTAAGCGTGAATTAGATAACTTTGAATTAATTCCCCAAGAGCTTTTTAGTCAACAACAAAAATACTTAAAAGATTTAGTCACAATATTCCCCAATATATTCTATGAGAAATCAGGAAGAGTGCAAGGCACTTATCATTATATCAGAACTCCAAAGGGAAAGGTGGTCCATATGAAACCATATAGACTCCCAGAAGCCCGTAGACCGATATTAGTTAAGGAAGGGACCAAAATGCCAAGGGCGAATATTATCAAACCCTCTTCAAGCTCATGGTCCTCCTCTATAGTATTGGTCAGAAAACCTGACCACTCCTGGAGGTTTTGCATAGACGTCTGACAGGTCAACGCCATCTCCGACTTCAATGACTATCCCATGCCGTGCATCGACGAATTGACTGATAAACTCGGAAATGCCACCTTTCTATCAACCCTAGGCTTGACCAAGGGGTACTGGAAGGTCCCAGTAGGGTCTGATAAGGAAAAGATAGCTTTCTCGATGCCCCTGGGACTATTGCAGTTCAAAGTCCTCCCTTTTGGCTTACACTGGGCACCCGTAACTTTCCAACAACTTATGGACAAGATATTACACCCGGTTTCTTTGGGGTTTATATTGACAATATAGTCATTTATAGTAAACTTAGAAAGACCATCTTTTCCATCTCTTTACTATTTTGCGAGTCCTCTGAGAGCCGGCCAAACTGCTAATCCATACAAAGGCAAGCTGGCTGAATCAGCCGTGAAATACCTCTGCTTCTTTGTAGGCAATGGTAGTGTCCAATCTCAACGCGAAAAAGTGAAAACCATTCTAGATACCCCCACGCCTAAAACTAAGAGAAACCTCAGAGCATTCCTAGGGTTAATCGGTAATTACCCTAGGTTTATCCCTAACTTCTCGGACAGGACAGCTAGGCTGACCGACAAATTAAAGAATGCTGAACCCCAGAAAAAGTAATTGGACTGAAGAGGATGATGTATGTTATAACAACCTAAAACAAACCCTGTGCCAGAACCCGATCCTAAAGGTAGTAGATTTCTCAAAGGAGTTTGTGTTGCAAACAGACGCCTCCCTTACCGGGCTAGGAGCAGTCTTGTCACAACTTTGTGACGGATTGGAACACCCTATTCTATTCATTATTCGCAACTCTGTGCTGGAATTAGAGGCCCTTGCATCAAGTGGGCCATCACAAACCTTAGATACTACGTCCTAGGAAGGAAGTTCCCACTCATCATGGATCATTCTTCATTAGTATGGATTAGGCAGCAAAAAGATTCTAACCCTTGAGTCATGGGATGGTTATTTATTTATTTTTTAACTCTTTTTATTAACAT
This sequence comes from Ambystoma mexicanum, assembly GCF_040938575.1. Classification (NCBI taxonomy): domain Eukaryota; kingdom Metazoa; phylum Chordata; class Amphibia; order Caudata; family Ambystomatidae; genus Ambystoma; species Ambystoma mexicanum. The sequence goes on along the minus strand of NC_090933.1, from coordinate 359,167,028 downwards.
CGTTTATAACATGAAGCAAACAGGCATCAACTTCACATTCTTCATAACTCTCTTGCTTCTCCACTCTTTTTGACTGCTTACTCTCTGTTCTCTCCTCCCCTCCCCTCCCCTCTCCCTTTTCCTATCTCCACACCTCCTCCCCTTACTTTCTTCTATGCACTTACTCTATCAGAATTGTCCCTGGACCTACTATGATAGCAACCTCGTCTATCGCTCCCCTATTCCCTTACTGTTGCCCTCCTCCCTCCAGCTCTATCTGAAACGTTGTCAGGCCTAGTACGATAGTCACTTGTTTTGTTCCTCCCCTCCCTTTCTGCACCCCTCTCTCTCACCTTTTCTTTTCCTCCGGCTCTACCAGAAATGTCGTCAGGCCTAGTACGGTAGTCGCCTATCTGTTTTCATTTCCTTCCCACTTTCCCCCTCCCTTATCTATGTCTTAGCACTTGCACTATCTGAAATGTCGTCTGGCCGAGTACGATAGTTAATTTCACATCCTTACTGTTCATGGCCTGTAAGAATGTTGTTGTATTTTCCCTTGTTCCCTTCCTTGCCTTGAAGCGCTTTAAAACACATTGTGTATAGGCGCTTTATAAATAAACATATCATATCATATAGCATTGACACCTGAATACTGTTTTCCACCCTGACCCCCACCTAATCCCTTGGTGAAAGTCTGCAACCGTCCTAAACAGATATAAACCTTTATGTATTCGTGCTATAGGTTCCGAGGCCTGCAAGCTCGCCAGAGACACGATAATGTGGGTTCAAGTCTTCTTACTTCTACCTTCACCTATGTTCCCTCGAATTACTGTTGTACCTCCCTTCTTTCTCTCTGCTTATACCTCACCTTTCCCCAAAGCTCCCTTTTCCACCCTCATGGGGGTTTCAAATCTGCTGAGGAACACAGCTTATTTAACAGGTAGACCCCATCCACCTCCACCCCTTCCTCCAGCCTGGGTTCCCGGGTACTCTTCAGGACTTCCCATTCCGCCAGCCCCCATCTATGGATATATTCCATGCACTGTCTCAAGAATGGCCCTTGGGCCTTTTTCCACGATATGGCTACCCTCCTTTTGTCCAGTACTAGCATAAACTGGGCCAATAGTCTCTGTGCTTTGTAGCGTTTCCCACCTGGCAATAGTCCCCACAGACACACTCTTGGATTGCACTCAAAACAAGAGCCCAATAGCCCATTTATTTTTACTACCACTGCATGCCAGTAGTCCCTGATCACCACACATTCCCAAAGCATGTGCTAGATATCTGCCCTTCCCGTCCCATATCTTGGGCAGTCTGCGCTTATGGAGTCATTCATTGCATGTAGTTTCACGGGTGTTGCATATACTCTATGCAAAACATTATATTGTATCAACTGGAATCTAACATTCCTCGAGGTCTTACGGATCCGCTCCCACATCTTTGCCCAATCAGCTTCCGAGATCTGTTCCCCCGCATCACTTTCCCACCTGGCCTTAACTGTCAGCTCTTCCGCCGGGAACAACTCCTCTATTGACTGATAGTTACGTGACACCCTGCCCCCCCCCCGGCATAGCAGTACTTGCATTAGTGGGATTGTTGCTGGCTCTTCCAGGATGTCTACCCACAATTTCACCAAGCATGCCACCATTGTCCCATAGGTGAGAAATTGCCCCCTGTGAATCCCATACCGCTGCCTCCGATCCTCAAATGGCTGTACCTTACCTCCTTCTAATAGATCCCCACTGAGGCACACCCCCTCTCCATCAATCCCAAGAACCCCATTTTCCCTACCACGTTCAAAGCCCCTGGTCCGTGCTCCATCGTAGGACTGCGCTATAAAGCCCCAATACCTGCTTACTCCTCAGGAGTTTCTTCCAAATCTCCTGGACCACCCAGAAAATGTTGGTGGTCCCCTTGCCCCCCACCACTCCCCACAATAGCTCCACAGCCCTTCGGTGGGTCGGCAGTTCCCCCAATAGTCCCTTCAATAACTCCCCCTCAGGGTCAGTCCACAGCAGCACTGCCTGCAGCTGAGCTGCCATAAAGTATTGCTCATAGTTAGGCAACTTTAAACCCTCATCTTGGTGTGGGCGCCGCAGCGTTGCCAGAGAAACCCTCCTCCTTCCTGTGTTCCACAGTAGTTCCGCCACTCTCTCATCCAGCACTTTAAAGAAGACCTTAATTGCGTAAGGTATATTAGTAAAGTAGTAGAGAAGCCTCGTAAGGATGAACATTTTGCATAGGGCTACTCTATCCATCAACAAGAAGGGCAATCCCTTCTGAACTTGGACAGAATCCCCTTTCCCCGAGAGAGCTCTGCCCATATTGTATGTAAATGTCTCCTCAATACTGTGAAAAATCTGGATGCCCAGATATCGGAACAAATCCCCCTCCCATCTGAGTCCCCAATCCGGCAGGGTCTCCCCGGTTCGATCTATAAGGCCCCCCAATGGGAATAATACTGACTTCTCAACATTGATAAGATATCCCAACAATTTCTGGAAATTGCTTAGCACCTCTAGGAGAATTGGCAGGTTGTCCATCGGATTACTCTCATATATCAACAGGTCGGCGTAAAATGAGATCACATGTTGCACCCCTCCCACCAGTATACCTGCGTCCCCCATCTCCTTCCAGAGATATCGCAACAAGAGTTCCACTACCATTGTGCACAGTAGTGTGGAGACCGGACACCCTTGCCTCATTCCTCTACTCAACATCCATCGCTGTGACACCCAGCTGTTAGTTTTCACTCTGGCCATTGGCTCATTATATAAGAGCCGTAACCATCTACATATGTTGTCCCTGAACCCATAGGCCTCTAGCACCTGAAACAGCCATTCCCTCTCCATTGAATGAAAAGCCTTCATGGCATCAAAGGAGGCCACCACCATATCTTCCCGGGAACCCCTGACCTGATCCATCATGTGGTGCAACTGGAGGAGGTTCATTGTAGTACTCTGCCCTCCTACAAACCCACACTGATCCGAGTGAATTAGACAATCTAGTAGCTAACACCTTCGCCAGAATTTTCGCGTCAACATTTAACAACAAAATAGGCCAATAGGATGAGCATTCAAGGAGGTCCTTACGGTTCTTCAATAATATTGTTATTATCGCTTGCCTCATAGATCCCGAAAGGATCCCTGTCTTAAAGGCCTCGTCGTAGACTTTCTTCAGTTGGGGGACCAATAACTCTTCAAATCTGCAATAGAACTCCACAGGAAGCCCATCTCCTCCCGGAGACTTGCCTTTTCCCAGTGCCCTCAACGCCTCACATATCTCGAGTTCCCCAAGTGGCCCATCTATCTTCGCACTGACCTCCTCTGTGAGACACTGTAGTTCTGCCATGTTAAGGAGATCCAGTGCATCCTCCTCTGAATATGACTTTTCGTTTGTGTACAAGGATTGGTAGGAGTCTTGAAAGACTTCATTGATTCCTGCCTCGGTGGTGGCAAATTCCCCCGAGCTTCGTCTAATCTGGATTATGGTGTGCCGTGGTTGCCGTCATCTCCTCCTTCAATGACTCTTGAAGTCTCCAGGAACACAGCGACAACCATCACCGTATCCCCCAATGCTTGTTACCAAGGGCGCATGATCCGAAAAGGCCCTCCCCAGATACTCCATATTGCTGAATACACTGCAGTGCTCCCCCCAGACAAACAAGTAATCCAAACAGGAATATGTCCCATGTACCCCCGAGAGGTATGAGTACCCCTGATCCTGCCCATGAGACCCCCTCGACAATTCCACTATGTCCCAGTCCCATATTATCTTCCGTAATGTGGATGCTGCCTCCTGCTTCAGCAAGCACAAGCTCCGTGTGCTATTCAAATCTGGGTCTAGCCAGCAATTAAAATCCCCATCCCATATGAACACTCCTTCACGGTACCCTCCTGCCAGTTGCATCACTGAGGGAAAGTATTCTTTATAGTCTACATTTGGAGCATATGAATTGACCACACAAATGTCTTTGCTTTCCAGCACCCCCTGAAGCACCACCGACCTTCCCACCTCCTCCATGACCACTTTGCCCACCTGCAGAGGCACCCCTGCCACCACCCAAATCAACACACCTCTTGCAAATTTAGAATAGCTCATCCCCACCACCCTTCCCCCAACACCTCCTAAGTAAATCCAAGTCCTTGCGCACCATATGGGTTTCCTGTATCATCACCAGTTGTATCCCATGTTGTTTCAGGAACCCCTTACTCTCTGGCATTTCGACTTCTTACCTAAACCCTGAATGTTCCAGGTCCGAATTCTCAGGCAATCACCCCCTATTCCAGTTGCCATCATCCCCTTCCTCCCACCTCTTTCCCTCCGCTGGGATTCGGTAGGTGCTATCCCATCCGAAGTCAGGCAGCATCTCCTCTTCCTCCCAATCAGGTGGCACTTCCCGTCTCTCGCGCCTGCTTCGCTCTGGCTCCAACGACACTGCTCCTCTTACGTTGAGTGATCTGCTCCTCCGGCACAATCTGCATCCCCTGCCGAGGTCCTCCACCTCTAGGCCAGGAGCGCGCCACCAGCTCCAGCGGTTTCTGTCCCTGCAGATCGCACCTCTCCCCCCTCCAGGGACAGCCATGCTGCGTGCCTCCGCTCTCTCTGGCACACCTCTGCATCTTGCTAGGCACACTGCCTGTAACCGCAGGCTAATTACCTGCCGGGGTCCGCCAATTTCAGGCCGGGAGCTCAAACTCGGCCCCGGCGGCCATCCTTTCTTCGGTCTGTGCTTCTGCAGGTCTCTCGCTCCGGGGTTGCCCCTCACTGCACTTCGCCCTCAAACCTGCACCGCAGTCTTCCTTCAACGCCTCCCAGTCCAAGGCTAGGTTGGGGGACCGTCTCTGTGAACCCCGAGCAGGATTACAAGCAGGATTTTGATGGGTGATCCGGGAGCCACAGCGAGCTATGTGCTCATGCTTGAGCTACTGGCCACGCCCCCTGGTAACTTATGCAATGGTTCTTAGACCTGCAACCCTACTGTTTCACTGTGGAGCACCGAAAAGATTTCCTTGTGATACAGATGTGGCTACATTGCATAGGGGAAGGGCTTGCGAGAAACCGGAAGGTGTCTCACCCACTAGTCCCCAGGGATCTGTCATCCAGATGGCCAGGGCACAGCCATCGTTTTTGGATCCAGTTCCGGGGGGGTGGACCAGTGTGGGAGGATCACCTGGGTGAGGGGTCTTCACGGAGTGGGACACCGGATGGTGAGATGCAGTATCCCCTTCCAGGTAACACCTTTACCCCATCTGACCAGGTAGGATAGTTAGGAACTCAACCCCCTCTTTCACAAAACAAACACAACACAAACACTTTCTCACGGACAGCTCGCTATGAGAGAAAACAGACTAACACCCGAGCCGTATACCTGATATATCCCAATTCAATGGTCAATCAGGGTCAGGCAATTACTGACCATCACGCACACCTGACTTCCATTATACTTCCCCACATGGATAAAAGGCAGAGTACGAGAGCACACTCTGAGCGAGACAAAGCACACAAGGAAACAGCAGTTCCAAGACTGCAGTTTAACAAGAGCAGAAAGACGGCAAAACAGAAGGGGATCGCGAGGAGGGATGTCCCCTTGACCTTTTTAACAAGGAACCGCTATTTTTACAAAACCTTGAGAATAGAAAGCATAAGACCAGAAAACCAAGTTGTAGAATCCTGCATTGTATGTCGGAGGTACCAGGGCCCTCCCGTGTCGATAATTAAGGTTGTGAGCATTGCCTGCTGCCGTGGTACTGTCCTTGGCTCCCACAACAAAGCAGTGCCAGTGAAATCTACACAGCTGGTGAATTGGAGAGGCCGCTGTGTTGAAACCAAGGTTGCAAGCAGTAACATTATATGGTGAGTGCTGAAGCGAACAGTTTATGAAACGCATGTGATAACCAATGCGAGTAAAATTGAACATCAGATGAGTGATTGAACTTTGAAAACAAGATAAAATACCTTTGACAGAGTGGTCCGGCACTGCGTGCAGGCTCATTCGAAGGTCTCTGTAAGATACGCTAGAGACATGTGCTGGTTTTTAGACTTACAGCCTTATTACTTCTCAGTGGAACATCGGAAAGGTAAGGAACAAGGGAATGTTGATTTCCTTTCCCGATTTCCATAGAGGCTGAGAAAACCAGCGACATTAGGGGAGTAGAAACCTGGCCTGGGACATCTCTCATGGGGCTAGGGAAAGTGTGGGCTACTTTGACCCACTCAGCAGAATTCCCATCCATAACCAAGCTGAGCTTCTGCAGTCAACAGTAAAATGGCTGCGCTGGCTCCTTGGAGCACCATTGCATCAAAATTGCAATTTGCAGCGACAAAAGGATGGCTGCACCATCTTGCCAAACACCTATTGGGCGAGTTGGAACAGGGAGCACACCGAGAAAGGTGCCAGTGTGTGTTCTTGTGTGCACAAAAAGAAGCCAATTGAAAGACAGCGCTGTTTTGCTGCTTGCTAAAAAGTTCCAATTTAAAAGGGAATATTTTACATGAAAAGGGATGCTGCCCTGATGCTATTTTCATCTGTTCATCATCACACTACTTTTATTAGTGAGACCCTGCCATGCCCATCCATATTCACATTGTGCTTCAGCAGAAGAGAGCATTATCCCTGAATGACAGGCTGTGTCAGCCAAATCTGAGAACTCAAAAGAAACTTTACTTTCAGCCGCACAGGAAAACACTTGACTTTTGAGTTACAAAATATCAAAAATCAAGGCTTCAAAGAAACCCCAGCTCTCTGGGCCTTTGTCAATTTCAGTGGATCTGTGTCTTAAACAGATTGCTACAAAAGAGAAACTGACTGGGGCTGCAGAATAACATGGGAAATTCACATTAAATCTTTGGAAAGAAACATGCCAGCAGGCTTCACCACATGTTTAAATGTACTTTTGCAAATAAGAAAAATACTTGTTTTAAAAGTGTATGTTGGATAAGGCCCTGCCCTTGCCTAGAAATGTAAAGGGGGGTTTTGCCGGGAAACATATATGGGATGTTTTATTTTAACAGGCTTTATTTTGATTCAGAACAAAAATAAAATAAAATAAGAAATAAAAGACGTGGGCTGCCTTCTGAAACTAGTCAAACAGTTTTCTGCTTGGGGGGTTGCTAGCAACAGAAGGAGCCACAATAGATTCTAGGACACATCAGTGCTAATTGCTACCTTGGAAAACTTTGAATGGGCCAGAAGGCTGCATATTACAGGCTCATCAGAACTTTGTCTGTGCTCCAGGCTGAGACAATAGATTCTGGTACACGGACATGTGAAATAGGAAATCGCACGTCATCGCAACTTTTACTGGGAGCTTCAAAGCCAACTGAAGAGCAGCCTTGGAACCTTGCCCTTATAAGGTGAACAATGCTGACCATTTTGGCTCTAAAGACTATTTTATTAATAAACTTTTAAGACTTTTATCTTTGCAACAGGACCTAGCAGGAATGTAAAAAGTTAACAGTTTAAATGTAATTTTGTGGTTTTTAATTTAAGACGTGGTAGCCTTTACCGCCATATTGGGAACAGAAATGGCAGAGAATTTGACAGCTTGAGGAAAGTGTATATGATGCCACTGTGAAATTCAATACTTACATGCCTTATGATAATCTATACCCATGTATAAAGTTATAGCATTTTAGGAAGAATATTTCTCACTAATAATCATGAAAAACTGTTAGGCAGGTGAAACAAAGTCCTACAGACATGTGGGTGGGACTGCCATGCTCTGTATAAAATATGTAATCTGCCTATGTAAACTGTTAAGATGCCACAACTGTAAAAATGTGCCATTTATGTCAAAACTGGATTTTAGCTAAAGTAACTGTGGGATGATCCTATGCATTGTAAAGCCACCTCATAAAGCTGATGTCATGTCTCTAAAAATCCAACCAGCTGACAGCAAGGTGGTAATAATCACCCCTGACCAATCCAGTTGTTAGAGACGTGCCTAGCTTAAGCCTACCCCACCATATAATTCTATGATGTCACCATGTTTTATACATAAGGGAGCCTGACAGAACTCTACACACACTCTCTCGTATATTTCCAGTGCTTGTGTATCCTGGCATTCCAGATCCACCGTTGCAAGATTCGAGACTCTACTGAAAGGCCAAAGCATGGCTGACCCTATTTCAGCAAGGCCTTGATCCAGAATTCCCACTAAAAACCCCAATAACAAAGGGGAACAGTTGACTGTCCCAAAATCCCAAAGTAAAGCGTGGACTGTGAGTATTTCCCCATCCCATAGCAACACATAGCCTACCCCATCTTGATACTTTGTCTTTGTTCTACTCTCTAAGCAACCCTATCTATGCCTTGGTAATTTGTGCTACTGTCAGAAATTCTCTGTGTATCTTGTCTGTGATTTCCTAGTGTTAGAGGCATTCTTTAATTCACCCCATCTTGTAACTCCTTAGCAATATTTTGAATATTTTAATTAATTTCCACATAAAGAGACACACGGCATGGAGCGGGTTAATGTGGCCGACTTAACATGTTTCATGGGCAGCAATATCTTCTTGATAAACTAGTATAAGTAAATTTTGTCTTTTTCCTTCCAAACCGATTTTATTCTCTTTCACGGTTTCATTTTACCAAAACTGAACCTCCTTTTAGCTTGCAAATCTCATCCAGTTCTTCAGCTATAGCCCTCCTTTCACTTCTGTGTTGTCCCTGTGACGTGTATCTACCCCCCCAACCAAAAAAGCACATTCCAATTCAGAGTATTTCGCCTGTTTTTCTGAAAAAGCGCTTGTGACATTCAAAACTGCAAACTAGAAAAAATGTAACTTTTCCATGTGTGATTTGACTGAACTGTGTTTTCAATTCAACCTGCTTTGTGAACTGTATGCCTTGTGTGATATCTTACCTTATAGTTGCTAGTGATACGACATCCAAGAGACTGTGACAAAACATATGTACATCATTACTTAATTACACATATAATTAATTATTTGTTACAATCCAAGTTTCATTTTAGGCCATTGCAAAGGGTTTAAAATGTGTTTTTGCCTCTTATTTTGTGAGGGAAGGTCGGATTTTGATTCTGTTTGCTGCCACATATCACTGACTACCTAACATTGCAGGGGGTAATCTTAACTCTGGTGCTATCAATCCTAATTGAACAAGTGCTCCTATTCATTTGTGCTTGGGATATGTTTTGGTAGAAGGTTAATCAAGTGTATTTCAGTACTTTTCATTGTGATTATCACCCCATTGGTGATTGCTGCCCAACATAAAAATAAATTGTGTGATTTCTTTGAAATGAAAATAAATAAATATTTTGTTACCACCCACCGGCCTGGTTCATGGCCCATTGTGACCTGTTGTATTTGTAAAAGGGGGTGTGAGATGAGTCGGTTATCGGCTCAATTCGAATTCGTTGAAATTAAAGAAAAAGCATTCTGATGCTGTGCTACATTTAAGGCTGAGGGCGAAGGTCCTGGCCCGGTGTGTGATGCCCAATTGGAATCCTTCACAAATTGGGGGCTTGTAGCCAGGATTGGGTTTGTTTATTCACCCATGACAGCTTAACACAGCAGGTTAACCTTCAATGCAGTGATACTTTGTGTGGTTGGAACACTGTGTTACGCTGTAGAAGCGCCTCCCCAAAACAAAAATCCTAAGTACCAGGCCTGTGTATAAAATTAAAGCTAAATCAACCCCAAAAATTAGACAAAAAGCAACAGAATACAGATTACCTGTGCATAAATAAATTAATAAAGAAAGAACACTTTCCAAAATGGCCACAGTAGAGAGCAATATAGCTAGAGAGCACCTTCTACACAAATTTTATTTGTCAGGGGGGAATGGCAAGAACAAGATGAAAAAGTCTGGTTACAAGAAATGATGCAACAGGTCACCGCCATAGGCATGGACATGTGGCAGGACGGTGGCCTATTACATCAAGCTTTGAGCGAGTTATACATGACTCTGAAAATAAAAGAGTAGCAGATTAAAATTGTCTGAATCACGGCCTAGCCTACATGTATCACCATATGGGAGTGATGCAGGAAAAGCATGAGGAAAATAAAACTCTTGCGTAAAATCAATACGAACTTTTAGCTCAAATCCAGACTGAACTAAAATTAGCGGAACAAAAATTGCAAAAGAGCCACGATTCTGAGGCAGAATCTGGAAATTACATTAAAAAGCTAAAATAGGACTTGGTTCTCCAACAGCAAAGAGGCCCAATTAAATGCCTTAAGAATGGAGTGTCAAGAAAAGGTTGACTCTTTGGAAGAGGGTCAACTGAAATCAAAACAACAAATAAAATATAACAGAGCCTGTTCAGAGCAAGCTATTGCTTTACAAAAACAGGTTGACAAATTGGAACAGGAGAGTAAGGAATTAATAAATAGAGAACTTCACCACCAGACAAACTTTGAAAAGAAAGCCCAAAATGAAATGCCATCAAGCAACAAAGGGATGACCTGGCTGAACAGAGGGGCACCTTAAATCAGGAGAAAGATGCCCTATGTCAAGAAGTAAGCAATTTAAAAACAGGTTTACAGGAAAGTGAATTGGGCCTCCAGAAACTAAATGAACTCAAAACAGAATATGGAAAGTTATTGGAGCACACCCGACGGGTAGAAGGTGTTCTGGAAGAGAACACCTAACTAAAAATGCACAAACTCAGGAGGTGAGTCTCCTGCAACAAAAATTGGCGCAGTGTTCCAAAACTATACAGGCAGCACAAAGAGATAACGAGGCCCTCTGTGAGGAGAAAGATGGGCTCCACAAGCAAGTGGCAGCTCAAGAGTGGGTCATAGAGGCCAGTAAAGCCCTGATAGCCGAGCAAAAGGCTCAGATCTTTGCCTATTATCAAGAGATAGGGGCTGAAAAGGAAAAACTAGCGAGGTTGGAGAAAGAATATCCCAGATCTAATCCAAACTGGAGGGACCCGAAATAGGTAGAGAGGGACAGGGCAACCCCTGATCATAGTATGATGACCTCTGTACTAAGGGACTCTAACCCATTTAATACTTTGTGCACTGCTGACTTCATGGCTACCGGTTCACATGAGCCAGAAACCATGAGGCTATCAGAATTAAATAGGCCTAGCATGATGCATATGACAGGTCAACGCCCCCCAGAAATTGATAGTAGGGCATCCCTGGATAGATACAAAAATATAATGGCTGATGTCTCTGACCCAGAAACCTCCTGTGAGGAGATAATCAGGGAATTCGATCTGCAGAATCACTACCTACAAAGGGACCAATTGGTTCGATTTGCACAATTACAACAGGAAAAGAAGCCCAAAAAGAGCATCCTGAAGACATCCACCCAATCAGGGCAGTGGGGGGGATACTCTGCCAACCCTTAAAGCAGGGAGGAGTCAGAAGACTACTCTCCTGTGCGCCACAGGGGAGAAGAAACTAGACCCTACCATTCTGCGAGTCCCTCTCACGCTCAAAGAATCAGGGAGCACCTAGATGATCATGAGGGGACCTCAAACAGCAGCGCCTCTGAGTCTGAGGGCGAATGGACTCAGATGACGTGGCGAAAGAAGGCAGATAAACCAAAAAGAGTCCTGGGGAAAGACCCTATTACACAGATCAAGGCCATCAGGAATTTCATGACACTGTACAATAAAAAGGCAGAATATTCTGTATGGGACCATTTGGAACTCTATGAACAAAACAAATGATGGACACATTTCACATAAAGATAGCGAGAACTGTATAGATTATGCCAAATGGAGATTCTCTCCAGAATACTCCAGCTTCTTTGCTGGACTGGAAGACCAAAAACATTCAAGATGATCCACCTACAAGGCGGCCATCTTGAAGCACTTTTCCACCCATAGAAACCCCCAGGAGGCTCGCAAAGCGGCCTACAATCTACAGTGTGGAGAAGATCAGAGAATCTGTGCAGGAATTAAAAAGCGCCTTTGCCCAAACCACCAGGAGGGTGCGCACGGATTGCAGAGAGTTTATCACTACCTACTTTCATGCGCTCCCAAAATACATTTTGACCCAGCTGGTGAGGGATTTCCATGATAAAAGATCTCTGGACTGGGTAATAGAGCACACTATCCAGATATGTGACGTCCAAAAACATGTAGAAAATAAAAATCAGGTTAAAAACTCCAAGCCAACCAACACCCCTGCTGCTGCTAAGGTGGCGGAGGTGAATGTTGCCCCAATTTTGGACATAGAAATGGGGGAACCTAATAATGCACCAATCCCAAACCAACAAAACCACAGGCCAAGAAGGCCATCTGGCCAATCACAAACAGGTGGCAGTCAGGGAGGCAATCCCACCAATGGGACTCCTAACTCTCCTGATTATATCAGTCCCAGATACAAGGGCAACTAACCAATCTTGGGGTATGTATGGACTCCCCAAGCCCAAGGGGGGGATCCAATCAGGTAAGTACTGCCCCAGGAATCATCCAGCCTAACTTCCCCCAGGAGGGCAGTAATCTCCCAAATGCTGGGTTAAGTTTCTTTCCCCGGTATCCACAAAACCCCAACCTGCAGGACAACCCTCCTTTTTTTTCCCAGATTCAGGAGCCCAGACAACCCAATCCAGGAGAGGGGAGGCCAAGGGTGGAGGGTTACCAAAATCCACAATATCCAGGGTACTCCGGGAGAAGGTGAAGTGGGAGAATGGAAGACCAGGCTCCCGTCCTTCCCCTCTCGCGCCTGGCCTAAAGGATCACGGCCCAGGCACCCGCCACGAGAAGAGTTTGCCCATCTACCAGACGACCAAATACCCTGGTACAGGAACATACGGATGTGTCCATCTGCCTGCCCAGCAGCCCGCCCTGGCCATGCCGACACCTGCGGCACGGATCAACTAGACTAAAACCTACACGTCGTTAGAGATGCCATGACGACCTAGCCAACGGTCAGCACACCTGTGCAAATATACACACCGGACACTCCCGCACCAATCTACACGAAGAATATACTCAGTGCTATGACGTAGGCGACAGACATACTCACGGACGTGCATCTTTATTATTTTCCACATAGGCTCTCAAAATGCAGAAACGCAAGACGCATCATGAACCCATCTAAAGAGCTTGCTTACGCTTCTCCTAAAACCAGGTGACATAATGAGAAATATAACGAAGACACGATACTGGGGATAAGACAATATGATACTATAACCTAAAGCGCCTGTGCACCAAACGGTTCCACCTATACACCAGGCCTAAGTAGGCCGCAAGCAAGAGCTTCCATGGACGTTAAAAGAACAAGAGTCAGGTTGCTGATCCTGCAGAATGAGCCCGGCGAAAGCAGACAGCCAAGGTCGCAATGTTGCAAACCCACATTCCGAAAGCAGACCATCAAGGGCACGATGTTGCAACCTCGCACGCCGCACACCAACGTCAAAGTCACACCTGCAAATTAAACCAGGCACACAGTGGAAAAACAATATTAATTGTGCAGAATTCTGCCTCAAACACGGTCCCACCTCACGTGACCAAGCCGAACCTGACAGGATGCCAAGGCCAGAAAAGGCGTCTGGATCCCTCGTTACAAGACACAGGCAGATACAATTAAAAGGCTCAATGGACATCTGCGACAGTGGGAGTAGTCGGCCTTCCAGCTTATGAATAAGTCCTCACATTGTCTGCACGTACTCATAGTGAAACATTGTTGCAAATGACAGGTACACCGAGAGCTGGGAACAGCGATGGTCCCAGACTGGGAAGCTCGCGGGCGCACCAATCAGAAGATGGGGCTCTTATCACTGACGCCATTAACATTAACCAATCATCAGGGGTCTTCATGTAACAATTCTCATGTATCTAATTGTAGGGACAACCCAGATATATCACCTGACTAACCCTTGACCACTAATATTGTTCTCTATACGTATGCTATACTGACCCTACCACTCGAGCAACCAATTAAGAGTGGCAATAGGTTTTTTTGCTAACTTTCCAAGGTGACGCAAGTAGCGCGTCATACTAAGGTAAAAAGGGCCTGCGAGCCCCACGATTGTGTGTGTGTCAGGACGGACGCGTACGATCCTTGACCCATCCCTGCCGTTTTTGTCTAATAAACAGCAGAGTCACCTTGCTTCTTGCGTGTGTCTCATACTCTATCTCTTTTGGGATATACGGGAGGAGTTGGGGCCTCCCTGCCCGGAGGTCTGCGGACGGCCCGGCCGACCCCGGCAGAATTTCCCCCCCGACAAGTTGGAGGCACTGCTGAGATCTGTTTAAGATCCGCTTTTTTATTTTTACTTTTTCCAGGTACTCCCGTTGCGAGGAGGCCCGGCGGCGCGGCCCCCTCTGCCGTTGCCCCCTTATGAGGACTACAGGACCATCGCGGAGCTGCGAGAAGACCGGACAGCGCAATCCGGATATTGGCCCTCGGGAGCCGGTTGAGAAGTATCCCGCCCGCGGTTGGCGAGTGTCCAGACGTGGTCCAGACGAGGGGAGGTGGCGAGCCGCTTGGAGGGGTGCACGCAGTCGAGCGGCCCCGCATCAAGAGAACTTGGTGAGCATGCCACACACAACAAGCAATGTGAGATTGTGAGGGAGGGGGGAGGAATTAAATACGGGAGGTGGGAGGTGTTGCACAGGTGAGCGGCGAAGGTTTGACAATTTAGTGTTGGCAATGGAATGAATGGTAGCCGGACGAGTGCGAGAGCAGTCGGCTACGTTACGCGAGAGAGGGAGGCGGAGCACGAAAACATCACGTGCGGCCGCTCGTAGAAACTGATTGGCCTAGGTCGCGACTACGTGTAAGGGTGGGTGTGTGTGGTTTCCTACGATTTGGCATCTATTGATCAATGAGTAGATGAGGATCCCTATTGTTCGAGCAAGAAGCTCGATAGGTAGATGACGTTTCCCTGTAGGCGGTAGCTAGTTAGTTGCCCAATACGGAAGATAATTGGCGTATCACACGCGAGGCGACGCAGCGTGCGCAGTCGGATTATATTATTGATTACCTTGTTCCAGGAGTGACAGGAAGACAGCTGTAAGGTTAACGGGGGTAGATTGCAAGTGTATTTTGAACTTAAAGAATATATGAAGAACTTACCAGTAGCTCGAAGAGATCGGTGACGTCACCAGTAGGGCTTTCATAGGATATCGCGAGCACAAGGCATCTTCGTTTTTGAGAGTGGTGCGGAAGAGAACTGTGGTAAGGGAGTGGAAACGGAGATAAACGGTAAATGAGTTGATCGAGGAAAGGCGAAACGGGGGACGTGGCTGCGCACGGAGAACGCCGGCCACGGCAAGTGTAGGAAAAGGAGGAGGAGCAAGTGAAAATAGGACGACTGTATAAGAACGTCATAAGGGGTACGCAGCCGCAGGGGGCTGCGTGCGCCTCGGCCGCAGGGGGCCGTAAGGGTGTCGTATAAAGGAAGAAAAACAGAAGAAAATATACAAATGTAAAATACTATATTTTTATAATTTTCCTTAGCGGACTATCGCAAGTCCCCAAACTTACGGGGCCAGATAACGATATAAGACTGTATATTGTAAACTGCTAGTGAGATAAACTGCTACCAGATAGGGGAAGTGTAACAAGTGGAGCGCTAGTATGTCATACGGGACAAGATCGGGAGGGTGGGGGAACACCCTCACTACCCCACTACAACACATATGTACAACACTGCCACCCCATAGGGAGAAACTGATTAAGTATAGCATAGAATGGACCCAGGGGACGGATAACAAAATGATAACACCGTGGCCGCCTAATGGTAGCTTCGATCCATATGCCCAACATTCACTATTAAACCATCTGCACAATACATACAAAGGGAAGAAGTTGGCAAACCACGTGGAGGTGTTTAACTTATGGAGGATGTTCCAAGGGTCCCGACCAGGACCAAATGGAATGTTCACTGTGGGGGAAATACCAGAAGAAAAAGAGATTAAGGAGGAAGGAGAGGATGGGAAAAAGGGGAGTGAAGACCCAAAGAACACGGGGAACGGAGGAGAGGGAGGAGAAAAGAATAATACATCAGATGAAATAAAAAAGGAACAGAGCAACGATATACCCCTAGCAAAGGGAGTGAAAACAGAGGGAGGGGGGTTGTACCCTTTAAGAGAATTAGGAGAAATAGAAAGAGGACAGTTAAGGGCGGCTGAGGGGTACTCGAACCCGGCATACAGCCCTCCACCATATGTGGCTCATAGGAAGATTCCAGCAGGGGAGGGGAGAACTGGAGAAGAACAAACTGTGGAAATAGGAAATGATGAGTGGGTAGCTGCACAGATATTATTAAAATTACGAGGTTCATTAACAGGAGAAGAGAAGGAGGTAGTAAAGAAAACAGACGAGGATAATACCAGGGAGAGTGAAATGAGGGGGGAAGAGCTGTTACGACAAAAGGAAGAGATTTTGGAGGAACGACTAGCAAAGTTAAGGGATGAGCAGAATGAATTGATCAAGCAGCTCGAGAGGGAGGAGAGAGAGAGAGCGAGGAAAAGGAAAGAAGGTAAGAACGAATTGGAAAAAATAAGGGAACGAACTGAGGAGCAAAGGAGAGAAGCTGAAAGAGTAAAAGCAGCAGCAGAAAGGGTATCAAGAGTAGTGCTGCGAGAAAAGAAAAGGGAAGAAGAAGAAAAAGAAAAAGAAATGGCAATGTGGAAGAGGAGATTACTATCAGAAACGACTAAGAAATACGAAGAAGGGAGGGTGATAGAGAGTATAGTAGAAAGGGAAAGGGTGAAATGGGAAAGGAAGAAAGAGGATGAAAGAATATTGGAACAGATGAGTAGTGAAGTGATGGAGGAATTAAAAAGGAAAGGGGAGGAAAATAGTAGGGAGATGGAGGAGAGAAATGAAGGAGAAAGAGAAGATAGGAGAAGGGAGAGTGAAGAATGGGGGGATGTATATAGAAACACAGAAGTAGCAACAACATCAGCACAAAGGGGAGCGGTTGATAAAGGAGAAAAAGGAGAACTGGACCTAATAGACTTACAAACAGTAACAATCAAGGGGAAAAAGACCGAGTGGGGGGTGCCGTTTATGACTGACTTTTGTAGTGAGGAAGAAGAAGGAGTGGAGAAGGAAGTAAGAAACAGTGAAAGGGAAAGCTTAGATAAACTATACATCACCCGGACCAACACAGACTCACCATGGATCAGTAGGAGAAAGGATGAGCTGGAGAGAAGTGAGGAGGGAGAGCAAGGAATAGCGGAAAGACAGACACATGAGGCCGCACCATCCCCATCCCCATCACGCCCTCCCCCATCGCACCCTACATGCTCAACCACCTCACGCTCGTTACGCAAAATAAAACTTGTGCCCTTCACAGACGAACTGACACCCTATGCATGTCGGCTTAGAGACCTCCCTAGTCGCAGGCAGGAAAGACGAATACACATGCCCACATTAAATACAGGAAATGATGGAAGAAGGGGAAAAAATGGAGAAGAAAGAGTTACGAGCAGGGGAAATACGGACGAAATTGACGATGTAGAAGAAAGGGAAGAGGAGGAAGGGTGTGAGGACTCGATATTATGGAACACAAAGGGTAAAACGAGACATAACTTAATGCCACTTCTGGAGAGAGGAGGGATTAGACCACTTTATGTCCCTTGGAAGCATACAGATAAAGAAAATATAAAATGCAGGCTCCCATCATTAAGTGGAGGTGCGTGTAAGTGGATATATGAAATGGAAAAACACACCGCAGGACAGAAACTGGCAGTAGGAGATGTAAAGGGCCTTCTAATATCGATATAAGGGGATACAGCGGATGACATTTGGAAGAGAGCGGGATTCCATGGGGTAACAATAACAAACACATCGCATGATGGGGCACCATTCGCAAACTGCAGACATGCACTATGGCAGGCACTGAGGGTACAGTACCCAGACACATCAGACATAGGAGCAATTACCTCACGCAAGATGCGTGAGAACGAAGATCCTGTTGATTATATCCAGGAAATCCAAGAGAAGTGGCGCATGGAAACTAGAGAACAATGGGATAAAACACCAGCAATATTTTATCATATACTAATACAAGGGCTCCCAGAAGGAGTTCAGAAACAACTAAAGAAAGTAGTGGGAATGGAAGCAAAACCATGGCCAGAAATACAACTGACTATAGTGCATCATTGCAGGACATGGCAAGGAAAAATGAAACAAAAGGAAGAGGACAGGAAAACGGAAGAGGCTAAACTAGTAGAGAAAAAGCTTACTAAATACACAATGGAAGGGGCACTAATAACTACGCCTACAACAATGACCCAAAGCCCCACACAAGCAGTGGCTGCACAAGATTCCTCCCAAATACCACCTTCACAGACTATAACACAACAGGCGCCGCCACTCCAACCATACACGACCAACATGGGAGGAGGACACCCAATGCCAGGAGCTGGGTATTATAATTATAACAGGGGGAGAGGAGGAATTATGAGAGGGAGAGGATACGGATATAACACCCAACAGCAGGTGGGAGGACTTAGAAATTCCTACCCCACAGGGCAACCAGTATACCAGGACAACACAGGGAGCTTTCCATGGCAGAGTAGGGAACCACCGGTGTGTTGGAGTTGTGGACTATTAGGGCACATGTCACGCACGTGTAGAGTTAGACCAGAAACACCATCATGGAGTGAACAGGGACAACCAAGGCCCTCACAGGAACAGCAGGGCATACAGCAACAGCAGACGTTGCAACAGGGAAATGAACAACAACAACTAATAACACAACAACAGCCACATACATATTCACTGCCACAACAACAGGTAGCGATAACACAACAACCCCAAGCACAACAAACACAACTGGGTAGGGTGACGGTCTTGGGACACAACCCCTACACAGGAAATGGCCAATCGTTGTACCCTCAATAGGACAGCCCACAGACGGCCTTGGTGTGTCCCATCCTGTCAGTAACACCTAATAGTGCGGAGGAACCACGCATAGAGGTAACGATAGGTGACAAAAAATTATCATTCCTTGTTGACACCGGGGCGACCCGGTCTTGCATAAGGGAAGGTAAATTTAAGATGTCAGGCGAAGCCATGAACACCCAAGGATTCTCTGGGGCTAGAGGGTTGGTTCCCTTTACTGATAACATTCCCTTATCTATTGGAGATTATGACCTGTCAGTTCCACTTCTATATTATAGTGCCTCACCAGTAAATATACTGGGGAGAGACATAATGAACAGGTTGAATATGACGATCTCCTTTACTGAGGACGGCATAATTTGCTCTACTCCAGGGATTAACATGCTCACAGCACAACAGATTATGCAAGCATACTGCGGACAAACAGCGATTAGGGCGGAGCCAGTAGATGGCGAACTATTCCAGTATGGAACAGATATGGCATTTGCATGGATGCCAGGGATAGAAGGGAAAATATGGAGGAGGCCAGCAGCCTATCTGTTCAGACCAGAAACACCTGTTAATGAACCAGAAGGAAAGGTGGTTCTAATGGACATTGAGAGCATTATTGCAACAGCTGATTACATTGCTGTACATGCCCAAGACAGAGAAGGAAGAGCATGGAGGGCAGTGATAGCATTAGCAGAAGGATGTAGGCTCACCCAGGTGTCAGATGAGGAGCTGTTTTCAGAAAGAAAGGAGGAAGGTGAAATGGTGTTTATGATGAGTGTGGAAATATGGCTAAGAGTGGCTTACAAACAAGTAGCACAGAAAATTGCAATGGCACTTGAGGCACCCGCATGCACCCCAGTCCCCTTCTTTAAGGAGGATATGTCAAAGGTACCCAAATCATTGTGGACTACTAGCCCCTATGACGTGGGGTGCATAAAAAGTATAGGGGGAGTAAGGATAAAATTGAAAAAAGGTGCAATATTCCCCAGAGTGAAACAGTACCCACAATCAAAAGAGGCAGATGAGGGCATACATGAAACCATAACGGCCCTTATAAATAATGGCATATTGGTCCCCTCAGAATCACCATGTAACACGGCTGTATACCCAGTGCGCAAGGCTAAAGGGGGGTCTTGGCGCTTCATACAGGATCTCAGGCCCTTGGACAACATAGTAGAAGCAGAATATCCCATAGCAGCAAACCCGGCCACAATATTGTGTGGCATTCCAGCAGAAGCATCACGATTTACAGTGATCGACCTTAAAAATGCTTTTTTCTCAATACCATTGCACCCAGACTCACAAGATCTGACGAGCTTCACTTACAGAAACACAAAGTGGAAGCACACCAGATTGCCACAAGGGTATTGCGGATCACCCTCAATTTTCAATAGAGTAATACAGATGGATTTGGGTAACATTGAAGTGGAAAGCACAGTGTTGCAGTATGTGGATGACATAATAATTTGCAGTACAAACGAAAGAACATGCAGAGAGGACTCCTTAAAGATGTTGACAATATTGGCTGAAAAAGGTTACAAGGTAGACATGGAAAAGATACAGTACTGTCAAGAACAGGTACTTTACATTGGTCAGCTTATATCCCAACATGGAAGAAAGATTGCACCACAAAGAGCACAGGCCATTTCAAACACTCCAATGCCACAAACAGTGAGGGAACTGCAGCAGTTCCTGGGGCTGTGCAACTACTGTAGAGCATGGGTATTTGATTACAGTTCGTACATAGGACCCCTGCTTGAGGCGTTAAGGGAAGCTAATAAAGGGGAGAAAAAGCTGGGGTGGACGATGGAAATGAAAGAGGCTTTTGATGAATTAAAAGATGCGACATCAACTGCTCCGGTACTGGCATCCCCAGACTATGAGCGACAATTTTTTATATTTTCACATTGCGACTCAGCAGTAATGAAAGCAGTGTTGGCTCAAAAAACAAGCATGGGCTACAAACCAGTAGTATTTTACAGCGGCCACTTAGATCCTGTGATGTTAGGTCACTTCCCTTGCGAACAAGGTCTCGCCGCAGCTGCTTTTGCGGTAGAGAAAGCATCAGCAATCACCATGGGGTGCCCAACTACACTGTTTGTGGAACATGCACTATTTGCGATATTGAATAAACCTAAGTCCACCCTAACCACGCAAAGAGCATCAGGTTATGAGATCATTTTATCCAGAGCTGAACTATCAATTGTTAGATGTAGCACGGTCAACACTGCAAGGTTCCTAGCAGAAGTAATTGAGGAGGGAGATTATGCCCACGACTGTACGCAAATAACTGAAATGTACTCATGTACTAGAAAGGTTGAAGAAAACGCACTAGAGGGAGGTGAGCTCTTGTTTATTGATGGGTCATCAACTATCGATCAAAGGGATGGTATAAGGAGGACTGGGGCAGCAGTGGTAAAAATGATGGAGGTACCGGTGTGTGTGGCCATGAAATGTGTACAATTACCACAGCATTACTCCGCTCAAGCAGCGGAATTAGTTGCACTGATCTTGGCGTTGAAGGAAAGCTTTGACAAACGAGTGACCATATACTCCGACAGCGCATATGTTACATTCACTGTCCACTCAGGACTGTCGAAATGGAGAAGAAGAGGGTTTAGGAGAGCTGATGGCACTCCAGTGCAACATGCCCTCTTATTGGCTGAACTAATTGAAGTAATAAATGAACCCCAAGAATTAGCTTTAGTAAAATGCACCGCACACACCAATGGTGAAGACCACATCTCGAAAGGGAATGCAGCAGCAGACGCACATGCGAAGTATGCTGCATACTTTGGTGAGATATGGAACCCCCCAGAGTCACAGAGAGGGAGAGGGAGGGGAATGGCTAAGGAGATGTTGATAAGAGAAGGGTACACCCATCTCCCAGCCACACAGATTATGGAGCTACAAGCGGCTGCACCAATGGCCGAAAACGAAATATGGGTAAAAAGAGGATGCACAATGTCACCAACCGACGCACTATGGCGCCAGGGTGGCACTGGAAAGGTTGTAATACCATTGGCACTTTTGAACACCGCCCTGAGCCAACTACATCATCCAGCCCACACAGGCAAGGAAGTAATTGCAGCACGAATTAGGGAAGACTGGTTCTGCCCCGAGTTAAATTCTCATGTGTCAAATTTTATCAGCAATTGTCTCACATGTCAACAGTTTACGGCCGGCCATACTCTAAAGGTGATAAGAGGTACTATACCCCGGCCAGAGGGACCTTTCCGGCATCTCCATATTGACTATGTTGATATGATCAACATATGTCAAGGAAATAGGTATATGATTGTAGTAGTATGCCCATTCTCGAGGTGGATTGAAGCAGGGCCCTGTTCACACCCAGATGCATTTAGAGCAGCTAAATTCCTAGTGAGGGAGGTCTTCCCCAGGTGGGGAGTGTGCGAGGTGTTAAGGTCAGACAATGGCCCACATTTTGCAAACGAAATGTTTCAGCACATCACATCCTTGCTGAACATAAAGCATAAATTTGCATGTGCATACCACCCACAGGCCAACGGTGTATGTGAACGCCTGAATGGCCTATTAAAGGAGGCAATTGCAAAGATACAGCAAACAACAAAGAAGAGTTGGTTATATTGCCTTCCATTAGCCCTATTTGAGCTAAGGAATAGACCAGGGTCCGACCACCACCTCACCCCTCACGAGGTGGTTACCGGACGTCAAATGCGCCTTCCCCTAATGCCAACATCAAGAGCATTTACCGACCACGAGAGTACAGCGAGTGTTCTTGGTGATGAAATGTACCAATATGTGTCTTCTTTGATTACTAGTGTAGTGTTTGTGTCTCAACAGCTCGAGCGCACGTGGGGCGGGTCTAACTGCAATCAACAAGAAGACGTGGATAAAGAATTGGAAAAGGAAAGACTGTGTAAAGTTGCTAAAGGTGACCACGTACTACTTCGTAATTTCAACAGGAAGTGGAACAGTCCACGATTCACTGGCCCCCATCTGGTAGAGGAGGTATCAACGAGAGCAGTAAAGCTACAGGACAAGCGTGCCTGGAACCACCTACACGATGTAAAGATCTACAAACTCCAGACCCGCCCCAGCGCCACCGACAGGTCCATTGGGAGAACAACAACAACATCACCAACGGAGGAAGAGAGTTCTACCACAGCTAACGACCTAAGTGTTCCCATACCCTGTCACTCCCCAGATTCCCCAGAGACAATAACTGAAGAAGAAAGGGGTGATCCCCATACTGCCCACCCCATGGTCACACGCTCAAAGAGTAAAGATACTTCCGCCAGTTGAGCCCCAAACCCCCTGCCCATTGACCCCTACCCCCACTGCAGTAATAACTGAACTGAAGGACATTGTCTTGCACACGTACACATGTAAACACGTGAATGCTCTCTTTTCTTTTCTCTCGCACACGCAGGAACTGCGTATTATTGTACTGCTAAGAAAATAGATAACTAACAAATTCACTGCCCAGGAGTAGATGGTACCCTCAGACGATAACTACCCAGAAGAATTGTCACACCAATTTGTATATGAAATAAAAAGGCCAACGTACCTGAAAAGGAGAAGGGTACGTGTCTACTACACAGCATTCCTCTTGGCCATAGATTACTCAATGCCCCACCTCCACCCATACGTGCCTGTCCTAAGAGATAGATCGCTTAGATTAGCGTGGGAACAGCTCTTCGCCTGGGCACTGAATGACTATTTGATAGGGAGAGCTTAAAAAACAACTAACATTTAATAACCAGCATATTGAGAATTTTCAGGCGGGCAACTTTAACGTCGCAAGAATACGCTGCCGGACTGCAGCAAGGTAAGAGCAAAATGCCGGTGAAATTAGCATTTGTAATAAAAATAATAGGGATTTTGATGATCACCGGGTTCTTGGCTGCCTCTGTATGGCAGTACAGCTATGCTATCAATATTATTGCTGTACCCAAACCTAATACACCCCCATCCCCAGCTGCAACAGGTGTTACGTCAGTTGATACTAGTAAAATTGCACACAAGCAAAATAGAGTTCAACGCAGCACATACTCAGATAATAAAGGTATTGACAATTATATACAAGATTCAGCACACGTCTCAAACAACATATGGTACCAACACATGACCCGCATCGGTAAGCAGACAACAGAAGACAGCTGCTACGTTTGCTCATTAATACCATACGCCATGAGCGCTTCTCGAACATTCGTTGCCACAGAAATAGATGAAAAGACAGCACGATGCATAATATACTTGGCACTGTTCCAAACGAAAGGAAGATTTCAAGGGACAGTGGTGCATATGGTGTGGAAAACACGAGACTCATACCCATATGAAAACAACTTCCTCAAGACTTATTTGAGTTACCACAAGATCAGTTTACATGCTGAAGCATTCAGATACATAACAAGTGGTCCTGAAAAAGGGGAAACAAAGAAAGTAACACTGCAGTATTTACCATGTGATTGGTACGCCACTGAAGTTCCTGGTAAACCAGGATGTTGGGAGAGGCCACTGGTGACGATAACGGGGAAGGTGTACATGGACAACAAATGGGAGATAGGAGTGGTTGGCAGCAACATGGTAACAAAAGAAACTATTTCAACTATCGATGCACACAACCACAGATGTTGGACGACTTGGATCAAGTACGTGCCCATGCTCACGTGGATAGAGACGGATGAAGACCCAATAACAATACTGCCGCTGACTGCGCCTAAGGTATGCTACCAACATAAAGGAGAGGTGGACGTAGGATACAACACCAACTGTGCAAGCGTGATGGAGTTACCTGAGGGGGGAGCAGGAACAGCAGTGATAATGGACCATTACTGGGCCTGTGGAGAAAAGGCATACCACACACTGCCCCCTCTGTGGAATGGTGTATGCACGATGGTGCACGTCAATGTACCATCACTAGTGGTACCCCAGAAGCATGTGAATGTGGCGAACTTTCCCAAAATGGATGAAGGGGACAAGAGGAAGAAGAGATCTGCACCACCTCAGGAGGGGCCAGGGAACAGGAACAACGGCAATGATACTGTCCTAAATAGAAGGAAAAGCCAAGGAGAACCTCTGACAGGAAATTACCTATGGGGAAGGTCGGAAACGGCACTCACTTCAATTCCGCCAGAACACAGACTATTCAGCAGAGCAGCAATGTTCTTCTCCTCAATAATACATCCGGGACTGCAGGCTTACGCAAACGCAAAATGGCTCCAGATAACTAGATGGGAACTAATGATGACCATCAATTCTACAGTAAATGGATTTAACGCAATGAAAGAGGAGCTGCGAGCTATAAGGATGGTAGCACTTCAGAACAGATATGTATTGGACCTCCTCACAGCCATGGAAGGAGGAGTCTGCGCAAAGATAGGACAATCATGCTGCACGTTTATTCCTGCCAACGATGCTGACAACGGTACACTGACAGAAGCAGTTTCACAATTGGCCCAGATGCACTCCAAAATGATGGATGAAAGTAAAGGTGTGAAAAAGGATGAGAGCTGGTTTTCACTATTATGGTCATGGATGCCATCTTGGCTGTCAGATGGACTGAAAATTATAGTTGGTTGTACTATTTTGGCTGGAGCTACACTGATCATAATAAGATTTTGGAAGGCCCGGAAGGCACGCACCACTGACGAGTTGCTTGAAATGGTCGGTATGCACCCCTTGATGCCAGCAGATGACGGCCAACACACAGGCACAATCATACAAGAGAGAGAGAAGTTGCGCAACCAGATCATCACCAACCACCTGGACCCACCATCTGTGAAGATCGAGAACCCAAGAAACCCCAGGAGTTACATAGGGAAATGGGTATACTGTACTCCTGGAGGAAACTGTGAATATATGTATTGGTCATTTGAAGATCATGTGAACCACTATGGACATTTAGGAGGAATAACTAATAACTAACTAAGATATGGAGAGTAAGAGGAGATAACGAAAAGGATATGTTTGTGGTCGACAAGTCGACCAGAGGGGGGACTGAAGTGGGAGAATGGAAGACCAGGCTCCCGTCCTTCCCCTCTCGCGCCTGGCCTAAAGGATCACGGCCCAGGCACCCGCCACGAGAAGAGTTTGCCCATCTACCAGACGACCAAATACCCTGGTACAGGAACATACGGATGTGTCCATCTGCCTGCCCAGCAGCCCGCCCTGGCCATGCCGACACCTGCGGCACGGATCAACTAGACTAAAACCTACACGTCGTTAGAGATGCCATGACGACCTAGCCAACGGTCAGCACACCTGTGCAAATATACACACCGGACACTCCTGCACCAATCTACACGAAGAATATACTCAGTGCTATGACGTAGGCGACAGACATACTCACGGACGTGCATCTTTATTATTTTCCACATAGGCTCTCAAAATGCAGAAACGCAAGACGCATCATGAACCCATCTAAAGAGCTTGCTTACGCTTCTCCTAAAACCAGGTGACATAATGAGAAATATAACGAAGACACGATACTGGGGATAAGACAATATGATACTATAACCTAAAGCGCCTGTGCACCAAATGGTTCCACCTATACACCAGGCCTAAGTAGGCCGCAAGCAAGAGCTTCCATGGACGTTAAAAGAACAAGAGTCAGGTTGCTGATCCTGCAGAATGAGCCCGGCGAAAGCAGACAGCCAAGGTCGCAATGTTGCAAACCCACATTCCGAAAGCAGACCATCAAGGGCACGATGTTGCAACCTCGCACGCCGCACACCAACGTCAAAGTCACACCTGCAAATTAAAACAGTGGAAAAACAATATTAATTGTGCAGAATCCTGCCTCAAACACGGTCCCACCTCACGTGACCAAGCCGAACCTGACAGGATGCCAAGGCCAGAAAAGGCGTCTGGATCCCTCGTTACAAGACACAGGCAGATACAATTAAAAGGCTCAATGGACATCTGCGACAGTGGGAGTAGTCGGCCTTCCAGCTTATGAATAAGTCCTCACATTGTCTGCACGTACTCATAGTGAAACATTGTTGCAAATGACAGGTACACCGAGAGCTGGGAACAGCGATGGTCCCAGACTGGGAAGCTCGCGGGCGCACCAATCAGAACATGGGGCTCTTATCACTGACGCCATTAACATTAACCAATCATCAGGGGTCTTCATGTAACAATTCTCATGTATCTAATTGTAGGGACAACCCAGATATATCACCTGACTAACCCTTGACCACTAATATTGTTCTCTATACGTATGCTATACTAACCCTACCACTCGAGCAACCAATTAAGAGTGGCGATAGGTTTTTTTGCTAACTTTCCAAGGTGACGCAAGTAGCGCGTCATACTAAGGTAAAAAGGGCCTGCGAGCCCCACGATTGTGTGTGTGTCAGGACGGACGCGTATGATCCTTGACCCATCCCTGCCGTTTTTGTCTAATAAACAGCAGAGTCACCTTGCTTCTTGCGTGTGTCTCATACTCTATCTCTTTTGGGATATACGGGAGGAGTTGGGGCCTCCCTGCCCGGAGGTCTGCGGACGGCCCGGCCGACCCCGGCAGAATTTCCCCCCCGACAAAGGGATAGTTACCCTTCCCACAAACTACCTAGATATGAACAGAGACCCCTGTATCAGCCTGAACGGGTGTCCCAACTGGAGCGCCAGGTCCAGAACCTCACACAGGATCTGGGTCGCATTTTGAGGGCTCAACAGAACCCTCAGATGAACATGGCGGCTCAGAGCCCCACCAACCAAGGGTCTGGCACCCCAGAACAATGACGGGGAGAGAACCCCAACAATTCAACGGTTCCAGAGGAGGAGGCACCATGGGAAGGGGGTTGTAAAGCCCTAGAGGAAGCTTCCTTCCTAACCCGTGAAAAGTTCTTGGACACCCAGGAACCGGAAACAAAAATCTTTTGCCCCTGAAAATCTGCAACCAGGGAACAGAGGGTGGGTGAAAGAAATAAAGACTGTAAAAAGGCCCATTTTGTGGAGGAAGTTAGTGTCCTCCAGTTTGAAGGGGAAGAATCCTTAGAGGATTCTGGGAAAAAAATCTTCTCCTTCAGGGATGGGGGAATTCCTCCCAAAGAAAAATGGGTCCCAAGAGATCTAAATGAAGACTGGATGGGTGTGGGGACTGATTCAGAGTCACCCATCCCTGAACCCCAGAATGGTCTTCCTGAGAAAAAAATAGTAATGGAGGGATCCTCCCCAGAAATTGGTTGTAGTGACTGCCACCCGGTAAGCGGGGACAGCACAGAGCTAAGGGAAACAGGGGATTCCAAAATCTCCACTATTTCAGGATGCCACATTTTCAATACAGATTCCCAGACTCCGACACAGAAAATAGTCCAAAATGCCACAGTGTCAGAGTCCAAAATAAAGAAATTGACCAGCAAACTTGCCTGAAATGCTCACGACCTTTGCCCGCTTGAGGAGAAGGAGGGGAGAATGTATGCCCCTGTTCAAGTGCAAGGGCAATGTGCAATTTCAGCATTGGTGGACACTGGATCGCAAGCCACTCTTCTGTCAAAAAGGGCCTTTGAGCAGCTAAATTCAGGAAGGGGGGAGGGATATCAGATCCCTCTCACCCTCTTCCTGGACAACTCCAGAACTTCGACGGGAATTAAATTCCTGTCGAGTGAACTGCGGATTTGGAAACAAAAATTGTCCGACACAAGCTGAAACACCCAGTTATAGTCGTGACACCAGAAGGAACACCCTGTCTACTGGGGAATGACATCCTGTGCAGGTTGTCCCCCCTAATAGACTGTGTGAAAAAGGTCCTCTGGACTCAGACTAACAGGCCAATAAAATGAAAACAGTGTACACCATGTTAGTTTAAATGGGACATGCCACATGGCTGAACAAAAATCTGATCATATTGAGTTTCATTTCCAGAATAATCAAATACCTGATGTGACAGTAATTGCTGTAGGACAACAAACTGGTGATGGGAATGCCTCTCCATTCCTGAAAATCAAGCTTCCTTCCAGTTTTAAGTGGCACTCCACACTGGAAGGAAATACCTTGACATTTTATACTGATTCACAATCTAAAAACCTCAATTCTATAGTCAAAAGTGATGAGAAACCAGCTCAAAGTTTAGTTGACATTCAGAAAATTAGAGAACAGTTCTTCCTCCCTATTCAGTTAAATGAGGGGAAGGAGTCTGTTCTCACCCGAGTGTGAGTGAACAACAGAAAGAGCTTCATCAGCAAAGCCATGTTCAAAAAACTCCCAAAAGGTCCAGCCATTCCCACATTTAAATTGATCGATAAGTGGGAAATTATCCTGGAAACTCCCAATTCCAAACATCTCCTGCCTAGCAGGTGTATGCTCAAAATGTCCATAGGTAACTAAAGCATAGAACATAATTGTTGGGTTGTGCGAGAGATGTCCCTGCTGCATTCTATTTAGGCGGTGACATTCTCAATCGGTTTGCCATTAATTTGGACCTGATAAATTACAAAGCCTAGTCCCGACTAGGGGGCAATCCCATGGGCTTTGATGATTCTGAAAAAGCATTTTGGTCAGCCCAATTGCTGCCATATGCAGTTGAAGTTCAAATTGGAGAGGAGGTCACCATCCCAGGACGGACATGACTATTCACACTTGAATTAAAATTAAAAGAGGACAGAAACTGCAAAATCCTGATGCATATGTACACCTCAATGCCCATCTCCAACAGCAGGGGTTGGGGTTAAACCCAACACCATTAGTCAATGTAGAACGCAACACCATTCCAATAGTGGTGGATAACAGCGACCTCAGGAGTATCACTCTGGGCACAGGCACCATTATTGGAATGGCGGTTGATGACCGACATTTTTCTATGGATCTAGGAAATGAACTGATAGGACCAATCCCCATTGACTGTTTTGACAATGACAGGGACAATGACTTACCACCAGACAGGATCTTCACCCAGCAAGGGGGACATTTCCTGGTGTACTCTTCCTGCCCTTATGGGGAGGAAGAGGTGACTTGTGACATCAGGCAGGATGAGGTGATATTCCAGGTCCACAATGACTGCCTCTCCTACCTGAAAACCTCTGTCCAAGTCAACACTCTAACCAGAGACCTATCCACCCAGCTGGAGGAGGCTGCTGAGATAGCAAAACCCAAAGTCTTTGCAGGCTTCAGGCAAATGGTTGAAGAGCGGGTCAACCTGGCTGATGCCTGTGAGACTCGGGAGGAAAAGTAAAAGTTGAAACAGGTGTTCTTTGATTTTCAAGATCTCTTTGCTGTGGACTTGCACGACTGTGGCTGCACGGGAATCCATACGACAACAATTCCCACAGACCCTGGAATGACTCCAGTGTTTGTGAAGCAATATCGCTTGCCTCTCGCATCCATGGAGTCCCTGACAGAAATCATCAAAAACCTTGAGTCCCGTGGGATAATTTGTCCAGTCCACAGCACCTTTAATAATCCGGTGCTGGAGATTTTAAAACCAAATGGCCACTGGAGACTCTGCACAGACCTTAGAGAGCTAAATAAACAGGCCCACATGTCCCGATGGCCTCTCCCATACATTGACCAAGGACTGGCCCAGATCCAGGGGTCAAAGGTATACACTGCCATTGAACTGACAAATGGGTACTGGACCGTGCCCCTCAGTAGGGAAGAGCAATACAAGCTGGCCTTTACCTTCAGGGGGCAGCAGTACACATGGCCCCGGACTCCCTTTGGATACATAAACTCCGCAAGTGAATTCAACATCTTCCTACATAAGGCCATGCCCGACTTGGGTGAAAGGGGAAACCTGGCCTATGTGGATGATGTCTTGATAAAAAGCTCGACTGTGGAGGAACACATAGCGGGAATCCGTTATGTTCTGACCCAGTTGAGGGTTGCCGGAGCAAAACTGTCCTTCCAAAAGGCACAGTGGTGCAGGACCTGTGTCAACTTCTTGAGGCATGAGATAACTCCTGAGGGTCACTGTCCCCAGCAGAAGAAAGTGGAAGCACTTCTACAACTAAAAGACCCCACAACTCTGCCTCCTTACTCCTGACTGACTAATTACGGTAGGAAGTTCATTGAGGATTACGCAGAGGTCACAAGACCTCTGATCCATCTGTTGAAGGGGGGGTCAAGTGGAAGTGGGGTCCAGAACAAACCGAGGCAGTAAAACAACTTAAAAGAAATCTTTCACAAGCGCCTTGTCTAGCTTACCCTGTCAAAAACAAGGAATTCTTCTTGGAGACAGGGTTCTCGAATACATGCTTGACAGCAGTATTATATCAAAAGCATGACAAGGTCAATAAAGTTATCTCCTATGCAAGCAAGACTTTATCCTCTGTGGGGAACACATCATAGTGGAGACTTCACACCAGCCTCTGCAATACCTCCAAAGTGACAGAATCTGGGCCGGAAATGTGAGTAATTCCAGAATTCCAGAATTACTTCCTGGATTCGGTCAATGCAAGGCTTTCCTGTGGAGGTCAGATATGGCCAAAACAAGAAGAGTCCCATCGCGCAAGGTCTGGCTGACTTGCATGATTGTGCCAGAGAAACTGTCTCGAGGACGAAACTCTTAAAACCCAGGACAACATGGAGGCGTACCTGAATTCCCCGCACAAGGTCTATGAAGAAGAAGACAAGGGAATGCCCACAGTTTATGTGGATGGTTGCTCCTACCATGTTGACAACAAAGAGGAAAAACAACTGGTGGCTGGCGTTGGGAATTCCTGGGTGAATGATGCTCAGGAACCCTCCACTGGGTACAAAATCGGTCCCCGTAGTAGTCAGGTGGCAGAGTTGGTGGCAGTTCATCAGGCCATCCTCACTGCCGTCCAACACCAACTCCACAAACTGGTCATAATCACTGATTCAGATTATTTCCGGAACGGGTTCGTGGAGCACCTGGTTAATTGGAAAACTAGAGGCATGCTGCGTGCTAATAATAACCTCTCAAACATGGCAAGCTAATACAAAATACTGATGATCCTGTCACCTCTAGTGGGATGACCATATATTGGAAGAAGATCAAGGGTAATTCCAGAATAGAGGGGCCAGACAAAACTGGAAACAACCTAGTTGATCAGCTGGCCAAAACCGAAGCCATCAGTCCCTGTTGGGGGAAATCCAGGTCACTGCTGTCACTAGGCCCCAGACAAATGCTCACAATGAATTCTCAACTGCCCAGTGGAGTAAGGCGACCCCAGATGCTGATTTAATAACTGCACAAAAAGGGGATCCAATTATTGGGAAATTTTATCAACACATTGAGGACCCTGAGAACTTTCCTCTGACCAATACCGATTACATTGGGAAAGAGGACCTCAGAGTGTTGATGAAATGTCCAAAAATGTTCTTAATCCAAGATGGATTGTTGGTAAGGAGATACATCTCTGGCTGTGACAAGTGGGTGCTACCTACCTCATTAGGGTGGGACTGCCCCTGCTCTGCATAAAATATGTAATCTGCCTATGTAATTTGTTAAGATGCCACAACTGTAAAAATGTCCATTTATGTCAAAACTGGATTTTAGCTAAATTAACTGTGGGATGATCCTATGCATTGTAAAGCCACCTCATAAAGCTGATGTCATGTCCCTAAAAATCCAACCAGCTGATAGCAAGGTGGTAATAATCACCCCTGACCAATCCAGTTGTTAGAGACGTGCCTAGCTTAAGCCTACCCCACCATATAATTATATGATGTCACCATGCTTTATACATAAGGGAGCCTGACAGAACTCTACACACACTCTCTCCTATATTTCCAGTGCTTGTGTATCCTGGCATTCCGGATCCACCGTTGCAAGATTCCAGACTCTACTGAAAGGACAAAGCATAGCTGACTCTATTTCAGCAAGGCCTAGATCCAGAAAACCCACTGAACACCCCAATACCAAAGGGGAAAAGCAGTGGTACCCTTTTGGGGAGCATCCTGGGACCAAACCGGCTTTTTGTCAACTACCTGTATCCAGCTGTACCTTTAGCATCCAGTGACCAGAATTGCCCAGCTGTTTCCTGTAAGGGGTACCTGTTGTGCGATGTCTAGAACCCGGTTGACTGTCCCAAAATCCCAAACTAAAGCGTGGACTGTGAGTATTTCCCCATCCCATAGCAACACATAGCCTACCACATCTTGATACTTTGTCTTTGTTCTACTCTCTAAGCAACCCTATATAGGCCTTGGTAATTTGTCCAACTGTCAGAATTCCCTGTGCATCTTGTCTGTGATTTCCTAGTGTTAGCGCCATTCTTTCATTCACCCCATCTTGTAACTCTTTAGCAATATTTTGAATAACTTAACTAATTTCCACATAAAGAGACACATGGCATGGATCAGGTTAATGCGGCCGACATAACCTGCTTCATTGGCAGCGCTATCTTCTTGATAAACTAGTATAAGTAGACTTTGTCTTTTTCTTTCCAAACCAATTATTTTTCTCTTTCACGGCTTCATTTTACAAAAACTAAACTTCCTTTTATTTTGCAAATCTCATCCAGTTCTTCAGCTATAGCCCTCCTTTCACTTCTATGTTGTCCCTGTGATGTGCGTCTATCCCCCAGCCCAAAAAGCCACATTCCAATTCAGAGTATTTCACCCGTTTTTCTGATAAACCGTTTGTGACATTTAAAACTGCAAACTAGAAAAAATGCAGCTTTTCCATGTGCGATTTGACTGCACTATGTTTTCAATTGAACCTGCTTTGTGAACTGTATGGCTTGTGTGATATCTTACCATATAGTTGCTAGTGATATATCATCCCTGAGACTGTGATAAAACATATGTACATCATTATTTAATTACACATATAATTAATGATTTGTTAAAATCCGAGTGTCATTTTAGGCCATTGCAAAGGTCGGATTCTGATTCTGTTTGCTGCCACATATCACTGACTACCTGCTGCTTCTTTCTATCCACTCAGAATTAGATTAATTGTGGGTTGAGGGAACATTGCAGGGGAAATCCTAACTCTGGGGCTATCTATCCTAATTGAAAAAGTTCTCCTATTCATTTGTGCTTGGGATATGTTCTGGTATAAGGTTACCAAGTGTATTTCAGTAGTTTTCATTGTGATTATCACCCCATTGGTGATTGCTGCCCAACATTAAAGAAATAGTGTGATTTATTTGAAATTAAAATAAAGAAATATTGTGTTACTACCCACCGGCCTGGTTCATGGTCCATTGTGACCCGGGATATTTGTAAAAGGGGGTGTGGGACAGGTCGGGTATCGTCTCAATTCGAATTCATTGAAATTAAAGAAAAAGCATTCTAATCATGCGCTATATCTAAGGCTGAGGGCGAAGGTCCTGGTCTGGTGTGTAAAGCCCGATTTGGATCCTTCACCAAAGGTAGATACTTACTGACCCCGACCGTGGGGGTTATGCACTGCAGGAGGATCACATGGGTAGGAGGACAGGCCAGGGAGACTGGCAACCCCCCTGTTTAACATCCCCTGTTATCCCACACTTTTGATGGCTTTTTGCCAAACAGCATACATTAGAAAATCTAATTTTGTTGTAGAGGATTACAAGTCCCATAATCCCACAAGTACCGAGACGAGGAAGAGGACTGAAGAGTTATGCTATAGCAGTAGTCAGGCAATTAAGCCTCACAGCTCACACCTGAAGGAACCCGAGAGACATAAAAGGCCCCCTCAGGTGCAGACAATAGGAAGGATCTGGAACTATGACGCAAGTGCGTGCAGTAGTGGCAAGCAGTAGTGGGAGAACCAAAAGGACGCTGTAACATGGGTGCAGCATAGGAAGGATAGCTCAGGGGCAGGGCATTTGTCTTGGAGCAAGACAGCTCGCCACAACACAGGTTCGAATCCCGATCCCACGCTTAGAAACCACTCGCTGGTATTAAGCGCATTATAAATGAACAATAAAAAAAACTACACATATTTCACCTGCTTGTTCTGAGAGGATCCTGTGCCCCCAAACTCAGACATGCAGAGGCGCGCTGCAGAAGGCGTGCATGAAGGCTGCCTTTCCCCATGTGAGCCTAATTGCAGAGGTTGCTGTGCAAGAAACGTGTCGAGGCAAGGAGCTTTTGTGAAGCCATGGGTCTCAGTAGCGAGAGGGGCTTCTTAATTGAGTGGCCGAACCAGAGACACCTTCAGCGAGGAAGCATGTGGGACCCAAGTGAAGCAAGAAGCAGTAGAAGTAGTGCAACTCATGGAAAGAGGATCATAAAAGCCAGTGAGTCAAACCTGGCATTTTCATTCTTTGCACTGCCGACAACAGTATAGAGCTTAATATTCAATCGATTATAAGTAGAAGTGAGCTGAAGTTGTTTGTTGAGTCTTTAACAATGGGACAATGGAAAAGTAGCACTTGCGTGTGATGGGGTAATTCTTCTTTCACTCACATGAAGAGCAAACGCTGCAAAAGACCATTGTAAATACCTTAAACCGTATAAAGATTATGAAGAAGTGGTCATGTGTCTCTCATTACACAGAACAAACATTACAAAAGCCATTGTTGAACATTTAACCTATGTAAAAATGTTAAAGAAGTGGTTGCATGTGCCTAGTTTTGCTTTTCAAAGGAAGAATGCGCTCTACCTCTGTATTCACACGAACTATCATTACTCATTAAATAAGCCAAGTGGTTAAATATTCTATCTGCAGTTGGAAAAAGAGCATGCATGCCCAAACCAAGAATATTCCCCTATTAAGACTGAAAACAATCTAACCAATACTGTGAGCCCAATAGACGTTTAACCTTGCCTAAGATACAACTGCGCAAGCATTGCCTGAAGCCAGAAGTGTGACACCAAGATTTCTGGGTAATTATTTTGGCTAAAAGTTGGCAGAGAGATGAAGGCAAAGTTGGGGAAGGGACACCTGCTGCTTATAAACATTAATTGAAGGTGACACAAGCTATGTTGCCAGAGACTATAGGAGAAAGAGATAAGTGGGTCCTATAGGCAAACTCAGATTTTTGCGGCAGATAGACAAGAGAGGCAAAGAGGCTGCCACTTTTGAAGAGAGATATTCAGAGAAAGAGTGCCTTGCCTATTTGAAGTTGTTGAAGTACCTTAAAGTGAATCTTGTCTGAACCTGTCTTGAGTCACAAAGTACTGAATTTGTGGTGAGATTAAAAAGTACTAAAGCTGAGGTGTAATATCTGGTTGTCAGTGGATGCAAGATTTCAGTGGTACAAGTGAACTGGAATGCATGGAGGCAACCAAGAATGTCCTCATGGCAAATTCCAGTAGGAGTGAAGTTGTTGAAGTTGAAGCAGCAGCACTGTGAAGTCATCCTGACAAATATACCTAATGTGAATTCTAATCTTTTGAATAACAACATAATAACTCTTAACAAAGACTTGTGTTCCACTAACATTTATGGAAGTTGTATTTATTTTGAACTGTGTCAAGTCTTCTTGGATAACTGGAAGTAGTGACAAAACAGTGTGGCTGAGAATAACATTGATGCCATTCTGAGGAAGTGCAAAGTCTTTATTTCACCAAGAAGAAGAGCTTCGTTATTGTTGGAACTTTGGCTAACAAACCTTTACCTTAACATTGAGACTTCAAGAACTGAATTGAGACTTTGCTACCTATGTGGAGTTCCTTATTTCTTTTGATGAACATTGAAGTTGAATACACCTTGAATCCTGGGGAAGGGAGTTTACCAAGGTAACTAAAAGGTTATCAAGAAACTGTGAATATAATTGATGATGTTATCTAAATTGCCATATATATTTTCCTTTGTTATTTGATGTTCAAGTGTGAGGGCCAGACATCCTGTGTTAGAGTGTTTCCCTTTAGTTTTGTTAGGCAGTGAAATCCTAATCAGAGTAGGGATAGTGAGGCATTTAATATCATTTATACTTTAATGAAATGGCATGTTTTGAACAATCATCAAAACATTGTCTGCCTTGCATTGCTGAACCCTCACAGAAGAGAGAGAGTGATACGCATATAGGACTGTGAGAAGACCAGAGATGCAGCAGAGGGGGGAAGGGAGAAGATAAAGAGGGAGAGAGGGGAGAGGAAACTGGTGGGATTAAGGATCAGGAGAAACACAGGGAGAGGGAGGACCTAAGAAGACCATAGGTGGGGTTAGCGAGAGGAGAGACCAGGAGGAAATAGGAGAACAGGAGGTATAACAGGGAGTTGTCAGGTCAGGGAGAGAAGAGAAAGTGAGAGAGAGAGAGAGAGGGAGAGAGAGGGAGAGAGAGAGAGAGAGTGAGAGAGCGAGAGAGCGAGAGAGAGAGAGAGAGAGAGAGAGAGAGAGAGAGAGAGAATGTCTGGGAGGACACAGGCACAGTCTTGAACTACACTAATATGATCTTGGGGAAACCTGTAGATTAGGGAACCCTTCAGAAGTCCCAGTGGGAGTAAGATAGAAAAAGGCTCCACTGTTAGGCCCCTTACTTTAAGCTTAGGTTAGATTCAGCAGTTTGGGGTCACCCATCTCCAGTCTACGCTAGTACATTACGGAATCCTGGGCTACGGTGGAGGGAGCCCACAGAAGGACACAGAACCAGGTATGGAAACCCATTTGCTTTAACCATTGGCAGTGAACTGGATGGACCCCAGCTGGCCCATAAGACTGGGGGTCTCCAAACAGCCCTTTAAGATGAGCAGCAGCACCCTCAAGATAGATGGGGATGCAGATTCGTACTCTTGCACCAAATAATAATGACAACTCAATAGTTTGGCAAAGAGAGTCATTTTAATGACAAGTACAAAAAACGGGGAGTTCGACGAACATCAGCAACCGCTCGATCTTCCTTCTTGCTTAAACTCCACTTTCCTTCAGAAAAAACACAATATTTATATCAAAAACTCACCATCATTGACGCGCAATCTTAACAACCTAACATGCAACGTGATTGGTCATAGGAAGGTAACTGTCATGCGCCGCATTTTCAGCTGGCATCTTTGGCCCCGCTGCCACTTATGGACTTCCTGATTCCCGTCACGCTTGACGCTGCGTTCACTAAGCGGTCTAGTTTTTTCCCGCTTGGTTGACCGTAGCGTTATTTAACTACTCCTCTCCCTTGGTCCAGCGCGTTGCAACCTTCCACGGTCAGCTGCTTTTCTTCGCTGCCGCGGTCTTGCTACACGCTGTTTACCTCTTGCTCCTCGAGCCTTACCTTTTGCACTTTCCTTTCTCGCCCGGTCCTTCTCCGGTCCCCGCCTTCAGTTCTCTTCCTCCTCCCTCCTTTCACTCCTTCGTGCCCGGCTTTCTGCCTTTCGTTTGTTTACTTTCTTTCCCGGTGTTGCTGGAGTTTACTTATCCCGGTGCTTCCTGTTGCTGCCTTCTCCCGTCTCTCGTCTGCTTTACACGAGCCCAGCTGCCATCAGGATACCTGCCGGTTCAAGGTTTTTTTGCCTATTCTGGCTTTTTTCCCCCTTTTTGTCCCTCCTGGGAGGGGGACACGGTCAGGGCGTATTTACACGCTCTCACTGTGGCTTCCTCTTGTGGGAGACACGCTCAGACTTGAAAAAAGGAAAAGGACTACACGGCACACCGAGCGCTCAGTCCAGTTGAGGAGGATTTCGACTCCACAGGTGAGGAGGTTGAAGAGATAAAAAAGGGAACTAAAATTGTATTAGAAGCCGGTGCTGACAGTAACTTTAACATAGGTACTATAACTGTATGTGGTAACGGGGAGAGGGAATTGGATAATCAATGTCAGGTGGGGCAATTAAGCCCTTTCTTCAAAATGGCCACTATAAATGTCACTAAAAGTACAGCATACTATTCTCAAAACGGCTAAAAGCCACAGTTGGGGATTTACAAACTTCTTACTCCGTGGAGCAGTGTCTGTTCTCTGCAAAAAGAAGTTCAATTCCTAAAAGGTGCCACGACTCACATGGGTATCCTATCTAGCAGGTAAGCAGCACTATGATACTCAACAGTACACATTGTATTAGTTATACACAATTCATTGCTAAAAAAGTCATCATAAAAAATGATCATTTACATAAAACATAAAGGCAGTAAGTTCTAAAGCAATTGGAATTCTGCCGTTAAATTAACCATTTAAGGTTAAAGAAGACTTCAGGATAGTGAACTCTTGTGTCAGAGAGGGTACATCGTCTTTACAAGAAGACTGAATTGTGAATACATGGTTTCAGCTTGAATAAGATCTACACAAGACTCTACACACCCCTGAAGAATGTCCCACATTTTTGTGATAATGGGACAGAAACTTGTACAAGTTGGGAATTTGAAAAACTAAAATATGAAATAGCCAAAACAACTTTCTAGGCTAGGGGACTCAGTGTGATCAGGCCACACGGGTTCGACCAGAGATCAAATTTAAGATCCGAACCGACTAAAGCTGATTTACTTGTGTGGTTTTAAAATTGGTTGTTTGTTTTATGCAAATGATAATTTTTTATGATGACTTTTTTAGCAATGAATTGTGTATAACTAATAAAATTTGTACTGTTGAGTATCATAGTGCTGCTTACCTGCTAGATAGGATGCCCATGTGAGTTGTGGCACCTTTTAGGAATTTAACTTCTTTTTGCAGAGAACAGACTAAAAGTACAGCATCTCATTGGTTCTATTCAATATAGGACCCTAAATGACATGGTCCACTCTAATTGGGTTGGCATCAACCCCACTCATACTTTTCCACTTGCGCTTAGCAGCATGCAGAATAACCAGGCAGGTGCAGGAAGTTAGTCTGCACCCCAGCTTCCCTCCAATTATGTTACAATCATTTATCACCTTAGTGGTCATGTGTCAATTACTTCTTTGTGGTTTGGCCTCGAGTCTGCTTCCTGGTCTGAGAAAGTTAAGGAGTATGGGTATGGCAGGGATCCATGCATAGGTGGGAAAGTCTCATCCCTTCCTGCCCGTCTTGCCACGTGATCAGGACACAGTGAAATCAACCCCTTCTTCATGTAATTTCGTGTGTTTGATTTAATTCTAAAAGTCGTCGACCATCTGTGGCTTGTCTTGACCTTTCTGAACAGGATACTCTATTCTTTTTCTCTTTAATTGTATCCACTGTTAGCCTAGTCCAGCCCGATACGACTTTGGCTTCTTGGCATGGTTACCTTCAACTGGGTTTCTCTCTGTCTTAATTCTCGATTTGTTTGCTGCAGAACTCTCCTCTTGAAACCTTTAGTAACCTTTGTTAAATTCTGCTCATGTGCGTAGTGGATTTATACTTATCTATAAGGTGCTTTTGAGGTAGATATATGTATAGTTGGCGCTTGCTGCAATCTATTATACAACTAAGCATAAGCAAGCTTCACAATTTCTTTGCTTCTTGGGGTTTCTTGCATCTGTACATGTTTAAACTAACTGAATATCTTCATTGTGCATATGGCATACGTTTCTTCTTCTTTGACATCAATTTCTTCATCTTGGGCTCAGGATGTCATTTATCCATGGTATTTTGTTTCCTTGTCAGTATTCTTAGGTCATTATATCTTCTATATGTGCGTCAGTCTGATTTCTCATGACGTCACCATTCGTCTTCCTTTAGTATCTTCTTGGCTTCTTCGGGTGTTACATTCTGACAACCGTCATTTTTTCTTGCCTGTAGATATGGTTTTCTCAATGGGTACCTTACTGCCCAGGTTTTCTTAGGTGTTGGTACTTCAATGGGTGCTGTTACTCTGATAGGCACTGGGCAGAGCCAAGCTGCGGCTCTCTGCTGGTTTATCTGTTCATCATACATCACAT
Organism: Ambystoma mexicanum; assembly: GCF_040938575.1. Classification (NCBI taxonomy): domain Eukaryota; kingdom Metazoa; phylum Chordata; class Amphibia; order Caudata; family Ambystomatidae; genus Ambystoma; species Ambystoma mexicanum. The sequence goes on along the minus strand of NC_090933.1, from coordinate 359,126,677 downwards.
ATTTTGGCGTGAACGTACCTGGTACTTCAAAGGGGGTGACTGGAGTGCAGATGACACTTGGCACTTCCTCTTCACTCCCCCCTCTGGGCGATTCATCAACCACTCTGACTTCATTCTTTACACTCACTTTTCTGTCATCCTCTGGATCTAGACATCTAGGTCTGCAGAAATGTTCCTTTGGGGTCCATATCTTTATGACTCCCTTCAAAAAGCCTGCTGTTCTTACGTGCTCATCTTTGTTCCATGTCATTAGTTGACATTCTCTGCTTGGATTGCAATAGATCAATTTTCCCACATATTTTCTATGTTTCTTTGGATACCCAAACTTTGATCGTTCTGGTGCATAAATGCTGGCCTTCACAAAGTCTCTTTCTTCTTTACTGGTCAGGTCTTTGGGCTTCCATCCTGACTCGACATCAATCATGATTTTCATCCCTATGGCCTTTTTTGCAGTTTTCTTGCACTGAGAGATTATTAGCTTGATTATACAGAATCCAAGCAATATCATCACCAACGGGGCTCCTAGGAACTTGAATGTGTCTGCCATCCATTGTGGAACCCATGAAAACAGTGATCCAAACCAACTGTCATCATCAACTTCGTCCACTTCATCTATCATCTGGTTCTGTAGTTTTGTCAGCATACCTATGGCTTCTGTTAAGGTTCCATTTCCGTCATCGTGTGACGCTATAAATGTGCAACATGATTCTCCGATTTTTGCACAAACACCTCCATCCATAGCTGTGAGCATGTCTAGTCCATATCTGTTCTGGAGGGTCATTAGTCGAATTGCTCTTAACTCTTCTTTGATTGCATTAAATCCCTTTATGGTTGTGTTGATGGTCTGCATTAACTCCCATCTGGTTATCTGCAACCATTTAGTATTTGCTCCAACCTGAACTCTTGGCATCAAGATCAAGGTGAATACTGAATAAGTCTGACTGAACAGTCTATGCTCATATGGGATAGTATCGAAAGCTTCTATGGATTTTGCAGAGAAATAATTTTCCCTCTTCATTCTCTTCAAAAGCTGCATAGATCTCTTCTTTCTTAGGTGAGCATCTGCTTTCGGGAAAAACTGTCAATATTCAGATAACTTTTTGGAATCACCAACGCTGGAACATGGGCATTAACCAGTGTACATATACCTCCCCAATTCTTCGGCAATATGATATATGCTTTGGATCCACATGCCCAATAATGATCCATGGTCACTGCAGTACCATGTACCATTCCTGGAACGTCAAAGACTCGACCACAAATCTGATTCTCTCCATTTTCCTTGTGCCATTATTTCTGAAGCAGAATTATGGACTCTCCAATGGCACTATCTGCAAGGGTCCTCCTCTGTCCTCGACCCATGTCAATAGTTTAGCAAGCTTTGGCCATAATGGCTTTCATCCATTTTGCACTAAGTCAATGGTAGCCTGGTAACACCCAATCACTACCCATGCTCTGCAGATCACTACTCCTTTCTCCCATCTGTCTGGTGAAAGCACTGTTCCCCAGATTTGCATTTGACCTTTGTTCTTCCATCTTCAAGCTTCTTCTGGAGTTTTTCCTGCAGTCTCCAATTTCTTGTTTACTTCTCATCTGATCTCTGCTCCTTTTACTCCAGGTTTTTCATATCTGATCACCACATTCTTTGTTTTGGCATTGTTTCTTGTCTTTATGTCTTGAACCTAATCATCTTCACCTGGATCTGTTTTCTCAGTTGCCCATTTGAGTGAAGCATCACTTCCCATGAACTGACCTCTGGTCTTGCACATTGCTGTATGTGACAGACAGTGTGCTGTCTGCACATCTATTTCAACAGCTATGAAGATTTTTGACTTCCCCATGCTGTACGGTAGGTGTGCACACACAAAGCATTCTTCCTCTGAAGTTCGTCTCCCAACTTCCTTCATATGTTGGTACCATATGATGTTTCCCAAGTGTGCTGTCCAGGTAATCGTTCAATTCATTATTGTCTTCTTGTGTGCTTCTTCTAATTTTTAATGTCTTCCTGTAGTTTGCCATAACCGCATCAAACACATCCGTATAGCTTCTTCTTGCTGGAGGATTCTCAGGTATCCCCATCAATGATCTGGGCATGTCCGCATGTTTTACTCTTGTAGGAGTTTGTACAATTTGCTTCATCCTTTCAATATACCAATCAGATATAAACATGTCTCTTGTAATTTCTGTTCGTGTCTTCTCTCCAGGCACTGCCCTGATATCATGCCTCGCAGGATCAGGTGTGCTTGCAGATGTCTCTGTTCACTTATTCTCTGAGGCCTTTGGTCTCTTTAAAAGTTCAGCTCTCTCCATTTGTCTCTCAACTTCTCTTGGTGTGGAACTTCTCATTGTTGTCTGTCCAAGCTTCCCCCATTCTCTGGGATGTGATTCTGAACTTATCGACAATAGACCAGGTGTGTATGTACTCATTATTTGTGTACGTGTACCTTTCATCAACCTCTTCTCGGGTTTACTTTGCCAACCCTGTCTACAGCGTTTCAATTCATTTGTTACCACAAGTGTTGTGTGTGTGTCATTATTTATCACATCCATCTCAAGTTCAGTCACTCTATCATTCTTTCTAGGAACTGGAATGAATATGTAAGGTCTGGGTACTTTTGTAGGTTTCATGTGTACATCATTAGGTGGGTGCCCAGGAACCTGAACGCTTTGTGCACCAATGAAAAATGCAGTTCTAATCATCAATGACAGTAGTATGATAATGAATACTATGCATGTGTACATAATACATTTGTAGGTTGATTTACAGCATTTGTTCCTTGGCCAATATGAATGCCTCTCCTCATGAGGGAGGACAACGTTAATGTTCTGGTTTCCCCATCTCGATCATCTAAAGAAGCAAACTAACTCTTTAATACATGCTAAACATTGCCATTTTATCTGGATTCTGCTGCCTCTGCTTGCAGGTAACAAATGCTGGACAGAATATCCTCTTTGTCTGAATAATAGACTATCTCTTGTCTCTGGAAATAGTTTGCTTTGTATAAACGAAAGTTCCAAATGAGGCAATAAGTTCAGCAAATCCTAATTTGCATGTTCCCTGTAAACTAATTCTCACTCGATGCCTCTAATCTGTTTCACTCCAGACGACATGTTGGCTTTTTTCAGCAGAAACAAAAGTGAAGTCCTTGGCAACACGTTCACGATCTGTCCCTCGAAGGAATGTTTACACTCTTCTCCTGTGATTCCGATGCTGACTAGAAAGTTCGACCTGCATCACAATTCCATGCAGGAGCATACTCAAATGTGTAGTGTTCGCTGGGTCTCTGATGAAAGTGAGGATGTAAAACATTGGCATGTCTCCCCACAAGTTCTGGAAAGTCTTCAATTAAGCGAAAGAATACATTACTGGCTAGTCTGCTATTCTCCTGTGACAGGGACAATTGCCTTGTCCTCGTTGTACTCCGGGAGCAAAAGGAACTGCTCTGCAATCACTGTGAGCAGCCTCCTTATTGTCTTTTCGTTTTCAGGATCTTGTAGAAACTCTGTTATGTTTGTGAGCCTTCCCACCGACGGGTATAACCTCAATACTAACTCGAAATAGATCAGAATGTCCTTGGTGAGGTCACAACTGCATGACACCATAAGTAAGTCCAAACAGGGCTTATGTGTTGAAAGAATCAGGATACTGTATTCTTTTTCAATTGATGTATTCTCAATCAAAATTTAGCATTTCTCTTCTTATCAAGGCTTCAGTGTGCCTCAGTTCAAAGTTCAAAGTCAACAAGCTATTTTGTGGCTTATACGTGCAATTCTTATACTTCACCCTGCAACTAGGATGCACAGAGTGTCTGTGTTTTTATGTCCTTCTTTCCCTTATTTTGCTCAAAGGAAGTGTCCAGAACTAAGCCACAATTTTGGACAAATTTCTTTGCCTTTGCTTGACTGGTCATGCGTCCTTCTTCCTCATCATGGATCTTGTCTTCCCCGTTGTATGTATTCTCTTCACGTTGGGGTGCACGCCGAGGGTCTTTTTCGTCGTATGGCTTCATGTCACCCAGAAAGATCCAAGCTGTTCTTCCCTGTAGCTTGACTGAAGAGGGTGTAACGTCCTCCACTCTAAAGGGGCAGTTGAACCTTGGCTCGTCCCACTTTTTCCTTGTGTGATTTCTCCCCAGGACCGTGTCCCCAGGGAATATTGGAGGAACATGTAATTCTGGAACTTGGTCTGTTGTAGCATCTCCTTCTGTGTTCTGTACTGCCCTCACCATTCTTGTCGTTGCTGCAGCTGTCCTGAAATTACAATAAGGCAAGATGTCATGCAATTGAAGGAATTTTGCATTTCCAAGCCTAACACTTCTCCATCACATCTAGCTCTATTTCGGGGAGTTAATGGCGTGTGCATCCTTCTGCCCGTCACGATTTCGTGCGGCATGAGATGATGGTCAGAACCAGGCTGGTTTCTGAGTGCAGACAGTGCCAGTGGAAGACAGTGCAGCCATCGCTTCTTCGGAGTAAGCTTCAACTTGGCTGTCCTTTCTTTTAACAAGCCATTGAGCTTCTCGCAAATGGCATTCCCTTGAGGATGATACACCGAAGAAAATGTGTGCTTTATTCCAAGCAACAAGCTGATCTGGGCAAATACTGCATTAACAAATTGAGGCTCATTGTCTGACCTCAGGTCTTCACACACTCCCCATCTGGGAAACACCTCCCTCACCAGGAATTTGGCCACACAGGTAGAATCTGGGTGTGTACATGGAGCTGCTTCTATCCACCTAGAGAATGTACACACCACAACAATTAGATACCTGTACCCGTTACATACTTGAATCATATCAACATAATTGATGTGCAAGTGCTGAAAAGGCCCATTAGGCCTTGGGATGACTCCTCTAATCACACGTAGTGTATGCCCAGTCGTGAACTGCTGACAGATTATACAGTTTACCATGAAAAATGCAACGTGTTCTGCCAAGTTCGGTATTAACCAGTCTTCAGCAATTGTTGCTGCTAGATTCTGCTTTGTCATGTGCGCTCGATAGTGTAACTGTTCCAATGCTACTTTTAATAAGGTTTACCAGTGCTGTCTTGTAGCCACAAGCTCTCGGAGCCGTTTAAAGAAAACCCTTGTCACTTCCATAGGTTTTTCTCTTCCTGTGGTGCTTCTCCTTGAAGCTCTATCAACTGAGTTTTTGCCATATTGCTTTAGCCTTCTGGCTCACTTCGTGCAACAATCATTCTCTCATGCACATCAGTTATTTCCACATTCATTATTATTTCATCTTTGGTTGCCACATGCTTGGCTTCAGTGTCTGCTGCTTGATTCCCACGTGAGATAAAATCTGTCCCTTTTGTGCGGGCAGCACATTTCACGACCCATATGCCCACCGGGAGTTGTAGTGCTTTAATGAGTCTGTTCAATAAGGCTGCATGATGCACTGGCATGCTGTCTGCTCGGAGGTAGCCCCTCCTTTTCCAGCGCGCTAGGCCTGAGTGCACTGTTGACGTCACATAGGCAGAGTCACTGTACACCGTCACTTCCTGGTCTGCGAGATTCTCGAGTACGAGTACCAATGCCAATAATTCTGCAGCTTGTGCTGAATAATGTGAGGGTAATCTTGCACTAATGAGTACTCGAAATTCTCCCTTTGCCATGTGTTTCATCACAGCGGTTCCTGTATATATCTGTCCATCATTTTTATTGATCCTCGGTGAACCATCAACGAAGACAACTTCTCCTTCAGCCAATGCATTTTCTTTTACTCTTGGAATCTCATCATAAAATTCTTTATAGTTCGCGCAATCATGTATTGGCTCTCCTTCAGTGACTGGCTCTGCTATAAACATAGCTGGGTTCACTATTTTGCATCAAACTATTTTAATCGTTGGATTTGATATGACCATTTCATAAGCAGAAGCTCTCTGAGATGTCTATGTGCCTTTTGGTTTCTCTAAAATGACAAATAATGCGTGCTCGACAAACAACATCATTGGGCCTCCCATTACAATGGTTGTAGCCTTTTCTATGACGAACGCTGCAGCAGCTAAACTTTGTTCGCATGGGAAGTGACCCATCATCACTGGCTCTAAATTCCCACTGTAGTATGCAAGGTGCGTGTACCCCAACATGGTTCTCTGTGTGGGTACGGGTGTCATAATACTGCCCTTTGTGCGTGAAAACAGGTAGAATTCCTCTGCATAATTGCGAATCCCTAAAACTGGTGCCGTGCAAATGGCCTTTTTTAGTTCAACAAACCCTTCTTCCATGGTCTCGGTCCACACGATTTTTCTTTCGTTGCCTGTGCTTTCTTTAAGGCTTGTAACAAGGGCCTTGTATAAGAGCTGCCCTGACATAATTACATAATCCTAGAAAACTCTGCATTTGTTTTATCATGTGTGGCTTGGCTGTCTTTGAAATGGCTTCAGCTCTTTCAGGGGTAACCTTTTTTCCCTCATGTGAGATCAGCTGGCCTATGTACAGCACTTCTTGTTGACAATACTGTAACTTCTCTTTGTCAACTTTATATCCTTTCTCAGCAAGTATAGTTAATAGCTGAATAGAATTGTGTCTGCACTTTTCTTCTGTTGTGCTGCAAATTAGAGTGTCATCCATGTATTGCAAGACAACACTCTCTAATGCAATATTGCTTAAGTCCATCTGCAGGACTCTGTTGAAATGGGAGGAGACTCACAGTACCCTTGAGGCAGCCTTGTAGTTTTCAGACGTCTTTGTGCAATGGGATTGAGAAAAATGCATTTTTCAAGTCAATCACTGTGAAATACCTTGCCTCAACGGGTATATTACATAGGATTGTGGACAGGTTCAGAACTAGAGGGACTAGAGGCCAACTATCTGGTTTATTGGTCGTAAATCTTGGATTAAACGCCAAGACCCTCCCTTTGATTTTTTAATCGTATAAACCAAAGTATTGCATGACGACTCTGATGTCACTAAGATGCCATGCTCCATCATGGCAGAAATTGTCTTAAAAATCCCTTTATCTGCTTCCCTAGACATGGGATACTGTTGTGCTTTTGGTAAAATTGCTCTTGGTTTCAATTTAATCTTCACTTCTCCAACTCCTTTCAGTAATCCTACGTCATAAGGACCTGTAGTCCATACTGAGATAGGCACCTTTGCCATGTCGTCATCAAAATAGTCAGGACGTTTTTGTGCCAGCATCATTCTCTGAGGCATCTCTCTTTTGATCAATTCCACCCAATAAATGAGATTAACCTCAACAGTCATCTCATCTTCACCTATTTGCTCTTCAAACAGATCGTCATCAGTGACGTCAGTCAATCTGTACCCTTCCCCAATGGCGATTACTGCGCACCATTGTCTGCCTTCATCATCACTACCATCAAGCAAAGCCATCTCTGCTCACACTATGGCTGCTTGCATTGTTAAGGGAAACACTCGTCCCTTTTCCTCATGCATAGGTATTCTTGGCCTGAACAGAAACTCATCTGGGTTTCTCATTGTTTTTTCTGTAAGACCTGGTAGCCATGACATTAATTTACGCACTCCATTTGCAAATATTTCTGGTTCCAATGGAATAGCTCTCATGTCCATTTGTCCTGCATATGCTCTAATAATTTTGCACACATTTAAATAATGCATTCCTGGAGTTGAACATACTATGCCCTTTTCTGTGATGAGATTGTCATGTTTAACTTTGTCATTAGGTCTCGTCCCAATATATTCACCGGTGTCTGCCTTGAATATAGCAGTGGCAATTTCATGTCACACTCTCCTATGGAGATGTCATGGTGCATTCCCCCAAACATCAGGAGAAGACCAGCCTACCCCAGTTGCTGGCACTCATGGGGACCTTTAAGGACCCAAAGGGTTGCCTTAGGGCTTCCTGGAGTCAGTCCTGGCGCCTTGGCGCCAGGCTCATATTATTCCATCTTGTTGAAAGGAGCATGGAAACACACATAGCCCAGCCAGAAAGAACTGAGCCATACAGTCTAGCTTTGGGTGTAGCTGGAAGGACTACTTTACCTGGGACTAATTGTACAGGGTGTGGCTGGAGGGACTACTTTGCCTGGGACTGCTTGTGCACGGCTATATAAACCACACCCTGAGGACAGAATATGCTTCGCGTTATTCTGTACTCCAGCAGTGTAACGCTCACCGTGTCTGCTTAGCTCTAGTTACCCGGTCTTCAGCCACGCCTGCCTTGGGAACCATGAATCATCAGCACCTGTGGAGAAGGGAAAGGAAGAGAGAACAAGAACAAGAACAGCGGTTGAGTCCTTACCTGAGAAGCAGTCCATCCGAAAAGGCCGTTCCATCTGCCGCTCTCAGGATCGTCGCATCTGCAGAAAGGAAACACACGCCTAGAGAGCCAATACTCACCCGGAGGCTGCACTCTTCCTGTATTCCACTGAGGCGGTTCACGCGATCGCTGCTCCGGAGCTACACCGCACCTGCAGAACAGGAAAGAAAGAACAGCAGGTTAGTCGTGCAAAGGAAAATAATTTTTGTACATTTCGACGCCGCGCTCTCGCGCTAAAACTCACCTGCAGGAATTCTGCTCAGCGTCGTGGGGAGACGGCAATCTTTCATCTGGCACCCTCCTAAATCACACCTGTAAAGGAATAAGAACAATAGTGAGAACTTTGGCAACTAAGAATATTTAAGCAAACTATACCAAGATTCTATTGGCATAGAGACTTACCTATAGAGTCACAGTTGTTCAGGACTCCGCTACAGCCCACAGGATCAGTGATGCAACTAGATCCAGAAGAGAGGCTGGAACATTACCGTGCCCCTGCAATCAGTTGCAGGATGGAGAGTCCGCCATTAAAACACCTAAGGTGAGGCATAAGCAGAAATGGGCACTAGGAGGTTTACGGGAGGTGGGAGCCTAGCCCGCCCCTCACGGCTGGTTAACATCTAGTTTCAACATTCTAGGCAAACGCTCCCCTGTGAAGAAGTAGTGAGACAAGAGAAGACACGTGCAGACATTCATCGCTCAGCTTTGTGCGACGCACGTGCAGACATTCATCGCTCAGCTTCGTGCGACGCCCCCGTGGAGACCAGGTGAGCGTGACAGGAGACTGGAAGTTCTTTTGTAAAAGGAACACAAATTGTTGCTCCTGTAAAGCCCTGAATATTTATGGCATCGCTGGACAAAGAAAACATGCCTTCACGTATACACAAGCGTGACGCACCCGTGTCAACTAAGAAAGAATATTCTTTATGCCCTATACAGACATCTACACTTGGTTCCTCGTGAGGGTTCGGTGTCACTGATAGGATAGAACACATCAGGTCTCCCAGTGAGCTGTCCTAGTCCATATATAATCTTGCCCCATTCTGAGTGAACGGATTTCCCCCGTCACTTGTGGTATCTCTAATTCCAGAATTCATTATCTGTCCTGTGCCTGTTGTTTGTGACAGTTGCATTGGTGACTGTTGAGACTGTCCCTGTGGAAAATGTTTCACATTCTGGTGCGGCTGCAAGCCTTGCTGTACTCTTGGTGCTTGCTGCTGCACTGTGTGATTCTGCGCAACTCCATTTCCACCCTGCTGCGAGAATGCTGATGGATACACCATCCCTCCTCTTGTGAATTGGTCGTTTTGCACCATTCCTTGACTTCTGCATGTGTGTGCTAGATGCCCTGTCATCCCACACGTCCAACATGTTGTCGGTGGTCTGATTATTTGCCCATTTTGCATATCCTGGTTTCCGCTTTGCATATTTTGAAAACCTCCCTGATTACTCTGCCATCCTCTTCCTCGAAAGCCTCTTCCCCTAAGTCCATTATTGCTTTGATCAAACTGCCTTTGATTATTGATCTGCTGTGTATTAGATCTGTCTGTGTTAGTTATTATTGCCCCCTCAATGGCATACTTAGATAATTTTTTTCTGCACTAATTTAGCCTCTTCACCTTTTTGTGCAGCATCCTTTTTGCAGTTCTTCTCTTGCAGCAATCTGCAATAGTGTGCGATGGTCAACTGTATTTCAGACCATGGCTTAGCCTCAACCCCTACCAATTTCTTGAGCTGCTTCTGTACCTGTTCTGGCAGCCCTTGGCATAATATAGGGTAAAACATGGGTACAGATTACCCCTAGATTCCCGAGTTTCCAATACCCAGGCGTCTTGGAAATTCTGAATGTAAAGCAAAGGGTCATCTGACGCCTTCATCTTGTGTGTCATTATAGCTCCAATATCAGAATTGTCCAGGTATAGCACTCGAAGAGCTTTCCATACCGCGGTTCTGCAATTGTTAAATGGCGCTCCGTCATGCGCATTAATAACTGTGGTCACCCCAGGGGAACCTGCACGTGTCCACACATCGTCAGCTTCATCGCCAAGTATGGCAATTAAAAGACCCTTAACATCCCCTATAGCTAATGGGTTCCCTCCTGTCATTTTTTCTAACTCATGTATCCATTTTCAGGCTCCTGATGTCAACATTGGGAGCTTATTTTTCAAGTTTTCTCTCTCCATGTGTGACCAAGGTATATATTGTGGCCTCGTTCCTCCTTTTTCTAGTAAAGGGAACTGTGACACATGACACTCCTTTTCTTCTCTCATAATTTTTCTGTCTACCGCAGGGGTAATATTCCTGCATCGCCGTCTACCTGGCAACGTCCTTAATCTGCTCACATAGGGTGGTGAAGACACCCCCCTCTGACCGTATGATACTCCTTCATGCGATCTGATTGTATGGCTAACTCTGATGTCTTAGGTGCAGACCCACTAGAATCCGACCATCTTATTCCCTTTCCCCTAGAGAAGCATTTTTCTCGTCTTCTCTTTCTTCACATTCTTCTCTTTCTGCGTCCGATATTGTCTGTGCCCAACTCGTGCAACTTCTCTCATACTCCTCATTTCTGTTTAGAGTCAGCCTATCGAATGACAGCTGTCTATTTCTGCTATTTTGGGAGGCGTCCTCAGTATCGTACAACTGAGTGCTCTCAAGACGCTCATCCTCTCCTTCCCTTTGGGGTACTTTTTCTAGCCCCATCTCATCATATATTCTATTGATCGTTTCTCCAATGCTTCTGGTGTCAAAGTCATCTTCTATATTTGCCCTAGACGTGCCTGGTACTGAATTGTACTCAGGAAAGAATTCTTCTATATCTTCCCAGCAGTCTACTACTGAATCTGTTTTTATAACCCCTCTTTCAAGATATTCGAGATCCCATGCTCTCTGTCTTCACTTGCGTTCTATATCGTCATCAAACTCTCTACGCTTCCTCGCTTCCTCTCTGACCCTGTCTTCTTCTTGTTTCCTCCCATCCCTTCGTTCATTTGCCCTTCGCATTTCCTCATCTCTTCGTATTTTTATTGTCTTCTCCTGTATCTTTTGTTCTTCTTCTTCTATTCTCCTTTGTTCTTGTCTATCCTGATCATCAGCTGTCCTCTGCTTATGATCGTGTTTTCTTTGTTCTTCTGCCTTTTCCTGTTTTCTGACTTGCTCATCACGATATAACTGCTCTCGTTTCTGTCAATCCTTTTTTCTTAGCCCCTTTGTCTCTTAATCGGTTTTCCGTTTCCTTCCTTTCTAATTCATCTCTTTCTCCTTTTTGTCTCATATCCTCAATGCCTTTACCATAGAGTTTCAATAAAATCTGACCTCCCATCTATTCGTTCTGTACGAATGCTGTCTCATCAGTCCTATCCTCATATCCTTTCCATCACTTTCCCTATCTTCCTGTATCTAGAGACGTACTTGCTTGTGTTTGGTCTCCTTTTTCCTTTTCGCGCCTCTCCTCGTCCTTCGGGACTTTGGAGGTAATATCTCTTTCTCTGCCTTTCTCTGGGCTTTCGTCACTACTTTGTGTAGGCGACTCATATGCCGAGTTACTATATCCCGTGGCTGCTTTAAGTTCCCTCAAAGGGTATAATCCTTCGTCTTTACTAGCTTCACTTTTCTCTTCAGACGGTGCGTATGGTGCAGAAAGCTCTTTACTACCCTCTGTGCATATATTCAGTTTCCAATCTAACAGTGGCTCCTCCCCGTTTTCCTCGTGGTACATTTTCCAAAGCTTTACACTAGCTAGGCGTTTGTCTAATTTTTTGCCAGTATACGCGGCGTGCAAATATGTCGTCATGTGCTGTAGGACCGTTTTAGATAGCGATCCGCCTTGTGGCCATGGCATAAAGATTTTGTTTGCAGTCCCTTTAACCCATTCCGCAGTGTACTGTTTAAGCTTAGGTGCATGCTTCGGCAGTTATTTGCACATGTGTATCAATGGGGTAATGTCTGCCATGCTTAACCTGTTTATGCTCTCCTCCATATAACACTTTATTATGCTTTATGTTTCACAAACAAGATCAACAATATGAGTGAGCACCACTCGTCACAAGCTCCAATCCCGTTTTTTCAACAATAATTTCACTTTTACTTTTGTTAACTACAACCATCACTCCATGCCATGCAACATTTTATTATTACAATCGTGCAATTTTCATGCTATTTAAAAAAGTTTTTTACCTTATGATGTAATAGATCTATTAAAACATATAAAATAGACAGACAGACTCTGGCCGGCCACACAAATGTCATGCCATTTGCTTCCTCAGATGCACCCTGCCCCTAATTTGTATTCCGACATGGAATTTAAGCCCATTTCTTTCAGATCGTCTTCAATCGATCTGGTTGTCTACGTCATCCTATCAATTCAGGATTTTAAATGAAGGCTTCTGCTAGCGCTCTTTACTCTTTAAAGCCTAGGAACTTGGGCCTCTTATCTCGGTCAATCCTGGCATCTCTCTATATTGCTCGGCCACCCTTGAGTCACTATTTTCCCCTTCTATATATATTATACTCTTACTCTGATGTTATTTTTGTCCCACCTCTCTCCGTTACCTTCCCTTTACTTGTTTTAAGGCATGCAACTTTTGCCAAAGCATTCAGTCTTTTTCACTCACCGTTTGCATGTTTTTCCTCTCCCGACGCTCAGGATCACCGCCTTCATTACCGCTTTTCCGTGCCACTCGTTCGATCAGCTGCTCGTAGATGTGGGAAGGGGTTCTTGGGGGAAATCAAATGTCCCTTCACACCTAACCTGCAGGGTTTTCAATTAAACTAACCACTATTAACGGAGAGCTTCTCGTTCTTTCAGCCGGATGGCAAAGGACTTGTGATATTGCTTTGGACCCGAAGTTACTTATGTCGACGGTCAATGGATGTCTTATCTAATCTTAGAATCCTCTGCTACCAAGTGTACTGGATAGACCCCAGCCGGCCCATAAGACTGGGGGTCTCCAAACAGCCCTTTAAGATGAGCAGCAGCACCCTCGAGATAGATGGGGATGCAGATTCATACTCTTGCACCAAATAATAATGACAACTCAATAGTTTGTCAAAGGGGGTCAGTTTAATGACAAGTACAAAAACAGGGAGTTCAATGAACATCAGCAAACGGTCAATCTTCCTTCTCGCTTAAACTCCATTTTCTTTTAAAAAAACACAATATTTATATAAATAAATCATCATCATTGACGCGCAATCTTAAAAACCTAACATGCAACGTGATTGGTCACAGGAAGGTAACTTTAACATAGGTACTATAACTGTATGTGGTAACGGGGAGAGGGGATTGGATAATCAGTGTCAGGTGGGGCAATTAAGCCCTTCCTTCAAAATGGCCACTATTAACGTCACTAAAAGTACGACGTCTCATTGGTTCTACTCACTATAGGACCCTAGATTACATGGTCCACTCTGATTGGGTTGGCATCAACTCCACTCATACTTTTCCACTTGCGCTTAGCAGCATGCAGAATAACCAGGCAGGTGCAGGGAGTTAGTCTGCACCCCAGCTTCCTTCCAATTATGTTACAATCGTTCATCACCTCAGTGGTCATGTGTCAATTACTTCTTTGTTGTTTGGCCTCGAGTCTGCTTCTTGGTCTGAGAAAGTTAAGGAGTATGGTTATGGCAGGGATCTATGTGTAGGTGTGAAAGTCTCATCCCTTCCTGCCCGTCTTGCCACGTGATCAGGACACCATGAAATCAACCTCTTCTTCATGCAATTTCGTGTATTTCATTTAATTCTGCCAGCTGTCAACCATCTGTGGCTTATCTTGACCTTTCTGAACAGGATACTCGGTTCTTTTTCTCTTTAATTGTATCCACTGTTGGCCTATTCCAGCCCGATACGACCTTGGCTTCTTGGCATGGTTACCTTCAGCTGGGTTTCTCTCCGTCTTCATTCTTGATTTGTTTGCTGCAGTACTCTAATCTTGATACCTTTAGTAACCTTTGTTCAATTCTGCTCATGTGCGTAGTGGATTTACACTTATCTATAAGGTGCTTTTGAGGTAGATATATGTATAGTTGGCGCTTGTCGCAATCTATTATACTACTAAGCATAAGCAAGCTTCACGATTTCTTTGCTTCTTACGGTTTCTTGCATCTGTACACGTTTAAACTAACTGAATATCTTCATCGTTCATATGGCATAAGTGTCTTCATCTTTGACATCAATTTCTTCTTCTTGGGCTCCGGATGTCACTTATCCATGGTATTTCGTTTCGTTGTCAGTATTCTTAGGTCATTATATCTTCTATATGTGTGTCAGTCCGATTTCTCATGACATCACCATTTGTCTTCCTTTAGTATCTTCTTGGCTTCTTCGGGTATTACATTCTGACAACCGTCATTTTGCCTTGCCTGTAGATATGGTTTTCTCAATGGGTACCTTACTGTCCAGGTTTTCTTAGGTATTGGTACTTCAATGGGTGCTGTTACCCTGATAGGCACTGGGCAGAGCCCAGCTGCGGCTCTCGGCTGGTTTATCTGTTCATCATACATCACATATTTTGGCGTGAACGTACCTGGCACTTCAAAGGGGGTGGCTGGAGTGTGGATGACACTTGGCACTTCCTCTTCACTAGACTACCAAGATCATAAGAAATGATATTTTGTGAACCATTGTCTGGACTTTGAAGAATTTTGAAGCCATCTTTGACATCACACCATCACAATAAGCAGGGGCGGAGGAAGGACAGAATCCCAATGTTAAAAATAAACTGCCCATGGATATGCTGAAACCACTCTCAAATGGTCAGATGCTTTACCATTAGTACTTTTTAGCATTGAACATACTGTCAGCAGAAAGACTGAACTAAATCTGCATTAGGTTTTAATGGGTGACCCTATGCTTGTTTACTGATTCCTGTCATTGAAACCTACCTGTAAAAACATACAATTAATGAATGAATTGATGTTGAACTACTGCAAGAAAGTTATTTCCTGTATTAAGCTGGCCTACTTGCAAGTGGAAGAAGTATTGTTGAAGGTGCCAGAAGAGGCGTGTCATCCGCTGGAGCCAGAGGATTTTGTTTATGTCAAAGTGCATCAGCAGAAAGCTTTACCTGTTCCCTGTTGAAGGGGATTCTTTCAGGTATTACCTACTACCAATACAGCTGCCAAGGTAACGAAATTGCATACGGATGTATGTGTTTACTTCTTAAGAATTCACTGCACCATACATCCACTTTGTCACATTTACCTCTTCATGCCTTTATTTCTTCTGGCTTTCACTTTTTCTGACATTCACTTCATCATTAAAGGGGGACACCCCATGTAGCCCCTTTCTTTTCTAACCCAGATTACCCCTCCTTGACCCCAACACTAACCTTACAGCTAACCTCACCATATCCATTGCCACCATGACAATGTGAAGATGTAGACGAAGTAAAGCTAAGAACAAGTAAATATGAAGAAGTAACTGCATGAAGAAGGAAATGTCTGACAAAGTAAATGTAGACGAGTATGTGTAGAATACGTTTTTAGGCAAATTAAAAGGGGGTACCTTTGCATACATAGACACATGCTACCCACAGAAAATGGGGTGATGAACCCAAGGATGGGGAGCCAGCTGGCACCGGCTAATATCCTACTGTTGTTTCTGTATGTCTTGGTTTTAATCAGTGACTTAAGCCTATGGGAACGAAATTCAAACTTACAATGTACACCAAGAGGTACACATTTGAGCAATGTGATCACCCTGGGTAAAGTGAAGAGCTGACTGTGCTGAAGGAAATGCTACAATATAGTGTGGCAGGGAGGGAACTGCAAGTTTCTTGGAGACTAAAACCGTTCAGTGGTTCTTTTATTAAGGTTTATTCCATCTGAGGCAAAGTCTAGGGTTACGCAGGTTACTCCCCCTTGCTATGCTCTATATAAAAAAGTGTTAAACCACAAATTTGCATACAGGTCACTGCCCAAACAGTCTTACAGAACCCGATGAACTTATGTGGGCCGCACTATCACATATTACTAACCTTGCATGGCATTGTGGCAATAATTCACATTGTTCAGAAACTGCAAGTTAGTACGAGAGGAGTCAACACATATAGTGCCTGGGTAGGATAAGAGGCTTAAAGTTCCCCTTCCGAAAGCAGTGAACATAGTGGCTGCCACCAATTTTGCAGAATCAAGTTTGCCATTGATAATATTAATGGCCCCTATTGTTTTTGGTAACACATGTATTGGCAGAAAATGAAACAACCACTAAAAGAGTATTCTCTGATAGACTCTGTTTGCATTGCATGCAGATATTTAGCAGTGTGTTGTGTTCCGTAGTGCAATATTCTGTCTCTCATGTTGTGAATTCAACAGAGTTTCTTTACCTCACTACTGTGGTAATTTAGGAGTTGTGGTACGGGACAGTGGTCAGGCTAGATATGTCAGAACACAGGGCATCTATCTGCAATGGGACTCTAGGCACTACTAGCTTCTCATTACTATTGTCTGCCTTCCAGGTAACTTCCCAGTTCTCAAACTGTACCAAATGCACATCCATTCATGTAGCACAATAGACAGCCCTGTTCATCATGACAAGTGTGTGGGATGTAGAGAAACGGGTATGAAGTGGAGCAAATTCTGCACTTGCAGCCTGGAGCATGTACAAGGCCCAATCACTTGACAACCATTTGGGTTGGTTGGAAAAGGCCACTGGCTTCGTTACTTCGGCACAATGTCAAACATTGATGCCAGCCTCGGGGAACTGAAATACATTTCTGCTCTGAGCAATGTCATCAAGGATCTTCTCTCAAGCTTCACCTGTGATGCCACTAATGGCTGGTTAACCAATGCAAAAGGGTGTCACTTATTCACAAGTCCAAGGCAGCCTTAAGGAGCAGCTGCTGGGAATCCATGCAGATATGCAACATGAAGCCTCCCCCAGAGAACTCATAGAAGAGTCCAGGATTCCTCCTGATCTGTGGTGATGGTGGCTATTCTGCTAGAGCAGTCCACAATCACAATGCTCCTTTCAAGCTCGTGGGACTGCCGAACAAATGTGGGACCCTACCAGCTGGATATTGCCTGGTCCTTTGTCAGGTTTTTGTGGGATTGCATCTCCATACAGATGTGTAACAAATCAAATCAAAATGGCTGAATAGACTACCAGATGTGCGCTTAGTGCCCCAGAGATAAACCCAGACAACTAGTTAGGTTTCTGAACAGATTGGTGGCTGTGGCCCCTGAACTGCCCCAACTGCAATGTGTCATAAAGATGAAGTCCCTTGAGATAGTAGCAGTAAACAGATTATGTTGGGAGGGGCTTGGACATGGTTTTATTAGAGGGAACCACATTGTTTAATGCAAATGATGGCAGTGTTTCGGTTAGTGGTGCCTCCTGCAGAGACATGGGGCCTCATTACGAGGTAGGAGGTAGACATGGTGCCATTAGAACCATGGCTACCCCCTTACCGCATTCCGGGTCCGGGTTCTCGGAATAGGGACTTACCGGTCATTCCAACCTTAGAGTACCCGGTAAGTCCCCATTCTGAGAACCATTCCCCATTCCCATTCGAGCCCCCATGGGGCTCAATGGGAATGGGGATGGAGCTAATGAAGGGCCTGTTAATACGGGGCCCATTATTAGCTCCCTGGTCCCTTAGCGGCTCCTGCTAAGGGCGCCTGGTAAAACCAGGCGACCATAGCGGGACCCGCTAAGGAACCTCGTAATGCGGCGGTACGGGGTTAACGGCAATGGCACCCTTACCATTGCCGTTAACCCCTTACTGCCGACCTCGTAATGAGGCCCTTCACTTCACACTGCAGACTAGGATCCAACTGAAAGGAAAAGGTTGGTGTTACTTATGAAATGCCATCAAACTGGCCAACACTTTTGCCTTGGCCCTACGTAATCACTGCAATGTTCCCATGTTGCGCTTCTCTTTCCAACGCATGGTTTCTGAAATATCTCTCTTTCACTGATTTTGTAATATGCACTCAACCCACACCCTGCCTTCTCCTGCGCAGGGTGGACTCACTCTCTTTCCTTCTTCTGATCTGGGGAAACTCACACCTGTGTAAAGGCGCGTTATAAATGCCATATTATATCATATATCATATCATATCACTCTACCCTCCCTTTCCACTCTTTCTCTGTATTCAACCTGCAGTCTTCTACCCTGCACGTGCCCTCTGCCTGCCCTCTTCTGTGCAGGAACGACTGACAAGCTCTGCCCCCCCCTTTTCATATCCGCTCCCAGCATGCACCTCCGTTCACCCTCCATTCTCCCATCTTTTCACTTGTCGACTGACTGTCCTCTACTCCACATGTGTGCTCCTTCTTTTCTCTTAGTCTTCCCTGAGTCCATGCAGGGACGTCATTTCACCAAAATGCCAGGGGTAGCGGAAGTGACATCAAAGTGGCACGCCCCCAAGAGTGACATCACAAGAAGTGATGTCATTTGACCACGCCCCCACTCGACATCACCGGGAGTGATGTCATTTGACCACACACCCCCCCACTTGACATCACAGGAAGTGTCTCATATAAAGCATTGTCCCTCAGCACACTAAGAAAAATATGGTTACGTTATCAGTGTATTGTAACATTTCATACAAGCATGGATGATCATATGTAGCAGTGTCAAGGTCCATGTTGCCACACGAAGTGTATGAACCCAAATCCCTTTTTTATGTGTATCCGCCCTGTTATATCAACAGGACTACAGAGCGAAATCACATTCTGGGGGGACATAGGAGAAATCACCATCAATACAACGGAACGCGACTTAGGCACTTTTTTGATTTAATGTTCTTGATAATAATGAATGATAACCACTGATGACACGGAAAAGCAGCGTTGGGATGCTAAAGGTGTCGTACTAATAAACAAGATACAGCAAGTCGGCAACGGGTAAGGTGGGGCCTGGGGATGTGGCATCTACACTGTGCAAAGGGGGCAAAGGCTTTTCTATGGTATGTTGGAAAAACCACAAAACAGTAACCATGGTTAAGGCTCCTGGCAATATGGGTCACTCATGGGAGCAAAAAAGCCATCCTGGAGGGTGTATGGCGAGAAGAAACATGGGATGAAACTATGAAGACTGAAAATGTATTAGCAAACTCATCAGCATAGTGACCAATTGGCTGTTTGCTGCTTCCTTTTGCTCCGGTGTCTCTAATTGCTCTCTACCAATTCTTCCCTGAAGCATTATTGTTCCAGCATATCGCTTTGCAGTGGAAATAGACAATATTAAATGCCCAATTGTTTCTTTCATAAAGAAGGGACGGAGCTATTCTCCAATCATTCGATCACTTTTCTAAAAATGGCGTTTTCACTCTTACCCCAAAATTCCACAGGGCGCCGGCCGCAAGGTCAGCCATAGAATGGAGTGGAGAAGAAGTGCAAAAAGGATTACATGTGATAGCGAATAGGGAAGGAAGGACATGAAAAAGTAAAGTGAAGAAAGTGTAAGAGATGAAGAAAAAAAGACGGATAAGAAGCACACGGGGCATTCAAATGTTCTACAAACCGAGAAGAGGGGGCTGAGTAGAAAAAAGAGATAGCGTAAACAGTTGTGCTAGACTTAGAGGGGGGAGAGTGCATGGATGAGAAAAAGAGAGGGACAGTGTGAACTGGAGCGGAAGCGAGAGCAGCAGAGAAGGCGGGGACACTGAAAGAGAGATGGGAGAGAGTCATGGGGACACTAAGGCAGTGCCTGTATCTTTGGTGATATCGATAAATCAGATGCAAACAGAAACAGCAGAGCAAGGGAAGAGGAAGTCAAAGAAAAAGAGTCTAAAAGAAGACAAGGGATGGCCAAGCATGAAGAGCAAGAACAGGCTGAAATAGGAAGAGTGGGGTAAAGAACACGATAGCGCAAACAGAGCTGGAAAAATAAAAAAGGGGGATGGATGTAGAGAAATATAAGCAAGAGTGCGAGATGGAGAAAAATATACAGCGAAGAAGTGAAAGGGAGAAATGTTCAGGCACGAGGAAGGAAGCTGGAAAGGCAGAAACGTAGAGTAGTCGAGGGAGAGATGAAGGGAATGGGCAGACACAGAGCCAAGTATAGAAGTAATAATTATCCGTAGAGACAGAAGGAAGCCGTACAGAAGTAAGGAGGGGGGGCATGTTAAAGCTGGGGACACAGAGAAGAGGGAAAGAGAGAGAAATATTGGTGCAAGGATAGCCGGGAACAGAAAGAGAAAGTCACAGGGGGCTGGGGATGAACAGGGATTAATGATGTAAGGAAAGAGTGAGCGCGACAGAGAGCTGGATGGAGCAGGGTATAGAGAGTGAGGGACAGACAGCTAAGCATGCATGGGAGCAACGGGCGCCTGTAGGTGGGTCAATTTCTCTGGAATGGACAGCAGCGGGTGTAGCTTCTGGTTAGAAGTGCCTCATATGAGGTTTATAGCAAATGCCACTACAGTGGGGGTCTCCACGTGCAGTGGGATAGACTCCCCGTGGGTGTGGTCTGCAGTTCAATGCTGGCAAGTTCTCCTTAGTTCAGGGGCTATTTGTAGCATCTCAGATTGAAAAACTGTAGGTTTTTTTGCGCCATGGTGGTGAGGGCTGAACCTACCTCTTAAACCGTCCCTCACAGCCTCAATCCCTCCACTCTTGCAGAGAAAGCATGAACGTACATTGCTGCACATATATCTGTTTGCTTTGAAGGGGTTGCTGAACACATGCTGTAGGTTTGCTCCGAGCGAGCAGTGAATATTCCCTGAACACGTGTGCAGGTGCTCCGGGGGCCAGATTGGGGTTTGGGGGTGTCCCTTCAGGTGCAGCCCCCCTCGTTGTGTCGGTGAAACTACCAACATCCACAAGACTTTGTAAATGTAGCCTAAACTGCCCTGGACATGAAAAACATACTCACAAATTCTTACAGAAGGGAAAAGACAGGAAGAACATGAAACAACTGTTT
This sequence comes from Ambystoma mexicanum, assembly GCF_040938575.1. Taxonomy (NCBI): domain Eukaryota; kingdom Metazoa; phylum Chordata; class Amphibia; order Caudata; family Ambystomatidae; genus Ambystoma; species Ambystoma mexicanum. The sequence continues at coordinate 359,105,562 of NC_090933.1, read as the reverse complement.
CTTTCCAAAAACAATGGAGAGACATCCTTTACTGGGTAACACCTGCGCCAGAGAAATAGAAGGTAGACAGTAGTATAGGCTAAATTGGTGACTTGAATATGGGGTGATGGGGGTGGGTGCGATGAAGCCCTTTGTTTATTAAATATTGCATGCTGGGATTTCCTAACTGATTGCAGTGGCAGACCCCAGGGATTATGATCAACGTAGGCGTGCAGTGAGGAGTACCCCGCCCCATCTCACAGTGTGCCCCTTCTGTCAAAGCAGCGCTGCCAAAAGGCTGGTTACCATTTCTAGAACATGGCAGCCGCATCGTGGCCAGAGTTTGGATGACCCAGCGGGGAGGGGGGCGCGAAGCTAGCCACGTATTCATGCACCCTGCGTCCCCCCTCACGGTCAACGCCACTGCAGTGCCCTCCTGCCCTCCTAGGCAAAGGTTCAGGCAACACAGCAGCTGGACTTCACCCTCACCCTTTGGCCTTGTTTCATGAACATGCACACTATTTAGACCTCCCGCATAAGTAGTATTCAAAGTACATCTTTTCATAACAGCTAGGGGTTAACGTGGTGCTTCCTGTCATTTTACAGCACCAAGAAGTCTTTCCGTGGCGCTTCTTGGTGCTACATCTAAAGCAGAACGAACTTTGATCATGGCAAATCTCTCACACTTCGCTTGGAGAAAGTTGGAGGCTCTGTCTTGAACGGTGGCGGTGGCGCTGCTCTCCAAGCACAGAAGTTTGGGGGGCAAAGGGGTATTATTTACCCCCATTGCTTGTGGTCCCATTCTGGAGCACACACCCCTACTATTGGGTTTGAAATCCATCACAGGGTTTTTTTTCTTAGGAATGGCAGACTTTTGGACTAACAGGGCAGGCATCCTGTTGGCTTATTAACCCTCACAAATAGAAGAGCACTCTTTGGGCCTAGTAATTCTAAAAATACGGGGTGCGGAGGTGATAAAACAATCGCCTGGCTCTAGAGAGCAGAAGGAGTCGTGCAGACTGTCCTCAGCCCAACACCTCCGCCGGCACATAACACGCCGAACTGCAACGCTCATTAAGAATTAACATTGTGCAGCCTGTTTCTTAATGTACGGGGGGGGCTGTGCCAAGAATGGAAGGGGAGGTGTGCAAGCCACTACATGACTGATCCCAAAACTCGCTGCTGCTGCACCTGCCGGGCCTTGTCACGGCCGCAGGCCAGCCAGCACCCGCCGCCGGGCCCTGCGCGGGCACGGTTTTGAACTGCCAGCGGTGGCCCAGGCCAACCAGGCCCTGCGCCGCGGCAGCACAGAGCATTCGAAACACATGAACACACCCGCCCCCGACCTCAAACTGGGCCTGAAGTTGCGGCGGCCGCAGGTGAGGCCGACGGCACAATGCACAACAATACACATGCAGTGACGTGACGCAGCTACTAATAGCCACCCAGGCCAGCACACAGACCCGCCCCGAGCGAGCCAGTCAGATACACAGTCAGCCACACTACCAGTGCCACCCACCCCCAAACAGTAAACTACTCACGTTTTTAGCTGGCCTTCTTGCCTTCTGGACACATGAGGAGCATGCGACTTCTTTTGCCGGAAAACAGTACAAAATGGAGTACCCACGAGCACGCAGCATGGCATGCTCGAAGCTGTGGCCACGCCCCCTCCTCCTCTGATTGGACGAATGCCAGAGGTCGCAAGAGATTGACAGAGGTCGCTGGCCAATCAGCAGCGGTCGCTCTTGCGACCTCTGGCGACCGTTAAATGACGTCCCTGAGTCCATGTTCTTTTTCCTCTATTGCCCCATGCACTTTCTTCTGGGTAGACCTACCCTGACCCACCCTTGAGCTTGACGAGCAGTCCAATGGTACATTACCTGACCTGCCAGTCTGCTATCAGGGTCTGCTATGAAAGTGCTACTCATTGAATGTTTTTCTCAATGTCCTCTTTCTGTTTCTTCATTTGTGATATTTATTCGCAATGATTTCTGGGGAAAAAAGACTAGGCACCTCTGCCACATCATTTTCTGTAGCTATTTGATATCTTGGCCTAGGTCCAATGTATTGCTGATGTAAGTGGACAGCCACACCTAATGTTCAGAAAAGAGAATTCTAGTAGGCATACTGGTATACTACCTTGTGCACTTCTTCAGACATACTTTTCATGGTCATGAAATATATTAACTTTATACCCTTTTATTCCTGGAGCAGCCCTGATCCCATTATTTGTAACATTGGATATTATAGGGTTTTGTTGTTTCAGGTATCATTCCACTAAAGGCTCCTAACATGTATATGCTGCAGCCAGACAGCCCGCGACACCTGAGAACAGTGGGCCTCATTACAAGTGAGGCGGTAAGGGGTTAACGGCGCCGGTAAAGGTGCCGGTGCCGTTAACCCCGTACCGCCTCATTATGAGGTTCCCTCGCGGGACCCGCTCTCTCTGGACGTCTGGTAAGACCAGACGTTCTTTGTGGGTCCCACGAGGGGACCAGCATGCTAACAACGGGCCTGTCATTAATGGACCCGTTGTTAGCATGCTCCCCATTCCCATTGAGCCCTATGGGGGCTCAAATGGGAATGGGGATGGTCGGGTCTGGGTTCCATGAATGGGGAAAGACCAGGCCCTCCAAAGTCGGAATGGCCTGGTATTTCCCCATTCAGGGACCACGGACCCGGACCCGAGTTTGGAGGCAGCCATGCCCTTATTATTAAGGGCATGGCTGCCTCCAAACTCGTAATGAGGCCCAGTGTCTTTTATTTTTAGGATGAAAATGTTGAGAGTGAAAACCAACTTCAAATTGAAATTGATTCCCTGATGAGATGAAAATACATTTCTAGTCATTCTACTAACTGGTCAACAAAGGTTAGTGCAGTTTGACCTAGTTCTCATGGACTCAATTCTTATATATGTAGGGAGGCATGGGCCTCATTACAAGTCAGGTGGTAAGGGGTTAACCGCGCCGGTAAAGGTGCTAGCACTGTCAACCCGTACCACCTGATTACGAGGTGCCCTCGGGGGACCCGGTCTGCACGTCTGGTTTCACCAGACGTGCAGAGCGGGTCCCGCGAGGGGAAGAGGGAGCAAACAACGGTCCGCTCGTAATCGGCCCGTTGTTTGCTCCCATTCCCATTCAGCCCTATGGGGGCTGAAATGGGAATGGGGAAGGCCCGGGTCTGGGTTCCTAGAGGGAGGAATTACAGGGCCCTCTGAACTCGGAATGGCCCGGTAATTCCTCATTCTGGGAACCCGGACCCGATTTTGGCAGCAGCCATGCTGCCAATAGCGGCATGGCTACCGCCAAAATCGTAATGAGGCCCATGGTACCACAAGTATGACACTGGCCCTCATTCCGAGATTGGAGGTAGCCATGGCGCTATTTGCGCCATGGCTGCCTCCAATACTGGGTCTGGCACCGGTCTGGTTGAATGGGGACTTACCGGGTCATTCCGGCCCTGGAGGACCCGGTAAGTCACCATTCAACCAACCATTCCCCATTCCCATTTGAGCCGCCATAGGGCTCAATGGGAATGGGGAAGGCGCTAATAACGGGCCCACGAATAGCAGGCCCGTTATTCGCGCCCTGGTCCTTTAGCGGGACCCGTAAAGGACGTGTGGTCAGACCACACGTCTTTTACGGTTCCCGCTAAGCCCAACATCTCTCATCGCCCATACCTTCCGCCATGAAGATTGTCTTTGAACTTGGCCTTGCAAAGTATCCTTGTCTCTGGGAATACATAGGAGTGCAGGCACTCACTATCGTTGTTCTAGGACTCCTAGTTCAACTCTATTTTCATCCTTGGCTCACGTGACAGGAGACCACAATTTGGTCCACTTTGCAGTTTTTAAATGTCTTAAATGAATAAAACTTGGCCCCCTTGGTGTTCTTTCTTTGCACCTTAACAAGAGATAATTCATCCTTCGCACGTTCACTCCTTTCAAGAATAGATAGACAACCTTGGCTGCTTCAGTTTTGATACCAGGCCAGACAGCCTTGCCATGCAGCTCCACGATTTCAACTTATTCTTGCTGCAACACAATTCTCCCTCTCTTCTTTATGAGTCCTGGTTTACTAAAATGTATGATTCCGGTGTCCAGCTTCTATGCAGTGGCGGTTTCGCCTGCATTCTATTCACTACATTTAGCCAGCTTCTATGATGACTTAGTCTACCTTGAGTTTCAGTGTCTGTACAATTATTGAATGGTTGATTCTCTGCAGCACTTTATGCATGTGTAATCTTCTTTTCCATATTTAAAAGTTCACTTGACTCTTTGTCATTAGTTTCTTTAGGATCCATGCATGCTCTTCGGCCAATATCTGGGGACGTCTCACGTGTCTCATGTCACGTGACTAGCTTCTCTTTTTGCTCTTCTTCATATTCCTTTAGAGAGTTCTTCCCGTCGTCCTTTCGGAGATGCATTCGATAAGGTTGTCTTAATGGGTATCTTTTTTTGAATATACGCTGCTGTATTGGCACAACTGATGGTGTCAAGCACGCCCAAATCTCAGACTTCCAACATATAGGAGGTAGGGGGGCATGATCTCCTGGAGAGGCATGTAACTGCTCCTCTACATTCCCCCCTCTGGTTGAGTCCTCTACCACCTCTTCAATCATTTCCACATCCTGATATTTTCTCTTGAATAAGTCTTTCTTTGGCGTCCATATCTCCATTACCCCCCTCAGGGTTCTGGCTGATTTAACATGTTCATCTACACTCCAGGTCATGTAGTTACATTTTCTGACAGCTTCATCAGTCAGCTCCTTGGGTTTAGGTCCAGATTCGACATCGATCATGATCTTCATTCCCACCACTTTCTTTTCCGTTTCCTTGCATTGGGCAATCTCTATCCTGATTACACAGAACTCGAACATCACCAGCACTAATATTACTCCAAGATTTTGAATATATTTGCCAACAACTGTGGAATCCATGAGAACAGGGAGGCAAACCAACTGTCATCTTCAATTTTGTCTATCTCATCTTTCATCTTGTTATGCAGGTCTGTCAACAACGTTATGGCCTCTGTCAAGGTCCCATTTTCTTCATCATAAGAAGGTATGAATGTGCAACATGATGGCCTGATTTTGGCGCAAACTCCTCCTTCCATCGCTGTGATCATATCAAGGACATATATGTTCTGGAGGGTCATCAGTCGTCTGGCTCTCAGCTCTTCCTTGCTAGCTTTGAATCCATCCCTTTATGGTTGCATTGATTGTCTGCAGAAGCTCTCACCTGTTGATCTGTAGCCACCTGGAGTTTGCTGCTGTTTGGATCCCAGGCATGAATATAGTTGTACATTTTGTGGCAGTCTTACTGAACAACCTGTGTTCCTCAGGAATTGAGTCATATACTGTTATTGATTTGGCTGAGAAATAATTTTCTCTTCTTGTCCGATGGAGAAGTTCAAGCGATCTTCTTTTTCTCAAATGGCATCCACCTTTGGAAATTCACCAATGTTCTGGTCGCTTTGAGGAATCACTAATACTGGAACATGGATGAGCACCAAAGAACATACTCCGCCCCAATCCTTAGACAACCTTATGTAAGCTCTAGATCCACAAGCCCAATATCGGCCCATAAGGATGGCTTTCCCTTCTCCCATCCTAGAACCGTCAATTGTAGTTTTGCATTCTTTGTTATATCCGACATGATTCTTACTGTGTCTCCAGAAGCACAGTGTTGCATTAACCAACAGGATTACAATTACTAAGCCTGATTCATCTTCTACCCATGTCAGTAGTTTGGCGTGTTTAGCCCACGACATTAAACACCCATCATTCACCCTTTGCACTTCTTGTACGTATTTTGTCTTCAGCAAATGAGCTGAACAGGACATCAGCCCTTCTTCCCATCCCTTCTTGGACTTCATTTGTCCATAGATCAAAATTGAGTTTGCTCCCAACATCCAGGCGATCCAGCTATTTCTGTCACATCAGGGCAATTCATTCTCTTCATCTCTTCAATGGCCACCTCATCCTGTCCTGCAGCAGGATACACAAGCATCTTGCTCTTCCATCCAGGCTCCTTTTCCATTTGTAAGGTCTTGATGTAGTTATCCAGGTATGGAAACGACCATTTCGATCTCCATCGCAAAGTTGGCCAGCTTCCTTGGAATTGTCCTCAAGTTGTACATGCTGCAAGATGACCGAGGCACCTTGCATTGTGCTCTGGAACCTCTCTGGCAATGAAAGTTCCTACTGTATTCATTTTTTGTGTGCATTTTTAAAGCGCACTGGGAGCCCAGGGGGATCTAGGCGCTGTTACAAGGGAATGACTTAGCTACACGATACAACCGTTGCTTACTGATTACATGCGGCATAGCAATGTTGGATCGGGTTATACGGACGTGCCTTTCCAAAGGACGTGAATTTCCAAAGGTGGATGCCCATTTGAGAAAAAGAAGATTGCTTGAACTTCTCAGTCGGACAAGAAGAGCACGTCTGCACTCTCATGCCATAGGGGATGGGAGAGCAGACGTAGCAACCCTTCTTAGATGCTTTCTCCCCCACATCTCTCATGTGCTGGTACCACATGTTATTCGCCAAGTGTGCTGTGTTATCTAGATAGGCATTTATCCCTTCACTATCTTCCTCTGCACCTCTCTTGTGTCTCCCAAAGTCTGTATAATAGTCATGGAGTAAATAAAAACAGTTTTCATAGTAGGGAGAAACATAGGGACTTCTCCTTCAGCGGAGGTACTAACATGATAGAGACTGTGAAAGATGAGAAACAGAAAGACAAAGAGAACAATCATGCAAGCGTATATTATGCATAGGAACATAGGCATGTCAAAAATACATTTGGGTATAGCCCTCTTTTTTGTTGTACAGTGGCCTGACTCATGAGGGACTAGTCAAAAATCATATACACATGGTTGAGTACAGTCTACCCCACCCTTGCACACATTATGGTACAGGTAGTGGCCAACATCCAGAAAGGAATATAAATTCCCCTGTCGCTTTGATCAGAAAACAGTCATCAATTAATAAAACAAAATTTAATTTACATTAATATTACAAAACAAGTATTAAAACAATGCATAATAGTTCATACAATAGCACAGCTCATGTATTTAGAATATTTCTCACAGAAACCGTCATAACTACAGCACAAAAAACAGTGTGGTTAGTAAACAGTGTGATTTAGTGGACTCTGTTAATCATAAGTACACTATACGGGTCGACACCTTTGTAACCCCCCCCTTTTTCCAACGTGCTAACTCTGCGTGTACGGTTGATGTCACATAGGCAGAGTCACTGTACACCGTCACCCCCTGCCCTTCATCTTTATCAAGTACGACAATAAGTTCTACTAATTCTGCTGCTTGCGCTGAAAAGTAAGACGGTAGCCTTGCACTCGCTACTACTTCAAATTCTCCATTTAACCTGTCTCTTATTACTGCAGCGCCTGAATGCCTTTCGCCACTAGTTTGATCGATCATTTTTCGAAGACCCATGAATAAAGAGGATCTCCCCTCCCGCTAAAGCATTCTCTTTCACATGGGGTATATCATCATAAAATTCAATTTAATTAGCACAGTCATGCACATGATCATCTTCGACTGGCTCAGTTATAAATGTGGCAGGTAAATGTAGAATGGGGGTATAACCTTGGTCGGGTGCACTAAGTCCCTGGTCTATAGATTATGTTGGATGCAGCCATATCAGCATTAAGAAGAAAACCCCAAATCTTCTTGGTTAAATGGATACAAGAATAATTTTCTAATGCTGACAACTTTATAACTATAACTGTTCATACTCAAAAAACGTGAAGGTGTATGATGTCAACGGGAACAATCCCTTTATTGAAACACTGAATTTCTGGTATTGGGGCCTGTGAAATACTGCAAATCAAAACACATATGTGAAGGGAACTAAGAACAGAAAGGGAATTATGTGATCAACTTTAGAGTTGGAAACCTTACAGGATCGTAAACTGAAATCTTTTCAGATTGAATGTATATGCCTGAATACGGTCACAACCTCCATTAGCGAATACAACTATAAGAAGAAGCTGCCTTGAGGATGACCGAAGGTAAAATATGTGTCGGCTGTGATCAGTATTAAATATCAAAGGTTTTCAACAACAATACTACTTTGACTGTCTATAGGACCAATACAAGTGTTTCGAGTATTAACAGTTGTAACGCAAGCTGTCAACATTAGAGACAAATATCAATACATTTACAACAACAGTACAACAATGTCTATTTGTTAGGACACATACAAGTGGTTTGAGTATGAACAGTTGTAGCGCAAGTTGCCAGCATTAGAACATTATTCTTGTATAAATGTGGTAGGGTTCACCATTTTACATCTTACGATTTTAGTAGCTGTGTTAGAAATCATTACCTCATAAGCTGAAGCTCTTTGGATGTCAATGTGTCTTTGGGTTTCTCTAAAATGGCAAATAGAGCACTCTCCACGAAGAGGGTCATAGAGCATCCCATAACAATACCTGTAGACTTCTCAATCACGAACTCGGCAGCTGCCAAAGTTTGTTTGCAAGGGAAATGTCCTTTCATAACTGGGTCTAAAATTCCACTGTAATACGCCAAAGGTTTGTACCACAATGTGGTTCTCTGTGTAAGCACTGCTGTCATGATTGTCCCATTTGTGTGTGAAAATAAATAAAATTCCTCTGCATATTTGGGAATTCCTAAAACAGGGGCTGTACAAATAGCTTTTTTCAATTCTTCAAATCCTTCCTCCATTTCTTTAGTCCAGTCTAATTTTGTTTTACCAACTTGCGCTTTTTTTAATGCTTGCAGAAGTGGTCTCGTGTATGTGCTATAATCAAACACCCAGGCTCTAATATAGTTACATAGACCCAAAAAGTGTAGATCTGTTTCACTGTGTTTGGTTTTGAAGTTTTTATAATCACCTCAGCTCTTTCCGGTTTCACTTTCTTTCCTTCATGCAAAATCAACTGACCTATATAAAACACCTCTTCCTGGCAGTATTGTAGCTTCTCCTTGTCTACTTCAAATCCCTTGTCTGCTAGAATAGTCATCAACTGAACAGAATCCTGTCTGCACTCATCGTCAGTGGTGCTACAAATGAAGATGTCATTTATGATCAATATTGCCTAAATCCATCTGTAGGACTCTGTTAAAGATTGATGGGGACTTGCAGTACCCTTGAGGCAGCCTAGTATGTTTCAGTCTTTTTTGACAAAAAGATAAATGAAGTCAAGTCTTGTGAGTCCTTGTGCAAAGGGATAGAGAAAAACGCATTTTTCAAATCGATCACCATAAAATATCGAGCTTCCATTGGGATACTGCACAATATTGTCGCCGGATTAGGAACTAAAGGAAACTCACTGGTTAATTGGTCTCATATCCTGGATAAATCTCCAAAATCCCCCTTAGATTTCTTAATCGGATACACCACAGTATTACACAATGATTCGGATGACACCAGAATTCCCTGATTCATCATTGCTGAATAGTGTGAAATATACCATCATCAGCTTCTCAAGACATGGGGTACTGTTTTGCTCGGGGTAAAATGGCTCCTGGCTTAAGCTTTATTTTAACCTCTCCTATCCCCTTCAATAAACCTACGTCATAGGGGCCTGTGGTCCATAAGGCACTTGCCACTTTGTCCAAATCTTCTTGAAAAAAAGCTGGTTGTTGCCGCACTAACCCCATTCGCTGTGGGACTTCCCTTTTCTCTATCCTTATCCAGTATGTAATGCTCATGAAGAACACCACTTCGTCATCTGTTCGATGCTCCCTGAACATATCGCCATCCGTTATGTCAGTCAATCTATACCCTTCCTCAAGAGCTATCACTGTTCTCCATGGTTTACCCTCATCGTCTATCCCTTCGAGCATTGCCATTTCCTTTCGTACTATGTCTGCTTCCAATTCTATGGGAATAGTCTGTCCACCTTCCTCATCCATAGGTATTTGTGGTCTAAACAGAAACTCAGCAGGTATTCTCACAATCTTTCCCATGCAGACCTCTGCTAAAGCTCCTCCCACTTCGCAGTCTCCCTAACATACTGAAGAAGGAACATGTACTGCTTATCCTCTGACCTCGTTTTGAGATGAAACAAGTCAGCTATACTCCTCACTGACACCCCGGTGCTACCTATCCTGGCTATTAGCATTTTCCTCTGCACTCTGAACTTTTTGCATGCCATCATATATAGTGATCCACTGTTTTTGGGTGTTTTCACGCCTCACAATTTGCAGAAGTGAATCTACCCATCTTAAACTTCCATCCTATCAAACCTGTATGGCCCACACTTAGCGGATTCAAGATAGCTTCCTCTCTGAGTGCCAACACTGCATTCCCCCCACATCCCTTACACTAAACTGTCTTTTGTATTGCGTACAAGTGCCTCCCTTTCCTGCTCGTATCCCATCTTCTTTGCCTTTTCCCTTTCACAGTCACCTGAACCTCAGACACACTTAAGGGGATCTCTATATGCACTATGTCATGTACAGGCGGGCAAGCAGGGCTAAGCAACGGATGCATGGCCCTTTAAGAACACTACAACCAGGTTCTTGGAAGTTGGCATGGCAACGCTGGCGTCCTCTTGGCGTTTCCCACGGTCGACGCTGGAAGCCGCGGAACGCTGTCATGTGACCTCTCCTTCTTAGTCCCCGCCTTCACTTCGTATCGGTGCTTCTGATTGCGAGTGGTGGCCCCTCGTACCTAGCTCTTTGTATCCTGCTCCCTTGAAATCCGGTCTCTGTAACCCTTTCCCCCCCCCCGTTTCCTCCTGTATACCTGATTGCCTCGTTTCCTCGACCTGGACCGTTACCTGGCCTTGATTTTGGACTGCTTGGTTCTCGTCTACTGCCTGCATCGTTCTTCGACCTCGGACTGCATACGGACTTCTTGCCTTCGCCCTTCTGTTGTGGTTGCTCTTCGTTTTTGTCTTCTGGATCATCACTCACCTGGACTGCGTGTGGTCAATATTGTGGAACTTTTGGAAACTTTCGAAATTTGGATTCTTGACCTTGGAACACTTGGAGTTTTGGATTGTTGAACTTTGGAACTTTTCGAACTTGCGACGCACTCTAACAAGTGTGCCCTAGGCGTCCTCGTGCCGGCGGGATAGGTGGTTGGGTTCTTCTTGGACTTGGCATTGTGGACTTCGGAGTTCCTTCCCTTCCCTGTCCCATCTGGTTCTCCCAGGTGTTGATCTGCATAAAACACGGTAAGCCATAGTCTCATAGGGGAAAGGGGTGGTTATTAGAATTTGTGGAACATATTGCAATTTGTCACTATTTTTCGGGTCTTGTTCAGAAGGGCGGTTGGTTATACTTTCTGTATTGTGTTAACTCCTCACTTGCAGATCCAACGCCTGTCCTCGACTACCCGTACCACCCATACTCTGCATTATCAACTCCTGCGGCACGTGTCTACTTCTGGGTCATCTGGATCTCATCAGGTATCCTTTCTTTCCTCTGATTGATCGCTCTGGCTGTCCATTTCTGGAGCCAGAGGGTTCCATCAGGTGGAAGAATTCTTCGGCTACACGACGTGGGCAACTGGATTCTGACATAATCAGAAGCCTTTTAAAATGGATACCAATGAGACGCTGTCCACTATTTTACAATTGGTGGCCGATTTACGTAATGACATGACTGCGGCTCACTCAGCCACGCAGCGACGCATTGATGAGTTGCAGGCAGGGTTCCAACCCCTTGGGGCAGCAGCGCCTTCCTTGGCTAGTGTCTCTGGGGCAGGTGCTGGTCCTCCCCAACAGGGTGCTGGACCGGTTTATATGACTGCCCAGTTCCCTTTGGCTCCGCCGGAACGGTTCAATGGAGACCCCAAGACATTTAGGACCTTTTTGAACCAATGTAGACTGCAATTTCTGTGCCGTCCTGCTTCTTTTCCGGATTCCACTACCAAGGTGGCATTTCTGTTATCCCATTTAGGGGGTACCGCAGCTGCTTGGGCTAATCCGTTGCTGGAAGACGGCAGCCATCTTCTTTACAACTGTGATGCCCTAATCGAGGCTATGAGTCGTGTGTTCGACACACGTTATGCCACACAAGCTACTGATTTGGAACTGCTCGGTCTCCAACAAGGCAGTTCGCCTCTTTTGTCCTACCTAGCCAAGTTCAATCAGTTGGTGGCGGAAACCAGTTGGCCCGAAGAGAAGAAGGCCTCTCTCTTCTATAAAGGGCTATCCGATTCCCTGAAAGATACACTGGCCACCGTTCCGGTAATACCTACAGCTTTTTCGGAACTATTGGATTTGGTTCTCCAGATTGATTCCCGACAAGCAGCCCGGAGGGGTGAGAAGAGAACGGCTCCCCCTGTTGCTCTTTCCGTCCCTTTACCTGCCGCCGGGTCCTCGGAGCCCATGCAGATCGGGGCACTTAGATCTCCTCTGTCGGCTGAAGTTAGGGAACACCGGAGAAAGAATGGTCTATGTTTCTACTGCGGAGGATCCCATCACTTACTCCGAGAATGTAGCAAAAAACCTGCTAAGAAACAGGGAAACGCCAAAACCCGGTGACTGGAGGGGTCCGGATGCCGGGTATTTCTTCAAGAGACCCCACAGGTTGCAGTCCTTATTGTCTTTCTGTCTCCCTGTCGTTCCCCGGTTCTGAGAAATGGGCCGTGATGATGGTCCTGGACTCAGGAGCCACGGGGAATTACGTGGATGCTGCCTATGCCCGGGAGTTGGGTCTGCCGGTTATGCACAAAACATGTCCTGAAGTGGTGAATTCGGTGGATGGCTCTTCCTTGGTCTCTGGGTTAGTGACGAAGCGAACTACTGACCTCACCATGATCACAGACTGCGGTCATCAAGAGGACATATACTTCGATCTCATCGCAGCACCACAGTTCAAGTTCATTCTTGGCTTGCCATGGTTAAAGATGCATAATCCCTCTGTGGATTGGCATTCTGGGGAGGTATGTTTTCCGTCAGAATACTGTGAAAGTAATTGCCTAACTATCAGCTCAGTGATCACCAGCCCTAGTCAGGCTCTTGCTGAAACTACCCGTACTGTGGGGGCAGTAGTCAACACTGTCCTTCCTATGGTGTACAGGGATTATCATGACGTATTCGACGCACGTGGGGCAGAGATACTACCACCACACAGGCCCTATGATTGCCCTATTGAATTGATCCCTGGAGCCAAGATTCCGTCTGGGCGCATATATTCCCTAACCCCTCAAGAGGACGTGATTTTGAAGGAATATATTGACAAATCCTTGAGTACTGGCTTTATTCGTCCTTCTCGCTCACCTGCTGCCTCACCCATGTTCTTTGTCCCTAAGAAGGAGGGGGACCTGCGTCCTTGCATCGATTATCGTGCTTTAAATGCCGTCACGATCAGGAATCAATATCCGATACCTCTGATTTCAGTCTTATTGGACCAATTGGGTGCAGCTAAGGTATTCACTAAATTGGATTTGAGGGGGGCCTACAATCTCGTACGGATTCGCAAAGGCGACGAGTGGAAGACGGCCTTCAAAACCAAATATGGCCTCTTCGAATACTGCGTTATGCCCTTTGGCCTGTGTAACGCTCCAGCGACCTTTCAATACTTTATCAACGACGTATTTCATGACATGCTAGACCAATATGTAGTTGTTTACTTAGACGACATCTTGATCTACTCTCCTTCAGTTGACACTCACGTCGTCCATGTATCTAACGTTTTGCAACGTTTAAGGGAGAACCATTTGTATGCCAAGTTGGACAAATGCAAGTTTCATGAAACCGAGGTGGAGTTCCTAGGCTATGACATCACTAGCCGGGGAGTGCAGATGAGCCAGTCTAAGATTGCCGCGATATTGGAGTGGCCTTGTCCTAATACCTTGAAGGCTCTGCAATCCTTTTTAGGCTTTGCGAATTTCTATCGGCGGTTTATCCAAGACTTCTCAGCCATTGCCTCTCCACTCACTAAACTAACCAGCACCAAATGTGTGTTCAAATGGAACAAGGACGCTCAACGGGCTTTTGAGACCTTAAAGTCTGCCTTTACCACGGCTCCCGTCCTTCAACATCCGGATCCGTCTTTGCCTTTCATTGTGGAAGCAGATGCGTCAGATGTTGCACTGGGAGCTATCCTGTCCCAGCTTTGCCCGGAGTCCACTGGTTTACATCCTGTTGCGTATCACTCCAGAAAACTCACCTCTTACGAGAGGAACTATACGATCACCGAACGGGAATTGTTAGCAGTGAGGGACGCCTTTATGGTATGGAGACATCATCTTTTGGGGTCCTCCGAACCGGTTCGAGTGTTTACTGATCATCGAAACCTCTTGGCACTGCAATCGGTGAAGTGTACCACGGCGCGTCATGCCAGGTGGCATGAATTCTTTGCCATGTTCAACTTCACTATTACCTATCGCCCCGGTTCCCTGAACTCGAAGGCGGATGCTCTTTCCCGCATCCATGGAGTCCCCGAACCATCCGAGCTTAAGGGCACTCTTCTACTGCCCAATCAGGTGGTGTGTGGGTGTACCTTGCGCCCCTCTCTGAAAACAAGGATCCAAGACTGGGTGAGAACCAACCCCTCCGAGATTGCTGGCCTGGGATTGGAGATCATCCATACATTGCCTTATAAGAAGGATAAGATATATGTACCTGATTCCGACACGAGACACACAGCCATACAATGGTGTCACGATTCAGCGATAGCTGCACATCCAGGTACTGGGAAAACTGTTGACCTTTTGAGAAGGTGGTGCTGGTGGCCCTCCATGTCACGCGACGTTAGGGAATACATCGTTTCTTGTGCCACTTGTGCACAGTGCAAACGTCAACCGGGCAAACCTGTGGGCCTACTTCAACCCATGCCTATACCAGAGAGACCTTGGCTTATGGTTTCTATGGATTTCGTAGTAGAGCTTCCAGTGGTCGACGGCTATGACACTATATGGGTGGTCGTGGACTATTTCACTATATCAGCCTTGTTCGTACCCTGCCAGGGGATTCCTTCTGCTCCGGTGTTGGCGGAACTGTTCTTGAAGAACGTCTACCGAAGATTCGGTCTGCCCTCCATTCTCGTTACTGATCGGGGACCACAGTTCACTTCTCGTTTTTGGAGAGCAGTAACTTCAACGTTGGGTATAGACGGCAGGTACTCCAGTGCTTACCATCCACAAACCGATGGGCAAACTGAAAGGCTTAATGCCACCATGGAGCAGTATCTACGATGTTTTACCCACCAACGCCAAGATACGTGGGTTTCCGTTCTTCCTCTGGCGGAGTTTGCCTACAATAACTCTATGCACACAGCGACAGGTGTTTCTCCGTATTTTGCCCTGTATGGCCAACACCCCCGTTCTTTGCCCAGTATTGCTGATTGGCCGTTACACAATCCGGCTGCCTCTGGTTGTCTTAGGAATCTATCCGATACCCACACTATGGTCAAGAATCAGCTGTTACTGGCCCAGTCTCGTACTAAGTCTTCTGCTGATGCACATCGCTCCCCGGCTCCTAGCTACCGACCGGGGATGAAGGTCTGGCTGTCCACAAGGAACCTACGTTTGACTGGTCGACGAGCCCTGTTGCCGCGGTTTGTGGGTCCCTACAGCATCCTGCAGGTTATTAACCCTGCTGCCCTCCGATTGGCCCTTCCTGCTAAATGGAAGGTACACCCGGTATTCCATGTCTCTCTAGTGAAACCATGCCACCCATCTACCAGACTACCTGCTCGTCCCCCGCCGGTTAAGGTGCGCGGGTTTGATGAATTCGAGGTGGGTGCGATCTTGGATACCAAGGTTCGAAGGGGCAGGCGACTCTATCTGGTCGATTGGAAGGGCTATGGTCCCGAAGACCGTACGTGGGAACCTGCGGTAAACATCCATGCTCCGGCCCTTCTGTCTCATTTCTGGTCTGCTCGGGGGGTGAGACCCCCTTTGAGGGAGGATACTGTCATGTACAGGCGGGCAAGCAGGGCTAAGCAACGGATGCATGGCCCTTTAAGAACACTACAACCAGGTTCTTGGAAGTTGGCATGGCAACGCTGGCGTCCTCTTGGCGTTTCCCACGGTCGACGCTGGAAGCCGCGGAACGCTGTCATGTGACCTCTCCTTCTTAGTCCCCGCCTTCACTTCGTATCGGTGCTTCTGATTGCGAGTGGTGGCCCCTCGTACCTAGCTCTTTGTATCCTGCTCCCTTGAAATCCGGTCTCTGTAACCCTCCCCCCCCCCGTTTCCTCCTGTATACCTGATTGCCTCGTTTCCTCGACCCGGACCGTTACCTGGCCTTGATTTTGGACTGCTTGGTTCTCGTCTACTGCCTGCATCGTTCTTCGACCTCGGACTGCATACGGACTTCTTGCCTTCGCCCTTCTGTTGTGGTTGCTCTTCGTTTTTGTCTTCTGGATCATCACTCACCTGGACTGCGTGTGGTCAATATTGTGGAACTTTTGGAAACTTTCGAAATTTGGATTCTTGACCTTGGAACACTTGGAGTTTTGGATTGTTGAACTTTGGAACTTTTCGAACTTGCGACGCACTCTAACAAGTGTGCCCTAGGCGTCCTCGTGCCGGCGGGATAGGTGGTTGGGTTCTTCTTGGACTTGGCATCGTGGACTTCGGAGTTCCTTCCCTTCCCTGTCCCATCTGGTTCTCCTAGGTGTTGATCTGCATAAAACACGGTAAGCCATAGTCTCATAGGGGAAAGGGGTGGTTATTAGAATTTGTGGAACATATTGCAATTTGTCACTATTTTTCGGGTCTTGTTCAGAAGGGCGGTTGGTTATACTTTCTGTATTGTGTGAACTCCTCACTTGCAGATCCAACGCCTGTCTTCGACTACCCGTACCACCCATACTCTGCATTATCAACTCCTGCGGCACGTGTCTACTTCTGGGTCATCTGGATCTCATCAGGTATCCTTTCTTTCCTCTGATTGATCGCTCTGGCTGTCCATTTCTGGAGCCAGAGGGTTCCATCAGGTGGAAGAATTCTTCGGCTACACGATGTGGGCAACTGGATTCTGACACACTACTTCCCTGGTCGTGGTCTCATACACATCCCTGTCCACCAACTTATTACCCAATATCCCACAATAGCTGGGATCCATGCCAACTCAATCTCCATCCCTACCTCTGTGCATTTCTCCAGCTGCTGTCTAATACACAACACTATGGCCCTCATTACAAGTCTGGTGGTGACCGTGCTGGTGAAACCGGCAGGTTGCCGCCAGACTCGTAAACAGTTACCGGCACCTAGCTTCCTGGTAACACCGGGACATTACAAGTCCCAGCGGACTGGCAGCTAGGTGCCGGTAATATGTTCATCCCCATTCCCATAGAGTCCATAGTCCATAGGACTCTATGGGAATGGGGACCACGGAAACACTGGCGCCGGTAATAATGGTGCCGGTGCTTCTGCGAAAGTCTGTAGGCAGGTTCAAGTCCAACCAGCAAGTCAGACCTGACACCGTTGTTTCCAGACCAGAATAGTTGTAATGAGGGCTGATATCTTTTCTATTGCCACTCCATTTCTTTATATCTTGTAACTCACTCAGTAAGTCCACAAATAGCTCTAATTTTGCCAACCGTTTCTCCATAGATCTAACCACTGCCATATTCACTGCCATCAACTCTGCCATGCATATGGAAACATTATCTGATAGCCTTGCCATCTTAAACTCCTCTTACTCCTTAAAATAGAAGGCCATAACCACCATTGGTATACACCTGTGCTCCTACTTTACCCCCCCACCCACATACCAGGCACCAATATTTTGATTTCTCCTCTATCTCCATTCTCTTTCAGCACTACCTTTGCCAATTCTAAACAGATCTTCGGTTTGTGCAAAATCCATATGGGATGTTGACATTTTCCGTGATCCATGGCGCCTCCACTCCTAGACGCTTCACTAACCTATCAGAATGAAACCCAAAGGTCCCCCCTCTTCTCTCCCAGTCTTCACCTTTGTACTCATGCATCCAGTTAAACTCCAGGGACTGTTTTACTGGGTGCCATTCACTGAAGGAGTGGCATTTCAACCAATATTTAACACACAAGTCCACCTTCCTCAGATCCAAGGGCAACACTCCTGCCAACACCTGCACCACTTCAGTAGGTGATGACCTTACTTTGCATGTCACCATTATCAATGCTCTGGCCTGAACTCTATCCAGCGAACCAAGCTGAGTCTTGCTGTAGCTAGGCTTCTGTTGAACTCCGTACTCCAACGCACTCCTAACCATACCTACATACAAAAGTCTCATGCTCTTTTGACATCCCGCCACTGCTTCCCTGACACCGTCCTTAGCAGTTTTAGACACCCTTTCCATTTTGCTACTGTCCTGTCCGGTATCCAGTGATTCCATCGAATACAAAGCATCGAATGCAAAAGCATCAAAAAAATGCATTTTTTTAAAGGTAAAGGTTTTATTTTTATTATAATGGGTTTTAAGGGGTAAAAAACAGGGGTTGGGGGGACCGCTCCCATAAAAAAATTATGCTTTTGCATTCGATGCTTTGCATTCAAGGCTACCACTATAAACCGTTCTGTTCACCTGTGTGTTCTACTGCAAATACTCATCCAGAGACACTCCCAGGTATCTAAATTCTGTCACTTGTTCCAGCACAATGCCATGCAATCTAAGGTCCAGGCTTACTCCTGTTATACGTCTATGAAATAGTATAGAAACTGATTTGGAGCTAGACATCATAAAACCCGATTTCATGCACCATCCTTCAATGACATTCAATGTCATTTGCAACTTCATCATCCCCATAGAACTCCTGGATCTTTCCTATGAGACCATCCACCGCTATATTAAAGAGGACAAGACTAATAACACTGTCCTGAGGAGTCCCATTCTCCAACAGATATTTCTGGGATACCGTATCCCTCACTTTCACACAAAACACTCTATTTTCCAACAAATTCTTCACCCTGGAAAATAATTTCCCTTGAACACCTTTCTCCCTCAATGCCCCTCCTCTCCACACCATATCATAAGCCTTCTCCATGTCTATGAAGATTGCGGCCACCATTTCTCCATCCATAACTGACCTATGTTACCGAATTCCATGCTGCAACACAGTCAGTTTCCTCTCTGACTCCAGAAAGTACAATAGTCTTTCACATACCATTTTCTCCATTACTTTACATAGGACAGACATCAAAGCTATGGGTCGATGAGACCCACAGGAATCAGCTGGTTTCTCTGGTTTCAAAATCGGGAGGATGATAGCTCTCTTCCACCGAAGCGGCATCGTTCCGCTAGCCAACACCATATTATACAGTCTCAACACTACCTCCAAGCAGTTACCCAGTAACATCTGCATGAAGACATGTCACACACCATCCTCTCCTGGGTTAGAGTCCCTACTCGCCTTCAAGGCTTTCCGTAACTCCCACTTATTGAAAGGCACGTCCATACAGGGCATCCACACCTCCACATTCTCCAACACACATACATTCACAAACATGACATTTGTCATCTCTTTTCTAGCTGCTGGGGAATAATCACATGTACTGTGCACACCCACACAACAAGCCCAGAGAGCACTGGCTTTACTACAATGGGTGACCAGTCCATGCTCGTCAACAATGATGAGCGGGATCTGATAACTCTGTCTCACCTGACCCGACATATGCTTATATCTCACCCATACCTGCGCCATACTCATATCCCCAGAAAGAGTACTGCAGTATTCCCTCCAATAATCTCTTTTATGTGACCTGATTACACGTTGGACAAAAGCCCTGGCCTATTTAGATGCCACCACATCCTCCAAACTCTTGGAGCGCAAGGCCTTTAACCATTTCATCTTCCTATCCCTTACAGCTGCCGAAAATCCTGACATCCACCACAGGACCTATGGTTTCCAAAACTGCTTTCTCCGAGCAAGAGCCAGTTCCTCCACTACACTCTGAAACACATGCACTATCACTTGATCCAACTCTTCTACTGTGGAGGGCAATTGTGAACTCTGGCCTCCACCTTCTCCACTATCAACCATCAATCCAGTGCACCTCGTACCAACCTTCACCCAGTCCATTTTTTTTTTAAAGTTACAACCCTGGGGAGCAATTACCATCCTCACATTTACCTCCAGCGCAATAGACCCATGATTGCTTCCCATATCCCCATCCGTCCTCACCTTACACACACAGTCAGGCACTAAACGCGCTGATACCCATGTCAAATCAAGGCAGGACCCCTTGCCTCTGGTTAAATCTGTCCTTGTGTATTCTTTAGAGTTCAACAATACAAACCCACACTCTTTTGCCATCGCCTCCAGTCTATGCCCATTCATGTCTGTCACAGGACTATTCCATAAGGTATTATGACTATTGAAATCACCACAGAATATTAACTTGCCCCATGTGCATGCTTTAATGCCCCTATATCAAGGCGTTGGCACAGGTTACAGAAGTTGAACACAACTATCGTTCCATTAACCATTGGTATTTGTATACCTATAATTTCAATGTACCCATCAAACGGAACTACTGAGCATTGAATATCACTTGCAACCAAAATACCAACACCCCCCTCTACCTACTGCTCTATCCTTCCGATACAACACATACCCTGGAAAGTAAACATTGAGACCGCCTCTCAACCAAGTCTCCTGTATACACAAAATATAAACATCACCCTCCTTCAATAGATCTCTCTTCAGCTCTTGCCCATTTGCCAATAAACTCCTAGCATTCCACTGCCATCATGTCATACCCCTGAAGTATCATGAGTAGCATCACCTCCACTCATCATTCTGTGAACATCCCTGTCAGTCATATTCCCTATCTTCAGACACATCTTTGCAGCCCTCATGAAATCCTGCAATCTTTTGGATTTCGACCAACACTCAGTCGTCATGTTAATGGTCGCAATGACAAAACATAACAAGTCCCCCATTCTGACATTAAAGGAATGGTTCGGTCAAAAATTTTTATTGTCCCTACGGGTCGGCCGTGTGTTTTTAAGCCTAAGTCGCTCGATTTTAGAAAAATGTCCTATGGACCTTACCTGAGTTTTCGTCCATTAAACGCATGCGAAAACAGGCATCAGGGCGCTGCCATTTTGTGATAATCCTATCACTTGCCCCCTCGCCCTGGCTGACCTGCTTTTGTGGCACCAAATCATATCCCCCGCCCCTGAGCCTGACATTATCAAACCATTCATATTCCCCGCCTCTCTCCGTGACGTTACTGTGCTGCGTAGGCAAACGCGCCCAGTCGTCTTCTACGCGACTTCACACAGAACCCGGAAACCAACACAGATCAACTCACAAGACAGCGCGCCACAATTCAGAATATGAAACTGTACTTTCAAATCAAACAGCAACACAGTACATTTGGTAAGTACATTTATTTAACATTAAATGTTTATAGAATATTCATCAATTGGCATATTAAATTGGAATGTCATTTTTTTTCTTTTCTCTCTATCTGCAAATCCTGTCCCATTTTATCGTGAGTCACGCGCTGTTACTTTATGGTACACAGGGTGTTGGTTTTCGTTAAAAGAAGCACTTTGGTCGCACGGTGGACCGCAAGCCTGTTCCATCAACTAGGCACTAGGCCAGCGTAAAGGTTGATATGTTGCTTCTAGCCGCTGGTACCGCGTAAGGGCATATGGGCCCTTGGCGATCGTCCCATAAGATCGTCAAAGTGGTGCAGTTGTTTACGATAAGCTACAGCTGGCGGTTGAAGAAACCATCTGCCGGTGTCTGAAACTGGTGGCAGTAGCAGTAGGGTAGGATATACCTGTTTTGAAAACATAAAAATTATAATTAGTCTCACCAGCCGATCTTTATTAATATTATTCATTTTATTTATTACGGCCAATCTGAAACTATTTGCTTTCAAGGATAGTGCAATGGAGTATGTTCGGCTCCAAAATCAATGCGAAAAGTAATGAAATAAATCGAGGTAACACACAATGAGAAACGACTGTTTGTCTACATGCGTGTGGAATGTGGACCTGCATGCCCATGTGCCCGGTACAAAGACGATCCCACAAACGTTTTTACTTGCTCTTCATTCATTCATTCATTCATTCATTCATCCATTCATTAAATTTTCTTTCCGGTATAAAAGCGTCTAAAGAGTTACTTACATTATATTTGCAATTTCCATTGTTTCTCTGCGTAATGCAGTCCGTAAATCCCACTGTGCTCTTGACAACGATTTTTCGTATATTGAACTAACATGAAACTCGGTCTAGTTTCAGAATTTTCTGCCTTATCGTCTTTTATGTTATTGCACCCATCCTTCAAATGAAGTCCTTTCGGCATGGTCCCTGTCTCTCAAGGTCAAAAAATAATAGAACCTTATACTGCCAGTGCAATTCGCGGGCCTCTTCAGGCCGCCAGCTGAAAATCAAAGCCGCTGACCTTCACTCTAAACGAGCATACATTCTTACTTTGCAACATCCCGTAGTAAAGCCATCTGTGAGAACTTGAATTTTCGAATCCATCTATGTACTAGGCCTCAATGTGCAAATGTGAACTGGCTTCTCTCCCATCTGTAACGGCTCGCTTGGCGCGTTCTGAGGCCCCCAATTTTGTCCTCGTTGTCCACGAGCTTTGCAGCCCTAGAGAAACATAACTATGGAGACATTGGGCCTCATTACGACCCTGGCGGATGGACCATGGTGCTAATAGCACCATGGTCCATGCCGGTAACCTTCCGACTCCGCCATGGCGGAATGGGGAATTACCACCCCATTCCGAGGTTGGCGGAGTGGTAATTCCCCCTTCTGCCATGGCCCTTCCCCATTCCCATTTTTGCCCCATAGGGCATAATGGGAATGGGGAAGGTGCTAAGTACGGTGCCGCAAATTGCGGCACCGTACTTAGCACCAAGGTCCCTTTGCGGCATGGTTTTTAACGCCTGCAAAAAGCAGGCGTTAGAATCACCATCCCGCAAAGGGACCTTGTAATCAGGCGTTAAGGGTCGGCGCCGTTTACGGCGCCGTAACACCCTTAACGCCTGACTCGTAATGAGGCCCATTGACTTTTTGGGGGAAGGTCAGGGAAAGTATAACGTACCCGAGGAGTTGAGTTGAAAGTGAGATTTATTGTTTGTTTTATTATTTGCAATACGCAAGCCTTGCGAAACATAGTTACAGCAACAAAAATATATACATACACATATTGACAAGGTCAGCGATATGAGGTGAATAGAGAGAGAAGTCAAACATGACACCCAGGTTGTTCGCCACCCATGATGGTGAAGGGAGGGGTTAGGGTTAGCATACTTTGTATGCACACTGTACAATAACATTTATTTACAAAAAGACAATCATATTACAATTATTTAAACCGGGATTTGTACTTCACAACCAGCTCTGCTTTGGGTGGACATGGCACAGTGGCAATGTTCGGTGGCAATGTATCAGTGCTCTGCACAGAAACGTTCAAAATTCCATATCTGTGCTTCTCGAGTACAGCAACAATAAGGCTTTTTACAAAGTCGAACTCCATTTCCTCATAGACTGGTTTGATGACCCATTGCTTACTTCTTTTAGAAAACACCTTAGTGTAGCGAGGCATCCTTACATTACCCGTAGTCCTAGATTGTTCACGGCAAAGATTCTCGTTATGGGCCACGACCGCAAGTAGAGTCCTATGTTTCATGCCCTGTATGCTGAAATGCAAGCGCTTTGGTCTATACTTTAGGCACATATTGTGGAACACCTCCAAACCTCCTGTGTGACAGAATTCTGTCAGTCCCCTCAAATCTCTTGATAGAGTTTTATCGAAAACAATCTTCTCAATGGCTTTGTGTGTCGGTGAAGATGGAATCAACCACTTCTTCTTCCTTGCCTCCTCTGGGGACAAAGGGCCATGTTCACATTGGTGGAAATGTAGGTTTTCTGACCGGCGGTGAACGTTGGTACAGTGGTGCATCAGTGACCGCCATTTTTCAAGTAGTATTTCCACTGACCCTTCACAAGTTTTGGAGCTCCACCAAAGACGGTTGCTGATAGACTGGAACCACTCTGAAATACTTTCCAAACCTTTTTTTTTCCCTGCAGCCGAGATTTTCTTATTGATTGATTTAGCAAGATGCCATACATCAAATTGATGTTTAATATGTGGGAACAGCTCTCTCATTGTATTGGCAAGTGAAATGTGTCTGTCCGTGGCTATGAGGTCGATGTGCATTCCCCTCGATTGTAGATATTCCACTGATTTTATAAATCCTAGTTTCTCCATGGCCACTGAGGATTTACATTGTGTTACCTGCACGACCACCAAACTCACAATTTTCTTACTATCCATGTCCTGAAAGTGGTAGGTGCAGTACTTGGCAGAAAATACAGGGCTGTCGCACTGTCCATCGCCGGCTAGCCTGAATCATTTCCCTTTGAATGTTCTTGCTAGAGACAATTGTTCAATTTTCCAAGCATCACTAATGGCCGGAAACAGATAATCATGTTGGTATTTGTAGTACTGCGTTTTAGAAATGAAATGAAGTCCCACAAACTGAAAGAAAGTCTCTAACTTTCTAAAACTGGACCCACTAAAAAGTGATGCAGCTGCACACAGTAAATTGCCTGCTGGCAGCTTCCCGAGCATTGGTTGTGCAGACCATGAGAACGCATGATTTAATCTACAGGCGGCATGTATTTTGACGTTACTGTCTTGTTTTTGACGAGTCACATGAATCAATGGCCTCCGACATACTTTCCCTCTGTTGGAATGCCCACATTTCAGCATACTTATAATATCCATCAAACAACTGTCGAATACTATGTATTTGCCCTCTTTCATTAGACTGTCATCCGGTGTCACACTTGTGTCGGACTGCATCGTTGAGTACATTTCACCACAACTGAAAGAAATATTGCCAATATCAGGTTCTGATGCGTCGGTGAATGCTGCTGCTGGTTCATTCTCTGTCATTTCAACATCAGTTACTTCAACATTGATGGGAGAACACAACATTGTCGACAGCTTTTTTGGTGGCAATTTTTTGGCGGGTGTAGATTGTGTGAATTGATCTGAGACTACTTCCGAGATATCCTCAATACATTCAGTATCATCTTCTTGTGGTGGTGCAGTCGCACTGTAGCAATGATCCATTACAACTTTACTGGATTCTCCGGACAAATTCATTTCATGTTCTGGCCATTGGATATGAGCATCTCTAGTCTCAACATGCGGCGTCTGATTTAATAGTTACTCCATAGTGTAAATGGTCTGGCAAGCAACATCTCTCATTCGCTTCACTGTCTGTGTATGCATAGTTCGTAGACTCACGGGTAACTACAGGACAGATTGGAAAAGGGACGTTCAGTTTAAACACAAGATAAAGTATAGCACAATTGACTGGAAAAAACATAAAATAGTCCCCAGCACAAAGACATTCTAAAGTTATGAACTGTTTGTAAGTAACCTTATTTTTGTTTCTTTTCTTTGCAACTTTCTTGACTCGACCTTCAACATACAGGCACGCTGTAGCTTCGATTCGTTTCCGCATCTCTTCCCTTCCTCTTGCGCTGCAACTACTATATTTTCTGTATCCGCATAGACACCACGAATGAGGCTCCATCGACTCCCTGAAACATAGTACTTTCATTACTATGTATCACAATATTGATAACATAAAACACACGTGAGGACGAACACACAGGTACATCTCAATAGCTCAACACGAATTATACATTGTGTAGGACAATCAAACGACAAGTATTCGAGCTCTGATGACCTAGTTCCATGGAACTGTCAGTATCCATACCTCTGGCTCTGCATGGACTGCCATGAATGATTGTATTGGAGAGGAGGCATCAGCAACTCCCTGAAACACAGTACTTGCGTTAGTATGGTTTTCAATATTGTAAACATAACACACACTTGGGGTCGACGGCACAGGTACATATAAAGAGATAACCACAAATGATGCATTGTCTAAAAGAATCAAGGGATATTTAAATATGATCATATTTAATCGACTTATTTCTCCAATTTCTTTACATCTGCATCATCTAAATGGGATCTTGTGATTGTAGTGGAAGCTCCATCGTCTCCCTGAAACACAGTACTTGCGTTAATAGGGAAGAAAGTATAGCAAATGGAATCACGTTATATGATCACGCTCGATGGAGCTGTCAGTATCCATACCACGTGCTGCTGAAGAATATCTATGGATGTTGTAAATGTGGTGCGCACTTCGGAAAGCTGTTGCGCCAATTCGTATCCACATGGTCCCGCTTCCACTTCCCCTGGAATTACTTGAATGTCAGGCTCTGCATCAAGTGCGTGGGTTGACGCTTCAACAACTGCCTGAAACGTAGTATTTGCATTAGTAAGGATTACAATATTGAAAACACAACACACACTTGGGGTCGACCGCACAGGTACATATCAATGGCTAACCACGAATGAAACATGGTGTAGAACAATCAAACAACAAGTGTTCCAGTCCTGATGATCACGGTCGATGGAGCTGTCAGTATCCATACCTCGTGCTGCTGAAGAACATCTAGTGCTGTTGTCAATGTGGTGGACGCTTCAGCATCTCCCTGAAAGACAGTACTTGCATTAGTATGGATAACACTAATTATAACTGAAAACAAACACCAGGGGACGACAACTAAGGTGTATATCAATTGGAAAGCACTAACCAAACAATTGGTAAGATAATCACACGATACATAAAAACTATTACTTGACATGCATGAAACAAGTCTGTAGCGGAATAGCCAAGTATGATTACCTGATACGCACTAGAAGTGGTGGATAACTGCGGGCACGTCACGGATGTAGAATGTTCTTGCTTCAGATTCAGTGGATAGTCAAGCAGTTGTAAAGGTAAATTATTGTTTGATAATGAAATGCAAATATTAAAAAAATGCCAGTTCCTTGTGCCCATAAATAGATTTCCTTTGGGGGTTATAAAATCGAAAAATAATGTATTGATAAATGTCATTATTCAAAAAGCTATACACTCATATCAATATCGAAAGTATTACAAGGGACACAACACCTAAAATATCAATTAATCCATTTGGCTACCTACACGCTACCGCAAGGCCGAAAGCTAAATCCGGACACTTGACTCACCAGTGGCGGAATGTGGACGAATAGAGTTGGAATAGAGTTTCCGAGCAATTTTCGTGTCGTTCGCCGTTTATTCTTCTTTGTTACCCAAGATGTGGCGTACATATTCGAGGAAAAGTGCCGGCTGCAGATGCGGTATCGATCACCCCTCTTGTCCTCAAAGACTTGCTGGAGTCTACTTTCAAGCTCTTCCGGTGGATATCCGCAATGTCTGACCCATTCTCTTATTCGATCAACAGTTTTAGGGAATACATGCATTGTAGTGCCTTCAGATTTAGCATGGGTCTTCGAAGGGCAACCTCTATTCGAACAGGCAGGCATTGTTGAAAATTCTGAAAAGTAAATATCAAGATTATTATAAAACCTTGATGAATAAAAATGTCATAAAAAAGTAAATGAACCATACCATGTTCAATGCAAGGTTTGTTTTGGTCACCGGAACTACACCAGTTCATCATGTGCGGCTTAGTATTTGCATAAATTACAGACATTTTTTTAATGATGTGACTAAACTCTGAACATGTGAATCGTCCCTTAGATGTTCTGTCTTGCACGAGAAGGAAACATGCTTACATTACAGACTGGACCCCCGAAGGATGCAATTCGATGACAATTGACACAGATGAAAATAAATAGATCTATTGATAGCATAACAATTGAAACTCAAGTCAATAGCAATGAGACCAATGACCATAGCACTATTGGGTACTGTAATCGCAAATAGATAGAAATGTAAAAATGACCGAAATATGACTAGGATACATGGCCTTACCTTGACCAACAAACAGTTGGATTCAGCAGGCCGAGCAGTATGTTGCAGGAGAACAGGTGGAGTACCACAGGTAGCACACTGGCGAGTTTGCTCGAAGCGGTCACAGATAGCACGACGACGAGCAGATTAGCATAGATCTCAGTGCTTCTCAGGTAGAAGGTTCAGGAGTTGACTTGCAAAGCACAAAGATGTTCTCATGAGACATATCAAGTGGTTTATAAAGTATTAGAAACAGGGGTGTGTTTGTGAATGAATGACGTGTGTTTGTCGTGGTATTATGTGGTTTGCAGGGGGGCGGCCTGCCTCCGGGGAGGCCTGCCTGGAGACACAGGGTCTGAGGAGGCCATGTGAGCGATGGCCCCTGGGCGTGGGATACCCTTTGAAGTGTACATGCTGTTTGGCACCTTGGCCCGTTGCGCCCGTGACAGCCCCCCATGCCAGCGCTCATCCCCGGGTGCGAACCGCCTTTGATAGAGGGGGGTGGGATGGATGGGCCTGGGGCATGCAGATAAGGCACAGGAAGACTGCTGAATGGAGACACACTTATGTGGGTTGCAGGGGGGCGGCCTGCCTCAGGGGAGGCCTGCCTGGAGACACAGGGTCTGAGGAGGCCATGTGAGCGATGGCCCCTGGGCGTGGGATACCTTTTGAAGTGTACATGCTGTTTGGCACCTTGGCCGTTTGCGCCCGTGACAGCCCCCCATGCAAGCGATCATCCCCGGGTGCGAACCGCCTTTGATAGAGGGGGGTGGGATGGATGGGCCGGTGGGCATGCAGGCAAGTGTGTGGGAGCGATGGGCCATCAGGCCCCTCTCATCCTTTACTTCTCAGTAGAAACTCGGACCAAGTGCCTCCAGTAGTGGGTTCGCCCCTTGCCCTTATGTGATGTTAACTTTGGTTGACATTCGGGTAGATGGGACCACTGAGCAGGACACGGGGCATCCATTTTTGTACCCCCTTTCCACTCCATCTTGGTGACCAGGCCTCACTGCGCAGAGCACATGGCCCCCAACCTCATTTCCACTCTGACTGGAAAACTCCAGAGGTATTTGCAACAGCTAATAAATGTAACACATCACTCTTCCTCTGAGATCACGGTCCTGCATGTGAACCAGCCTGAACCAAGCACATAGCTCGTTCATCTCCACAAAAGTGTCCTTGCCCACGCACCCTCGCCAGTGGAAACTTACTGCCATTCTGACCCTGTGTCCCTGCAAGGTATTCTCTTCATGTGCCAGACCACTGACCACGCCATGATGCCCACCTAGCAGATCCCCAACTAACATTAGACCCCTACTGCAGTATATCGTTGCCTATCAATAACAAATGCCACATACTGGAGATTCTTGTGAGCACAGACCCACACTTCAAACAGTGTATTATAGTGGTCAAGACCCTTAACCTAAGGCCTGTATAATCCAATGTTGATTGATAGTATAGATATATGTGCGACTTTTATAGAGACATAACCGACTGAAAGACTTTGAACAAGTGTTATTTAGTGCATGCATTATTGAGAATATATTATGTTAGCTTAGATAGTGACCACCCTGCTTCACAGCGACCTGACCTTCACCCATTCGGAGCACAGATGTCTGACGTCCATCCTTGAATGGAGACACACTTGATTCATTTAAAAAATCGAAACAACCGTTGTTAAAATATATGTGGTGTTTTATTTTGTATCTTATTTTGATGACACAAAAATACAAGACTTTACACATTGTACAGGTCAGGTTGCAGCACAGCGAGAGAAAATCCCCTGTACTGACCG
This sequence comes from Ambystoma mexicanum, assembly GCF_040938575.1. Classification (NCBI taxonomy): domain Eukaryota; kingdom Metazoa; phylum Chordata; class Amphibia; order Caudata; family Ambystomatidae; genus Ambystoma; species Ambystoma mexicanum. The sequence continues at coordinate 359,076,049 of NC_090933.1, read as the reverse complement.
CTGTCACTCGGGAACGTTTCTCTTATGGCACGAACGGCACAGGCGGGTATTACTCTTCGAACGCAGTGTCCAAGCCTCCCGTGAAGCCACCATGTAAAGGAACGATAGGCCACCAGCCGGTACCACCTGTTAAAAAGAAGGATACAAACTGTTTTTAAATTAACAAGATATGTTTATTAAACATTTGTTGTCAATGACAATTCTTGTAACTAATGGCATTCTGCTCGGACAAATGCTATCTAGACACTGCACACTATTGAACGACTTTCATGCGTTACAATGATATGTATATGTAATTTTGGATATTGTAGAAGACCATGAAATAGGAGTGGCATGACAAGCAGAGTATACTTACTCGTTACTCGGATTACGAGGACGAACAGTTGCGCAAAGTTCGTGCATAAGCACCATCATTATCCTCAACACGGACCATGTGAGGCAGGCTGCCCTGAAGTCTGCCAGCTCGGTGATGCATTGCGGTCGTGGCTCGCCTTCCGAAATGTAGGCCACGCATCCCGAGTTTTCACAGCAGCAGCAGTTCTCATCCTCGGTTGGCATTAGCTCGCACCGATTGCATGTGCACCAGGTGGAAACACCGTCCATGCGACTAGGTCCAGGCTCTTCAGCTGTTGATTCGTCCTCCCAACTGCCGTACGAAGACCTATCGTTTTCGCGTGTTTCCCTTTCCAGTAGTTCCTCCTCTGTATACTTGGGCTCGTACATGTAGGGCATTATTGTAGCCATTGTGTGTTAAACAAACTAAAATCATTTATAGCGATGGTACTGGTATCTGTTCACTCGGGCTACAAGCAACGAAGGTAGCTGACCAGAGCACAGAAACGAGTCACAGAATACTCAAAGTAACACAGAGAGAGGAATGGAATCGAAAATCTGCTGCTGTGTGTTGTGAAATGGTCTGTTTATACTTATTGAGGAAAGAGGCGTCCTGCAATTTCCCTGGCGACACGTCATTAGCTGAAGCGCAGCGAATGTTGACACGAGATGTGCTTTGGCGTTGTGAAATGGGCGGTACACGTCTGCTGATGACAGGCTCAGGGGTGGGGGATATGATTTAGTGCCGCAAAAGCAGGTCAGCCAGGGCGATGGGGCAAGTGATAGGATTATCACAAAATGGCAGCGCCCTGATGCCTGTTTTCGCGTGGTGAGGTCCATAGGAAATTTTTCTAAAATCGAGCGATTTAGGCTTAAAAACACATGGCCGACCCGTAGGCATAATACACATTTTTGACCTAACCATTCCTTTAAATCCCTGTCCAGGCACCTGGCCACTCCTATGGATCTGCCGCACCCCCACCTCCACCTGTCCTTCAGGGACCTTAGGCCTTCTCGCCATTTCCTTCCACTCCTCTCTCACTTTCTGAAGCACTGCAGCATTGCTGACTTTTTGGCTCACTTTTGTTTGCATTGCTTTCCAGGTCTCTGCTTGCTTAAGGAAACATCTATATGATGCAACGTGTTCACCACCTCAATTACAACACTTTGGTGTATCCTCGGTCACACATTCCTCAATATCATGGGGCCCACCACATTTACTACACCACTTATCCTTCCTACATCTTTGTGCCACATGACCATACTCTTGACCTTTATAACACTGAAGAGGCACAGCGATATGCTGCTTGATCTTGAAGGGCTGATACCCCAAATGCACACATTCTGGAACTTCACTCCTGTTAAACCACAGTGCCACAGTCATAGAGCTAGTGTCCCCATCAGAATGTTTCTTCCCAACCAGCACACTTCTAACAACCCCATACCCTTCAGTGATCTCACTATATCCTTATCATGTGTTAAGAGGGACTTCATATATCACCCCTTTACATGTATCCCCATACTGTTCCATCACAGTTATAGGGTGTTTTCCAAGGATATGTCCAAAGCATTTTTCCTGGTTTCCTCACCTACACCTTTTACCAACAATCTCCCTCCACGTATCACCTGCACAGATTGTACTTCACCAATCCCATTATTTACCCATTCAGAAATAACAAAAGGTCTAACTCCTCCGAGGTCCTTATCAGGCCTTGCTGACTTAATGACCACTTTACACCCCTGATCGGCCTCCATGGGCTCATCCCCAGTTACGCACCTGCTTTCAGCTCTTTCACCTTGCTGTCCAATACCTGCCCTCCCAGTTTCCTTAGCCTTCCTTTCCACTGGGGACCTATTGCGGGACTGCTCCTTTGTACCAGCTCCTTGCACTCCTTCTCTTCTCCCCTTGACACTGCTTCCTACACGAACACCTTCTAAAGTGTTACCTCTGCCCCCCTCTCCACCAACAGTCTCCCTTTGCCACACTCCCCTTTATTGCCTTTATCCCCATCCTTTCCACGACCTTCCTTTTGCACCCCCGTATCTGTCACCCCTGCACTGTGTTCTTCGCTACTGATTTTTCCCTTTTAACTCAGGGACTTACCATTCCCTGCAGTATGCATAGTGTCATCTGACATGCCTTCCCCTACGGCACTGCCCACAGCAGCCCTGTTAATGAACTAACCACTCTCCCTCAAGGTGGGAAACAGTACACCCACCTCAGAAACTGCTCCTCGCCGGGAGGAGCCATAGTCAGGCCTACATTGGCCAAGCCACGACCACCCGTGCGCCCCCTGCAAGGACCGGCCGACACTCCTCCCCCTACCATTTCTGCAACTCTCTGCCCCGCTCTCTCGTAGTGGTAGTCAGCACTGCTTTGCAATTTCACATGTCCGTGACAAGTTATAAAAGAAAATGGAGGCAGGGCCAGAAACCATCGAATGATGCTGTAATTGGAACGCTTATTCCTAGACAACCAATTGAGGGTATCTGGTCAAAGGATCGAATACAAAGGGTTGACAGGTCAAAGGATCGACACCAAAGGGTCGACAGGTCAAAGGATCACATTTTTTTTACATTATACATTTTCTTTTAGGTTTTCGTTTAGGAAAAAAAGGTGGTTTTTACCACAAAAAAGGGGGGGGACCCCCCCCCCAAAAAAAAAAAATATTAAAAAAAAAAAAAATCGATCCTTTGGTTTTCGACCCTTTGGTGTCGATCCTTTGACCATTCGATCCTTTCACTGTCGATCCTTTGACGTACAACCCTAATTGAGGTGTGTGTGATTGGTAAAAAGGTTGAACATTCTTTCCAGGAGATAGTAGTGCAGGTCGCCCCCCAAACCCCCACTTGATTGTGAGACATTCTTTCTCAATGAAGGAGTAGCGCAGCTCAAAGGGTAATACCGTACAACTGATATATACGGCAGAAGTGATGTAGCAATTTGAGCAGCGTTTTGGGGTCCAGCAATCGTGATCTGTGACCAGGTGGGGCCTAACTTGGAGGCCAGAGAAGAATGAGACAGCACTCCCATAACTCCAGCAGGTATGGAAGTAGCAATGTAGCGGTTTGGGCAGCATTCTGTTGTTCAGTGAGTCAGTGATGTGCACTAGGACCAAGCGACGTCTGACTTGGGGGCCAGCGGAGGAAGAGGAGGAAACAGCATACTTGCCAACCCTACCGGTTTAGGCGGTAGGATATCGCTTTTTAAGCAGTCCTACCGCCTACCGATTTATTGGCACTAAATAACGATTTTTTTGTAAAAGAAAAAAAAAATATATATATATATATATTTTTTTTGCCCACGCCAGCTCGGGGGAGTCTTTCAAGGGCTCCCCCGAGCTGGCGTAGCGGGAGAAGGCGCAGCATGCAGGCTTTTGATGTCAAAGGCACCCACGGCAGTGGGCTAAATGCGCCCCTCCGCCGCGGGTGCCTTTGACAAAAGGTGCCATTAGCCCCCCACCACGCCAGTTCGGGGGAGTCTTTCAAGGGCTCCCCCGGGCTGGCGTAGTGGGAGAAGGCATGGCATGCAGGCTTTTGATGTAAAAGGCGCCCACGGCGGTGGGCTAAGGGCGCCCCTTTGCCGCGGGTGCCTTTCACAAAAGGCGTCATTAGCCCCCCACCATGCCAACTCGGGGGAGTCTTTCAAGGGCTCCCACGAGCTGGCGTGGTGGCAGAAGGCGTGGCAGGCGCCTCATTGTAATTGAATGCACCCGCGGCGGCGGGCTCATTCAATGACAATGGGCTGCTGACGCGCCCTATTCCTATCATTACCTCCTCGCCTGACTATTTTTGAAACTTTAAGATTCCTACACATTTTTGGTCACAGAATGTTGGCATGTATGAACAGTGCTCTCGTACTCGTACTGGCGATGATGGCCGTTTCACGTAGGGAAAGTGCCAGGCAAAAGGAACTTCTGTGCAAGGATTATTGTGATTCCTCCCACAGAACTGAGGTTTGTAAACAAAATAATGAGATTTTGAAGCTAAACAGGGTCAGACTGGGATGAGAAATAGGCCCGGACACCCCAAAAAAAGTGGCCCACCCATCGCCTCAAAAAAGTGGCCCAACCCTCGCCTCACGACCCTTGACCTCTGATGACATCACCGGAAGTGATGTCGTTTGGCCCCACCCCAAAGTGACATCCCGGGAAGCGATGAAACACAACCTTTCACCCCTTGACAAAACAGGAAGTGGCATCAAATAACATTGTTCCTAAGTACACTACGAAAAATATGGTTATGAGTTCACTAATGTGATATACATTTCATACAAGACTGGATCACCATATGTATCATTAATATCTATGTGTATAGATCCATATTGTCAAATTACTGTGAATGCAAGCAGACGCTCACGGCCAAATGATAATGTTATTGTATAGCACTTACCCGTAAGCTCTTTTTTATAGAACAAATATGCATACAATATCACCCCGCCTGTGTTGGCACTGATTTATTGACCTAAGAAGGATGAAAGGCTGAGATGGCCTTGCTGTGATTCGAACCTGCAGATCACACACACATTGCAGCAGTGAGCGCTCAACCCACTGAGCTATCATATCGGCTATGGTAAAATGAGCAATTATTCTGTAGTGGATAGCATTAAACTGGTAACTGAGATTTAACAGCAGACCAGTTAAGTTCATCTGCAGGTCTGGTGCAAAGGTGGCCTCATGTCAAGCCTGCATGCATCTACTTTCAGGCTTCAGAGGTTGGCAAAATAGGGAAAGCAGAGCACTCACAGGACATTCCATACTCTGAGCACTCATTACCTCATGCATGCAAACAAACATCCTGAACAGCATGCCAGTGAGGTGGGAAAGATAGACAGATTACAAAAAAGCATTCACTGTGGCACAATGAAGTCAATGGCCACTTAATATGCTATGGTCAAATATTTCTACACTCTACAGAAGCTTTTAGGCACAAAAATGTTGTCAAGTGACCGCGGACACCGAGATGGAATGTCTTGTGATGATCGTAACAGAGACAACGGCAACAAAAAACAAAAAAACATGCCATTACTGCAACTTGCGAAAGGCAAAATACAAGGGCCTCATTACGAGATTGGCAGTAGCCGTGCAGGTAAAATCGGCACAGCTGCTGCCAAATGCATAATATTACTGGCACCCGGCAAAGGACACTTACTGGGGTATGCCGACCGGCGGACCCGGTAATTACCCAACACGGAGTGCCGGTACCCATTATTCCCCATTCCCATTTGAGCCCCACAGGGCTCAATGGGAATGGGGAGGTCGGATGCACCGGCACCATTAAGAATGTGCTTTTGGGCAGAAAGGCACCCGCAAGCACAACTTGTAGTTTGCCGGTCCGGGAACGACGGTACCGGCAAGCTTACCGGTACCGTAGTTCCCGGACCGGCAAACTCGTAATGACCCCCAATAGTCAGAAAAGGATGCTTATTCTACTCTAAAATTGGTTGTTTATCACTAATACATATTTATCACTAATACAACAGCACAGCAACTGCGGCACAGCGACAGCCGCCAGCCCGGCGGAAGCTGCCAGCCCGGCGGAAACCCCCAGCCCCTCAACTTTGCACACATCATGCATGCAAATAAATCATCAAAGCAAGATGTCACGTTGACGTCTCCGTGACGTTGGGGGCGGGCGGAGGGAAGAGAGGGGAAGTGATGCAGAGGGGGGCGGGATCGGGGAGTTCGAGGAAGAAGGGAAATAAAGAGGACATTCATTACAGAGCTCCGTGTCTGCCTTTTATTCCTGTGACATCGCAGGCCCGCTGCGCGCCAAGGGTCGCTACACTGGCGACGAGGATGGGATCGGTGGCACGACAGCAACCAATGAAGCTGCTGTAGCCCGCCCACGGACCTCACGAGCGAGAGCGCGCACAGCGCGAAAAGGCCCAAACAACGCTGGACCAATACGCGGCTCGGGCCGCGGCGGTGAAAACACATGGGGAGCGAGAAGACCTTGCAGGACAACCAACGGGTGAGCCCACAGAACACATGCTTTACCGGCTGCAGCTACAGGCGCCGGCAGCACGAGCGCACGTGCGCTGAGCACGCAGCTGTGGCCTACATCGCCTGCGTGCCTCAGAGGCCCTCACATCCCACGGCAAGGGACACGGCGGGGGAGGCACTCAGTGCACGCGCCCTGCAGGGCCAGGGAACATCACAGTCCAGCAGCCCAGACCGACGGGCCCACCAAGACCCCAACAGCAGGGGGGCACTAGAACCCGGGGAGGGGCAAGACCAACGGATGGTGCTCGTGCCAAATTGGCGGCCATCCCTCACGGACCAGTGAAGAGATTAACCACAGGAGGAGGCGAATAACCGCCACCAAAGACCCGCAAGGAAACGCTATCAGCACGCAACACCCTCAGCGCCATGTCAGGCCAAGATGGTGGGCAAGGAGGACAACCGCAGGCAAATGCGCAGCCGGTTCCAGGCGTGCCAGCGACGGACCACGTACCCTACCAGCTGCCGGACACGCTGGCCACCCAGATGCCGGGGGCGTTTGACGTGACAGACACCAGCAACATGGGTCCGAGATGGACCAAATGGATCAGAGACTTTGACCTATACATGGGGGCCACAGGACCTATTGCCGATGCAAGACAAGTATGCCTACTCAAACTAGCTGTAGGATCTGCCACCCGAGACATAATTGATGAAATGCCCCAAGACTCGATTGACTCAATTCAAGACCTTAAAGAGGCGCTTGCTGCGTACTTAGCACCACACAGTAATGTGGATTACGAAAGACATCTATTCCATAGCACCAAGCAGGCCAAAGGGGAAACCATGGACGCATATGTGATGCGTTTGCGCACCAAATTGAAACATTGTGACTTTGCGAACTATTCGAATACGGAGGCCTTAAGATCACAAGTTATCTCCGAATGCGAATCCCAGGCCTTCCGCCGGAAACTGTTGCAAAAATCGCGCACGCTGGAGGAAATCCTAGCACTGGCCAGAGTCGAGAGAGCCATGGACTCCCAGGTAGAGAGCTTTGGAAGCACAAATGCCGGGGAAAGTGTAAACAAACTACAACTAGAGAAAAGATCAGAGGAACTCTTCTGCTATAAGTGTGGGTTTGAATACCCACATGAAGGAACCTGCCCTGCGATAGGACAACGATGCACATCCTGCGGTGAAGAAGGACACTTCAAAGCCGTATGCAGGCTATTCCGTGACCGGGGAAGAGACCGACCCAGGGACAGCACGGCTCGCCCGAAAAGCCGACATGGGGGAATATCCAGCAACAACCCAACCCCCAACACGTCAATCACCCCGAACCAGCCCACAGGTGTTCAGCGAGAGCGTGACTCGGGAGAAGATCGGCAGAGGAGGAAGGACAGAAAGAGGTTCGTAATGCGTGCAAAACCAGAGCGCAGGTCCCGACGCCATGTACGATACCTGGTGGAACAATCCCCCACAGACTCCGACCCTAGCTCATCCGGAAGCGACCAAAAAAAGAAGGCCTAAGTATATGCTCTGGGCAACCCCACTGCGACAGCACACAGCCCCACGTTAATAATCAAGCTACAGGAAAGGCCGACGGAATTTCTCATTGACACAGGAGCCACGGTCAACGTGGTGAGCGAAAACGTCTACACTGACCTAATACAAAAACCGAAGCTGATCCCGGCGACGGTGGACATATATGCATACGGAGCCAAAACACCGCTCAAGTGTCTGGGACAATTCAGCGGCTTGTGCCGCTACAAAGGGCATGAAATGAGGATACCCATTCATGTTCTGGCCACGGAAACGGACAGTGGGTGTGTCCTCAGCTTCAAAGCGACTGCTGACATGGGACTGATACACATCTTATACAACATCATGGTCCACAAATACATAGATCCAGTGGACATGATAAACAATTTGTACCCCAAAAACTTCAGAGGCATCGGAAAACTTCGGAACAGACAAATAAAACTCCATGTGGACAATTCAATCCGGCCAGTAGACCAGCCATACCGCGGGATTCCGGTAAACATCCAAAAGAAGGTTGAAGATGAGCTTCAAAAACTGTTAGAACAAGACATCATCGAGAAGGCCACCGGCCCCACCACGTGGGTGTCCCCGATCGTTCCGGTCCCCAAAAAGGGCTCCGAGGCAATCAGGCTTTGTGTTGACATGCGACGCCCGAATCAGGCCACCAGAAGAGAGAGGCACCCTGCACCACGCATAGCCGACATGATACACCTACTAAGCGGAGCCAAAGTTTTCTCAAAGCTTGACTTGCAAAAGGGATACCACCAGCTAGTTCTTCGTCCTGAAAGCAGAAACATCACGACCTTCGTCACACACGTTGGTCTCTTTCGGTACAAAAGGTTAAGCTTTGGGGTATCCTCGGCAGCAGAGACATTCCAGGCTGAAGTGCATAACATCATAAAGCACATTCCCAACTGCCTCAATTACTCGGACGACATACTGGTGTTCGGGACCGATGTCAACAAGCACGATGAAACCCTGATGAGAGTATGTAAGGCCCTTCATGATGCCAACCTCACCCTGAACAGAGACAAGTGCGACTTTCGAAAATCCACACTGAAATTCTTCGGCCATGTCTTCTCTGAATCTGGCATGACACCAGACCCGGACAAAGTGGCTGCGCTGAACGACACAGCTGCCCCATCCAATGTGTCGGAACTTCGGTCCTTTCTAGGCCTGGCCAGCTACTGTAACCGATACATACGGGACTTTGCGTCAGTCAGTGAACCCTTACGGCGATTGACCCATCAAGATACAAAATTCGAATGGACTAGTGATTGCCAGAGATCGTTCGAAGTGATCAGAGAGCGGGTTGCGAAAGCAGAGAACATGTCGTATTATGACCCCAATAGAAAGACTGAGCTTACTGTGGACGCCAGTCCAGTTGGCCTTGGGGCTAACCTGGCACAACTTGATCCGAAAGATCCATCACAGAAACACATCGTAGCGTACGCCAGTCGCAGTCTATCCACCACGGAACAAGCATACTCGCAAGCAGAAAAGGAAGGGCTTGCGGTGTTATGGGCGTGCGAGCACTTCCACCTGTTCCTGTACGGCAAACCGTTCCAGGTCGTTACGGACCATCAGGCCCTCTTATTTCTGTACGGCAACCCTCAAGCCAAAATGCCCCAGCGCATTGCAAGATGGGGTCTGAGACTGCAAGACTATGCGTTTGAGATCATTCACAGGCCAGGAAAGGGCGAAAACCCGGCTGATTTCCTGTCCAGGAGGACTCGAGAGCAGAGCGCTCCGGAACCGTCCGTAGCCGACAGATACAATATCGGATGATCACCTGCTCGTCAAGGACTGCAAGCTCGTCATTCCCCAATCCATGAGAACCAAAGTCATAGAACTAGCCCACGAGACGCACCGAGGGATGGTATCAACGAAACGCATGCTGCGACAAAAGGTGTGGTTCCCTCACATGGACAGCATGGTTGAAGCTGCACTGAAGGCGTGCCCCACGTGCTGTGTGATCACACCAAACCGCCATCCCGAGCCACTACTCATGTCGGAACTCCCACAGAGGATATGGGAAGCAGTGGCGGCCGACTTCTTTGGGCCCATCGAAGGGGGGAAATATGTCCTGGCCGTCATGGACGAATACTCACGATACCCCGATGTGAGACTAGTATCGTCAACGGCTGCTCACCATGTCATCCCCGCATTGGATCAAATATTCTCTGCTTATGGAGTGCCGAAGGTAGTGAAGACGGATAATGGAGCTCCGTTCTGCGGACATCAATTCGCACAATTTGCTGACTATCTGGGGTTTCATCACAGGAAGGTCATCCCTTTGTGGCCTCAGGCAAATGGAATGATCGAACGATTTATGTCCAACCTAAAGCGAGCCCTACAGATAGCGAGGCTGACCGGCCAGCCTTATGAACAAGTCCTGAACCAACTGATGAGAGATTACAGAGGGACTCCCCATAGCACCACGGGGATGACCCCAGCGGAATTGATGTTCGGTCGAAACACACAAACACGCATCCCCCAGACCAATGACATCTCTCCGCCACCGATGCTGGATCAAGCGGTACGAGAACAAGATGGAGCTGCAAAAGATCGCATGAAAGAATATGCTGACACCAGTCGGCGGGCGCAGCCTTCACGCCTCGAGGTAGGTGACGTCGTGGCAGTACGCCAACCTTCAACACACAAGCACACCTCGGCATTCCGCGATGAACCGTTACTGGTCACTCAGAAGAAGGGCTCTATGGTGACGGCTCAAGGGGTCGAGGGATCAATCACAAGGAACTTCTCCCATTTCATTGAACTTCCACCGACTGGAGCTCGGCGCCTGAGTGGTCGAGTTCAAGCCCCCCTCACATATGAATCGGATGATCCGTATCAGGCTGACCAGTGGGACTCGAGTGATTCGGAACATGACGGAGATGATGCAGTGGAAGAGAGTGGGCCATCACCAGGGCGAAAGCAAGCACGACCACAAAGGGCTCGGAACAGACCCAGGAGATGGATAGAGGAAATGGACTAGAAGCCCACCAGGCCGTCGCCTGTTGCGAGGAACCTGGTAACTGTTTAAATAGGGGGGAGATGTCACGTTGACGTCTCCGTGACGTTGGGGGCGGGCGGAGGGAAGAGAGGGGAAGTGACGCGGAGGGGGGCAGGATCGGGGAGTTCGAGGAAGAAGGGAAATAAAGAGGACGTTCATTACAGAGCTCCGTGTCTGCCTTTTATTCCTGCGACATCGCAGGCCTGCTGCACGCCAAGGGTCGCTACACAAAATAACATGTGTTACCTTGCTTTGATGAATTATGCCATTGCAGGTATTTTTTGTTTCCCCAAAATATATATAATTTTTTTCAAATGTTTTTTTCTTACATTTTTTTTTTGTTGTCTAAACCTGCCCAGGCATGGCCAGAAACCGGTCCCTAGTTCCCAGGGACGATTTCGGCCCGGCCACGGGCCAAAAGGCCGAGGGGCCAATCCAACCCTGAAGCTAAATAAGTAATACGTCCAAAAATAACTTGAAGATATAGAGATGGCCCAATGTTTCAAAGCCGTGTTGGTCCTTGAGAATGTAGATTCAGTGAAGGCTGTGCTCCCTTTATTTCAACAACTGCAGGACCGTGCAGATGTTTAAAACATATCTGAGCTTTGTGATTTACAAACACAAATATAGGGCACAAGAAACAACACATTGGGCCTCATTACGAATGCAGCAGTGCGGTAAAAAAAAGTCAGTAACGCCTCACCACGCTGCCATGCTAAGAGTTTGGTGGTAAGGTGAACGATTTACCCTTGGCAAAAAGCTGGAGGCAAATCTTCCACTTAGCTGCCAAATATCATCAGATTTATCTCTCATGGTAAATCTGTCAAAAATGCCTATGGATTCGTATGGAGTCCAAAATTTGGGACTAACAAAACCTCTCGTTATACCATGGTAAGTCCATGGGACTGAGTGGCAGTAACAGTAAATGAGTTAAGTGGCAAATCGTTGATTTACTGCCAATCCCGTGTTGAGGTCAACTGAGTTCCGTCAGCCCTAGCCAGGTGTGTTGTTGATGTGACATAAACAACTGTATTTTCATATTAACACTGAGCCCCTCGCCCCAAATGTCATAGGGAAAGGCTATTTTTCAGGGTTGCCCTGTTACAAGTTTTTCCCCTTCAGTCTTTGCAATTTTGTAAATTCACTAGAGAGTGTTTCATTTTAACTACATGGGTCTCATTACGGGGCTGCCGTAAAACCTGACGGTTGGCGGTGGGTTACCGGCAACCCTGTAACACCTGTTCCGACACCTGACTTCCCGGTGCCACCGGGATATCACCACATGTGGCGGAAACAGTAAATCCCCATTCTCGTGGAGTCCCACAGGATTCTGCGGGAATGGGGATACTGAAGCACCGGCCCTGGTGGTTCAGTGACAACCATGACGGTAGGTGCCAGAAAACCCGGTAGGTCAGGCCTGCCGGGGGATCCGTGGCCCCTATTGGCATTGATGAAGTATGGCGGTCCGGAAAGGGTGCTGTTACATTGCTACCGGCACCCTTATTTCCGGGCTGCCATACTTTTAATGAGGGCCCATGTGTGAATGTCACATTTGCTTGATATATATTTGTAAAGAAATTCATCCTTAGGGGGGAAGGTTAATATCGTGCAATGAGACTTAAAATAGCAAGCTTCTGAAAGCAGTAGGGCATTCTCTCCTACTACTGTGTGCCTCAACTCCAAGTTCCAAGGTATGAGAATATAGAATACCTTTGACAACAATATGCTAAACCCATGCCAGATGGATATGTCATGTTTTCTAATATTTCCGAAATTCCATGTTGGTATCCTTGTTGCCACAAAATCGGTCAAATTGCTGATAAATTATATTTTTCTGAAATGTAAACCCACTTTCAATTGAAAATAAAGAGTTTCAGTCACATGTCCTCTCCAAAATATACGTAATTAGTAAACAACAATTAAACAAAAAAATGTAGGATCTGCATTTGGTTAATACAAACCGTGGAAACTTAAATCATACAGATAACATCCTTGTTCATGCACATTACCTCCATGTCCCTCTTCCTCGTCCCTGTACTTACTTGTTAGGTTCCCAACCTCCATCTCAGGAATCCATTCCATCTTTTAACTAACACCCATACCTATCCACCCCTCCAGAAAGTACAAGACTCCCCCACCCCCAAAATATGTTAGTTTTATTTTTCCTACCTACCTGTCAGGATCTTCGGTGGGAGGCTAGTCCTCCTGTTGCTCTGTCGTTATCTTCTCCCTGCGGGGCTGGGAGGGGCACTTGTATATCCCCCTAACCCGTGCATTCCTGATGAGCCTTTGTGTACTTAGGCGTTGGGGTGTTCGTCTCTGAGACCTCTTTGCTGAGCAGGGGGCGTGGTTGAGCTTCCCCTGTCCTGATGGCCCTGCTTGGCGGTACAGCGTGGATGGCTGCAGTTCCTCTGTTTGAGACAGAGAGCCACTCCAAGACCGGGCAATGGCGAGTGGGGACTGGGATGGGGACCATGGTCATGTTACGGGGTATGGTGGGAGGAGCTGCCTGCTCCTAGTTCAGTGCCAGACGGTTCTGATGTACAGCGTTCCCAGCGCTGAATTTTGATGCACAGAGAGGGGAACGGAGCTCTGGGTGTTTGCAGCGGCCTCTGTAGGCAGTTGCAATTTTCCTGAGGTTCTCACGGGGACAGGGGATTGGCCCTGTGTCTCTGCGAGGCCCCTCCTTTGTTTTCCATAAAATGTATTATGTTTGCTCGGTTTTGCCAAGTATTTGGATTCGTGGGTGAAGGGGGTGTACAGTGACAACACCGGACAGGCTTACTGTAATTCCTTATGGTGGGCGGTTGCATGCCCCACGGCTGCTTCACTGGGTCAGGTGGTGACATGGCGGGCTCAGTTGTATGGAAGGCCGGCCACGACTTAGGGTGGCCTGGTTAGAATTTGGTTGCACCTGGTTGTTCTTGCTGCCTTATTTTTAAGGAGACTCTTCTTAGGTTCATTTGGATTTGGGTCTTTTGCTATGCTGGTGCCCGGTGCGCTGCATTTCTTGAAGACCGGCTGTGGTTTTCTGGAGTTTCTACCTGTTGTACCTGGCTACCATGGCTGCTGGAAAAAAGTGGTGTAAACTTCAGCATGTGGCAGTGGGAGATAAACAGCAATCTCTCTGTCTTCCTCTATGGATTCCGACAGGCATACCTCCTCCAAGTGTAAGAGGGCTCCTGCGCTGTCAGATGAGTTGGTGGTTCCGCATTTGCAGGAAGGCTTTCAGAAGGGAGGCTGGTGTGAAGAAAAAGTCCAGATGACCCAAGACTCTGGTGCTGTCTTCGGCTTTTTCTTCTGACGTAGAGTTCACCTTGGCTACCTCTGAGGTGCCTGTCGATGCTGAGGACCCTAAGGGGAAGTATCTGGATAAAGAGACGCAGTGTTGGTGCATGTGGCGGAATACAGAGGGTTTTGTCGAGCACCCCCCCCCCGTGCCTAGTGTGGTGTCCGGATCCCAGACTCCTCTATGCCAATTCAATTCAAACATAGTATCAGGGAGGGACTGCCGTTTCTTCATGAGATTCGGGAAGACGTTCTCCAAGATTGGCGGGAACTTGAAAAGGTGGCGATTCTTTGCTTCATAGCCAAGAGCTTTATCTTTCACATGGAGGGAAGGGTACGCTTCTGCAGGGTCTTCTAGTGGATACTATCCTGTCCAGCCTGGTGCGCCGCTTATTGATGGAGGCTGAGGAGGTGGCCGTCTGGGATCCGGTGGATAAAAAGGTGGATTCGGCCCTAAACGATCTTACACGATTGGGCATGCATGGCTTTTTGAGCTGCTACATACACCTCTTACATGGCTGAGACTGCTTTGAGTGGTTTTTGAAAGTTGGCTCAGCTTGTGGATGAAGGGGCAGTCTGTGCCCCACTGTTGCAGGCTATGAAATCGCAGGTGGAGCTCCTGTTGGACTTGGCTTATGATGGGGTTAGTGCTGCAGCAGTGACCTTGCAGGCTGCGGTCTCAGGCTGCGCCACTTGCACCGCCGTGACTGCCATTCTGATGGGTGTCAAACAACAGTGGCCTTGAAGATTCCATTTGTGGGCAAGATGTTGTTTGGTGATTCTCTGGAGGACACCGTGCGATGTGTGTTCAAAGCTGATAAGGACACTGACAAGCTTCATCAGCACTCTGAGGTGAAGCCCCTGGGGAAATCGGTCTAAGGGCCCTCAGAAGTCTGGCAAACCCTTTGTTCCGGTACCTTCACAAAAGCCCTGAAGCCAAATGTGTTGGGGCCAGGCTCTGCTGGTTCTGGCCTGTTTGTAAAGCCGTGTCTTCCAACCTGTTGGTGAACCAGATTGTTTGGTGGGGATACCTGATCAGATTTGTTTCATCTCTTCTGTGCTCGGGAGCTTTGGTGACCCTCCTTAGCAGGAGGCCGGATTGTGCTCTGGCCATGACCCTGAGAGTCCTGGAACTATTGGAGGATGGGGCAATCCAGGAGGTTCCCAGGAGGGAGATGGCTATGGGGTTCTACTGTGTTATATTATTGGGCCCAACCCCAATGGCTAGTTCCATCTGATTATGGACCTCAAGTGGCTGAACATGTTCGTGCAGACTGTACATTTCAAGACTGTACATTTCAAAATTGAGTGCCTACAGAGGATCAGCCCATTGATCGACACATTAGATTTTTTGGCATCCTTGGATCACCAGGACGCATTCTTTCACGTGCCCATTCGGAGGTTGCATCAGATGTTTCTGCAATTTCTCTTCCTTGGCAGGCATTTCCAGTTCTGGTCCTTCCCTTTGGCCTGCAGAAAGCTCCAAGGGTATTTACAAAGATGTTGGGGTAGCACTCCTTCATGCCAGGGGGATGCAGGTGATTCCGTACCTGAATAACTGGTTGATCACTGTTTACTCCGGGGAGCTGTTAATGGAGCAGATAACATTCGTCTGTGGAATGTTGACATCTCTAGGGTTCCTGATCAATTGAGACAAATATTGTTTGGAACCTTCTCAAGATCTACAATATATAGGGGGGCATAGAGAGCAGGCAGAGATATTGGGTGCCCCTCTGATGGAGGAGGATCTGCGAGCGGTGATACTATCACTGCAGACAGTTAAAACACCAGGGGGGATGGCCCTCCAGCAGAACTTCATAGAGAACTTATTACCAAGATTACCCCGAGATTGCTGGATACCTTTGGAGAAGTTTCTGAACAGGACACACTTTCTTTAAGCATGAGAGAGTCAATAATAATGCCTATATGTAAGCTGGGTAAGCCAGCGCAGAATTGTGAATCCTATAGACTTCTGTCTATGGTGAATCAGGATTTCAAGATTCTCACAGCACTCCTCACCGAGAGACTGAAACAGGTTATTGGGACCCTGATGCACTCAAATCTACCAGGGTAGGTCCCGGGTAGGACCACCTCCTGGAATCTGAGGAGATTACATTCCATCATAGATAGGGGAAAGTCACACAGAGTGATTGCTGTGCAGTCGTCTCGGATACAATTGAAGCGTTTGACTTGGTCCAATGGGGATGGTTATATGCCACCCTTGAGTGATTTTGGGTAGGTGAAGGGTTCGTGGGGTGGGTCAAATTGATATATATGGGGCAAATGGCCAGGGTAAGAACCAGAAAACACATATCAGGGGAATGGATATACAGAAGGGTACAAAACAGGGATACCCACTATCTCCTATGCTTTTTTTCATACTGGCATTGGAGCCTCTGGAGGAGTTCTTGAGAACCGAATTTGATAAGGTGGGATTGAAAGTGGATGGTGCAAATCATGTTGTCTCGCTTTACGCAGACATCAGGCTTCTGTATGTTCAAAACCCTGAAAATAACCTGACATATCTTTGAGGTCCTGGATAACGTATCAGTGCTATCAGGGACATCTGTCAGCCATGACAAAGCACGCTTACCAGACCTTGGGTTGAAGTGGGACACAAACAGTTTTGGTATCTTGGCGTGAATATCTGTCACGAGGCAAGGTCTTCACACAAACAAAATACTGAAAGAATGCTGGAGGGCAATAAGAAATTGATGGGTTTCTGGAAGAAGCTGTCACTGTCAGTGAGGGGAGAGTAGTGATAATTAAGCTTGTGGTGCTCCCCCACCTGTTATACCACTTCATAAGTGTCCCCAACTACATTCCAAGGCCCTTCTTTAGGAAACTTTAGGGAACTTAATGCCATAACCATTTCTTCATTGAAGAAAACAAGCTCCTAGGGCTACGCCAATATGGTTTTCACCCCAGGCACGGGACAGAAACCGCCTTACTTGACCTGAAGAATCAGATGGACGATGGCAGAGACCTAGGCAAACCAGCACTGCACCTACTCCTTGACCTCTCCGCAGCATTCGACCCGACGCCACAACCTGGATCACCTCCTTCCTACAAGACAGAACCATGCAAGTATTCTCGGACCTAGCCTCCGCCTCACCCACCATCATGCTCTGTGGAGTTCAACAAGGCTCCTGCCTCCCCCCCACCCTCTACAACATCTTTACTCGCCCACTCTTTCTCATTCCCGATGCTATGGGCATCTCCTATACAAACTACGCGGATGATACCCAGATCCTCCTCACCCTCATGGGCAACTATGACGCGGACTCCGCTCTGCTTAACGACATTTACAAAACCATCCAGGCCTGGATGGCAGCAAACGGACTGTGCCTCAACTCTGACAAGACAGAACTCCCCCTGGTAGGTTTCCCCGACACATTAAAAAACCTCGACTCACAATTTAGCCACTTCCCTATTGACTCCATCAACATTCCTGTATCAGACTCAGTCAAAACCCTTGGAGTCTTTTTGGACTCCAATCTATCCATGAGCAAATAAGTCAACGCTATGGCCTCCTCGGCAGCCTACCATGCCAAACTAATTAACGGAGCTAGGCCATTTCTCTCCAAAAGGAACTGCACCAACATAGCCAGAGCCATCACAGGCTCGAGGTTAGACTACTACAACGTCCTCTTCCTTGGAACCTCCACCAATAACCTAGACAGACTACAAGTCATCCAGAACAATGCACTCCGCGAAGCTCAAGGCATCGCAAAAAGAGAGTACATTACTGCTGCCAGGAAAGCAGGCCACTGGCTTTCAATAAAAGAGAAAATCTTATTCAAAACCCTGACACTGACCCACAAGTGCATCTACCACTCTGCACCGAATACCTCTCACAAAGGACTCACCTCTCCTCCTCCACAAGGCTAATTAGGACACCCTGCGCCAACATGCTCTGTGTGCCTATGGTAAGAAGAATTAAAGCAGGTGGCTCCAGCTTCCCCTACCTAGCACCAGCACATTGGAATGCCCTACCTCCCACTATACGAGGCGAGGCCTCCTCATGACCTTTCACAAAGTCATGAAAACGGTGCTCTTCACCTGAAGTACACCACAATCTACGGCCATAATCTACATGTTTATCACATAAATGTTATTCCACATAGATGTGACTCACCTATTCCTATATGTATATTATAAGTATCCTAATGTATACTTGCTCTTTTTGCTCAATGTACAACTGCTTCTCCCCATGTGCCCTCTCCCTGTAACTAAGCTCCCCTCAAGTAACAGTGCCTCAATGCCCAAGGGCTGCTGTGCGCTATACAAATGTAATAAATACATAAATAAATAGTGGGTGGATTCCTGTGGGGGACGGGTAGATAAAGGATTGCCTTGAGTACGATGTGCAGGGATTGTATGGAAGGAGGGGTAAAGCTGCTGCACTTCGAATTGTACTATTTGATGGAACAATTGCAGTTTGTAGCCTGGTGGCTCTCGGGTGAAGCCATGTTGCACACAGCGTTATTAAAAGATGCGGTAGGACAGTGTCTGTTGAAGGAGGTACTGTGGCTGCAGACAAGAGTATCAAGGATCTCCCGTACATAATACAGTTAGGCAAGAGAATATGGTTGAGAACTAAGAAAATGCTGCGACTGGGGGAACCCTATTCCCCATATATACCCTTGACCATGGTTTACAGGCAGGACAAAGGGGATCTCCATACCATGAGAACCCAGTGGGAAAGCATCGGTATGGCGGTGTGGGGGAACCTGTTTCTGGATGGCACACTGCTGAAGTTCTCTGACCTAGCGGAGGACAGAACAGAGGGGTACGTGTTGGACAGTTTCTGACACACCAGACTGCTCAAAGATGCCAGGATCAAATGGCAGGTGTTCCCAGATAGCTTGGAGGATGATGTTACCCTGGAATTATTGTATGACGTATCAGAGGGAGGACATAGGGTTTCTAGAATATACAGGGGTTTGCTATGGAGACTGCAAAATACAGATCTCAGAGTTAAAACCAAATGGGAGGAGGTTCTACATAAAGAATTTACAGAATTGGAATGGGCAAACGTGTTGCTGTATACCAGGAGAGTCTCTAGGAATGCTATGTTCAAACAAACCCACCTATACGTGCTGCATAGGCATACATGACACCACACCGGATAGTTAAATTCCCTGGGCGATAGACATGGGCTATCCCAAAATGGGCAGATGAGAAAGCAGATATGATCCATATGTTCTGGGCGTGCACAGTGATACAACAGTTCCTGCACGAGATAGCTTCTTGAACGAAGTGTGGCGGAATAACCAAATTTGAGTGGGCATCGGATTCGTGTTTGTTGGGGGTGTTCCCTCACCCTAAAAACGAAATGCATGCCTCTAGGATGATAGATTTGGCATGCATATTAGCAAAGCCCAGAATTGCCATGGCATGGAAGTCCCCCAAAGGCCCACAAATTGAATGCTAGTGAACCCTTACGGTCCTTTTAATTGAGGTAACACATCGTACAATGGAGGGGGATGCAGAATAACTCTTACACCAAATGATAAGACCGACTCAGGAAGTTGGCCAAGAATGTCTCAATAGACTGTTTATTTTTCAATTGTCTAAAACAGGGAGTTACAACGGACATCAATGGGCGTCGCACAAGCTCGCTCAATGAATTTCATACAAAAACATTCTTTTATAACACAAACTCATAATTTGTGACATCATACTATGTGGCAAACTAAGAAAACCTACGTGAGATTGTGGTTGGTTCAAGGGGAACATCTAAGTATACTATCTAAAAGGGATTGGATTGTGATTGGGTCTCTATAGTCAGGCGGACAATTTATGCCCTCCCCTAGTGCAAGTCATCTTCAACAGTTATTAAGTATACAGCATATCATTGGCTCTCAAACTATAAGGCCCTCTACAATTGGTTGGCACGCTTGTACTCTTCTGGGTATTCAACTCTCTAGCAGCATGTAAGCTGGTACCCCAGGTGCTGGTGGATAGACTTGACCATGCTTCCCCACCCAATTAGCCCAACATCCATCACCACTCATGCCTTCTGCCATTCGAATTGTCTTTCTACTTGGCCTTGCAAAGTATTGTTGCTCCTGAGAATAAAAGGGAGTATGAGCATCTTCTTATCTTAAGTCTAGCGCTGCAGGCCCAGTTTCTATTTCCATCTAACCCATGTGACAGGAGACTGTGCTTCGGCTCCTTTCCCCGCATTTAATAGTATTAAATGAATAAAACTTGACACTTGTGGTGTTTCTTCCTCGCACCTTAACAAGAGATGGCCCAGCTTCTCACGCTCACTGTTCTCCAAGAGCTGATAACGGGTTTTGGCTGCTTCATCCTTTGACACCAGGCCAGACAGCCTTCCTTGGTCTATCTTTGAGCTTCAACCTATTTTTTTGATGCGACACATGCAGAGCCATCAATCCTCTTTTCTCCAAGGGTTTCAACGTACTAAAATTGCGACATTGAATATCCAGATTCTACATAATGGTATCTATATAATGGCATGTATTTAATGACGGCACCACCTGCAGTCTACTTACTACATATAGCCAGCCTTCATGATTACTTAGTCTGCTTGCGTTGCAACGTCTGTACAGTTATACAATGGCTTGCATTTTCTGCAGTGCTCTACACACGTTTAATCTTCATTCTGCATATGAAAGTCTACTCGATTCTTTACTTCGTCATCAGATTCTATACAGATTATACATTCTCTTCTTCGATCTTTCTTCTTAGTGCAGCACGCTTGCTTCTTGTGATGTCACCCATCTTCTTTTTTCATTCATCTTCATATTCCTTTCGATATTTCTTCCAAGAGATAGTCATCTCTACGGGTAGACATCAGATAGGGTTTTCTCAACGGATACCTTGTCTCAAAGGCTCTTCCTTGTATATGCATCATTACTATTGTTGTGCATGTCACAATTTCCAGTTTCCAACATATAGGCAAAATGGGGGCGGGACTTCCTGCAGAGGTATTCAGATGCTCCTCTACACTCCCCCCTCTGGTTGATTCATCAACCACTCCTTCACCAGTCTTCACATCTTGATTTCTTCTTTTGAAGAAGTGTCTCTTCGGGGTCCAAATCTTCACTACTCCTTTCAAGGAGCCTGCTGATTTTACATGTTCATTGATGCTCCAGATCATATGGCTGCATTGTCCATTCGGACTGCAGTAGATCCATCGTCCCACGTACTTCCTGTGATTTCTTGGATGCAAGAACTTTGTTCCCTCAGGTGCTAGGATGCTGGCTTCTATATATCTTATGATTTCTTCATCTGTCAACTCCTTGGGGCCAAACCATGTTTGACATCGATCATGATCTTCATTCCTACTGAGTTTTTGCTGTCTTCTTACGCTCTGTGATTATTATCCTGACCACACAGAATCCAAACATCACCATCACCAGTACTGCTCCCAGAAACTTAAAGATGTTCGCCATCCATTGTGGAACCAATGAGGAGATAGACGCGAACCAGCCGTCATCTGCAATATCCTCTGTCTCTTCTTCCATCTTGTTGTGTGAGTTCATCAGCAACGTTATGGCCTCTGTCAAGGTCCCATTCTCTTCACTGTGAGAAGCTATGAATGTGCAACATGATTCTCAGATTTTGGCACAAACACCTCCATCCATTTCTGTGATCATGTTGAGGACATGCCTATTCTGGAGGGTCATCACCCATATGGCCCTTAATTCTTCCCTGATTGCATTCAATCCCTTTATGGTAGTGTTGATTGTCTACAGGAGCTCCCAGCGAGTGATTTTCAACCACTTTGCATTCGCCATCGTCTGAATTCCTGGCATAAAGATAGTCGTAAATATTGCTGAAGTCTGACCGAACAGCCTGTGGTCATATGGAATAGAATCAAAGGCTTCTATTGACTTTGCTGAAAAGTAATTCTCCCTCTTTGTTCAGTTGATACATTTGAGTGATTTTCTTCTCCTCAAATGGGTGTCTGCTTTTGGAAATTCACCAATGTTCAGGTCACTTTTCGGAATCACTAACGCTGGAACCAGGGGTGGACTGGCCCATAGGGAACTCTGGAGATTTCCCGGTGGGCCTCTGCACCCTGGGCCTCTTTTCTGTGGTATTTCTAAATTTTCTCATAGGAAAAGCACTGGGCTTGCTGAAAAGGTGTCATACAGGGCCACTTTGAACTTTATTTCCAGGGCCTCTTTTGGTCCCCAGTAATTATTTCCAGGGCCTCTTTTAGTTCCCAGTCCAGCCCTGACTGGAACATAAATGAGCATATAGAGAACATCCCTGGGGCGTGGCTAGGCAGCCATGGAATAGGCTGTTCTTCGTGTGTGCTCCGTAATCCGGCAAATGATCCGGCACGGCGCACGCACCATAGGATGGTAGTCCATTAATGATACAAGAGCAGGGCAGTGGGAGCACGTTTGGATCCTATTTCGGGCAACTGCTGGAAGAATGGAAGACCGTAATAGAAGTTACGGACCCTAAACGTCTACCTCGGGCACAACGAAGCTGGAGGCAAAATGGCGGCACCGCCCGAACAAAGGCTTTGATGCGGGGAAGTCAGGACCGGAGCAAAAGCAGAGGGGCGAGATCGAGCTGACACCCCACCGCTGCTATACACAACAGGAAATAATGCATGTCCTACCTGGTGTGATAGGAACACTTGGATAGGTGCGCATGTAGCATTGCTCCCCCAACACACGGCCCAGCGGGCACACGGGAGGGCAACAAAAGCAGAGCCCTGCAAACAGCGCAGACGGGCAGCGCACCGAAAACCAGTGGATCGGGCAGCAGAGATCGAGCCTGCCCAGGCACCAAGACGACACCCGCAACTTCAAAGCAGAGACGGAGATCGCTGCATGAACGCATAACGATGGATGCCCACATGTAAAAGCACGGACACCCTGGGAGCAGCAGTTAAGGGCGCAAGCCCACAAGGTCAGTCACACGTACAGCAATAACCCAGACGGAACCCCAGCGGCATACAAATCTTGACGAGAAACAGGGAAACGGGGCCTCGGGTGTCAGCTGGAGCCCCTGAGCTAAGGAGAACAGCGAAAAGGCAGACACGTTTCGGCAGGAGGGGGAGTGGTGGAACGCTGCTGTGGCGCCCCTAGCCCTCATTAGCTAAAATAAATAAAAACAAAAAACAATTCCGGACCGAACAAGCAGCACATAGGAACAATGGGCCAAGGCTCGGGACAACAGCTATGAGTGGTGCCACGGAGGAGGAGGAGGCTTCCAAGCAGCAAGCCCTTTAGTAGCTAGGACCATCACCAGCACGTGCACCTCCAATAACTATAAGGTGGCGGTACTGGGAAGGCCACGAAAACCTGGACAGACCACTATGAGGTGCAACATAAGCACCGGACTGCCTGATTCAGGTGTTGAATAACAGCGAGATACAGCTGGCCCCGGGGACATCCAGCTGAGCTAAAATTGGGCCTACTCTATACGAGCATAACAATACCCAACTCAAGAGGGACGATTGGATGTGCCAGCAATAGTCAGCATACATCAACGCCTGGGAAGGGATAAAACGCACCCCTAAGCAGCAGACGGGTAGGACCAGGGGAATCCAGAGTAATGGCCCTTAAAGGGGACAAAGGAAAAGGCAAACAGCCGACATTGGACATATTTACGAAACAACATCAGTCCCCGGCAACGCTGACGCAAACCCTGGCCACTACACCGGAAGGGATGATCGCGCCAAAGGACGATCACCTGATCCTCGCAGCCATTACTGAACTAAAATCCTCGTGGGGGACAGCAATGGCAGACCTCGCAGCGTCATTGGAAACTAAGATCGATGCAGTAGGAATAGAGGTCAACCTGTTAAAACAAGATGTGAGAGCACTGGTGGAACAGACAAGTGGCTTGGAGAGCGCAGTGACAACCAACACAGAGGTGAGCACCACTAATGCTAAGGAGATCCACATATTGAAACAGCATGTGTCCAATCTGGAAAACAGAGGAGAGGAAGCGGAAGGGGGAGTAAGACGCAACAACATACGCGTGGTGGGCCTGCCGGAAGGGGAAGAAGGCTCAGACCCTACGGATTATCAGGCCACTCGCCATTGGTCCTAAGGTGGCAATATCGACCCCCAAGAGCTAGGATTCCAACATGGCGGCTCAGAGCGGAGGCATTAAAGTATATAATGTTTAGGGAGGATTTGAGAGAAGAAATAATAAGTTATTTTGAGACAAACACAGGTATTGTTAAGTCGGCTGGTACGCTATGGGAAGCCTTTAAAGTGGTGGTGAGGGGGATAGCTATAGCTAAATCCAAGGGGCTGCAAGGAGGGATATTAACAGAACTCCAGGAAGCAGAAACAGAGCTCGAAAGAGCTTTGGGCGGAGGGACCAGCACCAAAGACGATGTTGAAACCATAGTCAAGCTGCAACAGAAATGTGCTGGACACTGGGAGAGGTTGTGCAATCATAATTATAAAAAGTATGTAGAGAAACAACTTGCGGGAGGAGACAAACCAGGGAGGATGCTGGCATGGTTATACAAAAGTGAGACCCCCAGACCTATAATCAGAGCAGTAACAAAGGAAAATGGGCAAATAGTGGACACCCAAGAGGGCGTGATTCGTGAGTTCCTCGAATATTATCAACAATTGTATGGGGATGTAGAAGAAAGCGACCGTGGGGAAATAATGGAAACATTGGAAGACATTGGCATGCACGAATCAGCGCAGAGGAGCGAGAGGATCTAGATGCCCCGATCACTATAGAGGAACTTGAAGAGGTGGTAGTGCAGCTACCCACTCGCAAAACTCTGGGGGCCGATGGACTCCCTAGCAAATTTTATAAAATGTATAGAAATTAGGTACTTCCCCCGCTTTTAGCAATGCTAAATGAGGCATACAAAACAGGAAGGTTGCCAGAATCCCTAAGAGAAGCGATCATCATTCCACTCCCCAAACCCAATAAGCCTGGCAAGGATTGTGGCTCATTTAGGCACTGTCAATGCTTAATCAAGATAGCAAAATGCTCACAGCGGTGCTGGCAAACAGAATGAAATGGATTATTAGTAAACTAATACACCCGGATCAGACCGGATATGTCCAACACAGGAATATATCCGAGGACCTCAGACGACTTCACAGAGTAATAGAACACACGAAAGGGGACTCGGGCGAGATTGCAATTGTATCATTGGATGCAATAAAAGCTTTTGATTCAGTCAAATGGCCTTGGCTGATCCCAGCCCTAACTAACGGAATAGGGCCGGGGTATCTCAAATGGGTCGAATTACTATATAGTGCACCGCTGGCCAGGGTCAAAACAGGAGCGATAATATCGGAAAGGTGGCAACTTAGTAGGGGAACTAGACAGGGATGCCTGTGGTCCTCGATGCTATATATCTTAGCGCTAGAACCCCTAGAGATATACTTAAGACAGCAGTACGACACAATTGGGATTGACATAAAAGGGGAGCTGCACTTAGGGGCCGATTCATGGAACAAACGTGCGCCGAAAATCTTCGCGCAAGCAGGCGCAAGCAGGCGCAAGCAGGCGCAAGCGGAAAAAAACAGGCGCACGCGTGCGATTCATGGAAGTCCCTGCGCGTGTTCACCTCGGGATGTGCGCCAAACCCATTCATGGCGCACAAGTCACTGCAACATCCCGAAAGGGGTGCGCGACGCGCACAGTGAAAGCGCGCAACCTCGGCGCATACACCAGAAAGTGGCGGGACACGGGGCGTAACGCGCGGAATGGGGAACAACGCGCGAAAATAAGGGCGCAACTGGGGATGTACTGCAGGGAAGCAGACGGAACGCCCACACGCACTCGAACCACACGTATTCATGGAATCGAATAGGGCAAAGCCACGCACAGCCAAAGACACGCACAAGCTGAAACACGTCCGCCACACGAAGGCAGGCGGTAGAGTCCCAGCGCATCACAAAAGTGGCAACATACAGCAATTGGGCCTGTGCGAGCGGGGCACGTGTATTGCGGGGGTGCGCGGGAAGCAACACACGCGATCGAGCGGGGTACGTGTATTTCGAGGGTGCGCGGGAAGTCACACACGCGATTGAGCAGGGTACGTGTACATCGGGGGTGCACGGGAAGTTACACGCGATTGAGCGGGGTACGTGTATTTCGGGGGCGCGCGGGAAGTTACGCAAGCGATTGAGCGGGGTACGTGTATTTAGGGGGTGCGCGGGAAGTTACACACGCGATTGAGCGGGGTACTTGTATTTCGGGGGTGCGCGGGAAGTTACACACGCGATTGAGCGGGGTACGTGTATTTCGGGGGTGCGCGGGAAGTTACACACGCGATTGAGCGGGGTACGTGTATTTCGGGGGTGCGCGGGAAGTTACACACGCGATTGAGCGGGGTACGTGTATTTCGGGGGTGCGCGGGAAGTTACACATGCGATTGAGCGGGGTACGTGTATTTCAGGGGTTTGCGGGAAGTTACACACGCGTTCACATTAGGGTACGTGTATTTCGGGGGTGCGCGGGTAGTTACACACGCGATCTCATCAGGGTACGTGTATTTCAGGGGTTTGCGGGAAGTTACACACGCGATCTCATCAGGGTACGTGTATTTCGGGGTGCGGGGGAAGTATCCCACGCAACATCAGCAGGGTACGTGTATTCCAGGGGTGCGCGGGAAGTTCCACACGCAATTCCATCAGGGTATTTGTATTACAGGGGTGCGCGGGGAGCAGCACACGTGAATTGCACGTGTGGGTCCTCCCAGGTGTTCCCTCTACACCCTCCACGGCCCCTGCGGGTGGCTCACACCACAGGGGCCTACCCTGCACATGTCCTGCAGGCACCCCATCCACCATGGCCATGCCCCCCAGCCAACCCACATGTCAACTTGCAGTACTGCCCACCAACGCATGTCCCCCTGCACCCCCAGCCACCAGGGGCACCCTCCACCAGGCCCCCACGCATGTCTCCCACCACCCCCACCCCCCAGCACTGTGGGGCACCTGCCAGCAGGCCCCCACCCATGTCCAACTCATGTTCCCCACCACCCCCACCCCCCAGGGGCAGCCTCCACCAGGCCCCCACCCATGTCTCCCACCACCCCCACCCCCCAGCAGTGCAGGGGCAGCCTCCACCAGGCCCCCACCCATGTCTCCCACCACCGCCACCCCCCAGCCACCAGGGGCAGCCTCCACCAGGCCCCCACCCATGTCTCCCACCACCTCCACCCCCCAGCCACCAAGGGCACCCACCACCAGGCCCCCACCCATGTCTCCCAGCACCCCCACCCCCAAGCCACCAGGGGCACCCTCCACCAGGCCCCCACCCATGTCTCCCACCACCCCCACCCCCCAGCACTGTGGGGCACCTGCCAGCAGGCCCCCACCCATGTCCAACTCATGTTCCCCACCACCCCCACCCCCCAGGGGCAGCCTCCACCAGGCCCCCACCCATGTCTCCCACCACCCCCACCCCCCAGCAGTGCAGGGGCAGCCTTCACCAGGCCCCCACCCATGTCTCCCACCACCCCCACCCCCCAGCCACCAGGGGCAGCCTCCACCAGGCCCCCACCCATGTCTCCCACCACCCCCACCCCCCAGCCACCAGGGGCACCCACCACCAGGCCCCCACCCATGTCTCCCAGCACCCCCACCCCCCAGCCACCAGGGGCAGCCTCCACCAGGCCCCCACCCATGTCTCCCACCACCCCCACCCCCCAGCAGTGCAGGGGCAGCCTCCACCAGGCCCCCACCCATGTCTCCCAGCACCCCCACCCCCCAGCAGTGCAGGGGCACCCACCACCAGGCCCCCACCCATGTCTCCCACCACCCCACCCCCCAGCACTGTGGGGCACCTGCCAGCAGGCCCCCACCCATGTCCAACTCATGTTCGCCACCACCCCCACCCCCACCCCCCAGCAGTGCAGGGGCAGCCTCCGCCAGGCCCCCACCCATGTCTCCCACCACCCCCACCCCCCAGCCACCAGGGGCACCCACCACCAGGCCCCCACCCATGTCTATGTCTCCCAGCACGCCCACCCCCCAGCAGTGCAGGGGCAGCCTCCACCAGGCCCCCACCCATGTCTCCCAGCACCCCCACCTTCCAGCCACCAGGGGCAGCCTCCACCAGGCCCCCACCCATGTCTCCCAGCACACCCACCCCCTAGCAGTGCAGGGGCAGCCTCCACCAGGCCCCCACCCATGTCTCCCACCACCCCCACCCCCCAGCCACCAGGGGTAGCCTCCACCAGGCCCCCACCCATGTCTCCCACCACCCCCACCCCCCAGCAGTGCAGGGGCAGCCTCCACCAGGCCCCCACCCATGTCTCCCAGCACCCCCACCCCCCAGCAGTGCAGGGGCACCCACCACCAGGCCCCCACCCATGTCTCCCACCACCCCACCCCCCAGCACTGTGGGGCACCTGCCAGCAGGCCCCCACCCATGTCCAACTCATGTTCCCCACCACCCCCACCCCCCAGCAGTGCAGGGGCAGCCTCCGCCAGGCCCCCACCCATGTCTCCCACCACCCCCACCCCCCAGCCACCAGGGGCACCCACCACCAGGCCCCCACCCATGTCTATGTCTCCCAGCACGCCCACCCCCCAGCAGTGCAGGGGCAGCCTCCACCAGGCCCCCACCCATGTCTCCCAGCACCCCCACCCCCCAGCCACCAGGGGCCGCCTCCACCAGGCCCCCACCCATGTCTCCCAGCACACCCACCCCCCAGCAGTGCAGGGGCAGCCTCCACCAGGCCCCCACCCATGTCTCCCACCACCCCACCCCCCAGCCACCAGGGGCAGCCTCCACCAGGCCCCCACCCATGTCTCCCACCACCCCCACCCCCCAGCACTGTGGGGCACCTGCCAGCATGCCCCCACCCATGTCCAACTCATGTTCCCCACCACCCCCACCCCCCAGCAGTGCAGGGGCAGCCTCCAGCAGGCCCCCACCCATGTCTCCCACCACCCCCACCCCCCAGCACTGTGGGGCACCTTCCAGCAGGCCCCCACCCATGTCCAACTCATGTTCCCCACCACCCCCACCCCCCAGCACTGTGGGGCACCTGCCAGCAGGCCCCCACCCATGTGCAACTCATGTTCCCCAGCCAACATGTCATCACAATCTAGATCCCTGGTCCCTATGGTCAGCCTCCAAATGCAAAACACCCACCCGAGTATTGCATCCACCCACTCATAATTTGCAATTACATCACAGAAAACCAATTGCAAGTTCCGAAACAAACACATTTCCCTCACATACACCCAATGGGTGTCAGTGAATCTCAAAACACATATCATGAAATGCATGAAACCAATGAGATACCACACATTGAAGTTCACCAAAAAAATATGTATTAAAGGAAACATAAATAGAATCAAAAATGAAGAAACAGAAATGTCAATGTACAAAAATTAAAAGAAGCATGTCCGTGAAAAAAAGCAAAACCAAAAATAAAATTCCAAAGTAATGTTGTCCAAAGTCAATGTCCACAAAACAAAATCCAATGGGAAATAAAAAAGAAAGCCATTGCTCCATGGTTAAAATGTGAAAAAATAAATACAATCCAACAGTGAACTATGTACATGGGAACAAGCCAGGGTCCATTATCCCAACAAAAGAAAGGAAATCTATCTAACTACACTAACTAATAAAATAAACTATATACAAAAATGTGGCCAATGTCCGAAAGGTCCAAATAAAATCAAAACAAAAATGAAACCTAACACTACCTACATAACTATGTACAAGGGCAGCGGGCTAGTTTCACGGCTCACTTGTGGATGTCCCGGGCCAGGGCATCATCGAACTCCTCCTCAATGTCCCGGAGGTGGTCCTCCTCCATGGCCCCGAGGGTCCGCAGGGCGTCGACGTGTCCACCTCCAAACCCCTGCGGATTGCCTCGAGGCACTCGGCCCGCCTCAGGGCCCTCCGCATGGAGTTCTCCGTCCTGACCATTGTGAGCCGTGCCTCTTCCGCCCGCTGCCGCTCCGCATCTATGGCGTGGCCCAACCGCTGCCACACAGAAGACACTCTCTGTCCTGGGTCCTCCTGCCCTCCGGCCGATGCCTGCCCCTCCGATGTTGAAGGCCCCGAGCCTTCATGGCTCCCACCACGTTGCTGCTGCTGCTGTGCCTCTGCCCGTGCACTGCCTCCTGCTGCCTGCACATCCTCCACCGGCTGGGGTGGAGTCGTAGATGTGGCCACCCCTGCTGGACGTCTGACTCCCGACTGTGGCAGGGATGCCTCCTCCACCAGCCTGGCCGCACCGTCAGAGGCAGCTCCACAGGGCACCCAGGTGACTGATGGGTGGGAAGATGGCACGGAGGACGACTGGCGCGTAGGGGGTCCAGTTGAGGAGGGGGTCGTAGCAAGCCCCATCAGATGGAGGAATCCGGCCTGGGTGACCTGTCCCAGCAGGCTGACGTGGTCAACGAGCCATTCGAGATGACGTGCAGTCTCCTCATGAAAAGACTGCAGGTCACCTCGCATGGCCCGTTGACGCAACGCCACACCAGCCAGGACAGGCTCAACCCGGACCCGGACAGCCACGTCCGCAGGCAGAGGAAGGCCAGTTCACGTGAGCTCATCCCCTGCCTGAAAACGGGTCTGGACGTAGGCATCCCTGCTGGTGCAAGATGATGCAGGGACAGGATCAGGGACAGGATTGCACACAGGCACATCCGCGGCGGCCTGTGCTGCCTCCTGTCCCTGGTCCTGCACTGCACCACTAGCACCAGTGGGATCCCCACCTCCAGACCCCATCTCTGGTGCTTGCACGGCCTCCTCCTCCACCAAACCCCCCACCAACCTTGATGACTCCGTGCCATCTTCCCCTGTTGGGCCCTGTGGGGTCCCAGCTGCCCCTTCTGCTGCCGAGGAGTCCAACTCCAACCTCCGCCTCTTGGACCTCCCCCCGGCAGCTGCGGACTGGGACGCGGCACCGGACTCCTCACTCCCCGACGAGATCACAACATGGGAGGGGAGCCGGGCCTTGCGTCTCCGGCTGGCGGTGGGATCCCCGCCGCTGTGCTCCACAGCACCTTCTCCGCCCTCTTCATCAGTGGACGCTGCAGACAGGGAGAAACAAAACACAGGCATCAGGGCACTGTACAATGGACACATACACACATGACAGTTGTACATGAGTGGCATTGGCAAACCTCAGACATGTCATCACAATCCCCAACACACATGTCATTTCAACTCGCACACATGAGCCATACCACAGCCATATCGCAACTGCCAGCACCATCCATACACATAAAACAGCATGAGCAGCCAAAGGTGAGCCAGACATCACATGCAACACAGGAAGTGCACCACACATGTACACACAAACACCACACTTGCATGCATGTGTACACCTCTGCCAAGTGTCGCAGTGTTCAGACGGGCATCCATGTCACATCTGCCAATCAGGCTTCCACATACCGCTGTCACATGCATCCATGTTGCATCACTGTTGCACCCTTGTCAAATACACACACATGCACATGTACACAGTGCTGATACCTGCAGCCGAAAACAACATACATGCGTGACATCACGGACATGTCTACTTACATACACATTCATCCAAACATGTGTGCCCACACAACTGCATTTGGCATGCAAGCCTACACACACAAGCACCATCCATGTCTCACACATACCAGCCCTCGCATGTGTTAGCCCCACGGCCCTGTACACCCCCACCCATACTCGACCCCATACAAACAGATGTGCAACCTGCACACTACTGAATAATCACCACACGCACTGCTCACAATCAGGATGCATGTACACTCACCGCTCGACTCCAGACGGGTCTGCCTCTCAAGGACCTGGACGTGGAGCGCTGGGGATATGCGTTCCAGGACCCTCATCTGTTCTTCCGACAAGTGGCCCCGGCGCCCCTTGGCATCAGCTGCCTTCAAGAGGCGCCGGGCCTTGTTCAGGGTCCTGGACCTGAAGTCCTCCCAGCGCTTCTTTTTTTTTTTTATTTTTTTTTTTAAACTTTTATTTTTATTGGCAGAGGTTCACAAGGTACAAACATCGGGGCGACAAGCATATGAATCATGTGGATCGTGGAGCTGCTTGCGGGCCACTTTATCATCATTACAACAGTGATTGCAATATTTTACAAATAAAGGAGGAGACCAAAGGAGATCACAATGCATGAGTGGAGGCCGGGGATAGACAAGACCCCGATGCGGCTTCGGACTGATTGTTGAGATATGTGGCGAATTGACATGTTGTAAGTCGCAGACTGCCACCCCCTCCGCGTTGATGGCAGTCACGATGTCAGTCCAGATCCGAGTCCGTCCTACCTTGTCGGCGCGGGAACTTCCGAAGAGGGCATCATACTGCCCCAGGACTTGCTCCACCTGGACACCAACTTCGGTGGCACTGAAGCTGGTGCCCCTCTGCCTCTCTGGCCGGGGGTTGTCAATGGTCTCAGATGGTGTTTGCCCCGACATGACAACCCCAGAGGCAGGAGTGGGTGGGCAACTGGGTCCTGGGGCTGGGCTGTGGAGCGATGGAATCCCAGTCGGGAGTCTTCGGTTCCAGCAGGGGTGGTCACAGCAACAGCACCCCTGGCTGATGTGCAGGCAGCAAATGGCAGGGCACGTGGGAAGCAGGCAGTCAGGCAGCAGCAGATGGCAGGTGGGAGCGTGCTCGGGGCTCTGGGGGGCAGTAGTTCGGCCTTCTGGGCAGGAGCGTGGTCTTCCGTGTGCTTACGTGTGGCCAGCTTGATACGGAGTGATTTGGCACGTGAAAAATCTGCACGTCAGCGCGTCTGCACGCATACGCATTTCATTGGACAGAAGGCCCCTCAAGCGCAAGCGCCCCTGTGACGTGACGCGTACAGACGTGCATGGGCATTTCAACGCGCGTGGAAAACTGCACGTCCGCGTGTAATACGCGCGTATGCACGGCAGCACGCATATGCAATTTCATTGGACCAAAGGCCATTAGCGCGTGAGCGCGTCTGTGACGTTACGCACGCGGTGTTTCCCTCATTGCACGTGATGACAGAACACACGTGGATTTCCACCAATCGCGTGTGAAAGTTCCCGGCACCCCGGAACACACGTACCCAGGCTAATCGCGTGTGGAACTTCCCGCGCACCCCAAAACACACGTACCCAGGCCAATCGCGTGTACGCCCACTCACCTCCGATCACACGCTAGGACACTCGGACCTACAGTCTTACCACGTATCCGAATACGGGAAACCCGCGCACGGCAAAAGACGTGCACAGGCGTCAACGCGTCCGCCCACACGAAGGCAAGCGGAGGCGTCCCCGCGCACAGCATAAAAGTGCGCGCAAACAACAAACGCGTATATACAGCTACGATGAATGCCCCATTTGTCGCTGCACTGATCGTGGGACACCGCAGGAGGAGGAGAATACCCAGGGCACGCATTTTCGCACCACGGACAAGCCTTTTTGGGATGCCTGACGACCAGGTCTACGGCAGGTATAGGTTTCCACCCCATATCATCCTAGACCTGGTCAGGGAGTGGGAAGATGATCTCACATCCCCCACCCTTTGCTCCCAAGCATTGAGCCCCTTCGAGAAGCTGCTCAATGTCCTGCATTTTTTGGCCACTGGGTCATTTCAGCAGACCACTGCCATAGTGGGGGGGGGGTCTCACAGGCCACGCAGTCACGCTGCCTACACCAGGTACTGGCAATCATGACAGCGCGCCCCTCAGTCCGCAGGCACATATACATGCCCAGAACACCCGCAGAAAGGCAGGCCGTTGTCCTGGATTTTTTCAGGGTGGCACACTTCCCCAAAGTGCTCGGTGCCATAAATTGCACCCATGTGGCCCTACGTCCACCTAGGGCCATTGAGCACATCTACCGAAACCGCAAGCACTGGCATTCCATCAATGTACAGGTGGTAGGTGATGCAAAGGGAATCATCACCTCTGTCTATGCAAACTACCCTGGCTCCACCCATGACAGTTTCATATACAGAATGTCCGCCCTGAGTCGGGCCCTGGAAGCTGGGCAGCATGGCGACACATGGCTCCTAGGTCAGTACAAATGCCCTTGCACATGCATGCAAGTCACACACAGACAAATATCCAAACCCTAATGATCTCAACTATTATCACCTCCCCAGGGGACAATGCCTACCCTCTGAGCAACCACATGATGACGCCAATCCGGAACCCCACCACACCACACCAGGTAAGATACAACGCCGCCCATATTGCAACCAGGGGCATAGTGGAGCGCACATTCGGAGTGCTCAAGTCACGTTTCCGCTCCCTTGACCGCTCTGGTGGGCAACTACTCTATGCACCACCAGTAGTGTGCAGGATCATTGTGGCAGCATGTGTCCTGCACAATGTTGCAACACGGCAGGGCGTCCCGGTGGACATGGTGGTGCCCCCACATCCCCAACCACAGGCACAGGCGCTGCCCATGGGAGGGGACAGGGCACATGGCGAGGAAGCCCGGACCCAGCTTGTGGCCACATTTTTCACCTAAACTCCCACCCCTGCGGAGTGCACACAGGCCTGGCACATACCAGGTGACAATCGATGATGACAAAGAGACAGTCAACTGTCACAACCCTACCACCCTGAGATAGTTGCCATGGAACTGCCACATCGTCTGCATCCCTAGCTACTTAAACACAAGCTATCCTGTGTGACCAAAAGGCACACATATGACATATGACATGATATGGGCCATACACAAGTATTTCAAGGCGCAATGAGGCAGGGAGGGGGGAACAAGCGAAGACAGACAACGGTACTACTAGGCCAGGTGTCATTGAGATCGTGCAAGTGCAGGGGTAGGGGGAAGGGAAAAGTGCAAGGGGAAGGGTGGGGGGGAGTCCAGTACAGGGGAAGTAGCCCCAAAAAATAATACATAGGTCGGCTGGTGGCAACTGCAAAGGTAAGTGCAGACAAGTGCTGGGAAGGGAGGGCTGTAGGGATAGAGAGACAGTACTGCAGTGCAGGGGTTGCCAGGGAGGCAGTGCAAGTGGAGAGTGGCTGGGCCAGGGACCGAGGTTGGTGAGAGTGGCCCAGTTGCAGCTCCTGTGCAGTTCCAGTGAAGAATTCTGCAAGGGAGAGGCAGAGAGTAAGCAGAAGCAAAGAGGAAGGTCTTGAGGTGCTCCCAGAACTGGCGATGGTTCCCCTCAAGTTCAAGTCAGGCAGGAAGTCTGTTCCAGGGGGAGGGCCCTGCTGCGGAGAGAAATCTACCCCCAGCTAGTTGCTCTGAGAAGCGGATGACCCGGACATGCAAGGTGTGCATCACACACACCTGCAAAACAGGCCATGGCCATCACTGTCATGTCACTCAAACCCTCCCAAACATCAACATGACATGGCAAGCAATACCCATACACCAACACAGTAACGATAAGCTACACATTGCCATGTCCTAAATGTACAGTGGCATCGGACAATGATGCCTGACCCGGAATCAGATGAAAATTCAGACCAACAAAATCTCCCACCCAAAATAAGTCATTTCCAAATGCATTACAACAGTCGTAGACGTAACATAACAATGAATGCCTGTCTACATGCACATTATGCATTGCAAAATCAACACTGCAGCTCATGTGTGCAGTGTCCTACTCCTGCATCACACTGCTCAGCGCACAGCACAGTGAACAGCCATTGTGTGTGATGCACACCCTGAGCATCACATCTAAGTGACAGACCACATCAAACATCAAATTAGGCATGTACTGGATCCATAATCGGTCACAGAACATGTGCTGCCGGGACACAGTGGGCACCAGAAGGCAAACAGTGTACACGTGGATATGCAAGGGTGGGAGTACATGTAGTGCATCAGAGTGCAAGTATGTGGTTCTGCAAGGGCATGCACTCCACATATGCATGTGCAATCAAGTGACCATCAGTGTTCCCTACACATCACATGTGAACATCCACCATGTGTACACCCCAGCATGTCAAACCACAACTATCCCCTCGCACCTGAAAGGAAAACACAACACATGAACAGGCATTGATCAGCAGAACACAACATGTACATAGGATACCACCATTACTATGTCAGAGTTCCCATCACACTGCAGGGCAAGGCAACTATCAACAACAACCCCCCCTCCCTCACAAATGACCATGGCCCACTGAACAACTGCACCTGGGTCATGGAGCCCCCAACACTCAATTCCACCTGGCCACAGGATCACCTTTACCCTTCGTCACCATCTCTCACCTTGTGCGTAAAAAGATGCCTGAACCCTCAGAATCCACACTCATTTCCAAAATCACAAAATCCAAGGCATAAAAACGAACCCGAACACCCTCCAGTAGATGACTTGACGTAGCAGTACCTCACAAAGGCCAAGTACTACCACAATGATGCAACAACCAAGGTAGCACAGCAAACAATGTCACGACAGGATGTGAGACATGTGTGGTACATGACATAGGATGATGCACCATGAATGGATGTGTACTGTCACAGGTCGCCTGTACAGGCGCGGGAGTGTCACGAAACAACCACCCCCACCATGTCCCGGGTGCCTGCAAGGTCAAACTCACACAGGCCCCTGAGACCCTGGTGGGGAAGGAGGTTCAGGGATATGCAGTCGGGACAGGTGTTGACACACTGGATGACTGGAATGAGTGGCAAGAGAGGGGAGGAGGAATGACACATGAAACTAGGGAATGCACGAAAATGTACAACCTGCATGAACACATACACAATCCAAACAAACTTGGACATCATTGTCATGGCCTTCTGTAGTCCAGGCTCAGGAGTGGTACGAACCAACCACCCCCTCTAGGGTTTTGGCGCCTGCAAGTTCGGGGCTTACACAGGCATCCGCAACCCCAGGGGGGAAAGAGGGTCAGGGAACGTTGCTTGGATAGGTACGGGAAGCAGGAACACCGGGTAGAGGGTACAGGTTTCAAAATTGCATAGGATCACGGGTGATTAGGGAGAGAAAACATACCAAATTGAACCACACATACATCCATGCATCAGTACACTCCCCAGCAAGCCTATGCAGAGCAGTTCGAAAGAAAACCAACAAGACACTTAGCTCTGGTTTTGAGTGCTGGCCTCCTGCCTGCACACTCTCAGGTCCGGTTACAGGAGCACTGCAATGCTGCAAAGAGAGCCACAGTCAACAACCTGTACGTGCCAATTACACAAAAACACAACACCAAATATGCCCCATAGCAACAAACTACTCTACAAACAGACAATCTGTGGTTGATGCTTCGTACCCATATATAACATCACCCCTGTGACGGGTCATACACAGTCAATACAGTAAGTCAGCCGCTGGTGGGTGCGTGGCAAATGGAACACCAATGTGTCACAATTCACACAACATGCAATGTTCCCTGGGTAAGCAGACAGACCCATATAGCAAGCCATGACTACAGAGCAAGTTGCGTACCACCATGACCGAAACAAAGTTGGCAGTGCATTTATCATGAAGTACGTGGAAAAGACATGCAGCACTGCACCCGAGTATGTCCCTTGCTGTATGTCCCTGTGAGCTGCCCCTTTCCATGTCTCGGAAGGCTACATGGTTGATACAAGTGCCTCAATGGACGTTGGTGTACCGGAAGGTATGTGCCACTGCCCCTGCATGTGTCCCAGACAACCCTACTATCAACAGCCATCAGTTCACAAACACATCTGAGCTGCATTGTGTGCTTCAACACCAATATTCGTCTAAGCTCACCCTCAGTGCTGTGACTAAGCCTGCATGTGCAACTCGCCTGGTGCAAGCTTTGCTGTGTCGTGGCCCCCCTGTGATGCTCACCTTGCCTGGAGTTCCTTGGAACATGTCAGCAGTTCTAGGATGTGGGTCTGCAATCACTGTGCCTCTGCTTGTGCACACATGTGCATGTGGGCACCAACAAACAGGTCCAGAATTCCGTCGCCCAATGGGCCATGTCTGCTGGCAAAGGTGCTCTGGAGGCTCATCCCCCTGCAGAAAGGGCATGAAACACATGATTAATGCTTCAAAGTCATCTGTGTGTGTCTCATCAGGCATCTCATTACTTGACCATGTCAGAGAGTCACATCACAAATCACACCATCAGTCCGTCTTTCACCTCCAAAGTGTGGAACACTATCTACAGCATGAATTGCAACAAGCACGTGTACAGGAAAGATATGAAACATACTACACAATGCATAGCAATCAATGTACACATTAATCATGACACACCCCATCTAGCAAAAGCTGAACAGTGGACAATGACACCTAAATCATCCCCACTAGGGGTGTCAACACAAGTCACACAGCACCAGACATGCCACAGATATGAATGTCCAAAGCCCTTGTGTAATATTCTGTAACACCGAACCATCCTTGCGAGCCCATGGATAAGGGAGGCAGGAGTGGCATATGTGAGTCAAGGACCCCAAGCAGCAAACACATACACAAGACAACCATGAAGGGCCCAGCTGGAACAGACAGTGGATGCCTTCAAAAGCCACAAAGCACCGCACCGTCACATGAAAGCACAATAGACTAGCAATTTTAAACTAACTCAACTATTAACTAATTACACTAACAATGGAAAACCTACATTACCTATTTAAACTAACTATCAAACAGAAACTTAACTAACTAAACTAAAAGAAAAATCAAAAATGGCCACATACGACCCGGGGGGAGGGGAGGCACCCAGGAGGGGGGAGGTACAGGGTGCTGCTCAAAATCCACATGCGATGATGCTGGGCCAAAAAACAAATCCTCCATGGGCTCAACGCCTGCACAGCCCGACCTATGTGGGAGATAGATGGTCGTCCGAGTCTGGCTCATCCTGTAAAGGAGGACGTGGCACAGTAGCCTGGCCACGCCTAGCCGCAGCTTGCCCCTCGTCGGCAGCAAGTCTGCCGGACGGGTGAGCCTGGTTCTGTGTGGCGATGTGACATAGGTCTGCATGCAGAACCTCACGTGATACACGTGCTTCCTCTTGCAAGGTAGCACGTGTAACACGGAGTTCCTCCTGCAAGGCCTGGCTGGACAACCGCTGCACCTCCCGGCAAGCCTGTAGCTCAGCCGAGATGGTACGCTCAAGCTGTGCAAACCTCTCCTCTGCCTGCTGCCTCTGGGACATCATAAGGACACCCAGAGTGGATCTGAGGGAAGCATACTCCTCCCTCAGGGCATCCATGTGCGCCTCTGCGTGAGCAGCAATTGCTTGACGCAGAGACGACATTTCAGCCTGGCGTGCCCTGTCTGAGGCCGCCATGCCCAGCCTGAGCGAGCGGGCCGTGGACCGTGCCGCCTGCTGCTGGAGAAGCACCTGCCTAGCAGGGGGGAGCACAGATCGGGCCACACGCTCCATGCTCTCAGCGATGTTCTCCATTGCTGCCCCCTGCCGTTCGGAATTGGCAGTCATGTCTTGCTCCCACTCAGTATACAGCGGTTGCGCGCGGCGACCGGGTTGCCGGGCTTGACCCCTGCGGGACCCAAGGACCGGGGGTCCTCGCTGTGTTGGCACCGCCTGCGGCTGCACGACTACATGCCCCTGTCGACGTGATGTCCCAGGCACATCAGTGACTGGTGTGGAGGGTGACCCTGCGTCCCGATCCACCACGGGCGGAGGAACCAAGACTGTCTGATCCCTCAGTGCAGGTGTCGCAGACAGAGGAGTGTCCACATCAGAATCACTCACCCCTGACACATGGACTTGATGCTCATCCAACTCAACATGGACGTCAGAGTCGTCATCAAGGCTGGACTCATAGCCATCCACAGACAAGATGGACTGCAGCACTTGGGGGTTTTCGTGGCCTACCACCCCACGACCCCCACTAGTGCCGGGTTGATGTGGTGTTACCAACCCTGTGTCTGGCATGACAACACCTTCCTCCGCCTCCATTGCGTCATCACCTGAAAAATAGAGAGAAAAAGGTCACTACACATGTCAGAAGCACACGACACACACACACCGACAGCAAAGGCATCCGGCAGACATGTGACACACAACATATGACCTGGCATGCATGCTGGGTCTACTTTGAATAGCTTCTGTGATCAGACCTGTTGAAAGGTGGCAGTTTCCATGGAAGTGGGTCTATGCAGTGCAGAAAATGTGTACGCCACTCACTACCTACATGTACAAGCACTCCATGGTGTGTGCCAGGAAATGTGAAGGCAGTGCAATGTCAAATTCAGACATCACGTGCATTGTGCATTCAATGTGTACCATGTCTAGAAGCCAAGCACCACTCCACCCCAGTACCAAAGCAGGGATGCCTAGCATGGTATCAAAAGGCTGACCATACACCTGTGTATTGACAGGCAGCGTTGACTGGCATCAACAGCTTAATGTGATTCAAATTACAACACTGCAAATGATGCTGGGACAGTGGGCAGGACACATGATGAAAACTCCGGAGGCCGCCCACGTGTGAAGAAGACACAACAAGAGTTGGACAGAGTCATTGGCCATTGAACAGGCTGAGGCCTGTGAGCCACACAGATTGTCAGAGCCTAAACATGTGTGCAACACAGGACTGAGCCACAGTTGACATGGGGAGGCCGATGAGATGGCAGGCAATGTATGTAACCAAGGACTCAAATTACAGTGATCATCCAGTCAAGGACACATAGGGGCATGCGTGCAATGCACATGGAGCATGAATGGGCACTCATGTCCCTGCGGGACATCTGACCCATGCACAGTACAAGTGGGATACCCTGCATCGAGTACTAAGGCTGTACCATACGGCATATGTCCGGCAGTTTCTATGCTGGAATTTAGCATCTACACAGGACACATGAACAAGAAACTACACATTGGCAAGATTGAAGCAGACCAGTGCAAAGGTGGAACTGGGGTGCAGAGTGGCGGAGGAGGGGCAAGGGAGCATGCCCACATGGAGTCCCGCATGCAGGCAGAGGAGACATGCATGACGCTAGCATTGCATTACTTACACATCAGAACCATGTACACGTCACATGTAGCAGCAATCATGCACAACACATCCCACAAGTGAAACACACACGTCCTCAACAAACACGCATCAACACTCACTGGACTGGGCATCAAAGTCCAGCATCTCTCCCACTCCTTCGACCAATTCAGGTGGTATGAACTCCGCAACGAGAGCCTCATGCGTAGTGAGTTCTTCCTCCTCTGGTGCAGGCCCACCGCCAGTCACCAGAGTCAAGTTGTAATTTGAGGCACGCTTAGCCTTAGTGCTGCGCTTGATGTCATTCCAACGCTTTTTGCACTCCTGCGCCGTGCGCACCTCATGGCCGAATTAACTGACATGTTCCGCAACATGCTTCCAGTGGGTGTCACGTTGGGCAGCCGTAGTCTGACTATTGGCACCCACTAGCATGTCAGGGCTGTGGCCCCGCACGTAGTCCACAAGGAAGTCCAGTTCCTGCTTACAGAAAGGCTTCTTCCTCGACGTGCAGGAGGTCGAGGCTGTGTGTGGGGTCCCAGCCTGTGCTGCAGGTGCAACCTTCCTCCTCTTGGACTGTGGCGCAGACCCTGGCTGGCTAATGCCGCCCTGACCAGTATGGCCAGTGGGTTCGGTGGATTGAGCCAAGGGAGTGGCAGGTGGAGGGATGACCAAAGGCCTGACTTGTGTCAGTGGCAGCTGGGTGGCCACTAATGGACCCTGCGCAGCAACATCAGCTGTGGCAGGGTCATTGACCGCAACGGTCCTGGTTGGCAGACTCACAACCGGGGTGCTGTTGGGTGCATCTGCCCCTGCACTTGCCAACACCCGGCTGTTCGGGGCAGCAGATGACATGACTACCCCAGGGACACGTGTCTTGGTCTGAGCAGCCCGGCGTGCCCCTATGGCTTCCCCCCCGGCCTGTTGGAGATCTACCAAGGGCTCTTCAAGTGCCAACGCAGCCTGCGCTGGCAGACCCTGAGCCTGGGTGGCGGTGTCCACAGCTGCACCTGCAGCTACCACTACCCTTGGGCCCGTGGCAGTCGATGGAACTGACTGCCGGGTCATACGGGTGCCAGTGCCAGATGCAGGAGCTGCATCCCCCGGAACCACAGGGGGTGGTGGCATGGCTGCACCGACACATGGCATAACATTGTGCTCAAGTGGCGCACCCCTGCCTCTTCCCCCTCTGTGGCTGCCCTGGACACCCTGGAGTCCCCCTACTCCCTGGTCACCACGGCCACGTCCCCGACCACGCCCGCCACGAGGAGGACGCCCAGCTGAGGCGCCCCTCACCTTTGGTGGCTTCCCAACCATGGCACAGATGTAGTAGTGCTGGCACAGATGGAGTGGTGTCAATGGGAGGTGTACACCACAATTGACCTGGGCAATTGGGGTGAAGGGGGTGGTAAGCAAGATGTTAACAGCCCCCCTGCACCTGCAAGGCTGTATGTGACCCCGGTGATGTGGTGACGGGTCACGCAACGCTCAGGCACCCCAAAACTGCAGTAAAACCGTGCACGCAACCCTGCAGCCTACGTGCGTGGATTCAACCTCCCGCAGTACGCGGTGGCACCCAGTAACACGAATAACGCGTACGCGTGGGACACGCAGGCTACTATGACATCGAAAATGGGTGCGATACACAGGGGCACCCGCAGTGGGAAAAAAGACCGTCTGACTAGCGCGATGCAGAAAAACACGCGTAGCCAATACCCCCGCCAAAAGAAGAGATACGTCCTTGATAGCTGTGAAGTTGTAATGGCGCGCGAAACAACAGGAAGCAGCAACACACGTCGGTCTCCACGAAAGGCACGTACAGCGAACTGCTGGGCCCGCTCACCTTTAACCCGTGCTGAGGGAAACGCACGCGCGCGTCACGTCACTTACGCGCATGGGCCCTTTCCTCGTATTACACGCGGACGTGCAGTTTTCCACGCGTGCTTACGCGCATGGGCCCTTTCCTCGTATTGCACGCGGACGTGCAGTTTTTCACGCGCCTTTACGCGCATGGGCCCTTTCCTCGTATTACACGCGGACGTGCAGTTTTCCACGCGCGCTGAAATGCCCATGCACGTATGTACGTGTCATGTCACAGGGGCGCTTGCGCTTGAGGGGCCTTCTGTCCAATGAAAATGCGTATGCGTGCAGACGCGCTTATGCGCTAAGGGCCTTTCCTCGAATTACACGCTGACGTGCAGATTTTTCACGTGCCAAATCACTCCGTATCAAGCTGGCCACGCGTAAGCACACGGAAGACCACGCTCCTGCCCAGAAGGCCGAACTACTGCCCCCCAGCACCCCGAGCACGCTCCCACCTGCCATCTGCTGCTGCCTGACTGCCTGCTGCCCACGTGCCCTGCCATTTGCTGCCTGCACATCAGCCAGGGGTTCTGTTGCTGTGACCACCCCTGCTGGAACCGAAGACTCCCGACTGGGATTCCATCGCTCCACAGCCCAGCCCCAGGACCCAGTTGCCCACCCACTCCTGCCTCTGGGGTTGTCATGTCGGGGCAAACACCATCTCAGACCACTGACAACCCCCGGCCAGAGAAGCAGAGGGGCACCAGCTTCAGTGCCACCAAAGTTGGTGTCCTGGTGGAGCAAGTACTGGGGCAGTATGATGCCCTCTTCGGAAGTTCCCGCGCCGACAAGGAAGGACGGACTCGGATCTGGACTGACATCGTGACTGCCATCAACGCGGAGGGGGTGGCAGTCCGCGACTTACATCATGTCAAGAAGCGCTGGGAGGACTTCAGGTCCAGGACCCTGAACAAGGCCCGGCGCCTCTTGAAGGCAGCGGATGCCAAGGGGCGCCGGGGCCACTTGTCGGAAGAACAGATGAGGGTCCTGAGACGCATATCCCCAGCGCTCCACGTCCAGGTCCTTGAGAGGCAGACCCGTCTGGAGTCGAGCGGTGAGTGTACATGCATCCTGATTGTGAGCAGTGCGTGTGGTGATTATTCAGTAGTGTGCAGGTTGCA
Source organism: Ambystoma mexicanum (assembly GCF_040938575.1). NCBI lineage: Eukaryota > Metazoa > Chordata > Amphibia > Caudata > Ambystomatidae > Ambystoma > Ambystoma mexicanum. Next base: position 359,032,140 of record NC_090933.1, on the reverse strand, counting down.
CATCTGTTTGTATGGGGTCGAGTATGGGTGGGGGTGTACAGGGCTGTGGGGCTAACACATGCGAGGGCTGGTATGTGTGAGACATGGATGGTGCTTGTGTGTGTAGGCTTGCATGCCAAATGCAGTTGTGTGGGCACACATGTTTGGATGAATGTGTATGTAAGTAGACATGTCCGTGATGTCACGCATGTATGTTGTTTTCGGCTGCAGGTATCAGCACTGTGTACATGTGCATGTGTGTGTATTTGACAAGGGTGCAACAGTGATGCAACATGGATGCATGTGACAGCGGTATGTGGAAGCCTGATTGGCAGATGTGACATGGATGCCCGTCTGAACACTGCGACACCTGGCAGAGGTGTACACATGCATGCAAGTGTGGTGGTGTGTGTACATGTGTGGTGCACTTCCTGTGTTGCATGTGATGTCTGGCTCACCTTTGGCTGCTCATGCTGTTGTATGTGTATGGATGGTGCTGGCAGTTGCGATATGGCTGTGGTATGGCTCATGTGTGCGAGTTGAAATGACATGTGTGTTGGGGATTGTGATGACATGTCTGAGGTTTGCCAATGCCACTCATGTACAACTGTCATGTGTGTATGTGTCCATTGTACAGTGCCCTGATGCCTGTGTTTTGTTTCTCCCTGTCTGCAGCGTCAACTGATGAAGAGGGCGGAGAAGGTGCTGTGGAGCACAGCGGCGGGGATCCCACCGCCAGCCGGAGACGCAAGGCCCGGCTCCCCTCCCATGTTGTGATCTCGTCGGGGAGTGAGGAGTCCGGTGCCGCGTCCCAGGCCGCAGCTGCCGGGGGGAGGTCCAAGAGGCGGAGGTTGGAGTTGGACTCCTCGGCAGCAGAAGGGGCAGCTGGGACCCCACAGGGCCCAACAGGGGAAGATGGCACGGAGTCATCCAGGTTGGTGGGGGGTTTGGTGGAGGAGGAGGCCGTGCAAGCACCAGAGACGGGGTCTGGAGGTGGGGATGCCACTGGTGCTAGTGGTGCAGTGCAGGACCAGGGGCAGGAGGCAGCACAGGCCGCCGCGGAGGTGCCTGTGTGCAATCCTGTCCCTGATCCTGTCCCTGCATCATCTTGCACCAGCAGGGATGCCTACGTCCAGACCCGTTTTCAGGCAGGGGATGAGCTCACGTCAACTGGCCTTCCTCTGCCTGCGGACGTGGCTATCAGGGTCCGGGTTGAGCCTGTCCTGGCTGGTGTGGCGTTGCGTCAACGGGCCATGCGAGGTGACCTGCAGTCTTTTCATGAGGAGACTGCACGTCATCTCGAATGGCTCGTTGACCACGTCAGCCTGCTGGGACAGGTCACCCAGGCCGGATTCCTCCGTCTGATGGGGCTTGCTACGACCCCCTCCTCAACTGGACCCCCTACGCGCCAGTCGTCCTCCGTGCCATCTTCCCACCCATCAGTCACGTGGGTGCCCTGTGGAGCTGCCTCTGACGGTGCAGCCAGGCTGGTGGAGGAGGCATCCCTGCCACAGTCGGGAGTCGGACGTCCAGCAGGGGTGGCCACATCTACGACTGCACCCCAGCCGGCGGAGGATGTGCAGGCAGCAGGAGGCAGTGCACGGGCAGAGGCACAGCAGCAGCAGCAACGTGGTGGGAGCCATGAAGGCTCGGGGCCTTCAACATCGGAGAGGCAGGCATCGGCCGGAGGGCAGGAGGACCCAGGAGAGAGAGTGTCTTCCGTGTGGCAGCGGTTGGGCCACGCCATAGATGCGGAGCGGCAGCGGGCGGAAGAGGCACGGCTCACAATGGTCAGGGCGGAGAACTCCATGCGGAGGGCCCTGAGGCGGGCCGAGTGCCTCGAGGCAATCCGCAGGCGTTTGGAGGTGGACACGTCGACGGCCCTGCGGACCCTCGGGGCCATGGAGGAGGACCGCCTCCGGGACATTGAGGAGGAGTTCGATGATGCCCTGGCCCGGGACATCCACAAGTGAGCCGTGAAACTAGCCCGCTGCCCTTGTACATAGTTATGTAGGTAGTGTTAGGTTTCATTTTTGTTTTGATTTTATTTGGACCTTTCGGATATTGTCACATTTTTGTATATAGTTTATTTTATTAGTTAGTGTAGTTAGATAGGTTTCCCTTTTTTTGTTGGGATAATGGACCCTGGCTTGTTCCCATGTACATAGTTCACTGTTGGATTGTATTTATTTTTTCACATTTTAACCATGGAGCAATGGCTTTCTTTTTTATTTCCCATTGGATTTTGTTTTGTGGACATTGACTTTGGACAACATTACTTTGGAATTTTATTTTTGGTTTTGCTTTTTTTCACGGACATGCTTCTTTTAATTTTTGTACATTCACATTTCTGTTTCTTCATTTTTGATTCTATTTATGTTTCCTTTAATACATATTTTTTTTGGTGAACTTCAATGTGTGGTATCTCATTGGTTTCATGCATTTCATGATATGTGTTTTGAGATTCACTGACACCCATTGGGTGTATGTGAGGGAAATGTGTTTGTTTCGGAACTTGCAATTGGTGTTCTGTGATGTAATTGCAAATTATGAGTGGGTTGATGCAATACTCGGGTGGGTGTTTTGCGTTTGGAGGCTGACCATAGGGACCAGGAATCTAGATTGTGATGACATGTTCGCTGGGGAACATGAGTTGCACATGGGTGGGGGCCTGCTGACAGGTGCCCCACAGTGCTGGGGGTGGGGGTTTTGGGGAACATGAGTTGGACATGGGTGGGGGCCTGCTGGCAGGTGCCCCACAGTGCTGGGGGGTGGGGGTGGTGGGAGACATGGGTGGGGGCCTGCTGGAGGCTGCCCCTGCACTGCTGGGGGTGGGGGTGTTGGGGAACATGAGTTGGACATGGGTGGGGGCCTGCTGGCAGGTGCCCCACAGTGCTGGGGGGTGAGGGTGGTGGGAGACATGGGTGGGGGCCTGGTGGAGGCTGCCCCTGGTGGCTGGGGGGTGGGGGTGGTGGGAGACATGGGTGGGGGCCTGGTGGAGGCTGCCCCTGCACTGCTGGGGGGTGGGGGTGCTGGGAGACATGGGTGGGGGCCTGGTGGTGGGTGCCCCTGGTGGCTGGGGGGTGGGGGTGGTGGGAGACATGGGTGGGGGACTGGTGGAGGCTGCCCCTGCACTGCTGGGGGGTGGGGGTGGTGGGGAACATGAGTTGGACATGGGTGGGGGCCTGCTGGCAGGTGCCCCACAGTGCTGGGGGGTGGGGGTGGTGGTCGACATGGGTGGGGGCCTGGTGGTGGGTGCCTCTGCACTGCTGGGGGGTGGGGGTGCTGGGAGACATGGGTGGGGGCCTGGTGGAGGCTGCCCCTGCACTGCTGGGGGGTGGGGGTGGTGGGAGACATGGGTGGTGGCCTGGTGGAGGCTGCCCCTGGTGGCTGGGGGTGCTGGGAGACATGGGTGGGGGCCTGGTGGTGGGTGCCCCTGGTGGCTGGGGGGTGGGGGTGGTGGGAGACATGGGTGGGGTCCTGGTGGAGGCTGCCCCCGGTGGCTGGAGGGTGGGGGTGGTGGGAGACATGGGTGGGGGCCTGGTGGAGGCTGCCCCTGCACTGCTGGGGGATGGGGGTGGTGGGAGACATGGGTGGGGGCCTGGTGGAGGCTGCCCCTGGGGGGTGGGGGTGGTGGGGAACATGAGTTGGACATGGGTGGGGGCCTGCTGGCAGTTGCCCCACAGTGCTGGGGGGTGGTGGGAGACATGGGTGGGGGCCTTGTGGAGGGTGCCCCTGGTGGCTGGGGGTGCTGGGAGACATGGGTGGGGGCCTGGTGGTGGGTGCCCCTGGTGGCTGGGGGGTGGGGGTGATGGGAGACATGGGTGGGGGCCTGGTGGAGGCTGCCCCTGGTGGCTGGGGGGTGGGGGTGGTGGGAGACATGGGTGGGGGCCTGGTGGAGGCTGCCCCTGCACTGCTGGGGGGTGGGGGTGGTGGGAGACATGTGTGGGGCCCTGGTGGAGGCTGCCCCTGGGGGGTGGGGGTGGTGGGGAACATGAGTTGGACATGGGTGGGGGCCTGCTGGCAGGTGCCCCACAGTGCTGGGGGGTGGGGGTGGTGGGAGACATGGGTGGGGGCCTGGTGGAGGGTGCCCCTGGTGGCTGGGGGTGCAGGGGGACATGCGTTGGTGGGAAGTAGTGCAAGTTGACATGTGGGTTGGCTGGGGGGCATGGCCATGGTCGATGGGGTGCCTACAGGACATGTGCAGGGTAGGCCCCTGTGGTGTGAGCCACCTGCAGGGGCCGTGGAGGGTGTAGAGGGAACACCTGGGAGGACCCACACGTGCAATTCACGTGTGCTGCTCCCCGCGCACCCCTGTAATACACGTACCCTGATGGAATTGCGTGTGGAACTTCCCGCGCACCCCTGGAATACACGTACCCTGCTGATGTTGCGTGGGATACTTCCCCGGCACCCCGAAATACACGTACCCTGATGAGATCGCGTGTGTAACTTCCCGCAAACCCCCGAAATACACGTACCCTGATGAGATCGCGTGTGTAACTACCCGCGCTCCCCCGAAATACACATACCCTGATGTGATCGCGTGTGTAACTTCCCGCTCACCCCCGAAATACACGTACCCCGCTCAATCGCATGTGTAACTTCCCGCGCACCCCCGAAATACACGTACCCCGCTCAATCGCGTGTGTAACTTCCCGCGCACCCCCGAAATACACGTACCCCGCTCAATCGCGTGTGTAACTTCCCGCACACCCCCGAAATACACGTACCCCGCTCAATCGCGTGTGTAACTTCCCGCGCACCCCCGAAATACACGTACCCCGCTCAATCGCGTGTGTAACTTCCCGCGCACCCCCGAAATACACGTACCCTGCGGAAATCACGTGTGGAACTTCCCGCGCACCCCTGAAATACGCGTACCCTGCTCGCACGGGGCCAATCGCGTGAGCTACTTCCCACGCACCCCAGTGATACAAGTAGCCCGCTTGCCGTGCTGGTACAGGGTTAGCGCAGCCCTTTGCGCTGGATTGGGTATATTGATGGCTTTTCCGTGCGCGAGAGGCGTTCTTGGGGGCGTAACTGGCGCTGCTGCAGGGTCCCTGCTCCACTGTGCGCCACGGCTGGTTTTGGTGGCTGGAATCCATGAATACGCTGTGCGCGGAAATGGATTTTAGCGCACGCGGCTGGCGCAGGGATTCGCACGCGCACACTGTGCGCCAGCCGCGTGCGCCACTTGTGCGCTGAATTCTATGAATTACCCCTTAGTCTCACTATACACAGATGACATGCTGTTGTACTTACGGTACCCCGAATAAAACCTCCAGTATGACCTGGAAGTGATGGAGCGATTTGCGTCACTATCTGGCATAGCGGTGAACCCCAAAAAATCATGTATATTTCCGCTGGGAAGGTATGTAGGGATCCCGCAAGATCAATTACCAATTTTACAAATACCATGGGAGAAAAATACGTTCAGATACCTGGGAATAGATATTTACCACACGGTAGATGCAGAACATCAGCATAATACAGAGAAAGCGGTAAGGAGCATCAAAAATAGTTTGAGGTTCTTGGCAAAGCTCCCCTTGGCAATGATGGGAAGGGGCCAATGCTGAAGATGGCAGTTCTACCAAGATTATTACATTATTTTGGGAACATACCATATTTAATAACAAGGTGATTTTTCGTTAAGCTACATAGCATATGCAGGAAATTTCTCTTGCACGGGTCGAGGAACAGAATTGCCCTCTGGAAATTACAAAATACGTATGATAAAGGGGGTATGAAACTGCCAAATTACTAGATCTATTGTTTAGCTAGCCAGCTACAATATGTGGCAAAATGGCTATCAGAAGATCCAACCTCAGAATCTAGAATGCTGAGACTGGAATGCACCCCGTTCTTCCTGAAGCAGGTGATATGGGTGCCCAAATCTGAGATAAAAGAACGCCCAGAGATGGTGACATTGGGATGGAAAATATGGCGTAAAGCCTGGCAGGTTATGGAGAAGCCGACCCCATGTTCCCCGCAAGTGCCACTAGTCGCACTGACGGGAAAAGATGGCCAGTTAATGAAGATGATTAGGAGGCACTGGGAACCGGTAGGGATAGCAACAGTGGGAGACATATGGCAAGAGGGGAGGATAAAGGAATTGGGGAGGTTGGCGGAGGAAACAGGGTTGAATACAGGACAATATATTACATACAATAGAATGGTGTGCCGGATCAAGGAGACATGGTCAGAAATAGCACTTGAAGAGCAGCCGGACGCTGCTATTGAAACGATATATGACATAGCAGAAGGAGGTCATGAGATATCTAGAATATATGAGCTGTTGATGTCCAAAGCGGGGAAGGAAGTGGCACAATTGAGAGAGGACTGGGAGAAAGAAGTGGGTGCTCCAATGAGTGACGGGATGTGGGATCGGGCCCTGGGGTACCACAAGAAAGTGTCAAGGAATGCGAGGCTACAGCAAATACAGCTATATATAACCCATAGGGCATATATGACACGCCAGAAAATAGCTAAATTTCAAAATGCAGAATGACAAACATGCCCCAAATGTGGCAAAGAAAATGCAGGGATGACGCATATGTTTTGGGCATGCCCAGAGATTGGAAAATTCTGGGAGTAAGTAGCCCACAAATTAGACGAAAAAGGGATTAAGATAAATGTTGAAACAGCGTGGGCATGTCTGATAGGAGGGTTCCCTAGACCACGCAAACTAAAACATGTCAGTAAATTGAAGGATTTGGCATACATACTTGCCAAGCGTAGAATTGCTATGGGATGGAAGGCATGCCATAGACCAATGGTAGAAGTTTGGTGGAAAGATCTCCAGAAATGGACTGAAGCTGAAACAGCAGTGTGGCAGGAAGCTGGGAACAAAGGAGGGGGTGAGGAAGCAGAAACCCTGACAGCCTGGAAATATTTAGTGGCCACAATGCATGGGCCCACCCAGGACTGGCCGAGTGATCAGGACTCAGTTGAAGAAATAGACAAGAGAAACACTTTGCATGATGAAGAAGCAGAATGCGAAGTAGAGTAGGCTCGTATGGGGGAGGGAACGGGAGATGCAGTAGATAATGTTTGAACTGTATAAACTTGAAATATTGTTACATGTACTGCAGGTTTGGTTATATGCTGTTTGTTTGAAGAAAAAACAAAATTGTTTTAAAAAAAAAAATAGAGCACATCCCTGCCCAATCTTTGGTTAGCTTTATGTAGGCTCTCGACTCACAGGCCCAGTAGTGGTCCATAAGAACTACTGTTCCATCCTTCATGCCTGGTACATTGAAAATTCGGCCACACTGATGATTCACTCCAACTTTCCTCATGCCATTGTTTCTGAAACACAGGGATGCCCTTGCTAGAGGCACTATTTGCAATGGTCGTCCTTTAGCATCGACCCATGTCAACAACTTTGCAATCTTTGGCTATTGATCCTTGCATTCCTTTTCTGCATTTAACACAACTGCTTCCCACTTTTCGGTTATGCTGTCGCCTTGCACACAACCAATTCGTCTGCCCATCCTTTGGGAGTCAGTACTGTTCCTTTGATCTGTAGTTCACCTCTTTCCCAGCATCTCTGTATCTCTTCTTTATCCTTGCCTTGACAATTTAGCATCTTGTTTTCTTCCCTTCTGGTTCCTGCTCCGTTCATTCCAGGCTGTTCATATCTTATCACTAGATTCCTTGTTTCTGGTTTCTCTCTTGTCTTCAAATCCTGAACATAGTTATGTTCTCTTTGAAATGTCTTTTCAGTCACCCATACCAAGGATGCTGTTCGACCCTGGAACTGTCCTCCTATCTGGCAGAGTGCAAGATGTGTTAGGCAATGAGCTTTTTGCACTGGTACTTCTGTGGCTATGGATATCTTAGAGGTTCCCATGGCATAAGGTACAAGAGCACAAACATAGCAACTCTCTTTAGACATTCTCTATCCCACCTTTTTCATGTGCTGATACCACATAGTATTACCCAAGTCTGCTGTACTGTCTAAATATGTGTTTATCCCATTATCGTCTTCCTCTGCACTTCTCCTGTGTCTTCCTCTCAGTTTGTCAGCAACCCATGGAAATAACTCTAAAGCAACTCTGCTCTATAAGGATAACACAAAAGGTCTTGGATTCTCAGTAATAGGTAAATCCACACGAGTTACTGGAGTGGGGAGAATCAAAGGGACTTCTGTTTTACTCAGACCAATAAAATAAAAAGTATGAACCAGAAGAAACATTGAAGACAAAGATAGAAGCTGAACATGCATAGATTATACACCAAAATATTAACACACACCATTTATGACATTCTGTCATTCTTAGGGCTTGCCCATTTTCTGGAATCGTACCATTTTCAATATTGCTCATTTTTACTATACTTCAAATTAAGGAAGGAAAAACACTTTTAAATCAGATATTTTATAATAAGTTTTGTAGCTGCAGGAATTCTTCCACTATCGCTGTAAGCAGCCTTCTAATCACAGGCCCATTCTTAGGATCCTGCAGAAAGGTGTGAATGTCCACATCTCTTCCAACAAGGGCAGAATAAGCTTGAAGAATAAACACAAAGACAGCAAGTAGAAGCCTATGGGCGTCTCTGTCTGACAGGACCATAGACTCAATTAAACAGGTACTCAGTAAAAAATGAATCGGGGTACTGCACACGCTTCCAATTGTCAAATCCAAACTCAAAATCTAATTCAGGCATGTTTGTGATGCATTAACAACTTTCTAAAGTTAATTTTCAAAGATTGATGTGGCTCAAGTAACGGGTTTGCACGCCTGCTATAATATTCCCCCTCCCTCCCCTCCTTCTTTCATTCACTTTCCTCCCTCTAATCTCCCGATCTCCCCCAAGCTCGTAATCTAGGTGTTCTTTTTGATTCCTCTCTCACCTTCTCACAACACATTTCACTCACCTCCCGCACCTGCCGATACCACCACTACAATATACACAAAATCCGTTCCTCCCTCACATTCCACGCCACCAAACTCCTAATTTCCTCTCTCATCTTCTCCCGCCTCTTCTACTGCTCTTCCCTAATCTTTGGCCTTCCCACATGTTAACTTGCCCCTCTTAAATCCATATACCACTCTGCTGTCCGTACCCTCTGTCTCCTTACCTCCCGTGACTCCATCTCTTCCTCGCTCTCTTACCTTGGCTGGCTACCTTTCCACTCACAGCTTAAATTCTACTTTCTCTGCCTTATCTTCAAATCCCTCCATGGTCTTGCTCCTCCTTATCTCTCCTTCTACTCCCCATCCCGCCCCCTTCGCTCTGTGACCATTTCTTCCTCACTGTTCCTCCTTCCTCCTGCGCTTCCTCCAGTTTCTGCTCATTCCAACTCCTTGCACCTCTGCACTGGAACTCACTCCCTCTCACAATTCGCTCTACCACGACCTTCGCCTCATTTCGCACTTCCCTTAAATCCCTCCTCCTCCATTCTCCTCCTTGAAATCTTCCCCTCTCACCTGATTCCTCTCTCCCCTCTCCTACTCCTCTCTCTTCCTCTTCCATTTTCCCTCGCCCTGTCCAACTCCTACTCCCCACCTCTTCCCTCTCCCCTTTCTACCCCCCCTAAGTTAATTGCTCTTTGCGCTGTTTTGATGAATGATTCAAGATGTAAATTTTGCTCCCATTGGTAAGTGTTGTTGGTTTTTTGTATTTTGTTGTTCCATTGTACAGCACCTTGGTGTAAAGTGCTCTATAAATAAATAAATCAAATCATATCAAATCAAATCTATAAGGAGTGTCCAGGGAGAGTCACAGTACAAATGCAAATGCGCATTTATCACGTCTTTGCCTTATCGTCCTTCTTCCTTATCATCGATCGATTCTGCACACGCTGAAATTCTTCTTGTCTTGCTTCTGGATTGATATTGGGGTACAACGGTCTCATCGGTATGTAGCTTCATGTCATTGAGGTGGATCCAAGCTCGTCTATGTTGGAATTTCACTGCTGAGGGAGTAATGCACTCCACTACATATGGTCCAACGAATCTTGGCTCATGCCACTTCCTAGTGAAGTTTCTAATCAGCACAGTGTCACCAGCAAACTGTTTCGGTGCTGATAGTAATTCCGAAGATCCGGTTGCTGAATGGTTTTCATCTGTGTTCTGAGACCGACCCCCCTGGTGCTTGAGTTGAACTGAAATGACAAAAATACTAGCAGTCATACATGTCAAATATGCACGTAACTCATTTCCTAACATTTCTACTGTTTTCTGGGCATCCCTGCTACTCCTCAACAGAGGAGTTAAAGGCATTCTCATTCTCCTCCCTGTCACTAGCTCATGGGGTGTGAGGTGGTGGTCCGAACCAGGCTGACTCCTTAGGGCATATGGAGCTAAGGGCAGGCAATATAGCTATCCCTTCTTCAGTGTTAACTTAAGTTGGCTGTTGAGTCCCTCACATATGCCGTTCGCTTGCGGGTGAAAAGCAGAAGAAAAGTTGTGCTTAATGCTTAGAAACAGACTTATCTGTTCAAATACTTCATTAACGAAATGTGGCCCATTATCAGATCTCAGTGCCTCACACACACCTCATCTTGGAAAGACTTTTCCTACTAAAAACTTTGCTGCGCCAGTGGCATCAGGGTGTGTACAGGGACTTGCTTTGATCCAACTGGAGAAGGGTCACACCAAGAATTTCAGATACCTGTATCCATTAGATACTTGCAGCATATCAACATAATCGATGAGTAAATGCTGACAAGGACCATACGGTCGAGGAATTACTCCTCTAATCGTTCGCAGTGTCTGCCCAGCTGTAAACTTATGACATGCGATGCAGTTTACTACATAAAATACAACGTGTTCTATCAAATGTGGCACAAACCAGTCTTCTGCAATTGTTGCAGCAAGACCCTCCTTAGTTACATGCGCTGGGTAGTGCAATTGTTCAAGTGCTACCCTTAACAATGCTACTGGCCTCGCCGGCTTCCAGTGCTGTCCTGTCGCCATAATGCTTCTGTGGGGGAACACCCCCTTCGCTTCCATAATTCCTGCTCTTTCTGTGGTGCACTGCCTTGAACCTCCATTAATTGTGTTCTCGATAAATGATTAAATCCTTCATTCACTACCATAATTAACAACTGGAGTGTCAAAACATGAAATATCTGGAGAATATGCAACCCTTTTGGCTTCGGCATCTGCGGCCTCATTCCAGCAAGAGATAAAGTCAGTTTGCTTAGCATGCACTGCACATTTAACTATCGCTATGGCTACTGGGAGTTGTAGTGCCTTAATAAGCCTGTCCAATAAAGATGGATGTTGCACTGGAGTGCCATCTGCCTGGAGGTAGCCCCTCCATTCCAAGGTGCTAGTCCTCCGTGTACAGTTGACCTCACATAGGCCGAGTCACTGAACACTGCCGCTTCCTGCCCTGCATGATTTTTGAGCGCGACAATAAGCGCTACCATTTCTGCCACCTGCGCAGAAAAGTGAGACGGTAGTCTTCCACTTGCTACAACCTCAAACTTACCAGTTGTCCTATGCCTCACTACAGCTGCACCAGAATGCCTTTCTCCACTTGTTTGATCAATTTTCAAAGAACCATCTATAAAGAGAAGCTCCCCTCCTGACAGCGCATTTTCCTTTACACGTGGTATGTCATCATAAACTCTGCGTAATCCGCACAGTCATGCACATGCTCGCCCTCTGCCACGAGCTCAGCTACAAATGTGGCAGGGTTCACTATTTTGCATCTGACAATTTTAATCACTGGATTTGATATTATCGCTTCATATATAGAAGCTCTCTGAGATGTCAATGTACCTTTGGGTTTCTCTAAAATAGCAAACAAAGCATGCTCCACAAAAAGCGTCATAGAACAACCTATTACAATACTTGTAGATTTCTCAATTGCGAACGCAGCGGCTGCCAATGACTGTTCGCAAGGGAAGTGTCCTTTCATAACTGGGTCTAAAATCCCACTGTAATATGCCAGAGGTTTATAACCTAATGTAGTCCTCTGTGTAAGCACGGCTGTCATGACTGTCTCATTTGTGTGTGAAAACAAGAAAAACGCCTCAGCATAATTGGGAATTTCTAAAACAAGAGCTGTACAAATTGCTTCCTTCAACTCTTCAAATCCTCCCTCCATTTCCGCAGTCCATTCTATTTTCTCTTTGTTCACCTGTGCTTTCTTTAGAGTCTGCAAAAGGGGTCTTGTGTACAAACTATATTGAAACTCCCATGCTTTAACATAATTATATAGTCCCAAAAAAATGTTGCATCTGTGTGCCGTTTTGCAGTTTTCATGATCGCCTCAGCTCTTTCAGACGTTACCCTCTTTCCGTCATGTGAGATTAACTGGCCTATATACAACACCTCTTCTTGATAGCAATGTAACTTCTCCTTGTCTACTTTGTATCCCTTGCCTGCTAGGATAGTCATTAACTGAATCTAGTCTTGTCTGCACTCATCTTCTGTCGTGCTACAAATCAAAATATCATCTACGTACTATAGCACGGTGCTCTTCAAATCAATATTGCCTAAGTCCATCTATAGGACTCTGTTAAAGATCGATGGGGACTCACAGTACCATTGAGGCAAACGAGTATGTTTCAGGCAGATTTGATGGAACGTAAATTAAGTCAAGTCTTGTAAGTCCTTGTGCAATTGGATTGAGAAAAACGAATTTTTCAAATCAATCACCATGAAATATTGTGCTTCAACTGGGATACTTCATAGTATTGTTGCAGGATTAGGATTTAAAGAAAACTCTGCCTCTACAATCTGATTAATCTCCCCTCTCGAGCCCTTTACTTATCTACCTCTAACTCCCTCAGGGTCAGTTGTTTTTCAAAGAAACGTGCTGGGGTAGATCTCTGTCTTCGGCTGGGGCCTCCCTTTGGAACAGCCTCCCTGCCATCTTGAAACTTGAGGAGAACCATCTCCGGTTCCGGAAGTACTTTAAGACCTTCCTCTTCGGCTCTGCCTTCTCCCCTCTTCTCCCCGGCTGATCCGTTCTCTCTTTCAACACTGTTGCACCTGGCTACCCTCTGTCCTTTGGGCCCAGGTACCTGCTCACCCTGCCACCCTCCTGCACTGCCTCTGGGCCACCACTTGCACTGGAGTCTGTATCTGTGCCCATACAGTCCCCCACCCACTTCTCTTCTCCACTATCAGATATACCCTATTCTGACTAACCTAGCACTTGTGACTTGCTGACTGCACTACCATTGTTTAGTGCTTTTATTATTTATTTATTGTACTTATTAATATTTATTCTGTTCTCTCCTCTGTTCCGCACTTTCCACTCCTCCCTCTTCCATGCACTTTACCCCTTTTCCCTCCGATGCACTTGCATGCTCTTAATGTCACTGGGCCTAGTAAGATCATTGTTTTTTTGTTCTCCCATATCCCCCTCCCTTCCCCTGGTCACGCTCTGAAACACCTGTGTACGAGGGCGATATAAATAAAATATTTCTTTTCATTTCATGAATCGGTCTCATATCTTTCATAAATCTCCATTGCCCTCCCTTTGATTTTTTCACAGGGTAGACCGCAGTGTTGCACAATGATTCTGACGGTACCAGAATACCTTGTTCCATCAATGCTGAAATAGTCCTAAAAATACCCTCATCAGCTTCTCGAGACATGGGGTACTATCTTGCTTGAGGTAAAATCGTTCCTGGCTTCAGTTTTATCTTAACCTCTCCTACCCCTTTCAATAGGGCTATGTTATAAGGACCTGTAGTCCATAAAGCTCTTGGCACTTTTTCCAAGTTTTCATCAAAAAATGCTGGACGCTGCTGCATTGTCGCCATTCGTTGTGGGATCTCTCTTTTCTCTATTCTAATCCAATATGTAATAAATACTACTTCATCATCTGATGGGTCATCTCTAAACATGTCATCGTCAGTGACGTAAGTCAATCTGCACCCTTCCCCAATAGCAATCACTGTTCTCCACGGTCTACTCTTGTCTTCTGTTCCTTCGAACATTGCCATTTCCCCTCATACTGTGGCTACATCTAGTTCTAGGGGAATAGTCTGTCCCCCCATTCATCCAAAGGTATGTGTAGTCTAAATAAAAATTCATTGGGGATTCTCATAGTCCTTCCCATTAAGCCAGGTAGCCATGTTAAAAGAACGCTCACCCCATAAATGAAAACTTCTGGTTCCATTGGCACACCTCACAGAGCCATTTGCCCTGTGAATGCCAATATAAATCTGCCCACATTCATATAATGTATCCCTGGAGTGGAACATACTATACCTTTGTCAGTAAAAGAAATTGTCATGTTAAGCTTTGTCATTAAATCTCTTCCCAAAATATTAACTGGTGTCTGTTGCGAATACAACAATTGAACAGACATGTCACACTCTCCTATAGAGACTGGTAATTCATCAGTAAAAGGAACTCGGCTTGTAGCTCCAGAGAACCCTTGAGCATTCATGGCAATTCCCGACGTTGCATATTTTCCCTCTCGTATACATGGACCCGTTGCACCAGTATCTTGCACTTGCCACCTGATGTCTGCACTTACCCATGCACTCGCCACCAGTTGGCTGTACCTTACTTACTTATTTATTCTTTTATCCTATGAACTGCACTGTCCCATTCCCCTTCCCATGCACTTGCGCGCTTTGAATGATACCTGGCCTAGTAGGACCATTGTCTGTCTTCCCTCTGTTCCCCATCCCTTGCCTCGTCGCGCCTTGAAACACTTGTGTATAGGCGCGTTATAACGTTATAACTGCCATATCATCTCATATCATAACTATTAACAATGAAAAAGATTTGCCTCCTATCGTCACATCAACCCTTGGTTCCTCTTGGGGGTCTGGAGTCACTGATAGTACTGAACACATCAAGTCACCCTGTTTGTGGATACATGCATACCCCTGTACCTGTGAAAGGATTCCCTCCCAACATAGTGACACTCTCTATCCTAGATAATTGTCCTGTGTTTGCATTCTGCTGTATCTGCATGCGTGCATGCTGTGACTGTCCTTGTGGTGGATTCAATGGTGCTTGCTGTGGCTGGTGTGCTTGTTGCATTTGCGGCACCAGTACCTGATACACCGTCTGATCTTGGCCGTATCCTTCCCTAGCTTGCAAGCTATATGCCGGGGGATAAGCTGTCCCCCCTCTTGAGAATTGGCCATTTTGTTCATACCCTTGGCTTGCGCATACACGCGCAATGTGCCCTGTCATCCCACATGTCCAACATATAGGAGGGGCCCGTCTTACTAGCCCCCCTTGGTTGAACCCTCCTTGCATGTTCTGATTCCCATTTTGTGCGTTCTTAAACCCACCTTGGTTATTTTGGAATCCACCCCTTCCTCTGTAGCCCGTACCTCTACCTCGTGGTACAAATCCATTTCCTCCTAGGTCCATCAGGCACTGGTTATTCACCTGCGATGTACACACTGCTTGCCTCACTCCCAATCCTACAGCCATGCCCCCAAGAATCTGGACACTGGCCATGGCCACATCTATACAACCATGCCCCCAAGAATCTACACACTGGCCAGGTTCACAACTATACTCTTTAGCTACGGTACTAATTGCAATTTGTAAACCCAATAACCTCATTATTCAAGTTCATATTCATTACATAACCACTATGCAAATATTATTGTGGCCATGGACAGTGTCCAGATGATAGGAGGAATACCCTACGGCTAGCCACATTATTCAATTTTGTAGTTAATATTCATTACATAATCACTATACACATATTACTGTGACTATGGCCAGTGTCCAGATGATTGGAAGCTTGCCCTACTGCTAACCACATTATTCCATTTATAATGTTCAAATTCTTGACATAATCACTATGCATATATTACAAGAACTACTACCAAATTGGCCTAAGGCCAAGCCACCAAGAATCTGGACGCTGGCCATGGCCACAACTATACAACCATGCCTCCAAAATCTATACACTGGCTATGGTCACAACTATACTCTTTAGACAAGGTATAACCTCACCATGGCCACAACTATTCACTTTAGCCATGGTATAACCACTTTACACACTTCAATAACAACTGACATATGTATTTTTGTTCCAAACACATATATATTACTCACACTCACTACTTTCATAAAATATGCATAAATATACCAAGACACAGAACACCTCTCAGTCCAAATGATGTCCGTGGACAGATGTTCATGTTCGCAGCTCGGAATACGGCCGCAAACAGAAAAAATGACTGCAGACTCGGCGGCAACCGCACAACCGTTTTGCTCCTATAAAGCTGGCTCCATCTAAACTTTTTTCCACTCCCCCACCCTTCCCAGAAACTCTTTCATCCACAAAATAATACCAAAGGTAAGAGTTTTTTCTTGCCTCGCTGTCTGCGGAAAAAGTCCATGGCCCGAGATCCAATATGGCCGCCATTTCAAAAAGTTTGATGCAGCTCATGTTTTTCAGTAACCAATCAGCATGCGTGTTTGGTGTCCGTAAACACCACGCTGCCCTCTGATTGGCCCAGAGGCATCTGTGCACACTGAATCAGGAAATGAGTCCCCATACCGGATGCATATATCACTGATTTTTGTCAATCTACTTTTTGGCAATTTTTTTAAAAACTACTAGATGGATTTACACCAAATTTGCAAAAGCACACTTTTGGGACCAGGCCTCCGCTCCTAGCGCACGTTTGATGCACATCTGCCCAGCAGTTTGGGATGTAGGCGTGAGAAAAATCTATTTCAATCTATGTCTATCCGGACTTCAAAGGTTTTGGGATCCCCTTATAACTTTGACCCCCCCAACCCTCACATCAGGAAACCATACCAAACTTTGCAAAATCATTCGGAGGTGGCCATATACTTTAGTTTTGCAAAGTTTGGTGAGAATTCTTCAAATGGCGCCAAACTTATAAGCCACCCAAAAACTGCTCTTCTTGTGGGTTGAGCAACTTAACCATAACTACAGGGCCACTAACGCAGGTCCTGTAATATTTATATATGCATGCCTGTGTGGATGTGTGTGCGTGTCAGTGAATGCAGTATGTGGATGCAGGTGTATGGAGAATGTGGTCCACGGGCGGTGACTGTGAGTGGGTAAGTCTGTATGACGGTGTGGGGAGCTGATAAATGCAAGTGAGCAAATGAAACGCAATGTATGTGAATCTGGAGTTGGAGGTACTGATTGTTATGAAGGTGCTGGTTGTAAGGGGTAATGCGGGAATGTATTGGCGCAGCACATATGGATATGGGGTTTTCTGACATAGGGATTACCAAATGATTTGTCTTTACGACCAAGCACCACTTTGCTGTCTCAGTTAAACATTTGCATATTTACTTGCCGATCTGTTGGCCCTTGTATTGATCCATAATGCTTTACACAACTGCCACCTGGCAGTGATTGGGGCGCAGAGTTACTACACCAGCATTCCTTGATACAGAGGCAGGGTGTTCTACTGAAGGGTTCATGGGCAGCCCAGGGGGACTGGGTAGAGCCAGACACAGAGCTGGGGTGCAGTCACTCTCCTGTACTTTTGTTTGGAAAGTGCATTTAGTGCCACAACTGTGAATTCAGGGTCACTTTTTAGAGAGCAGTCCGCTGCCCCAGAAAGTCCACTGGGGCTAGAAAAGAGTCAATCCCATGCCACGCCTGCCAAGGACATTCAGACGCGGCTGTGAAAATGGTTGTCAGTTGATGTTCAGGGTGCCTGCTAATGGCGTGGGCCTGGTCCCAATGGACTCTAAGATTGTGGGGCCTGCAGTTGGTAGAAAGTGTCCCAGCCTCTCATCGCGCTGGCATCCTGAGGTGCAAAAAGTTCACTTGTCTTTCTTTCTAGCAATGCGCCGATAATAGGCAGCAGTTAATGGCTGTAATAACCCCACTCCCATGAAAATCTGGGCCATTGCTGAAGGAGCTTGATCGCCTTGAGACCTGTCCTGAGCGGGGGTTCAAAATGGCCACACCTATCTTTGTTTCTAGGAATGCCCAGCTAATGGGCAGCAGTTTAATTAATGGCTGCAACAACCCCTCCTCCATGCAATTCTGGCCCTTTGGTTACCGCCGGACTCGTATTACCATTCCGCCTCCGTGATTCCCGGAATTACTGGGGCATTACAACCCCGGTTTTCCGGGAATCACGGAGACGGAATGGTGTTAATCCCCATTCCCATTGAGTCCTATGGGACTCAATGGGAATGGGGATCATGGAAACACCGGCAGCATCTCGTAATGCTACCGGTGTTTCCTCGTCCGCCTGCAGGCGGGCGGTGTTAAACCCGCCAGGTCAAACCTGGCGGGAACATCACCTCCCGCCTGCAGGAGTTGTGATCGCCCGGCATGGAAACAACGGTGGCGGCGGGTTTACCGCCACCGTTGTTTCCATACCGGGCGATTTGTAATGAGGCCCTGTGTCTGCCTCCAAGGCAATTTGAACTGAGTAACACAATAAAGATCATTTTAAAGATTCATTTATATCTATGATGTCTACTTGCTTGAAATGCAAACAAAGTTTCCTTTTATGTCGCCAGTCAAATGTTTTTAACATCAATCAATATAGCAAGTTGGAAGTTTGTAACAATCTCTATACCCAGGTGACCTCACTACACAATTTCTTTTAATGTGGATCTTAAAGTGCTGAAACAGGAGATGTTTAGACTCACATTATTTGCAATCTCGGACTTGTAGTTTTCCATGCAGGATGTGGAAATAAAGAACCAATATTATTCTTTTGGCTTAACATGTTTCTGTGAGGATTTACATAATGTATGGCTGCTTTAATATGTGATGTGTGTATTTTGAAACTAAACATTAAAGTGTTATTTCAGTCATGGAAAGCCGAAACCTCAATATTTGCACCAAGTACACCTGTCAGAGAATGTGGTAAAGTGCCTAAATTGCAGATGCGTTGAAGTCCCATCTTCACTGCTTAATCAAAGTGTGCAATCCTGGGCAAACCATTTATATCGCTGTGACTTTACTGCAAAAAAGACCTTAAGAAGTGGTCACGTTCACACTATTTGAAAAAAGACTCCCTTATAATGGAGAATATTTAATTGTTTTAGGGATATAATGATGTTCTCTCGTGCTTCTCTATTAGTGGTCCTAGAGGTAATCACCTATAATCGCATTATTGTTGCAGTGCTCTCTCTCGGTACCAGATCACTTGAATTGACAGGCTGATATAGAGTCTCAACAGTCAGTCAGTGTAGCAGAGGTTCTAGTACAGTGGCAGGTCAATGCTGCTTTGTGCAATGCTGACGTATGCAGATCTGAAAAGATAGGGCACTCTATGGTGTGCAAGTGTGACAGAATACATCTGGGGAGAGCAGGATAGCCAGAGCTTGTTGATATTTCATTAGAAAATGATAGGAATCTGCTAATTGGACCCCACTTTCATGATGCTCCAATGCGAAAAAACATAATAAATACATGTGCCTTATTGGGAACGTCTCCTGCTATCCCCAGAAGCCGCTCTGCAGTAGTAGCAGGGTAGGTTCAAATATCACATATGCATTCCTGAACCCAGCTGCTGAATTCCAAAGTGACACCAGACAGAGGTGGCTTTTTAACTGCACGCACCTCTGGATCAAAAACTCATAATTGTGTACCTCAGAAGTCTGTTGGCAGTTGTTAAAAACTATATATAAGCCATGTCTGTTTTGCCATGGTGGCTACTGAGATCACACAATTATACAGCCACAAGGCGTTGATGTCATATTATTGGCAGATTGGTGGACAGTGACTCATTCATGACAGGGCCTGGTGTGCATCCTGGTGTCTACCTGGGGGTACCCACAAAACCAATGCTCTGACCCACCCAGGAAATATCTTTTTGATCTCCCAGTGAATGGTTAACTCCTCCATGGAACAGGAATACTCCATGTGAAGTCCTCTGGGAACTGGTGCTTCAAATAATGTGATATCATTACAATTACCACCTCACAACATGATGCTGATTACTGCAATCCTTTTAATGTAGGCAGCCTGAGGAAGAGGGTGGATTTAGAGTAGACCAGGAGAGAGCTTCAGTCCACAGAGGGGTCTTACTATCTTTGATTTTGCTAGAGCTCCCAAACGTCCTCTCCCCCTCTCCACTTCCTGCAGACAAACCACTCTGGGTAGGCCATCAGAAGGCAAAAGACATTTGTTACAGCATCCTGGATTGGATCCATAAAAACAGGCTTGCTATTGAGCAATCCGCTGTGACATTTTCCCTATATTTGGGAGGGTTCCCAACTGACTGGCTGGTGGGATTATATATCAGCTTGTGAAATCAAGTGATCTGGGACTCAGGGAGATGGAGAGTGCAACAATAACACAATTCTAGGTAACAGACTGAGTAGGAAAAATGCCCCTGTGTTGGTGACCTGGCCTCTTTTGGAGTGTTTTATGTGTTACCTTGCAGAATGGAATGTAAATTCACATTGTTATGTTAATGTTAAAGGATATTTGTACCGCGCGCTATCACCACCAGAGTGGTCCCCTGGTGCTCTGGCGGCTCTGAAAAAAGGGAGGAGGGGGGTGAGTTAGTGGGAATGAGCTGGAGAAGTGCAAGATAGCAGTGATGTGCTGTTGGCAGCCTCAGCCCGGTGGGTCCGTTGGCTGGGCTTGGGGTGTTTTAGGGTCAGTAGTCATTGTGTGCTGTTGTGCATGTCTATGTGCAGTTAGTTTTGTTGTTGCAGTGTAGTGAAGTTAGTGCGGTTTGCTGCTTTAAGGCTTGTGGTTGTGTTTGGTTCGAGTTTGAGAGGTGTATGCAGAGGAGTGGAGTTGTTAGTGGGTTGGTTGATTCATGATTGCACGCTAGGTCCAGGCTAGGCAGGAGAGTAATATATCAGTCATTGAATTCCCTCTATGTATGCACATGCTAACATTTACAACTCGATCCAGATGGGACACAGGCTAGGTTGAGGATTCCAACTAAGTGAGGCACATGCTAACATTCACAATTCCATCTCGATGAGGCGCATATTAGGCTAAAGAATTCCCTCTATGTGTGCACATGCTAACATTTACAATTCTATCCAGATGTGACGCAGGCTAGGTTGAGGATTCCAACTAGGTAAGGCACATGCTAACATTCATCATTCCATCTCGATGAGGCGCATATTAGGCTAAAGAATTCCCTCTATGTGTGCACATGCTAACATTTACAATTCTATCCAGATGTGACGCAGGCTAGGTTGAGGATTCCAACTAAGTGAGGCACATGCTAACATTCACAATTCCATCCCGATGTGGCGCATATTAGGCTAAAGAATTCCCTCTATGTGTGCACATGCTAACATTTACAATTCTATCCTTTCGATCCAGATGCGACGCAGCTTAGGTTGAGGACTCCAACTAAGTAAGGCACATGCTAACATTCACAATTTCATCTAGATGTGGCGCATGTTAGGCTATTCAATTTTTCTGAATTGTATTACTGAGAAAAGTATGATATCAAGCCATTATTCAAAATCTTATCTTGGGATGGACTGCCTAGAAACGAATAGTTTAGTTTAGGTGCACTCACATGGGTCATTTTAGAGGAAACCTTTACACCACTCCACTTTACAAATTCACTAGCTGCAACAGCTATAGACTGTAGTGGTATTGTCGGAGTAGGGCAAGAACGCCCATGACAACGGCTTGGTCATGTGCTGCTCCATTCTTAGACCACATATTGGAAGAACCAGATCACCTGACAGAATTCTATGACAACCCACCAGGACGCGAGGCTAAGGAATTGTAGCTTGAACATACTAAACTGCAGCAAGAGGAAGGAAACCCTTCCTTCTGCCAGGGCAGCCGACTCCAAGTAAACATTTTCAATGCATGCTTTATCAAGCTGTCTTTCGTCTCATCCGTCATTCTGGGTTGCTGGATATCGACCTTGATTTAAAACCTCACATATTTTTTTTAAAATGTTTTTTTTAGTTTAGCTGAAAAATACAGCCATTCAAAAATTTCATTTTACAGATTCATAAAACATATTTTAGCACAAGTTCCAATTCATAGACATAAATATATACAATCACTATTATTACAATAAAGATATAATTAAAATGAGACGAAAACCCCCAATTCCCTTGACAAACAACCATCAATTTTAAAAAAATAAAAGGCAAATTAGGGGTGAAAGGGGACCTAAAGGTAAACTATATCGAATTATTGCATAATGTTTCCATGAGCATTTGGAAACGCCACATTAGAAGGTCCCACTACTACAATGAGCTCACAATATAAAAATTACAAATTGCATCATCAAACAGGAGGTGGAGTTATATTCACTGAGCACAACACTTTAGGATGTTCCAAAAGATTCAAAGAATGCAAAAAGGATAGCATTGCTATGTTCAGTCTCGACTTGTGACTATTATAGAGACCATCCCATTACATAATCAGAATCTAAAATGATATAACCTACAAACAAGTGCCGGAAGAATCTCGCTCTCAGAAGCAGTAGGGCAGAACACTCAGCAATCAAATGCTTCAGTGTTTCAACTTGTGTAGGATCAAGACAGAAACAATAGAAATGATCTTGGCTAAGATTCCGCCTGAACAAAATGTCTTTGGTATGCAGCAAATTCATCCTCAGCCTCATGTATTGAGACCTTCGCTTTGGATCGGGGCATCTTAACAAATACTGCTCAACCACATGCAATGTTTTACTGATAGAGGGTTACACCCTAAACAACCGTAGTTGCAAGCATTTTTCACGAGTTTTAATCCAATCATACCGCTCCAGCTTTTTTTTTTGGCTCTGGCCGATTGTTAATCGGAGTATTCTCAGATATCTTTACACATTCCAAGATATTCTGAGCACTTACTCTCCAAGCCAAAATCTTGGCATGTTTAGTGGTTAACACATATTTGACAAGTACAGCCATGATGGTATTTGGTTTTATTACCAGTAGGTACTTCCTGTAAAGAGTGAGAACAATCCAACAGTACACGGCATAAAGTGAGACCATTCCCAGTCATGGCGAATAAGGACATAGACACAGTTTGCAGCAAGCCAAGAATGGACCTCCAAAACCTTGCTTCTAATTTTTGCCAGAAAACTTCTGAAAGCCAATGCCTTGTCTCAGCGCAGTAAGGATAGGGGGTACCTTTTGTTTAAAAAAGGTAATAGCAGGTAAGAATGAAAATGTACCATATTTGCCCTGAATAAAACGGGGCTGGGCAATACCCGTCTTTAATTTAAGTTCAAGATCTTGATACTATGGAAAATCATTAAGGTGGCTGCTTATAACCAAGCCCAGATACTTGTAATCTGCAATCACCTCCAACCTATTATCCTGCAGGAGCCAAGGCACCGACCGGCAGGACCTTTTCTTGTTAACATCGCAGATCATAATCTTACATTTATATTGATTGATCGCCAATGAATTTGCCTCTACGTATTTACCAAGCTGGGAAAGGAGGGAATGCTGTCCCCCAGGAGTCTTAGCAAACAGTACAAGGTTGTCAACATGGAACAACCAAGAGATTGCGGTCCCTCCTAACCTTGGTGAATCCAAGATGATTTCAAGAAATTCCTGGGGCATATCGGAAATAAAAAAATTAAAGAGGGTACAGACCAAAAATCAACCCTGCTTAAGGCCTCTGAAGGTCTCAATAGGTTCTGATAGGTTACTGTCCAATGACAGTCTAAGTTGGATGGTGGTCTTCAAATGCAGCTAATTTATCCAATTGACAAGGTAATTCGGGCAAGCGGCCTTCCGCAAATTGATCACCTGCAAAACATGCAAGTTGACAGCAGTGCCCAGGCCAGGCATGAAGCCTGTCTGGTTTGGATCTCGTGCACCGGAACGGTCCAGCCACAGGTTTAAATCTCTTATCAAGAACCTAGCAAAAAGCTTGCCCGGAATATCCAAAAGCGTTATCGGCCTATAATTAGTTGGGCAAGATCGGTCACCCATCTCATAGATCGGCACAATGATCGATCTCCGCCAAGGCGGATGTAACAAACCAGTTCTGACAGTCTGCTCAAAGATGATTAACAGAATATTGGCCCAGGCCGCTGGATGTTGCTTAAGCAATAAATTTGATAACCCGTCCGGGCCCTCACATATTTAGAAAGTATTTCAGGTTAAAACAGGGTTAACCTTTTGATTCCCCAAGGTGGGTACAACCAGACAATTTTGTTTTTTGCTGGTAAGAACCCATTGAAGTGTATGGACCCGTAAAAATCTTGGTGGGTGAGTGAACTAATTCCATGGAGGGTCACACTCACCAGAAGCATGTGAGTTGAGAGTTATACTTTAGTACAGTTTGTCTGAACTAAGGGCAGTTGGAGGTCATATCTCTTTCAAAACAAATGCTTTTCAGAGAAAAATCACCATCGTAGTACTACAGCCTGAAGCCATCTATAAATGGCAATCTGTTTACTGAAAACCCCTTTTCAATTGCTGGCCCGGCTGCAACCCGTTTGCCTATGCATCTGCTGGAAACGTTGCTGAGTACTGCATTTCAGGGATCACTCTGAGACTGTGCTGATGAAACAGAGCCCATCTGTGCCCCAGGCAGGTGTATTTATTAGTGTGGTCACATGACCACTAACTTCCAGTGATGGGGTATGTCCTGTAACGTCAGGGCATCTTCCGTCACAACATCCCAACCCAAGTACATCAACAATAACAAACACAATAACTTAATTCAAGTATATAGTCTTTTAGTCTCTTTAGAATACTTCTCTCCACTCACGCTAGTAATGTCTCTGCTGGCCATCCATTCAATTCCGCACTGGCGTAACAGGGGCCCCCACAGCCCCTCTGGTGCAGGGGGCCCCGCGACCACATGTCCTGGGAGGGGGCCCCACTTGGAGTAAAAAAAAGAAAAAGAAAAAGAAATGTTTTCAAATATATATATTTTTGTTACAGAAATAATTTCTTTATGAAGGCAGAGTGAATACAAAAACAAACTTTCTTTTTGAAGACCGCAGGCTACCCCCACCCCATGACATGAAGACCCTAGGCTGGAGGCCTCCATGTCATGGGGTGGGGAAAGCCCTATGACTTCAAAAATAAATAATTTATTTTTTAAGTCACTCTGCCTTCATAAAGAAATTATTTCCGTTATGGTCCAGTCCTTAACGGAAATAATTTTTTTACGAAGTCAGAGTGACTTCAAAAAGACACCATTTATTTTTGAAGTATTATGGCTCCCCTCAACCCAATGACGTGTGCGTGTGTGAGTGTATGGTGAAAAAGTGCACACAAACGTATGGGTGGCTGGGTATGCATGTGTACGTGTACAGTGAAAGGAGGCACACTTAAATGTATGGGTGGCTACCTGGGTATGCCTGTATGGTGAAAGGGTGCACACTTAAATATATTGATGGCTGGGTGTGCGTGTGTATATATGGTGAATGGTTTGTGTGCTTGTGTTCAGGGGCGCAACAAAACCTACATTTCATGGGTAGTAACCCTTCAAATGTTGGGAGAGCCGCTAACTTCACGTGTGGTGGGGAGGAGCAAACTTATTTGTGTGGGGGCATCTAACTTCTTTCAGCATTTTAATCAGACTATTCTAGTGCAGCTTCAATGTTACAAGCAGTTAACTCTCTCATTTAAGTCTGAAAGCACCCACTTATGAACTGCTGTGAGAATGACTGGTCTCCTGTTCCCTCTCTACCCTTCCAATCACTCCCCTGGCATGCAAGTACTAAACGCACATCACAATTTCAATTGCTTAAAAAATTTGGCCTTTGAATGCAGGTACTAAGAGTGAAATGCTGTACATTAGTAATTGCTGGGCCGGGCCCTTTTTAACAGCGGAACCCAGGTGCTGTTTAACATCCGTGTCCTTTTCTGTGCGGCAACTGCTCTGTCGGTCATCCATGTCAAGTCAACATAGCCCACAATTTCGGGGGGAGTGGGAGTGCTGAAGCCCAGTCAGCTCAATGGTGTTGCACCACTACTTGTGTTTAGTGTCTTGATTACTTATTGGTAATCTTCATTACTCCTAGCCCCATTCTTCCTCATCCCAGTACTTGTGTATGAGGCAGTACCTGTGTATGAGGCACTATGCCTCATACGCAAATACTGGGATGAGGTAGAGGTACATGAAGGTAATGCCTGATTTAGCTACCTGTAATCTTCATTACTCCCAGTCCCCCTCCTCCTCGTCCCAGTACTTACGTATGAGGCAAGGAGCCTCATACGTAAGCACTGGGACAAGGAAGAGGGACGTTGAGGTAATTCTGGGCCAATGAGGTGATTTTGGAGGTTGGGGTTGGGGTAGGGGATGGGAGGGAGATGGAATGTGTGGGGGGTGGGATTGTGCACTAAATCATAATGGTCGTCCATGTCCATGCTAAGCAGGCATGATATGTGGTATTAGTGGCTAGAGAGGCATTTTGGTGCAGCCAGTCTAGTCATTCCTCAGTTTGGTATGACTTTTTTTACTGGGTATTTCTGATAAAGCAGTCCTGCTAAGTTTAATTACCTGGCTAGACTGGCATTTGGGTTCTGCCAGTCGAACCATTTCTTACTGCGGCACTGTATATTTTTCTGGGCATTTGTGATAAAGGTATATGATATGATAAGTCAAATATAATGCACCTATACACAAGTGTTTTTAGGCAAGACAAGGGAAGGGAAGGAAAACAGAGGGAGGACAAGCCAAATGATCTTACTAAGCCTTGTGTCATTCAGATCGTGCAAGTGGGAGAACGAGAAGTGCAAAGGGAAAGGGAGGGGGAAGTGCAAGGCAGAGGGGAGGGGAAAGAAGGGCAGCAATGATCTGAGAAAGTGCAGCCAGGGAAGCGCTGCTGTGGGTAGTGCAAGGAGAACAAGGGACTGTAAGGTTACAGTTACAGCCCCTAACTGTGCGGTAGGCCCGGAGGCAGTGCAGGGGTGACTGATCAAGAAAGAGCCTGGACTCAGTGAGACTGAGGATAGCCAAGCAACCAGTTGGTAGAGCATACAGGTAGGTCAGCATGGGAGGGAGAGGGAGAGGGAGAGAGAAAGCAGAGAGAGAAACCAGAGGCTCAAGTTTGGGAGGGGCAGGGAAGCCATTCCAGTGGGAGGCACCTGCAGGGCAGAGGGATATGCCCCCCCCCACTCTCTGCCTGGAGAAGCATCTAACCCCTAGGGCTCGAGAAGAAAGGTATTTTGGAAGAGACCGTTGGATGTAGTGCAGATCCCAGCCCCAGAAATCCTTGTGGACAATGCAACTTGATCCTTGCAGCCACCAGGAGCCAGTGGAGAGATTCTATGGCTGGAGAGATACGGTCCCTGGGCTGGAGGCCAAGGATAAGTCTCACAGTCCTGTTCTGGATTAGTTGCAGAGGGCAGAGCGTAGAGGAAGGCAGAAAGTGGCTGTTGGAGTAGTACAGTGAGAAAGTGGCTGTTGGAGTAGTACAGCCTCGAGAGAACCAGAGCTCTGGAGACAGTGAGCTTCTGGGGGAAAGTGAGAAAGGGAAGAGTCCGAGATGTGAGGAGAGAAAGAGAGAGTGGAGTTGAAGATGACACCAGAAATGAGCGAGGGAGGAGAGTAGGCTGAGGGGAGCCTGAAGGAAAGCTGAGTGTCATCCGTATAACACTGAAATTTATAGGACAAGGTAGAGATCAGGTGGGCCAAAGGGGCCAAGTAGAGGTTGACAAACCAGGGTGAGAGGATAGAGCCCTGGAGAGGTGGCGGAGTAAAAGGGACCAAGTTGGACTGGGGAGGGGCGGTCCAAAAGGAAGGAGGTCAGCCACTCCAGGGCCTGATCCATTATGCCCAGGTTCTCACAGAGTCAATTGATTAGGATGGCATGGTTGACTGTGTCAAAAGGAGAGGAAAGTTCAAGGAGGATGAGGACAGAAGGAATGCTGGAATCAATGTTAGAGATCAGATTTTCACAGGTGTTCAGGAGAGCAGTTTCCGTGCCTCTGGAACTCTTAAGCCAGACTGATGGTCATGGAGACAACCAACAGATTCAGTGTGGAGAGTAAATTGGCCAGCTTTTCCAAGAATTTGGGAGAGGGGAAAGTTCCAGTGGCTAAAGAATGATTACAGAAATTGGCCAATGCTGGATCAAGGGTGTCAATGTGGTCCTTGATGGTTCTGGAGGAGTAGGCGAGCACCTGTTTCGACGACACTTCCATAGATGGGACTTGTCTAGAAACCTTGTCAGGTAGTAGAGAGAAAGGGGAGAAAGGAGGAGGAGAGGGAGAGATGGCCAAAGGGGGCTGAGAGAGGAAGAGGGAGAGGAAGAGGAGAAAGTGGACAGGAAGTCCTGAGTTTTAGCAGAGAAGCGAGAGGCCAAAGCCATACAGAGGGCCTGTTCCTTGCAGATTTTAAAGTGTTTGGCTGTGTTGTTAGAGGCTGCAGAGACGCAGACTTCAATGTGTGCTCTCTTCTTGATGAGTCTTATTGCTTCGACTGGAGTTTTGGTGCAACCAGTCTGGGTATGTCTTATTGTGGCCTGGCATGCTTTACTGTAATGTTATTATGTGTCTACACTGGTCTACATTGTGCAGCCAGTTGGACATGTTTTCATTGTGGCATGGCATTTTTCATAGCAAAGCACTAATGTTCATGTGCACTGTTGGTGACTTGCATGTATTGGATTGGTGTTACTCTACACAAAAATAGCAAACACTGAGCCTCATTACGAGTTAGCCGGTCCGGATTTAACGGTGCCAGTAAAACCGTACAAGCAGTTTTCCAGACCGGCTAACTCCGAGTTGTGTGGCTGTGTGGGGTCTGACCTGACGGGCGTAACGCCACCGGCTGCACATGGACGTGGAAACATCGGCACCTTTACAGCATGGTGCCGGTGTTTCCACTGCCCCCATTCCCGTGGAGTCCTATTGTACTCCACGGGAATGGGGAGTAACGGAATGCCGACTCCGGAATTACCAGACCACCGGAGCTGTAATGTCCCAGTGATTCCAGCAAGTGCCGAGCCGGTAAATCCCCACGAGTCTGGCGGCAGCCTGCCGGTTCTACCCGCACGGCTACTGCCGAACTCGTAATGAGACCCCCTTTTAGCCAATTTTTTTCCGAAAGTGGGCTGTAAATTGCATTAAAACACATATTTATATCTTTCTCCTAGTGCAGTGTGTGGCATACCCCTTCAGCAGCACGTTTGTGGGTATTGCGCAAGCGTGGTAATCTATGCCAGCCCAGAGTGTGGCGTGACTCGTGATTTGTTGCTGAGTGGGGGGGGCTCAGTATGGCTCACAGGGGGGTCCCCAGATCTTGTTTTATGCCACTGCAATTCAGTTCATCATCAGGAGTCGCTTCGTGATCATCAGCATCATTCAGCCTCTGTCTCACTCTGTGTGCACCTGTAAACATAACTTCTTGTACACCTTTTACAATGGTGTTGTCCTCTATAGCAAGCTCACTCTGCACCTTTATCTTTTTGAATCAGCTATAGTTCTGAGTTATCTTCGACTATCAGCAGCAATCACTATGGAACATCGCTTTTCCGTCACTTCCTAAGAAAGACTGAGCTTATGTCTCCAATTTCTATTCCAGATTAATACTTGGTCTCCTATGCGCTGGGGAAATTGCTTAATGCGTAATCTAACTGGCTCTCTCCTGTTGTCTTGAACTTTGTTGAACCTGACCGGTATCCACTTGTGTTCTTTGTCATGAATGATGATCTGGCAAGAGAGATTGCACCCTGCGATTCCACAGAGCTTCCGTGAAGGCCATAAGGAATCTTGTAAGGGTATGTTCCAATGCTTCTCCCTGCTCATGGGCTATGCAGAATAATGTTAATGTTAAAGGATATGTGTACCGTGCACTATCACTACCGGAGTGGTTCCCTGGCACTCTGGTGGCTCTGAAAAAGGGAAGGGGGGTGGCGGGGTGAGTTAGTGGGAATAAGCTGGAAAAGTGCAAGGGAGCAGTGATGTGCTGTTGGCAGCCTCAGCCTGGTGGGTCCGTCGACTGTGCTTGGGGTGTTTTACGGTCAGTAGTCGTCATGTGCTGTTGTGCAAGTCTATGTGTGGTTTCTTTTGTTGTTGCAGTGTAGTGAAGTTTGTGCGGATTGCTGTGTTGTAGGCTTGTGGTTGTGTTTAGTTAGAGTTTGAGAGGTGTATGCAGAGGGGTGAAATTGTTAGTGGATCGGTTAATTGGCATTGCTGTCCTTACAGTTTTGTCTAGGTGTGATGTTTGCTATCATTCACTATTCCATCTGAGTTTGGCACTTAATAATCTTCAATATCCTATCTAGATGTGAGGCAGGCTAGTGATCACGATTCCCTCTAAGTGTGGCACTTGGTAACATTCACAGTTTCATTTAAGTGTGGTGTATGCTAACATTCACATTTCTATCTAGATGAGATACAGGCTAAAGTTAAGAATTCCATTTAAGTATGGCACATGCTACCATTCACAATCCTATTTAGATGTGACGCAGGCTAAAGATAAGCATTCCATCTAATTCCATCTAAGTGTGGCACATGCTAACATTCACAATCCTATCTAGATGTGACGCAGGCTAAAGCTAAGCATTCCATCTAATTCCATCTAAGTGTGGCACATGCTAACATTCACAATCCTATCTAGATGCGATGCAGGCTAAAGTTAAGAATTCCATCTAAGTGTAACTTGTTAAGGGTCCTCCTGAACCTTTCTGTGTAGCCCTTGGCTCTAGGCCAGTATGGGGTAATTCTCTTATGCATGATGCCATATGTTTGCAGGAATGACTCGAACTCTGTGCCTAGCAATGGTGGGCCACTATCCGACCTGAGTGTCTCTCGTATACTGTGTACTGCGAATAGCTCTTCAATCACTGGTGTGATACCTTCTGCTGTTATTGACAGGACAAAGGTCACCTTAGCATATCTGGAAAATTAATTGAGAACCATCGAAAAGTGCCGAGTGAAGAGCTTTTCTGAAGTCAATACTCAGGTCTTTTCAGTTAACCATGCTTCTGCCTGGTGATTCTATGGGGGGTGTTGTCTTGTGAGCTCCAGGTTCTTGGCACCATTTGCACCCTTGTAAAAGGAATCCACCTCCGCTCCACGTTAGGAAACCACACTTCTTCTTGCAAGTCGACTTACTTTCTTCTTACCAGCCACCTGGAATCCCGAATGAGCAGGCTGTATGGCCTGTGATGTCAGTTCTGGAGGTGTGACTAGGCAGCAGTCTCAAAGAGCCTTTCTGCCCCGTTTCCTCCACAGACCTTGCTGGAAAGCTTGGATTGGGGGTGCTCAGTGACTTTTGTCGGACAAAAGGTTTCTCCACTGCCCTGTTTTCAGTTTCTCCAGTGCCTGTTGCATTCACGATTGCTTGGCCATGGCTTCTGTGATTTCTAATAGTGACAAGGGGAGTATTTCCTTCATGATATCATGGACATGTTCTTCCATGCCGCAGTCTACTGGTTGACTTTCTCCTGGACATGGGCTCAATGGCGTGACAGGCAGACTGTGGGGTTGCCCGCTCCATTCTGAATTGTAGCTAAATGCCATAGTCCTTCAGTTGCAGTAACCATCTCTCCAGTTTGATAGGGGGTTGAGGTGCCAAGGCCAACATAATCGGCAGCAGAAGTTTGTGATCCACAACCACCATGACTGGTCTCCCACAAATATAAATGGGAAAATGCTTGCACCCTCAGTGCCCGGCCAGGGCCTCCTATTCAATTTGGGAATGCTGCTGCTCAATAGGAGTCAGAGCCTTACTGCTTTTTGCAGATGGTTTGGCGGTCCCTTTAACATCTTCTGTACAAGAACGGCTCCAAGTACTACTGGTGGACTAGCGTCAACCATGATCTCCACCTTCTTGTTAGGACCAACATAGTTTCTGTCACCCGTACATTTTGTGTACTACCAAAAGGAGCCATTTCCTGGGGATCCAGTTCCAGGGAGTGTCTTTCTTGGCCAGTGCCCTCGGGGGGTTTGTTAATGTGGTGAGGTTTGGGATAAATCGATTGCAGAAATTCACCAACCCTAAAAAGCTCTGAATCTTTCCTGGTGGCAGGGTCACCGTCACGTGTGCTACTTTTCCGGGGTCTGCAGAAATGCATTGTGCTTGGAATATGCATTGTGCTTGGAATATGAACCCAAAAACGTTAACTTTTTTCTTCATGAAAGTGCATTTCTGTCTGTTCAATGTTAGCCCATTTTGTTGTACTCGCTGCTAATTGTTATGTGTCACTTTTCAGACGTGCAGTGAAAAAACCCAGCATTGCTCACATTAATTAAAAACCTGATAGCCGCGCCAGCACCCCTGTGATTATATTATGTAAAACCTCAGTCGATGACAAGACTCTGAAGCTTAATCTCTCGTATGGGGAGAGCCTGATGTGAGAGGAGAATGTAATGATGGGTTTTGGGTCAATGTGTAGCAGGACTTGATGGTACACTGCCTTGAGAACAATGGTTGATAATACTGTTGAGACTTGCAGGTCTGGCACTATGTCATCCAGCGTGGGTGTTGGATGCCTCTCTCTCTTGATGGCGTGGTTGGGGATTCTTATGTCTACAAAGATCTGCACCTCTTCAGACTGCTTTGGTTTGCATGCAACCACTATGGGATACATACACAGAGGATTGGCCCGTGTACCCTCTCAATGATATCTTCTGCTTCCAATTGTTTAAATGTGTCCCCCACATCACGGTGCCTGTGAAAGGGGGTTCTCTGATGTTGTGCCACTTGTTGCAGTGTCTCGTCTATGTGCAGCCATACCTGATGTCCTTTCGAACCACCAATGCCCTCAAAAAGGTTCTGATTGGCTTGATGGGCTTCCACCTCTCCATCATGGACACCTAGCACAAAGTGCACGATGCCCAGCTCCTCCTCCATGTTGCATCCCAAGATCGCGTCCTTGACCTCAGCTGTGACATAGATCTTGCCCGTTGTAGACTGCTAGTCATGCGTCACCAGAGTATAAACATGCAGATCTTCAGTGGCAATAGGTGGGAGTTGGCCGAAGTTGTCAAAATTGTTGGTGTAGCATCACGTTGACCGTTGCTCCGGTGTCTATGAGCATGGCACATGGTCCGATTCTACCATGGCAATGCAGCGAGGTTGCCTTCTCTTTCTTGCTGTTTACTAACAGATAGCTGTGATAAAGAAGAGATCTTTAGTGGCTTCTTCATGTTCTGTTGGTGTCAGAGGTTCCTGTTCATCTTTGACGACTGTTGTTACTTGGCTTTTTTTTCAGTCTGTTATTAGCTGTTGATTTGGTGAAATTCAGGGGGTGGCCAGAGGGATCAGCACGTTTTAGCAGAATGGTTTAGCCTGCCGCGACTTTGTCATGTTTGTCGGGCTGCCAGGCATCCTCGGAAGTGTGGAAGACTCCCACTAAATGAGTTGCATGGGCCTTTTCAGTGTTTGCTTGTTTATGGCATTGACCTGGCAATCAAGCTGTGCCAACTCTAGTACTCTGCTATGATCTACCGCATGTGGCGTGCACCTCTTCCATGTGTAGAGCCTTCATTGTGTCTTCCATGTGGGAAGCTCTAGATAGTGAGGACATGAGCCCTCTCTATTTCCAGACTTTTCTGTAAGGATATGTTCGGCTCTCGGAGGATTTGTTTCCTCAGTTGAGTTGAATAGCAGTGTTGAATGATCAGTGCACTTACCTCGTCTTCTTCGTCAGCTAAGGCACAGAACATCGCTAATTGCTGTAACCATGTGTAGAAGGCATCGAGGGATTGAGGAGGCCCTGGCGCACTTCTCGTAGTTTGAAGAGCTCATAGTCCTTGTTTACTTGTGGACTGAAATAATGATGTAGCGCCATTTTGGCATTTCGGTGTGATGTATTGTCACAACAAAGTGTTTGAAATTACTTATGGACGTCAACGCCCGCATAAAATAAAAGCATCAATTGCTTTGCCTTATCATTAATTTCCTGTATGGCTGTAAAATATATTTCCAGTCTCTCCGTCCATAGGTACCGGCGTGTTTCTGCTGTGGCCGCCGACCCATGACATTCTTGTACGGGCAAGCTTGGCTGGTCCTCTGTGTATGTTTTCCCTTTGTTGCCTTTGCACTTCCTGTTGTCTGGGACTAGCTCCTGAACTGTATCCAAGCATAGAGAATAATACGCCAACTCCCTTCTCTATGTCACTCATGGTTGCTCTGAAGGCAGGATGTGTTTTAGCCCATTTTCATGATATGATATGATATTTTATTTCGATCGCGCTCATACACAATTGATTCAGAGCGCGACAAGGGAGGGGAACAGGGGAGAAACACAACATTGATCGTCCTAGGCCTGGTGACATTGAGAATGCGCAAGTGCATCGGTTCACGATGCTAGTGATTGTTAGATGACTCAGGAGTCAAGTTAGGAGTTTGACGGTTCTCCACTGCTGGTTTCCTTACGGGTGAAATGATGTGAGGGGGCCACTGTAAGGTACAATCACCTAAGCGCCGACCGCTGTGGCCAGCAGTCTTTCTTTCCTTACTTGTTTGAAGAGAGAACGTGTGGTATGTTTCCTCACTGTGAGTCGGCATGTGGAGACATCACTGATACACCGCCCCCATTGTCAGCTGTAGCTCCAGGGAGACTCGCACGGAGACTGCGCTGATGTAAAAGGCTGCGCCCGAGCGCTTCTTCTTCTTCTTGCTGATAGATTTTTATCCATCAGTGGTGATTTTTGGATACCGAGGCTTGAGCCTCATTACTCCATCTTCTCGGGTTCAGTATGTAGTCCTGGGTTTGTATTCTTCTTGGTTTGTGTGATCTTGTCACAGTACGGCTGGTTTCACAGGGTCTTCGCAGTGATGGGCCACAGGTAGCGGTTGAAGGGTTTTGTAATGGTGGCAGTGAGTCTTCTGATCAGAGGGTTCGGGTTCTGATCCAGTCCTTGGCAGAAGGTCCGAGGTTCGATCCCTGTGGCACACCTGCTCGGATGGGATGTGATGAGGACATCTCAGACCGCATGGCGACATGGACGGTGCGGCCTCCCAGGTAGCTTGAAATCGTCTTCACCAGGTAGTTCGGAAATCCCAGGCCAATCATCTTGTGCAGCAGTCCCTTATGCCAGACTCGTTTCAATGCTTTGGCGACATCCAGGAAGACGATTCCTGTGGACTTCTTAATGTTGAATCCGTGGCTGATGGTGTACACCACTCTTAGTAGCTGATGAGTCGTTGCATGCTCCTTTCAAAATCCAAACTGTTCCTTTGCTAGTAGATTTATTTCAGAGGCGAAGTCCCTGAGTCGAGCGAGGAGGACCTTCTCCAGGAGCTTCGATAATCCAGAGAGCAGGTTGATGGGGCGGTGGTTCGCTGGATCCCTCAGTGGTTTGCCGGCCTTAGGGAAAACGATGACCCTTGCTTCTTTCCAGGAATTCGGGAAGTGCTGGAGCCCCATGCATGCATTGCAGATCTCTGTGAGGTGTTCCATTGATGCTGGTGGGAGGTTCTTGATTGCTAGGTTGGTTATTCCGTCGCTGCCTGATGCCTTGCCGTTCGCCAGCTTTTCTGCAAGCCCTGCTACCTCAGAGCTTGTGCACTCCTTGATGTCTTCTGCTCCCAACCCGGTTCCGTCTTGTGCAAGATACTTCTCAACTGCTTCCTCCACTCCGTCTGAGAGCCTACTTACCTTGTTCGGGGTGAACGAAGCCTCCAGTGTCTCGGTGATTCAAATCAAATCCGTTTAAATTGTATAGGTCACTGAAAGCATTTTGGTTGCCTCCTCCCTTGTTTTCTATTGCCGTTTCAGTGGCAGTTTCTAGCCAATCTTGCGCCCAGGATGGAACAACAGAATACACCTCCTCCCCAAAATGATTACAATTTAAATGACATTCTATTGACTTGTACTTAAAATGAATAAGTAGACAACATATATGCCAATATTTCAAACAGGAATTAATTTCCCTTATCACGTGTTTATTTTCACTTTGCCAATGAAGTGCATGCTTCTAGAGGCTACTTCTAACCTCTATACGGGAAGACAGAAGTGATTAGGCTTTTGTGTGGGGCCGCCATGGACATCCAGCAGGCCCCTAGAGTGCTACGATCTCCAGCACCCGTCAGGCACAGTGCCTGTGGGAGTTGGGGTCTGCCCTGGGCATCCGGAAGGCCCCATGATTCTATAGGGTTCCAGCACCGGTGGGGTGGGGGCACAGCCAGGCATGTCCCTAACCGTGCGGGCCTCTGCCACCATAAAGGCACGATGGTCCCACGGCATCAGGGCATGCAGGCCTGTGCCTCCACGGGTAGGCCTGCAGCCTACATGAAATGAGACACGGACTGAGTCGTTCCTCTGGGAGTCTGCAGCCGTTCTGGTGCACGTGTCTGCAGAGGCTCCTTTTATTAGCTTGGGGCCATGACACAGTCATGGCCCTTGTTAAAAGGGCAAGGACACATTCCCCTTAAAGGGGCAACACGCTTGGGAGGGTCACACACCACACTTGCCATATGATCTGAGTAAAATGACAAATAATAGCAATACCTTTAAAATTGTGTGAGTGCGTGAGCATTTAATATGAAAACCTAGTATATAGTGAGAGTTCCAGATTATAGGATGGCAATCTCAAAAAAATGGCATGAGTACTTAGGCATGTGATGGCAATAGCTGCTTAATTGTATGAGTACCTGGGCATATAATGTGAATCCTGGAAAATAGTTGTACGCCGGATGGATAGGTCATGTGCCACAATACCATGAGATAAGTTTGAAAAACCTGGTTGGGTCAACCAGGCCCTTCACCATTCTGAGGGTGATGAATTGAGTACCAAAAGTTAGTAAAAGTAATAGTGATTAGTACAGAGCTTAGAAGTGGTCCATCGACACGAAGCTCTTTAAAAATCACCAAATTATAATTATATGATGCAAGTGCAATGCCTGCTAAATTGTGCTAGTTTCTGATGGCAAAATTTGCCAATTTCAGCAGTTTACTGTATGATGACAATACCTGTCATAGGTTGTATGTTAACATATTCCTGGCAAAACCTATCAAGTGATGGTAGCATGGACATGCAATAGGCAAACCATGGACCGGTCCATGGGCATGTGATCTGAAGCCCTACATTAGCAACAAAAAAAACGTTTTTATTACACATAATTCTAAACAGTTGGCTTTGATAAAGCTTGTTTTCTACCATTGCACACGCAATTTGTTCACAGTATATAATACACATCCCACCCCCACACACAGACGGAATTGCTCATGCACACGTGAAAACCCAAACAGAGGAAGTAGTCCCCTTAAGCTGAATCCCTCAGGCTTCCAACCTTCCATTTTTCCAACACCTTTATTAAAACTTAAAAGGGCAGCAGCAAACATAATTGGGTAATCATATTGCTTCCCCCCTACTTACTCAAGCTTTTTTGCTTCTCAGTGAACCGCATAGTTTGGGAAGGTGGCTCTATGTCACCTGAACACATGTTCTCCAGTGCTGGACTTTTATATAATAGATCATTGCATTTTGGGGGTTGAAGTCTTTTTTTGTTTCAATTGAATTAACCTGCCGGAAAACAATGATTTTTAAAAGAAAGCCCAGTGATCTTCAGATGATACGAAATCACTCATTTGATCATCCTAAAATGTCTGACAAACAATAAAGTAGCTTAGTCAGCTGCCACAAGACCATAAATGAATGCCAATTCCTCCCTTCTTCACGTATTAAGCCTTCCGTTGGCCATTTGCTTTGTTCTTCCTCCCCTACCTTCACAACCTTCTACTCTTGCAGGTAGTCTCTGGCCCCTTTGATTAAACCACAAAAATAACCTTTTAGTCCACATAAACCTCTAACCCTTTTTTCAGCCATTCCTGTGCTATGTATAAATGAAAACATTGAGCCTCATTACGAGGTTGGCGGTAACCCAGCGACCTCATAACGCCTGTTTCGCCTCCTGATATCCCTGTGCCACCGGGATATCACAAGTCCTAGTGGCTGGGATGTCAGGTGGTGGGAAATGTAAGTCCCCATTCCCGTGGAGTTCCATAGGACACCACGGGAATGGGGACACTGAAGAACCGGCACCGTTAGGCAGGTGACCTTCCCGGGAGCAACGGCCCCTGCAGGCATTCTCGTAGTCTGGTGTGACGGAAAGGGTGCCAGAAAGGGTGCCAGTATGTTACCACCGGCACCCTTAATTCCAGACTGCCAGGCTTGTAATAAGGCCCACTCTCTAACATTGTGGTGAAGTTTAGGATGTTTAGTTTCACAAAGTGATTGTAGGGGGCCAGCCCCCTGGTCACCGGAGCGGGCCACCCCGTCGTCGGGATCACCCGACGTACTCACCAGGGCTGCGTTCACGCGACCAACCATTGGCAGGGATCACCCTGCATTCTCCTGATCACCGGAGTTACCCACGGGCACTCGGGGCACCTAGCATAATGCAACCCCGGCTCTGGGGGCACCCAGGCCACGGTTGCCCATTCAACCATGCTCACATGGTCCAGGCATCCACAGGGGGACAGTGTTACCCAGCAGGGTCACCGTCCGAGGTAAGTGCCACGTAGCTAGACCCTATGCATACTCTGCTTGCACCATCCTAACAAATGAGTCAGGGATGGTTTCGACTGCCAGGGAAGTCATTTAGGGTCTCCCTTGCGACCTCTGTGGTCTCCCTTGCGACCTCTGTCTTAGAAAAAAACTTTAAAAAACGTTTTTCTTGTTCAGGCCCCTTTAAAAAAAAAAAAAAGAA
The DNA here is from genome assembly GCF_040938575.1 of Ambystoma mexicanum. Classification (NCBI taxonomy): domain Eukaryota; kingdom Metazoa; phylum Chordata; class Amphibia; order Caudata; family Ambystomatidae; genus Ambystoma; species Ambystoma mexicanum. Next base: position 358,993,728 of record NC_090933.1, on the reverse strand, counting down.
GAAAAATAAGAACAGCAGTGCCACAAGTCTAACACTTTCAGCACTGACCCTAAATAAGAAATAATAGGAATACCAAATAATGTGGCTTTCTGGAATTCTATAAAATAATTGCTAGACTCATCAAAGGTTTATTTCAGACACACTTCGGGGGGCGAGTCACTGATTTAGTCTGTTCTTTAATGCCTCAACTCAGTCTTTCATCCTTCTGAGGTCAATAAATGAGTACCAACACAGGTTGGGTGATAATGGGTGCACATTTTTTCTATATAAAGCGCTTAAGCGTAAGTGCTATATAATAACACATCATTATCATTTGGTCATGGACGTATGGTTGCATTCACAGTAATTTAGTAATATGGGCCTATATACACTGATCTTAATGATACAAATGGTGATCCATTCTTGTATGAAATGTACATCACATTATGATGATATTGTAACCATATTTTCTGTAGTGTACAATGCTATGTGATGCCACTTCCTGTTTTGTCAACGGGTGAAAGGTCGTTTTCCATCGCTTCCCGGGATATCACTTCAAGGTCAAATGACATCACTTCCTGTGATGCCATCAGGGATCAAGGGTTGTGTGATGTCACTTCCGCTACCCCTGGCATTTTGGTGAAATGATGTCCCTGTTGACTGCCGAGCCGAAAACGGCTCATTCCTTTTATGGCCTTGGTCACATGGTTTTGTCACAACTCAGAGATTGTTTTCTGGTCGTTGCAGATAATACTTCCCCACTCTTCTGGGGAAGTACCTTTCACTCAAGGAATCTGAAATCTTTATGGTGATGTGCCAAAGACTTCCCTCCCAAGAGCTCAGCCTACAGTGATCAATACACCTGTCAGGCCGGGGGCTTGAGTGAAAAGGCCGGAGCAGAATCGTCAGAGCTAGAGGGACAAAGAACAAAACAGTTGTTCAGGAAATGCAGCCAAGTAGTGCCGGAGAACAAACAGCCAACACCGCCCACAATTACCCACTCTTACCTGCTCCGTAGGAACAATATACCAGTAACCTACTAGTATCGAAATGCTGAAACAAGGAGGATGTCTGGTGAAGGGAAGGTGTGCCAGTATCCTAGGAACACCACGGTGAAAGCAGCAGAGCGTCCCACAAAGTGTTCAAAGCAATCCAGAGTTAATGCAGCAGAGCGTCCCAAAAAAGTGTTCAAAGCAATCCAGAGTTAATGCAGCAGAGCGTCCCAAAAAAGTTCAAAGCAATCCAAAGTGTAAACAGCAGAGCGTCCCAAAAGATTCAAAGCAATCCAAAGTGTAAACAGCAGAGCGTCCCAAAAGTGTTCAAAGTAACAGGAGTGGACAAGGAAAGAAATGAAATGATCAGGGAAGCGGGCGTTCACCTCACGCTATTTCCCTTACGGAAATGTTCGGGTTATCAGGTCACCAAAACTTAAGGATTCAGAAATGGCAGGAGCCGGATAGCGCTCAGACAATCGCCAAGGCAGTTTCCAATTTAGCCGAGACGTGACAGTACCCCTCCACAAAGAGTGCCCTCTCCTGAGCCTTTGCAAGCGCTGAGACCAAAAGGCACGCAACAAACGGGGTGCGTTCAAATTAGAGGCCGGTTCCCAGGACCTGTCCTCTGGACCATACCCCTTCCAATCAATCAGGTAAGACCGAATCCCACGACATAGGCGAGTGTCCATAATTGCACGCACCTCATACTCGTCCTCTCCATGGACGTTAACTGGGGTAGGGACAGCAGGTAACCGCGTGCCAGGTACAAAAGGGTGAAGCAAGGAGACATGGAATACCGGGTGCACCCGCCAATGAGATGGAATATCTAGACAAACAGTGACAGGGATAAGGCACCGTAGAATCGTATAAGGACCCAGGTAACATGGCAACAGTTTCCTTTTACCCTTAATGGCCAGATGTTTTGTAGAGAGCCATACACGGTCACCACAAGAATACGAAGGGGCCGGTGCGCGTCGCTTGTCAGCCTGCATTTTTGTATGACGTTGCGCAGCTTGTAAATGGGTTAACACTGATTTACGGATGGCAAGCAAGGAATCCTTCACGGCATTAGCTGCGGGAAACTGCTTTAAAGAAGGCAAGACAGGCGGCAGAGTCCTTGGGTGCAGACCATATAAAGCATAAAATGGAGAGCAGCCAATTGACGAGTGTATAGAATTGTTATAGGCAAATTCTGCTGCACCTAGTAGCGAGAACCAGTTAGATTGATGTTGCAGACATAGACAGCGAAGAAACTGTTCCGTAGTGCCATTGGTACATTCAGTCTGGCCATCCGTCTGGGGATGGTAGGCCGAGGACAAGCGGGCATCGATACCCAAGGAGGAAGTGAGGGAGCGCCAAAAGCGCGAGGTAAATTGAGACCCTCGGTCAGAGATCAGAACCGTAGGAAGTCCAAAAAAACGTACCACATGGTCAAAAAGACAAACTCGCTAACATAGAAGCAGTAGGTATTCCTGAGCACGGTATAAATCGTGCCATCTTGGTAAAAACATCCACAACCACAAGAATGGTGGACATGCCCCCGATACAAGGGAGTTCCACCACAAAATCAAGGGTGACCGTATGCCACGGATATGGGGGTAATGGCATGCTCATTAGAAGACCTACGGGTTTGCCCGGTTGTCTTTTGCACTGTGTACATACGGCACACTTGGAGACATATTGTTCGGTATCCTTCTGCATACCAGGCCACCAGCACCATCGGTGGAGAAGATCATAGGTTTTGGCCCGGCCAGGGTGAGCTGCCAATGGGAGATCATGGGACCATTCGAGAGCTTTTCACCGAGTTTGATTATCAGGCAGGTATAGTAGACCCTTAACATATGGAAGACCGGTGATGAGTTCGGCGTCCATCTCCTTAAGAATAGGAGCATGGTCCTTAGCCCATCTCCTTAACCCATCTATGATGGACGGAGAAACCGAACAAACACACACTACAGTCCCTGAGGGTAATACTGGGGTTGACTGCTTCGTAGTTTCCATATCTGTACCAATACGAGATAATGCGTCTGCCTTTCCATGTAATGGACCGGGGCGATATGTCACCGTGAAATCAAACATGGTAAAAAACAAATGCCACCGTATTTGCCTAGCATTGGTGCATTTCACATGGGACAATGCTTGAAGATTCCGATGGTCCGTATACACAGTAATGGGGTGTCTAGCACCTAATAGATGGTGTCTCCACTCTTTAAACGCCACCTTAATCGGCAGTAATTCCCTCTCCATGATCGTATAATTACGTTCGGCTGACGTAAGTTTCCGAGAATGGAAAGCCACCGGATGTAGGCGATGGGTAGCTGGACAAATCTGCGACAGGATGGCCCCCACTGCAATTGCAGAGGCATCAGCTTCCACGATAAACGGAAGGGATGGATTAGGGTGCTGCAAGACGGGAGCGGTGGTAAAAGCCTCCTTCAATTTGTGAAATGCGGACTGCGCTTGATCATCCCAAAGGAAAGGGACGTTCAGACTGGTCAACCGAGTTAGTGGCGCAACTATTTCGGAAAAGGAAGTGATGAAACGTCTGTAGAAGTTAGAAAAACCCAAGAATGATTGAAGGGCTTTTACTGAAGTCGGGACAGGCCAATCCAGTACTGCCCGGACCTTGGAGGTGCACATAAGCATTCCTTTTTGAGAAATTTGAAACCCCAGGAACTCCACAGACGATGCATGGAACACACACCTTTCCAGTTTTGCAAAGAGGGAGTGCTCTCTTAGACGGAGTAAGACAGAGCGTACATGTTGTATGTGTTGAGACAAGGATTCTGAATATATCAGGATGTCGTCCAAATATATTACGACGTAACAATCCAACAAGTCCCTGAAAATATCGTTCACAAAGTGTTGTAACATCGCTGGGGCATTGCAAAGCCCAAAGGGCATTACACAATATTCATAAAGCCCGAATTTCGTCTTGAATGCAGTTTTCCATTCATCCCCCTTACGTATCCTCACCAAGTTGTATGCTCCCCGTAAGTCCAACTTTGTGAAGATAGTAGAGGAGGTCATTTTATCAAGAAGCTCCGTGATAAGCGGCAGTGGATATTGGTTTTTGATCGTGACATTATTGAGGGCACGATAATCCACACAGGGGCGTAAATCCCCTTCCTTCTTAGGTACGAAGAATATCGGGGAGGCCGCTGGTGAACGGGACGGACGTATCGTCCCAACATTGTAGTGAAGCCGTTTGCTCCGTAACTTGTCCGGATACCAAAGGGGAACCGTCTACAGCATGTATGTCCTAAGGTCGTATTTTGGGAATTATGGGTAGTCCGTAATGTTCGGCCAACCTAGAATCCATATAATTCCCACTAGCCCCTGAGTCTATCATTACAGGGTTGGAAAAAGGTTTGATACAGGGGCCTTGAAGCACATAGTAAGATAAACATGTGAAGACGGAAAACACTCATCCGAGCCCGGGTACATTTGACTCATCCTAAAGGCCCGGTTTACGGACGAGTCCTGGCGTTTCCCGCCGGTTTGGCGGGTCTTTTAGGACACAAACGAATATAATGGCGTGACTGGCCACAATAGAAACATAGGTTATTCAGTACCCGTTTCTCTCGTTCGGCCTTGGATAATGGACCCCTGATGGCCCCAATTTTCATGGGTTCGGCTTCACTTTGAGAAACAGGAGTAGTACCATCTGGTCGGGAAGAGGTACGAATATCAGGATACCGACGTTCGCCCCGTCTTTGCCGAATCCGAGCATCGACTTGAAGAACCAGGTCGAGCAACTCAGGAAAACCAGGTGGAAGGGCTGGCACCACTGATAGGGCATCTTTTAGATCATCCGACAAACCTTTATAGAAAACAGACGCTTTCTTCTGTTCTGGCCACGTGGTCTCAGCCGCCAACTGGTTGAAACGAGCCAGGTAGGTCAAGAGATCCGTCTTGCCTTGACTAATAGCCAAGAATTCCAAATCCGAAGTTTGTGCTTTGTATCGCATATCAAAAACGCTGTTCATGGCTTTGATTAACCTATCGAAGTCATATAGAGCCGGATCATTAGCTTCCAGCAAAGGATTAGCCCATGCTGCGGCAGTGCCACCTAGATGGGAGAGAAGGAAGGCCACCTTAGTGGTAGCGTCTGGAAACGCCAAGGGACGACAGAGAAAGTGAAGGCGACATTGGTTCACGAAAGTCCGATACGCCTTGGGATCCCCCAAAAAGCGTTCGGGTGGGGCCAAAGGAAAGGGCCCAGGAAGGACAACCGGAGCTGGAGCTGGGGGGGGTTACAGGAGGAGGTGCTGCTGCAGCGGCATCACCGAATTCCTCATCATGGGGTAATGGCTGCACGAAGCTCTGTAATACATCCATGCGTTGATGTAAGGTCACATGGGCAGATGCCATATCGGTACGCAAGGCAGAAAAAGCCTGCATGAGAGCTGCCATTGGGTCTGATGCAGCCTCCATAACCAATAGGCGTTTTGTAAGGCTCCTAAATCTGTCACAACTCAGAGATTGTTTTCTGGTCGTTGCAGATAATACTTCCCCACTCTTCTGGGGAAGTTCCTTTCACTCAAGGAATCTGAAATCTTTATGGTGATGTGCCAAAGACTTCCCTCCCAAGAGCTCAGCCTACAGGGATCAATACACCTGTCAGGCCGGGGGCTTGAGTGAAAAGGCCGGAGCAGAATCGTCAGAGCTAGAGGGACAAAGAACAAAACAGTTGTTCAGGAAATGCAGCCAAGTAGTGCCGGAGAACAAACAGCCAACACCGCCCACAATTACCCACTCTTACCTGCTCCGTAGGAACAATATACCAGTAACCTACTAGTATCGAAATGCAGAAACAAGGAGGATGTCTGGCGAAGGTAAGGTGTGCCAGTATCCTAGGAACACCACGGTGAAAGCAGCAGAGCGTCCCAAAAAGTGTTCAAAGCAATCCAGAGTTAATGCAGCAGAGCGTCCCAAAAAAGTGTTCAAAGCAATCCAGAGTTAATGCAGCAGAGCGTCCCAAAAACGTTCAAAGCAATCCAAAGTGTAAACAGCAGAGCGTCCCAAAAGATTCAAAGCAATCCAAAGTGTAAACAGCAGAGCGTCCCAAAAGTGTTCAAAGTAACAGGAGTGGACAAGGAAAGAAATGAAATGATCAGGGAAGCGGGCGTTCACCTCACGCTATTTCCCTTACGGAAATGTTCGGGTTATCAGGTCACCAAAACTTAAGGATTCAGAAATGGGAGGTCAATAATGAGCAAGCCGGGTTCATATAATCCAAGGGGAACAATCGAGGGAGGCAGGCGTCGGGAGGCAGACAAGGACAAGGCAGAGACAACAACTTGATTCGAGCGCCGGGTAGTCAAGGATTCAAACAGGAGTCTGGGAACAGAGCTCGTAACTAACAACAGTTTAGGAGCACTCGATCTCCGGATAGACGGGAGTTAAATGCAGTTCACAAACAAATGAAAACACAGCAACGTCATGCGTGTATGTCACGTGGCTATAATAGCAAGAGTTGTGGGAGTTGTAGTTTCAAAGGGTTTTACGTGCCGGATAGCGTTCAGACAATCGCCAAGGCAGTTTCCAATTTAGCCCAGACGTGACAGGTTTCCACCATGTGACGATGGAGCGATCTTTGGGCGGTACCATGTTCCCCAGGAGAGGTGACATGCAACACTCCTCCTTTATCATATCAACAAAACAAAATGTAAAATCACAGCACACTGCACACAAAAATGCTAGTATCACAACTCCTACTCGGCTTCACACTCTTGGGGGCCCAGGTTGTCCACAGGGTGATGGTCTGGGTTGGTGAGTTACTGGTGACAGATTAACATTCCATGTCGAGGCACACCCTTTATTAACCTGGGTGAGGGCTCTTGTACCCCTGACACAACACCATCACTCATAGCTGGCTCCCCGCATCCCCAAACACAACAATATAGTATCACACCCCATTAGTCCCGGTCCGCGTGCCACCAGTCGTGCTTCCCGCAAGGACTCTTCAGGATAGTGCGGGGTTCACGGACGGGTAAGGCCAGCAGAACGCCTTTTGTAGCTGGATGCCGGCGGCCAGAGGAGAGTTCGGGGCCGGCAAAGCCGCACCTGGGTGTACCAGGGGCCACATCAACCTAGTCCATAGCTGATGGACAAACCTTGTAGCAGGATGGTGGTGGTAGCCAGATGACTACAATGATCAGGGGCCGGGAGACCAGCACCTGGGCGCACTAGGGGTCACTTCTGCCTCGTTCATGGATGGTGTAAGGCTCACCATTGCAGGGTACTGGTGGCTGGATGGCACATCACTCAATTCACTTCCCCTTCCACCCAGGGGCTGCTGACCGGGAGATATTGGTGACCGGTATTTGGGGCCACCTATCCTCTTCCGCTCCCTCAGTCAGATGATTCTGTGACCTGGCCGGTCGCCCGAGCACTCCATATGGAGCCGCTGCCCTGCTGGACTCCTCCTGGCGAAATCACAAAGCTCTGTGAGCGGTGACCAGATGGGCCCATTGGTCATCCCCTTGCGCCCTTGACCTGGTGGCACGCTAGGCTGACGGGCAGCGCTCGTCACATGACCCACTCCTTTGTTGCTGTGGGGGCCGCAGCAAACCATGGCCTTCACTGCCTGCGACCTGGAGCCCCGTGGGCCCTTTGCCCCCGGCGACATGCACGCTGGAGGACCCACAGGTCTGTTGTGTTGTCAATCCTCTGCCCCTGCGGCCCAGTGATGTATGCCACGCCCCTTCTCTTTGTCCATGGAGGCCATGATGTTGAGGCCACGCCCCCACTTTTTCTCTTTAGGGGGCCTCCATTCAATGTTCCGAGAGAAAAAAATGTTCCTTGTGGACCGGTGCCACTTGGCCACTTCAGTTTAGCCCTGTGACGGGTCAGCTCGCTTTTCCCCCTTTCACCGCCCCGGCCGTGTGCCGTAGGCTACACTGCTTCCTTTGTCTTCTGGTGGGCGAGCTCACGATTTCTTTGTTCCCGCTGGCCTGCCGCTCCCCGATCTGTTGCGGCGCAAGGGCCGCCAGGCATATACTTTCTCACATAGGGAGGGGGGTGCCAAATCCACCTCCTCCATGCGGCGGATGCCGCTGTTCCATGTTCTGCGGCTGAGGCCACAGGACCATATTCTCCGTTCTTGGGGGCCTCACATCCGCTACTCCATTGTCCTATTCGGGGAGCGCGGCCTTCCCGCAGCAGATTGCAAAACTCTTTTTTTTTTTCCTCCGCTTCGGTGCAGAGCACTTTTCCTATTTGTTTTCTTTCGCAACCCTGGAGCGGGCTGTCATACACATGCACTCGGCCTCCCCCGCCCCGCTCCCGATGCCACTTCAGCACTCGGAGCGGGCAGGGGAGAGCCGGCTGTGCCTCCATGGCCACCGCAGAGCCGGGCAGACCCCGTCCCTTCTCTGCGGCCTCTACCTTTGGTCCTCTGGGCTACCTCAGCTGTCTGGCGGCCCCCTTTCACCACGGCCGCTCCTCCAGCAGCACTTTCAACCTGGCAGCGGGACTTCCACCCTGCCACCGCCGCAGCTGACTAACCTTCCGTCAGCGGCCGCACGTCCACACGGGCGATGCCCCAGCTACTGTTGCTTGCCATGCGGCTCTCTGCCACCTCGCGCACCAGGCGCAACACGGGCCTTCGGCCACCCGGAGAAGCTGGCGCTGCTACAGCCCACGTGGCTTCTTCCGACTCCTCCTCCTAAGAGGCTCCTCGTTGCATCGGGCCCTGGGCCACCCGCAGAGCGGCCACCACCGCTATCATGCACATGGGCTCTCCGCAGCCCGCAAGCTCCTCTCGCAGGACACGGACCGCCTTCGTTGCCATTGTTGGGGGCCTGCCCCCGGGTCACCGGAGCAGGCCACCCGTTCGTCGGGATCACCCGATGTGTTCACCACGACTGCGTTCATGTGGCCAAACATTGCCGGGATCACCCTGCATATTCCGGATCACCGGAGTTACGTACGGGGGTTGGGGGCACCCAGCATAATGCAACCCCGGCTCTGGGGGCACCCAGGCCGGGGTTACCCATTCAACCATGCTCACATGGTCCAGGCATCCACAGGGGGACGGTGTTGCCCAGCAGGGTCGCCGTCCGAGGTAAGGGCCACGTAGCTAGGCCCTATGGATACTGTGCTGCACCAGCCTGGTGCACGAACAAAGACACCGAAGTCAGGGATGGAATCGACTGCCGAGCCGGAAACGGCTTGTTCCTTTTATTACCTTGGTCACATGCACATGGTTTCCACCATGTGACCATGCAGCGATCTTTGGGAGGTACCATGTTCCCCAGGAGGGTGACATGCAACAGTGATGCTACTTTGGGAAGTGGGAACTTTCTTAAAAAAACATTTGGTCAAAGTATTAAAAGAAAAAAGAGCCCTCCTGTCGCACTTCTCAAACACGTGTTTCCCCGTTGTGTGATTACAGCGGTTCTTCAGGAGAATGGTTGGATGAATTGGTACTGTTATAACCTAGGAGGAAGAAGGAAGAGGTGGAGGTCAAATAAGGGGGGGCATTAAGTCTGGTGCTTCATACGAACAATGTAACCCAATGCGATGACAAGTGTATAACATTAGGTACTTACATGTTTGTGAAATAAATGTTGTCAATATGGTGAATTCTGCTTGATCAAAAGAAGTCTGTCGTGGTCTTTAGCTCAAATTATGGTCTGTAAAAAACATAAGTATTTGAAAATACTTGTTTATAAAAAATGTCATATCAAAGTACTAACAGTCCTAAGTGCAGAGCTGGACATATATGTTCGTTTTGTACATAGAAATTATAGACCAGTTGCTTGTAAGAAATAAATGGGATGTGTAAGTTGCAAAGAGACCAAAAGTGTAAATGAAGTGATTTGACCAGTAGGGTGGTCAAGCTCATAGTGAGTCAATGTTCTGTTCAATGGTGAAAAAACTGAGTAGGTTTAAATAATGAAATAGGCAACAATATATTGCTTAAAGTTAGTGGCAGAGGAAGGTTAGACTTAGATCAAAGGAAAAGATGAGTTCTTACCGCTGCGTCAGAATGGATGTCCTTCCCGTTCGGTTTCTGCTGCCCTACTGAAGAGGTGCAGTGTTTTTAAAGTATAAATTGCGCGGGCAAGCGCATGCGCGACGACGCCACGCGCACGCGTGCTAGCGTGTGATGACGTCACGCGCACGTACGCGTCCGCGTGATGACATCACCGCGCACACGCACCGCCGCACTGTTGCAGTCTTTCTAATGTATAGAATGTTATGTTGCTAGACGTGTGTTTATTTGAATAAATTAGATTTTCCAACTATTAGGTAAGTTGAGCTAAAGGGATGAATCTGTTGAATTTGAGGCACACGAGATGTACGGCCTGGTGATGGCTGTGATGGCCGTGAATATACTTGAAGATAGATGATGGCAATAGGTATAAACATGGAGTCCAAAAGAAAAGGGGAGAAAATTGTATTAGAATCACGGTAGATCAAATAATAGGACGCTGATATAGTGTGATTAATAACAGAGACATGCTCGATATGAGTCTGCTTGGACTGTTACATAAAAGTCCATGTGAGATAAGATAGGGTTGACTTCGAAGGTGATTCATAGCATCTTAGCTTTGCTGCATATATGAAAAAAGGTAATGTGTTTGAAAGAGAGCGTAAGTGAAACGGAGAGGGTAGTGGGGAACAAAGTGAATAAGAAAGAATAGAGTAACATGCTCCTGATATTTTTTGCGTGGGTCTACAGAAAGTGACATAGTTCCTGGTCACTGTTTCAACCAGTGTTGCAGGTGTCCATCAAACAAATCCAGCGGGCTTCTTGCTGTCTTAGTTTTTGTTCCATATTGCCTCCGCGGGGGGCAGGTTTCATTTTAACAATTCCAAAGAATTTAATTTGGTTGATCTGGGTTGGTTGATGTGTTTGTAGAAAATGGGTGGCAAGTGGAGATCTTAAATCCTGATTGATGATTGCTCGAATGTGTTCGCTAATCCTGATTTTAAGTTTTCTGATCGTGCTTCCAATGTATTGTTTGTTGCACAGGCACTTGATGATGTATATAACAAATTTGCTGTTGCAGTTGATGAATTGTTTGATGGTATAGACAGTGCCTTTGGGTTTGGTGACAGTTGTTTTTGCGTTGTCTGAATATTTTCAGATTGAGCATTGGCCGCATTTGTAACTTCCTTGTAGTGGTTTTTGTAGCCATATAGTCGGTAGATTGGGGTTTTGGGCCGGTCAAAGTATTAAGCCTTTGGGCTGCATCATTGAAGATGGCTTATGTCCCCTGCCTCTCTCTCGGTAGTGAAGCTGCTTATTAATGATGTTAAAATGCAAAGGCTCGACTGCCCTCCCTGCTGGGAGATTTAACAGGCAGTCCCTGCTGGGCCCTTGACCCCATATGTGCCCTGGTCCGTTTCCCTGTTTGCCCGCCCTTAGAAATGGCGCTGTCAGTGGTTTATTAGACAAAGCAATCAGGGTTTAATTATGTGGGGGCACTAGCACATATTAACGCAGAAAGCATGGTCATGTTTTCTTACTGTGGTAATACTGGCATTATTACGGGGCATAGCCAGAATAAAAATGTCTTCTTACCCAGGCCATATATTTAGGGCAAAGACATCATGAACATTTATTGGGAAATGTTTCTCTATACTGCTTTTGGCCTGGCAACTACTAGATTTTTGTTTTACCCACACAACAGATTGTAAATTGTATGAATTTATGCACAATTTTCCACAAAATGTGTGCTTTGAAATGCACCATTTTAACCCAATATTTTCAAAAGAGGCATCAGCAGAAAACCCCTCACCCCAAAATTCTCTGTGTTGCTAAGGGCTCTCTTGCTATGTCTGGTTGCTGCCGCTCATTTGTGGGAAATATTTAGGTCCCTCCTATTAAAGAAATTCACCCGCCGCTACTGCGCTGGAGGCTTTGTGAATCGGGCATTAATCAGCAGTAAGTAGGCCGCAGTGCAGCACTTTAGGAAGCTGGCCCTTCGAGTCTGGGAATGGAGACATAGCTCAGCCCACAGATGTTTTCAGAATTATTCCCTAACGCACCACCGCATGTTTTCCCGTTCGCAGGACTATGAATCAGACAACTTCAGTGCTGAACTCTCAAGTTGTGTCGTACATCTTTGCTGTACTGCGGATGTTATGTAAGGCCCCGTTCTCTTCTGTGACTGTAAAATGGAATGTTTGTTGTGTCTTGTCCAGAGTGCGAGGGGAATGTTGTTGTGCTATGCCTGGAGTGTGGAATGTGGGTTGCATTGGGCCAGGTGGAAACGAGGCAGAGCTGAAGGATGCGCCTTGTGGATGCCTCTGTTCTTGTTGCTAGTTACCTATTATCTAATGCTACAAACACAACTAATATTATTACGATAATATCATGCGTTTCTGTCGTGCGTCGTGAAGATTTCTTCCACTTTAAAGCGCTATGATAAAAAGTGTTAACATCACCCTATTCAGGGTTTCTCATGTTATAGACCTCGAAGGATGAAGGTCTGAGTTCGCTCTGCCAGGATTTGAAATTCAAGCCGGTCCCGTGTATGGGGCGAGCGCTTAACTCGCAGAGCTATCCCATCCTTTCGTCCACGGCACATGGCAGCCGCGAACAGCGCATCCGTTCTACGTTGATTTCTTAGCACCTGTACATCTGCATTTTTAGTGGAATTCAAAAGCCAAATACCAATTTGCACAGAAAAAAAACAGGACTTTTTGGATTAGATACTTTGACGTGTATAAACTGTGAGCTCTGTTCGTGTTCAAGAAATATAAAAGGTATGCAAATCCACACTCCTATTTAAGTAATAAAACCCGTGCCGGCGGGCTACTCCAGCCAGTAACATCACAGCAAAATGGAAAAACAAGGTGAAAACAAAGATCTACAAGGGAAGTTGGGAGGGGAGACCGAGATGAAGCTATGGTGGCACAAGCGGGGTTGCCTAAGAAACAGGTGGGGGGAAGGGATAATGGAAGGAAGGATACAAAGAGGCATGTGGGGGGGCAACGTTGGGCTCGAGGGGTGACAAGAGGGACCAGGGGGGGGCACGAGGTTCAAGGAGGTGAAGAGGGGGGGAAAGCGCAAGGCTGGGGGGCAAACAGATGGGGGTACTTGGGGAAAAATTAGTGAACGGGGGTGGGAGTCTTCAGGGTGAACGGAGCACAGGGAACTGTAGGGGGAGAAAGTTGGGGGGGGCAATGCAAAAGAACATGGCACTGCGAGAGGGGAAAGGCAAGCCGGGGGGAGGGAAGGTTTAGGGCTAGGTTTACGGAACCTGACGGGGGTGAGGGCGCTGGGTAAGACCTTGGACGAGGGCCCAGGGGGAGGGCACTGGGAGCACGGGTATTAAGGCGATGTCCTGCCCGGGGGACAGTAAGCCAGTATGGGGACAATTGGGGCCCGAAAGTTTGGAGGTAGGGCTAGAGTAGAAGTGGCACAGTTGGGGACGGGAGCACAGAATAGTGTAGAAATGTGCGCTAGGATAGCTGGACATCGCAAAGCGATGACTGTATAGGCAGGTGGAAACGTGTTGGTCGGCACCGGAAGGTGGTGTCGGCTAAGAATGAATATGTGATGTGGGGTAAGAGTTGTGTTGGGGCACTGAAAAGTGGTGTCTGTATAGGAACCTACGTAATAGCATGGCACCGCGTGGCTGCCTGTTCTAGCTAGAACTAGACATAGGACACTGTGCAGAGTGTCTGGGGGGGGTTACAAACACGTACCTTAGAGCAACGGGAGGAAAAATGTCAAGAAGTGTGATACATGGGAATAGAAAATGTCAAGAAGTGTGAAACAAGGCCATGGGTAGAGAGAAGTTGATAGCAAGGGCCGGGCTCAACCTGAGGCGTCCAACGGACGCGGACGGTGGGGGGGGGTGGATAAGGGACGCATACCTAGGTAGCCTCACACAGCGTAGAAAACCTGTGGTGTGGTGAATTACGGATCACCTGTAAGATAACTCCAAGAATTTATACAAATAAAGCTGCTGTGGCATTAACACTTCCAACCTTTACAAAATTGTCTGGCGTGTTCTTTCAGGTGGTTTCGAATTACTGGCTGATGCTGGCCGGTGCTGGGGCCGGGGGGCTGGCCCGAGCAGGGCAGGTTGTACGGGTCAAGGGAGGAGGGGAGATGTGGCAATGGGATGCACCCGCTATGGGTGCAGACCCTCTTCCATTTCCATTGCAAGCACATGCGCAGCCAGCCAGGGAGTGGGAGAGCCCACTGCAGCCAGGGAAGCAAGGCCATCCTTAATCGTCTGGTAAGGAGGGTACGCAAGGGCAAGGGAGACAGTGTTACAGGGGTGGTTGAGGGTAAGGCAGGTAGGCAGAGAAATGCATCAATAGATAGGAGCACTCAGCTTGCCCAGAACGCGGGATGAGATCAGTAGTTTCAGCCAGTGATCCGAGAGTGGTAATTACATGCCATGCTAGGTGCTAATTTTCAAAAACACAGCTCTAATCGGTTTATGTTCGGCAAATGAATTCTATGCCAAGATCGGAGGCTTCCTATTATGCATTCTTCTTCATCTATTTGTCCAGCAGAAAAGAAAAAAATATATTTTAAGATTTTTTTTTTTAAGGAAAGTGAAACATTTTTAGAGAGAATATGAGCACACTACATCAAACTCCTTTCACTCAGTCCCCCTGCCTGCTTCTTTGATGCTCGTCCCAGAAGATAAGTACTTTGTATGAGTTGCTTGCTTTCGGTGTTGAGGTTTTTCCTGTTCACTTTCCATGTTTGAGTGTTTTTTATGCCATATTTGGTGTCATGCATGATATTATAGCCTTACACACCGAGGGAGAGGTCAGCGATAAACTGGGCAAGGGTCATTATCTCAAGCGATAATTAGCCCTCACAAGTTCTAGAAGGCTATTGGCACATACTGTTAGTAACAATAGATGTTTTGGAGTTTTGGTGGTGAAGTTACTTTATAATTCAGATTTTCAACACATTCGTTCCAGAAAGTCATAATTCTATTAAAGACACAGAGGTGAAGGATTATGCTTTCTCTTTCATTTTACTACTCAAGCAGCATAAACAAAACCAATAATATAAACAGAAACAAAGCTCAAACGACAAATCCCAGTTTAGGTAGTCTTTGGTAGTCCAATATATTATTGGTCTCTGAAAATAACCATGTGACAAGCATAACCAATCCTTAACTGTCCATGTCCATAAACACACTGTAATCCTCCATCACTCACTCTTTTTTTTTATTGAAACTGTGTCCAAACTGGTAACCACAATCCTGATGCATGAACAGCTTCGTTTCTCAACTCCCAGACGGTTTGGAATCTACCACGGTAACTAGATTGACAAGATATACTCAGTGAAATGGAAGCAAAAGGGGTGGAAGAATCATACTAACACAACAATCAAAATCATATACGCATATCAGTGAAGAGAGGGTCCCGTCCCAGGTTCATGTTGGGACGAAGAGCCAGAAACGCTTGGCGCCATTCGTCTTATGTAGGACAGATCCCGAGTGCACCAATGAGTGACAAGTACCCAGAAAGTTATCCTCTCAACCAGCCATACAGGGCAAACACAATGCAAGCGTTGATGTGTGTAGGAGAAGAACCGGAGATCGTGGACAGAGAAACCTATATGGACAGCCTAGACTAAGCACCAAGAAGCCATGGTGCTGATGTCATAAGTGACATCACGACGAAGCAGCATTAGATATGAAGCACACTTGCAGTCCTGCACCGCATTGCGCAAACTGTCATGCTGAGTTTAAACAAGCTGCTATACTTAAAAAACAAATTGAAGATCACCTACCTGGATCCGAAGCAGCAGTTAGGACGAGGGGAGAATACACCTGATCGCCCTATTCCCACCTGATGTGTAAAATACCAAGAAGGAATTGAGTTTCCAGGGAAACCCTCTGGGGAAGAAAACCCTGTCGTGGATTCTTGATGAGATGTCACCTCCTAGCTGCTGGTTTCGCTGGAGAGCTGCCTTGTGGAAAGCTGCAGAGTTGCTAATGATGTGGGCTCTCACTGTTCTCGTCTACCACATTTTTCAATGCAAAGAGACTGATTAGAGACATAATCTATCGCAGAAACCCTAAGCTATATAGGATGAAGCTTACCGGTCCTGCAATATTCACAGGTGTTTGAGAGTCACTGTCGAGTCAAAGAAGAAATGCTTAGAGCAGGAAAGAGAACAGAGTAGCTCAGCAAGAAACAGAGTTCAAGAAAGATACTTTCCCTACCAGGATCTGTAGTAGGAGAGTGCTGTTGTGAAGCCGCAGGAGTAACTGTGAGCGCACAGGCTTCCGGGTCTGCTGAAAGTGTTTCTCGTTGCTGTGGAAACCACATAGCATCGGGCGGCTGCTGCCGAATGTTAAAAAGGTTGAATATTAGTCAGGCACGGAAATGTAAGTGGGAATGATTCAATATATATATCACTGAGAGTCAGATATTGATACTGATTTAGCATAGCAGGATTTGGAGTTAGAGGGTAAACAAAGTCTTCAAAGCTTTCACAGAAAATCAGACCATTGCAGGTGACCACGGATCTGGCTGCAAGGAGAGAATGGGAGGGATAGATCAGCAATAAATAGGTTAGACTCTAGGAGTGGATTTCAGGGGAATGCAAGGTTCGAAAACTCACAGAGCGTGACTCAAGGGAGAGTAGCAACACAATGTTGCTCTGTGTTGAATACTTGATATCCGTTTCTTGGCAACGGGGGCGGAGTCCATCGATGTGAAGAGCCATGAGAAGCTGGAACACAGCAAATTCTCCACAGCGCCAACTTGGGGGAGCCAAAGATGACCAATCCAATCATTTTCCACCGCTGCCACACGGACCATCTGCGCCCGCGGGCATGACAGTATGCCCCCTCCGAAAGGTGATAGCGGTTGAATCAAATGGAAATGATGGATAAAATGGGCAGCATGGTCCGCAGAAGCAGGCTCCCAAGAGCAATCCGCAGGGGGGTACCCCTTCGAATCGACAAGATATTGCAACACGCCCCGACGATATCGGGAATCGCATATGCCAGAGACTTCAAATTCCGGGCCAGAGGACGTGGCCACAGCGGGAGATCTAGCCACAGAACCCCTACCAAAGCGATCCCAGACATCCTTCTTCAGTTAAGACACATGAAAGACTGGATGAATTCTTGCCCAGGATGGTGGGAGCCATAAGCTGCCGTGCCTCGCACCGCCAACGCAGTGAAAGGGCCAAAGTAACGAGGAGAGAGCTTTGAAGGGATGAGATGCCAAGGGAGAAACCAGAACGCCAACCGCACTTTATCCCTGATTGAGATAGCAGGAGCAGGAGTCCGACGACGGTCGGCAAAGCGTTTAACATGTTCCTGCGGTGCAAGCAAGGCAGACTTGGCAGATCGATGACCTTGCTGAATGAATGACCTGAAGCAGCCCATCGATGTCAGGAAAGAGGTAGCTGAAGGAGTCGCTGACGGGAAACAGGTAGGGTGAAATCCAAAAGAGCAATAAAAGGACTAACCCCAAAGGAAGCATTAGAGCCATTGTTGTGCGCAAATTCAGCTAGTGAAAGGAGATTCGCCCAGTTGTCCTGTGCAGCCGAAATATAACACCTCAAATAGCCCTCCAATGTCTGGTTCAGACGTTCTGTCTGGCCATTAGTCTGTGTGTGGAATCCAGAGCTTAGGACACGATCAATATGGAAAGTGGCACAGAATTGCTTCCAATACCGAGAGGTATATTACAATCTCCTGTCCGAGATTATTGTGTCAGGCAGGCCATGGAGAGAAAAGATGCGCTCTATGAACACATGCGCCATACAGGCCGCCGAAGGAACCCCATGCAGTGGAACAAAATGGGCCATCTTGTTAAAGGAATCTATCGTCACCATCACATCGGTATAGCCCCGAACGGGAGGCAAATCCACAATAAAATCGGTGGAGATAATCTGCCAGGGCCTGTCCGGGATTGGCATCCGAGTCAAACACCCCAACGGGGATGAACGTGGAATCTTCGACTGGAAGCACACTGTGTATGTGGTTACATAATCCTGCATGTCGGTCAAAAGTGTGGGCCACCAAAAATTTCTCTGGATGAGCTTGGCTGTATTGCAGGTACCCCTATGTCCAGCTGCCACTGCATCGTGGCTCATGCGTGGCACTTCCTTCTCAAGAGAGCCTGTGGGGAGAAACAGCTTCTGATTCCGAAAGAAACAACCATTCTCCTTGGTAACATGAAAACGGGAAAGTATAAGCGGACAGTCAGACTCGAGGTACCTGGATTCATGTTGGACGTGCCAACAGGAGATGTCTCCATTCCTCAAAGGAGCGTTTTGTTAAGGATTTCAATCAAGCACACACCCGGGTCTCGCCTAGCATGTAATGCACAGATGAAATACTTATTTATTATGTTTATAGGTTCAATATTCCGAGTGATATACCACTTATATCACACCCGTCTCAAAATACCCCAGGTCACAGCGGACCAGGAATCAGGCTAGTTTGTAAAAGTAAATATTTATTTATTTATTTAAAATTCAAATGAACACATTTTTATATATATATATGGGGCAGCAATCACCAATGTGGTGACAAAACACATCAGAAAATAAGTACGGCAATTGAATTCACTTTTGAGCAGCACAGAAGATAAAAAACAGGGAAAATACAGTTTTGGTTTGTGAACAGATAGCGCTTAGGTTAAGATTTCCCCCTGCAAAGTTCTTAATTCACACATGAGCAATTCTACACAGATGTAAGTGAGCAGCAGGTATTCAGGAATGAACAACAGAATACAGTGTTGGAATATTATCTTCCCTCCCCAAACAAGAGAGAAAACGTTTTGGGAACTTGGACACTTTTAAAAACTGACAGTTGGAAATGTCTTTGTGAACAATGAAAAGTGTGCAAAAATGTTTAAATTGATAAAATTCCTATGAGAGCAACATTAAAAAGGTCCTAACAAACATGAGCTACAAGATAAACAACAGTACAGACTTTAGATCGTAATGGAAGTTAAGAAACACTTTGGATGGGAAAAGACACGTGTAAAACTTTAGCAAAATGTGAATTCATGGCAAAATGTCACTATGTGATTTTTAATGAAAATGGGTGAAATATACTGTTCTTTTTAGTTGTGGATGTAGCCAGGGGTCATAGGTTTAAGTGAGAGTTGGAAGTACGTTTCTATCTATAAAATTGAAGAAGTTATGTACGTTTTAGTGAGAGGTGTTTTTGAAAAATTTAGAACAGACAAAAGTAGAAATTTGGTTTTAAAAATGACAGATTGGTTTATTTAAACTATATTAATGACTAAGAAAAAGAGAATGCCACCAGTGAATATCCACAGTTACCCACGGCCGATTGTAACTCTTCACGTATGATACTCTGGTTTCCGTTCTGTATGGGAATTACTTTATTTAATCCAAATCACTAATGGGTTATGGTTTTGTAAAAAAAAATATTAGAAAAATCAGCGCAAGAATGGTTCTGACAATATTAGGGTTCTGAAGTTAAAGATGGGATGGTTGAGATTGGGATAGGACAGGGCAAATATATACTATGGGTTACTATGATTCCTGTTTATACTTACAGTCCACTGTAATTTAAGATTGGACCATCAGGGTTCTGGTCATCCTGGATCGGGTCTACTGGCAGCAGGGCACCTCTGTCAGGATGGTCAGCTGGGCGGTTCTGGTCAATTTGGACTGCACCTCAGACTGGATTTGGATTGGCTCTTCTGGTCACTGGACACAGTAGATTGGCGGGATAGCGAGTTCAGTAGGCAAGCACGAATGGTAGCAAGCCAGACTGGATCAGAATTCATTCCTGAAGTTCTTTTGGGATGGTTTTGGATTTGGGCCTAGCTGAAAAGAGTTCAGCAAGTGCTGGACCTGGGTTTTGCAAAATATTCAGGATCAGAGCAAGATGAAGAAGTCAGGAACAGGATGAAAAAGTTAGGAACAAAGCACTGCCCGGAAATCAGGAGGTAGTCAGGAATCAGTCTCTATCTGTGGTGAAGTTCCTATATTTATCAGGGCAAGTGACATCACAAAGTGTATGGTAGCGGAAGAATTTCAAACCACACCCCCATGACTGTGAGTGGTCAAAGGCACTTGCCTTGTTCTGGTTGGTCAGAAAAAAGCTGTCATCTTTATGATGTGATTTAGGAACTCCCACGTTTATTTGAACCACAATTTAACTTTTGCACAAATGCACATTTATATAATTATGCCCCCTAATAAAATCGGATACCTACATTATATATTTTGTGAGTTATCCTTACGTCCAATTCCCATTTCTGTGAGAGCTGTCTTTGTCTTTGTCGTTCTGTGGAATTTTATCAATTTTCATCATAACAGTTTTGTCACGACTATCTGCGTTAATCCTAACGCGATGCCTGACCCCAACATGGTGGCTCCTGCAGTCCACTGCAGTATGTGCAGCAGTCTAGTCGCCGCGCCCCAGAATGCCTTGCAACGTTTCCAGGCCGACGCGCTGACAGTTTATCTGCCTGCTTCTCCCAGACAAGGACGCGTTGCTACTCTCCAAGGAGCTTGCGAACGCTACGTGAGTCCGTGTCAGGGAATCCTGTTCTCTTTCTACTCAGACTTACCTTTGGGGCATATATTCTTATTGCCACTTTTCTATTGAAACTAATTGATCTTTGTTGTTGTTTATGTGTGTTAACATTAGGACGCTTCGTTGCCTTCCCGTTCTGGGGATCTTTCAGAGCCACCCAAGCCACTCGCCTTGGGAGAATTTGTTTCCAACATCCGCCTTCGACCGGTGTGGGTTACTAGGGTTTCCTTTGGTAGGCATCCTTTTCTCCTGAGACATTTATAAGAATTTTCGGTTTCTTGTCCTGCAGACTTATAGTTTGTTTTCGTCTTCCAGACGCAACACCCTGTACTCTCATCCCTTCTGAACCTCAGTCACTCATCAAGCTAGAAGGGGTCTCTGTTTATTCAGGGTAACTATTGTTCTCTACTCCCCTCTTTGAGGTTAGGTTGTTTCCAATTACTCTTGAGTGTTTGTTCATCATATCCCCTTGTTGTACACCTTCCAGTGTATCCAGTCTTTCAGATCATACCGGATCGACGGTTACTCACATTTCTAAGTCTTACTACAATCAGATCCCTTGGTAAGGGTTCCGCTTCTAGAGGTGTCTTTTCCAGTACTAAGCAGAATCATTTATAACCACTTTGTTTCACTATTTCCCTTTAGCCAATCTGATTCTTCTACTCTGGATCCTATCATTTAAAGACACGACTATTCATCACCACACTCCGGGATAGCGTAATCTACCTCCACGGGACATTTTCAGGAGTCTACGCTCACTAGCAGCTCCACAGGGTTTTATTCTCCAAGAGGGTTTCCCTGGGAACCTCCCCTTGCCCTGGCCTTTGTGCCGGGTCTGTGGGTGTTTCTCGGGGGGAATTCTAATAGTCATCTGAAGCTAGAACATCTCCATCTGGGTACCTTTGTTTTCTACATCCGTAGCTGCTATTCTGCTCCAAATTCCCAGGTGAGAGAACTTTGTTTCTATGTTTTCCTTACACGGGACACTTTTGATTTTTAAACAGTAAAGTTTTGTGTTCATTCATAACAAGTTTGGCCTAACAATTTCTAATTCAATACACATCTGGGCGATTACCCCTAGGACATGGGTATACAATATCATATTTGCAGCATCAATAGTTTTGCCACAATTAGGGTTTTGGTGTAACTGTGTTCACTAATGTCTCCACAGAAAGAGCATACAATTAGATTTACAACTACCAATTTTTAGATTTGTCCTCCTTCATGGGGCAAAGTTAAAGGTTATCAAACCTTAATCACAAATAGGCATTTTAAACAGCAGATTGCTTTGAGCAGTTTTTTTTCTTTCCTTTCAACAGACAACAGCTGTCAAATCCCTTTGATCCGGGTGGGGTGTAGAGGGAAGTTTCCTGCCATTGTCCTTTGCTCAGCCAAAGACAAATGTCTAATGAGGTCTTTGTTCTAAATATGCGAGAACCTCCAGCATCAATTAAGCCTTCCTGGTAGCAGCAGAGTGTCATCTTTCCCAGGCTGGGCACTGTCCAATCAGAATTAACCAGTTAACTCCAAACTGAGTTACTTTAAGATTCACCTAAAATCTTTCATTTAAAAGATATAAAATGAACAGCGATTATAGGGGAGTTTGACAATTAAAGGAATTAAGCCCTTCACAAACACAGGCACATTTTGCAATTTCTTCATGGAAAAAGCACATTTAAACTGAGTCTTTTAAATCAGAGTTTCTTTTGCAGCATACACATCTACTCAGCACCATTTCTGTCCTTGAGTGCTGGAATTTATTTGCAGTCTGGAAATAATTATTCAGCCTTTGCTAGGAGTTTTCTCTGCACAGTTGAAATTGTTATATGGGTCCACTTTTAGACACATTTCTCCAGTGGAACTTGAAATACATGTTGCTGGGTTGCCTTTTTCATGAAATCCATTTCTTAGCTGCTGTCAGTCAGTAAGGCCCTGTTTTCTCCGAGTCACCTGGAGAATCTGTGATTTCAGTACACTTTTAATTTCAATGGTTCACTTGGAAAATGACTGAATTTAGCGCCAAAACAGCACTTTGAAGGTTGCAATTGGTTGGAGAAGCTGCATTTTAAAAGACATTTTCGGTTTTTAGCCCCATTCTGTGGCCTTGCTTCATGTTACATGTAACAGCACCCACTGGCATTCTCCTGCAGTGAGTTCTGTTTTCAAACCAACTTTGATTGGGTGTGGCAGGGGTGTGCAGTCTTTTGTGATTGTGAACCATGCGCAGTTTTGCAGATTTTTGCGTGCACAAGAGTTCGCACATCCATTTTTGGCTGTTTCTTTCCCCATTAGCAAAGGGGTGCAGTGGGGCGCATCGGCTGGGGAAAAAATATCCCATAGTTTGATGGCCAACAGCACCTTTTCTACGACTGTAATTCATTTCAGAAAGGGAAAGTATTTTAGAGAGATAAGCCACTGGACAGTCCACCCCCTGATCATTGACTTGCAAAAGAACTGCTCCTAGCTTGCTTTCACGAAAAATCAGACCGTCGCAGGTGACGACGGATCTGGCTGCAAGGAGAGAATGCGAGAGGTAGATTAGCAAGAAATAGGTTAGACTCTAGGAGTTGATTTCAAGGGAATGCAAGGTTCAAAACCTCACAGAGCATGACTCGAGTACACCGATGTGGAGAGCCATGAGAATCTGGAACACAGCACATGCTCCACAGCGCCATCTTGGGGGAACCAAAGATGACCAATACAATCCTTTTCCACCGCTGCCACGTGGACCATCTGAGCGCGCGGGACATGACACAAACACACATTCGTATACATGACGAACAGGCTTACTCAGCTCTCTAGCTAGAGGACAGATACATATACGTACTGTCAATGCTTTTATTATTTTTGCAATAGCCAAATGCAGTAGCGCAGAACCGCAAGGCACAAGAGATACTGAGCAAGCTTGCAGATCCTTATAGCAATGATCGAGTGGACATACAGGAGTATATGTGGAGCCTGATGGAGCCACTGTAATATTTCCTGCCCAGTTACGGACTAACATGGAAAGGTAAATGAAAAGGCACCAACCTGGATCAGACACCGCAATTAGAAGAAGGGAGAGCCTACCAAGTTACCCTACCCAGCCCCAAGACTAGAAAGCCAGGGTTGTATAGGACTTCCTGGGAAACCCTTGCAGGGAAGAAAACCCTGTCTTTGTAGATGGTTGTCGTCTCTCTGGAGGTGAAGCGGTCTTCAGAGATGGTCGCAGAAGGAATCCTAATAAGGGCCAGCTCAATTTATCTTAGGAGGGATGAAACATAAAGGAACAGATTAGAACCTAGAAAGTATAAGTGGCTCCATATTGAGTAATTCGGGAGAGGATTAATCATTGCGGGAAGAGACGGGCTTGTAGCAAGGAGCTCTGAAAAATGTTGAAGCAAAGCTGGCGGTTCTCTAATGGTAGAGAGGAAGGAAGGTGAATGTCAAAACAGAGAGGAGTCAGGTAAGTATTGATTGGATCTAGCCAAGGAATGCCTACCGTTGCTGAAGTGATACAGAGGTGAGATCAGGAACTGCCATTGCTGAAAGGAGATATAGCCAGTGTTTGTCATGATCTCTGCTTCCAAAAGGTCAGGGTTTTCCCAACTCCCTTGGAAGCAGATCCATAACCCAGGTTCCGAGGGCCAACCAGTCCCAATTGGGACCTTTTGGACCTAGTCCTGGCGCCAGTGGCACCAGGCTCATAAATGTGCCCAGTCCCAGCGCTGGAAGCGCCGGGCTCATGATGCTTGGGTGGACTTACCTGCAGCAGACCATGCTGCTTACTTGCCTGCCAGCTGAGCCTCTGATCCTCTTCTGTTTGGAACTACTTTTCCTGTTGGGTGGGGCAGGAGCCACTCCCTAGATTCAGAACACTGGAACTCTTCTGGAAAGCAGGAACTCTTTTCTTACCTAGGCGTGGCTGTGGAAGGAGACACCTAAGCACTACAGGAGGCTATTTAAACCACACCCGGTGGATGAATCTTGCTTTGCGTTATTCTGCATCCTCTGCAGCAGAACGCTCATCGTGTCTTCTGCATCGGATCCTGGGCCTAAGGAAAAAGGCTTACCATCCTGAATCCAGTCTTCAGCAACACCTATAAAGACAAGAAAGAACAGGTTAGCATTCCGGCATCTGAAAGACAAAGGCTTACCTACTCTTCGTGCGCTCCGGAGGTCTTCACACTGCATTCCTGCATCTGAAAGACAAAAGCTTACCGACTCTTCGCACGCTCCGGAGGCCTTCGGCGCTGCATCCTGCATCTGAAAGACAAAACAAGGTGCGTTTAAAGACATTGGGGAACTTTGATACTCACGTGCCATTACTCCTTTCCACATCAACCCCAGTGGGTATTCCGGCACCCTGCAGCCGCTCCGAACTCGTACCTACAAAATAAAAGACAGTTAGAGCGCATCGTGAAGCAGGCAACAAGCGCTTACTTACGTGCTTCCAAGCGCTTCTATTCATCATACGGACTCCATCTTCAACTCACTTCAGCCCGTCATCCGCCATCGCCGGAACCTGCAAAACAAGAGACATCATTGCTAAAGACTTTAAAGACAATAGAATTACTCGAAACTTACCGTTCGTGCAGTAAACGACGGACAGCAGTCCTCTGAAGTCAAGAGGCCTGCGCTACCGATCCAGTGAAGAAACTGGTTACAGCACCCTGCCCCGAGGCAGATGGAGAGCTCGGCATTCACTTACCTAAGGTGAGAGCGTTAACCTTTGGGGGTCTACAGGAGAGCAAAAAAGGGAAGAGATAGGGACACCCCAATAACCCCAGTTTATTAATCCCATATTTTCTGTCTGCAGACATCTTACTCTTGAAGTCAGGCATACAGTGCACAGAGGTCCAGCCCAAAGAGCCAACCGGGTGCTACACATCACCTTTGAAGATACGGTAGTCGCCCAGTCAAGACCGGCGCCTCTGCGAGAATCAGGTGAGCGTTACAGTGTTTAACAAGTGGCAAGGCGCTATGTTCCTGAGTTCTGCAAGTGTGCTGAGGTGACGGCCGGACCTGGGGATTACAATGGATTTAGACACATATTGTCTTGGGTAGCACGAATGAACAGGGAGAATTGGATAAGAACCGTACCAGAGGGGGTGTGGCTTCTGAACCGAACGCAGGCTGTAAGGAACGACAGCGGGAACCATGGAAGCTGCAGTCATAGACAGGATAAAGCTGATAAGAAGACAAGATTTAGAATTTAATTAAGGGTCGAAACAGGGGTAAGAAGGGAAAGAATGCAATGTGTTAGCTTGGAGGTAGTCAGGAGAGGAACGAATGTACGAGCATAGCTTTGGGGAGAGTAGCAACGCGCTGCAGCTCTGCACTTGCTGCAAGATGAATCCTCACAGGAGCCGGGGGCGGAGTCTGGTCTGGGGAAATGAGGTGAACAACTCTGTCATCCCAGGTGCCATGTTGGAGGGGCTGTGGACCAAAGAGGCAACACAGCGCCACCTACGCCACAAAGACCATCGGTGTGTCATGTACAGGCGTGCAAGCAGGGCTAAGCAACGGATGCATGGCCCTTTAGGAACACTACAACCAGGTGGTTGGAAGTTGGCATGGCAACGCTGGCGTCCTCTTGGCGTTTCCCACGGTCGACGCTGGAAGCCGCGGAACGCTGTCATGTGACCTCTCCTTCTTAGTCTCCGCCTTCACTTCGTATCGGTGCTTCTGATTGCGAGTGGTGGCCCCTCGTACCTAGCTCATTGTATCCTGCTCCCTTGAATCCCGGTCTCTGTAACCCTTCCCCCCCCGTTTCCTCCTGTATACCTGATTGCCTCGTTTCCTCGACCCGGACCGTTACCTGGCCTTGTTTTTGGACTGCTTGGTTCTTGTCTACTGCCTGCATCGTTCTTCGACCTCGGACTGTATACGGACTTCTAGCCTTCGGCCTTCTGTTGTGGTTGCTCTTCGTTTTTGTCTTCTGGATCATCACTCACCTGGACTGCGTGTGGTCAATATTGTGGGACTTTTGAAACTTTCGAAATTTGGATTCTTGACCTTGGAACACTTGGAGTTTTGGATTGTTGAACTTTGGAACTTTTCGAACTTCCTTGCGACGCACTCTAACAAGTGTGCCCTAGGCGTCCTCGTGCCGGCGGGATAGGTGGTTGGGTTCTTCTTGGACTTTGCATCGTGGACTTTGGAGTTCCTTCCCTTCCATGTCCCATCTGGTTCTCCCCGGTGTTGATCCGGATAAAACACGGTAAGCCATAGTCTCGTAGGGGAAAGGGGTGGTTATCAGAATTGGTGGAACGTATTGCAATTTGTCACTATTTTTCGAGTCTTGTTCAGAAGGGCGGTTGGTTATACTTTCTGTATTGTGTTAACTCCTCACTTGCAGATCCAACGCCTGTCCTCGACTACCCGTACCACCCATACTTCTGCATTTACAACTCCTGCGGCACGTGTCTACTTCTGGGTCATCTGGGTCTCATCAGGTATCCTTTCTTTCCTCTGATCGATCGCTCTGGCTGTCCATTTCTGGAGCCAGAGGGTTCCATCAGGTGGAAGAATTCTTCGGCTACACGACGTGGGCAACTGGATTCTGACATAATCAGAAGCCTTTAATATGGATACCAATGAGACGCTGTCCACTATTTTACAATTGGTGGCCGATTTACGTAATGACATGACTGCGGCTCACTCAGCCACGCAGCGACGCATTGATGAGTTGCAGGCAGGGTTCCAACCCCTTGGGGCAGCAGCGCCTTCCTTGGCTAGTGTCTCTGGGGCAGGTGCTGGTCCTCCCCAACAGGGTGCTGGACCGTTTTATGTGACTGCCCAGTTCCCTTTGGCTCCGCCGGAACGGTTCAATGGAGACCCTAAGACATTTAGGACCTTTTTGAACCAATGTAGACTGCAATTTCTGTGCCGTCCTGCTTCTTTTCCGGATTCCACTACCAAGGCCGCGTTTCTGTTATCCCATTTAGGGGGTACCGCAGCTGCTTGGGCTAATCCGTTGTTGGAAGACGGCAGCCATCTTCTTTACAATTGTGATGCCCTAATTGAGGCTATGAGTCGTGTGTTCGACACACGTTATGCCACACAAGCTACTGATTTGGAACTGCTCGGTCTCCAACAAGGCAGTTCGCCTCTTTTGTCCTACCTAGCCAAGTTCAATCAGTTGGTGGCGGAAACCAGTTGGCCCGAAGAGAAGAAGGCCTCTCTCTTCTATAAAGGGCTATCCGATTCCCTAAAAGATACACTGGCCACCGTTCCGGTAATACCTACAGCTTTTTCGGAACTATTGGATTTGGTTCTCCACATTGATTCCCGACAAGCAGCACGGCAGGGTGAGAAGAGAACGGCTCCCCCTGTTGCTCTTTCCGTCCCTTTACCTGCCGCCGGGTCCTCGGAGCCCATGCAGATCGGGGCACTTAGATCTCCTCTGTCGGCTGAAGTTAGGGAACACCGGAGAAAGAATGGTCTATGTTTCTACTGCAGAGGATCCGACCACTTACTCCGAGAATGTAGCAAAAAACCTACTAAGAAACAGGGAAACGCCAAAACCCGGTGACTGGAGGGGTCCAGATGCCGGGTATTTCTTCAAGAGACCCCACAGGTTGCAGTCCTTATTGTCTTTCTGTTTCCCTGTCGTTCTCCGGTTCCGAGAAATGGGCCGTGATGATGGTCCTGGACTCAGGAGCCACGGGGAATTACGTGGATGCTGCCTATGCCCGGGAGTTGGGTCTGCCGGTTATGCACAAAACATGTCCTGAAGTGGTGAATTCGGTGGATGGCTCTTCCTTGGTCTCTGGGTTAGTGACGAAGCGAACTACTGACCTCACCATGATCACAGACTGCGGTCATCAAGAGGACATATACTTCGATCTCATCGCAGCACCACAGTTCAAGTTCATTCTTGGCTTGCCATGGTTAAAGTTGCATAATCCCTCTGTGGATTGGCATTCTGGGGAGGTATGTTTTCCGTCAGAATACTGTGAAAGCAATTGCCTTACTATCAGCTCAGTGATCACCAGCCCTAGTCAGGCTCTTGCTGAAACCATCCGTACTGTGGGGGCAGTAGTCAACACTGTCCTTCCTATGGTGTACAGGGATTATCATGACGTATTCGACGCACGTGGGGCAGAGATACTTCCACCACACAGGCCCTATGATTGCCCTATTGAATTGATTCCTGGAGCCAAGATTCCGTCTGGGCGCATATATTCCCTAACCCCTCAAGAGGACGTGATTTTGAAGGAATATATTGACAAATCCTTGAGTACTGGCTTTATTCGTCCTTCTCGCTCACCTGCTGCCTCACCCATGTTCTTTGTCCCTAAGAAGGAGGGGGACCTGCGTCCTTGCATCGATTACCGTGCTTTAAATGCCGTCACGATCAGGAATCAATATCCGATACCTCTGATTTCAGTCTTATTGGACCAATTGGGTGCAGCTAAGGTATTCACTAAATTGGATTTGAGGGGGGCCTACAATCTCGTACGGATTCGCAAAGGCGACGAGTGGAAGACGGCCTTCAAAACCAAATATGGCCTCTTCGAATACTGCGTGATGCCCTTTGGCCTGTGTAACGCTCCAGCGACCTTTCAATACTTTATCAACGACGTATTTCATGACATGCTAGACCAGTATGTAGTCGTTTACTTAGACGACATCTTGATCTACTCTCCTTCAGTTGACACTCACGTCGTCCATGTATCTAACGTTTTGCAATGTTTAAGGGAGAACCATTTGTATGCCAAGTTGGACAAATGCAAGTTTCATGAAACCGAGGTGGAGTTCCTAGGCTATGACATCACTAGCCGGGGAGTGCAGATGAGCCAGTCTAAGATTGCCGCGATATTGGAGTGGCCTTGTCCTAGTACCTTGAAGGCTCTGCAATCCTTTTTAGGCTTTGCGAATTTCTATCGGCGGTTTATCCAAGACTTCTCAGCCATTGCCTCTCCACTCACTAAACTAACCAGCACCAAATGTGTGTTTAAATGGAACAAGGACGCTCAACGGGCTTTTGAGACCTTAAAGTCTGCCTTTACCACTGCTCCCGTCCTTCAACATCCGGATCCGTCTTTGCCTTTCATTGTAGAAGCAGATGCGTCAGATGTTGCACTGGGAGCTATCCTGTCCCAGCTTTGCCCGGAGTCCACTGGTTTACATCCTGTTGCGTATCACTCCAGAAAACTCACCTCTTATGAGAGGAACTATACGATCACCGAACAGGAATTGTTAGCAGTGAGGGACGCCTTTATGGTATGGAGACATCATCTTTTGGGGTCCTCCGAACCGGTTCGAGTGTTTACTGATCATCAAAACCTCTTGGCGCTGCAATCGGTGAAGTGTACCACGGCGCGTCATGCCAGGTGGCATGAATTCTTTGCCATGTTCAACTTCACTATTACCTATCGCCCCGGTTCCCTGAACTCGAAGGCGGATGCTCTTTCCCGCATCCATGGAGTCCCCGAACCATCCGAGCTTAATGGCGCTCTTCTACTGCCCAATCAAGTGGTGTGTGGGTGTACCTTGCGCCCCTCTCTGAAAACAAGGATCCAAGACTGGGTGAGAACCAACCCCTCCGAGATTGCTGGCCTGGGATTGGAGATCATCCATACATTGCCTTATAAGAAGGATAAAATATATGTACCTGATTCCGACACAAGACACACAGCCATACAATGGTGTCACGATTCAGCGATAGCTGCACATCCAGGTACTGGGAAAACTATTGACCTTTTGAGAAGGTGGTGCTGGTGGCCCTCCATGTCACGCGACGTTAGGGAATACATCGTTTCTTGTGCCACTTGTGCACAGTGCAAACATCAACCGGGCAAACCTATGGGCCTACTTCAACCCATGCCTATACCAGAGAGACCTTGGCTTATGGTTTCTATGGATTTCGTAGTAGAGCTTCCAGTGGTCGACGGCTACGACACTATATGGGTGGTCGTGGACTAATTTACTAAATCAGCCTTGTTTGTACCCTGCCAGGGGATTCCTTCTGCTCCGGTGTTGGCGGAACTGTTCTTGAAGAACGTCTACCGAAGATTCGGTCTGCCCTCCATTCTCGTTACTGACCGGGGACCACAGTTCACTTCTCGTTTTTGGAGAGCAGTGACTTCAACGTTGGGTATAGACGGCAGGTACTCCAGTGCATACCATCCACAAACCGATGGGCAAACTGAGAGGCTTAATGCCACCATGGAGCAGTATCTACGATGTCTTACCCACCAACGCCAAGATACGTGGGTTTCCGTTCTTCCTCTGGCGGAGTTCGCCTACAATAACTCTATGCACACAGCGACAGGTGTTTCTCCGTATTTTGCCCTGTATGGCCAACACCCCCGTTCTTTGCCCAGTATTGCTGATTGGCCGTTACACAATCCGGCTGCCTCTGGTTGT
Organism: Ambystoma mexicanum; assembly: GCF_040938575.1. Lineage (NCBI taxonomy): Eukaryota > Metazoa > Chordata > Amphibia > Caudata > Ambystomatidae > Ambystoma > Ambystoma mexicanum. The sequence goes on along the minus strand of NC_090933.1, from coordinate 358,962,911 downwards.
CTTAGGAATCTATCCGATACCCACACTATGGTCAAGAATCAGCTGTTACTGGCCCAGTCTCGTACTAAGTCTTCTGCTGATGCACATCGCTTCCCGGCTCCTAGCTACCAACCGGGGATGAAGGTCTGGCTGTCCACAAGGAACCTACGTTTGACTGGTCGACGAGCCCTGTTGCCGCGGTTTGTGGGTCCCTACAGCATCCTGCAGGTTATTAACCCTGCTGCCCTCCGATTGGCCCTTCCTGCTAAATGGAAGGTACACCCGGTATTCCATGTCTCTCTAGTGAAACCATGCCACCCATCTACCAGACTACCTGCTCGTCCCCCGCCGGTTAAGGTGCGCGGTTTTGATGAATTCGAGGTGGGTGCGATCTTGGATACCAAGGTTCGAAGGGGCAGGCGACTCTATCTGGTCGATTGGAAGGGCTATGGTCCCAAAGACCGTACGTGGGAACCTGCGGTAAACATCCATGCTCCGGCCCTTCTGTCTCATTTCTGGTCTGCTCGGGGGGTGAGACCCCCTTTGAGGGAGGATACTGTCATATACAGGCGTGCAAGCAGGGCTAAGCAACGGATGCATGGCCCTTTAGGAACACTACAACCAGGTGCTTGGAAGTTGGCATGGCAACCCTGGCGTCCTCTTGGCGTTTCCCACGGTCGACGCTGGAAGCCGCGGAACGCTGTCATGTGACCTCTCCTTCTTAGTCTCCGCCTTCACTTCGTATCGGTGCTTCTGATTGCGAGTGGTGGCCCCTCGTACCTAGCTCATTGTATCCTGCTCCCTTGAATCCCGGTCTCTGTAACCCTTCCCCCCGTTTCCTCCTGTATACCTGATTGCCTCGTTTCCTCGACCCGGACCGTTACCTGGCCTTGTTTTTGGACTGCTTGGTTCTTGTCTACTGCCTGCATCGTTCTTCGACCTCGGACTGTATACGGACTTTTAGCCTTCGCCCTTCTGTTGTGGTTGCTCTTCGTTTTTGTCTTCTGGATCATCACTCACCTGGACTGCGTGTGGTCAATATTGTGGGACTTTTGAAACTTTCGAAATTTGGATTCTTGACCTTGGAACACTTGGAGTTTTGGATTGTTGAACTTTGGAACTTTTCGAACTTCCTTGCGACGCACTCTAACAAGTGTCCCCTAGGCGTCCTCGTGCCGGCGGGATAGGTGGTTGGGTTCTTCTTGGACTTTGCATCGTGGACTTTGGAGTTCCTTCCCTTCCATGTCCCATCTGGTTCTCCCCGGTGTTGATCCGGATAAAACACGGTAAGCCATAGTCTCGTAGGGGAAAGGGGTGGGTATCAGAATTGGTGGAACGTATTGCAATTTGTCACTATTTTTCGGGTCTTGTTCAGAAGGGCGGTTGGTTATACTTTCTGTATTGTGTTAACTCCTCACTTGCAGATCCAACGCCTGTCCTCGACTACCCGTACCACCCATACTTCTGCATTTACAACTCCTGCGGCACGTGTCTACTTCTGGGTCATCTGGGTCTCATCAGGTATCCTTTCTTTCCTCTGATCGATCGCTCTGGCTGTCCATTTCTGGAGCCAGAGGGTTCCATCAGGTGGAAGAATTCTTTGGCTACACGACGTGGGCAACTGGATTCTGACACGGTGCATTGGGACATGACCGCCACGTGTTATTAAAATATAGGGAACCTAGTATAACATGGACAATGTAGAAACCGCATTATAAAGGTTAGGAAATTTACAGCAGGCCTCAAGCCTCTGAGTATGAGACGAGCAAAGCTGATTCAGGCTGCACAGGGAGCAAGACGTGCAAAGACAGGTTCACAGGCAAGGCCAGAAAAACAAGGACACATTCCAATCTCCATCCGACAAGGGGACCAGCTGCAGAAAAACAGAATAAATCCTCACATGTGAACTAAAGAGCCCAAATTTGTGGTCTCTAAACATGTGGTACACCCAAACGAGACAATGGACAGTCATTCATGGTGGGAAAGGGGAGCCGATCCCAGTAACCCAGACACGAACTTCAACAAGTGTTGCGACATGAGGATCATAGTCTCATAGGCAAAGGTGGTACACCCAAGTTACAATACAGACACAAAATCGTTCGCATCACCTTGAAGTGGTGCACAGCGAACTGAGAACTCGATCGAGCCCAGGCCTGGGGGCATCAGCTCTAACCAATCACAGCTTAGAATCCCAGGGATGGATGGCGAGAGGGACAAGCCAATGGTAAGCCCACTACTCCTCAACAATGTAATAGATAGTCTCTTGGGGACGGGACAGGCCAGCCACCTGACATGCAAGAGCCAGTAGAATAACATCTATAGGATACTGTATAGGTTATAGAACTCTCAATACCCAACCCCTCGTGCTGATAGGTTTTTTGGGGAAGGGCCCAGGTGGTGACACAATAGCACAACAAAACTGGGGAGCATGCATTGTAAAGTTGAATCATATCAGCGAATTCTTGTTTTCTTGGATTGATCCCTGCTGGTTTTATTTGCAATAAACCGCAGTTTGTACTTGCCGTTGGCTGAGTCCTCCGTTTGTTCTTGGGAGGGTGTTGGGCCCCCAACGTCGGCCGGACCCCCAGCCATACTTTGACATGCCTGGGAGTCCCTCCCAATATGAGTATAATATAACATGGGTAACATTGCATCAATGATCATACGATTATAAGGGTGGGATAATCCTTTACCTTGTGTCTTTAATAGAATTATGACTTTCTGAAACAAATGTGTTGAAAATCTGAATTCTGTGCCAAGACCAGAGGCTCGGATTATGCTTGTTCAAAGCTCACTCACCACCAATGATGCCATACTCTCAATTGGTTTAAAATAAAATGTCTTAAAGGTAGATTAATTCGACCAATCTGCTGAAATCATGATGTCTTCCAGCCTAGCACCTATATTAAAAGCCTTGGTGGCCATCGCTCCCCTCATGGAGTGAGCGCCGTAACTGACTATGGCCCTCATTACGACCCTGGCGGAGTGGGTTTACGCCAGCGGTATTCGCGGCGGACCCGTCCGCCCTACTACGAGTTCCCGTAGCGCCATGGAGCGCTTTCCGCCTGGTTTTTCCGGGCGGAGAAATCCATGGCGCTACGGGACCTTGTTGTTAATTACGCCACCGTATTTTACGGTGGCGTAATTAACGCCTTCCCCACTCCCATTATACCCTATGGGGCAAAAATGGGAATGGGGAAGGGTAAAATGGGGAATGGGGATTTACCGCCCCGCCAAGGTCGGAATGGGGCGGTAAATCCGCCAACCCCCATGGCGCTATCGGCAGCTTTCCGCCGTGCTCCATGGTGCATTTTGCACCACGATTTCCGCCAGGGTCGTAATGAGGGCCTATGTCAATGCCTGCTTGTATCATCACCTATCTTAACCATCTGGCTATTGTCGCCGGTGTCACGCTTTATAAGCCTTGCATAAGGCTAGGAATATCTTAGATATCCCTGGGGGTCTCCCTTCCCTCGTAATATCCTTGTATGCCGTCAAACATCTGACCAGGCATAGTTTGGGTTGATCTGGAAAGGATTCATATGATATAGACTTCAATCCTGTTTTTGTTTTTCTCAAAATAAAAAATGTCACCCCATTTGGTTATATACTTTTCTTGTTGATCTCCAACGCTCTAACGTCATAAGTTCTCTTACATGATAATAGACATAAAAGCATAGAGTTTGGCCGATATGGCCTTCCTGGATAAGTCAGGGTTGTCCGGCCATGACAGGAACAATTTCAATACTGTGTCTACATCCCAGAGCTGAGAATACGTCTCCCTGGGAGGCCTGGACCTTCTCACTCCTCTTAGAAGCCTGCAAATTAAAGGGTGTTTATCTATAGTGACCCCCTCAATCCTGGGATGGCCCACCGATATCACAGATCGGGCCATATTGATGGTCCTATATGCCTTCTCCTGGGCTGCCATCTGGGCTAAGAAACTGGCTATGTGGACCACATCTGTTCCATTGGGATGAATGTCCCTCTCCATAAACCAGCTACTCCAGTTAGCCCATGCAAACGTGTAAGACCTTTGGGTTCCTGGTGCCCAGGATTCATTAATGATGAGCTCAGCTTCATTCGCTATGCCTGGCCTAACCCAAGCTCCCCTGAAATCACCCACACCATCAGGCTGAGTTTGCCTGTCCGCACTAGTGGATGGCTGAGTCCCCTAGGATCCCATATATTAAGCTTGTGTTTGGGGAGAGCTACTGGATTGTGATATGCCAGTTCTAGGAGACTGGGGAACCACGCCTGTCCCCTCCAGTCGGGAGTAAGCAGAACTATGGATGCTTTCTGCATCCTCACTTATGCTAGCGTCCTTGCAATCATAGAGAACGGGGGACAAGCATAGCTTATTTCCTGACCCCATGTCTGGAGGAATGCATCTGTTGCTTCTGCTTCCGTATCCGGCCTCCAGCTGAAGAAATGGGGTAGTTGGTTGTTAAATTTCAATGTTAAAGATCGATTTGACATGGTCCCCACCGAACCATCAGGTCTCAAAATAATTCTTTGTCCAGCTTCCAAATCGCTGGCGTTCCTGAGATATCTGGAGTTTCAGTCGGCCACCCCATTCTGGCGGCCCAGCAGGTACTCTGCTGTCACCGAGACCTGTCTCTGAAGGCAAAGTTTCCAGAATTCCTTTGCCATCTCTGCCAACATTTTGGACCTCTTACCTCCCAGCCTGTTTATATATCTGACTGCCGACACGTTGTCCATCTTGAGTAGAACACAAATTTGTGCTCTCTCTTGAGTCCAGCATCTCACTACAAAGGACCCGGCTAGTAGTTCCAGACAATTGATGTGCAAGGATGTCTCTTGCTCCGACCACCTGCCTCCTGTCGACAGGTCCCCACATCGGGCTCCCCAGCCCCATCTCCTGGCGTCAGATTCTATGATCAGGTCCGGGGATGAGCTAAATAAAGCTCTCCCGTTCCAAGCTTCCATGTGATGCAGCTACCTTTGCAACTCCTCTCTTACCTCCTGGGAAATTGGGAAGCTTGATTTGTGAGATGTGCCCCTTCTGAGGTGTTGGATTTGTAACCTCCGAAGGGCTCTGTAATGCAGAGGCTGTGGGAATACGGCTTGAATCGATGCCGCCAGGCGTCCTATCAGCCTTGCAATGTCCCTCAGTGACATCTCCTTGACAAAGTATGTCAGATTTGTTTTTTGATGTCGTTCACCTTGGTAATCGGTAGGCTGAGAGGTCCCTGGGTTGTGTCCACTACATACCCCAGGAATTCAATGGCCTGCTCTGGTTGTACCTTGGATTTCTCCCAATTTATCAGAAAACCCAGTTTGTGAAGTAATTCTACAGTCGTCTGTACAGCATATCCCTGTCCTGGCACATTATGCAGATATTGTCCTGGTAGATTATGAGGCGGATGCCCTGCCCCTTCAGATGAGGAACCACCAGTTTCATTAACTTGGTAAAACACCATGGTACGGATGCCAGTCGAAAGGTAGGCAACGGAATTCCCATGTTGTCTCTCCCCATACAAATCTCAGAACCCTCTGGGACTCTGCTGCTATGGCCACCGTCAGATATGTGTCTTTCAGGTCTATCCTGGCAAGCCAGTCGCTCTGCAATAATATATCCCTTAGAAGGTGAATCTCTTCCATTTTGAAATGTCTGTATAGCACACATTCGTTCAACCCTTTCCTGCCTCCAGCTCTTTTTCACCACTTAGCAAGCCCCGCCCACCTGGTGCCTTCCTGCTTCCCGCTCTTTTTCACCACTTATGAAACCCCGCCCACCTGGTGCCTTCCTGCCTGCCGCTCTTTTTCACCACTTAGCAAGCCCCGCCCACCTGGTGCCTTCCTGCTTGCCGCTCTTTTTCACCACTTAGCAAGCCCCGCCCACCTGGTGCCTTCCTGCTTCCTGCTCTTTTTCACCACTTAGCAAGTCCCGCCCACCTGGTGACGTCCTGCTTCCTGCTCTTTTTCACCACTTGGCAAGCCACGCCCACTTGGTGCCTTCCTGCTTGCCGCTCTGTTTTCCTACTGAAGGAGCCCTCCAGCTTCTTTTCCTTTACAAATTGGGAGCAGGTGTAAGTGGCTCTAGGTCACCTGGCCTAAGCCCCGCCCACCTGGTGCCTTCCTGCCTGCCGCTCTTTCTCACCACTTAGCATGCCCCGCCCAACTGGTGCCTTCCTGCTTCCCGCCCTTTTTCACCACTTAGCAAGCCACGCCCACCTGGTGTCTTCCTGCTTGCCGCTCTGTTTCCCTACTTAAGAAGCCCTCCAGCTTCTTTTCCTTTGCAGATGGGGGGCAGGTGCAAGTGGATCTAGGTCACCTGGCCTAAGCCCCGCCCACCTTGTACCTTACTGCCTGCTTCTCTTTATCACCACTTAGCAAGCCCCGCCCACCTGGTGCCTTCCTTCACCATCACTGTCTTGTGGCCAATGCTGGATTTGACTTTTATGGACTTCATTCATTCACGGTGCGTCACTCTTTCTCAACTCTTATGCTGGACTTCCTTTGCATCTTGTACTCATGGTGGCCCTGAATCATGCTGTTCCCATCTTCATCTTGTATCCTGGCTTGCAACATTATGTGTTACTACTGACTTCTGGAATTGTATTCGCTCTCCACTCTTGCTTCTCCACTCTTTTTGACTGCTTACTCTCTTTTCTCTCCTCCTTTCTCTTCTCCCTTTTCCTATCTCCTCCCCTTACTTTCTTCTATGCACTTAATCTATCAGAATTGTCCCTGGACCTAATATGATAGGAACCTTGTTTGTTTCCTCCACCCTCCCATTACTGTTTTTTTCCTCCCCACCACCCCTCCAGCACTATCTGAAATGTCGTCAGGCCTAGTATGATAGTCACTTGTTTTGTTCCGCCCCTCCCTTTCTGCACCCCTCTCCCTTACCTTTTGTTTTTCTCCGGCTCTACCAGAAATGTCGTCAGGCCCAGTACGGTAGTCGCCTGTCTGTTTCAATTTCCTTCTCACTCTCCCCCTCCCTTCCTTATCTATGTCTTAGTGTCATGATCTCTGCTTCCAAAAGATCAGGACTTGCCCGACTCCCTTGGAAGCAGACCCATAACCCCGGTTCCGAGTGCCAGCCAGTCCCAACTGGGACCTTTTGGACCCTGTCTTGGCGCCAGTGGCACCAGGCTCATAAAGATGCCCAGTCCCAGCGCTGGAAGCGCCGGGCTCATAATGCTTGGGTGGACTTACCTGCAGCAGACCATGCTGCTTACTTACCTGCCAGTTGAACCCCTGATCCTCTTCTGTTTGGGACTACTTTTCCTGTTGGGTGGGGCAGGAGCCACTCCCTAGGTTCAGAACACTGGAACTCTTCTGGAAAGCAGGAACTCTTTTCTTAGGCGTGGCTGTGGAAGGAGACACCTAAGCACTACAGGAGGCTATTTAAACCACACCCGATGGATGAATCTTGCTTTGCGTTATTCTGCATTCTCTGCAGCAGAATGCTCATCGTGTCTTCTGCTTCTGATCCTGGGCCTAAGGGAACAAAGGCTTACCATCCTGGAATCCAGTCTTCAGTTGCACCTGTAAAGACAAAGAAAGAACAGGTTAGCACTACGGTCTTCAGTGGCAGCGCATCTCTTACCTGGTTCATCGGCTGTCACCAACACCTCGCGCTGCATTCCGGCATCTGAAAGACAAAGGCTTACCTACTCTTCGCATGCTCCGGAGGTCTTCGCACTGCATTCCGGCATCTGAAAGACAAAAGCTTACCAGCTCTTCGCACGCTCCGGAGGCCTTCGGCGCTGCATCCCGCATCTGAAAGACAAAAGAAGGTGCGTTTAAAGACATTGGGCAACTTTATTACTCACGTGCCATTACTCCTTCCCACGCCGAATCCAGTGGGTATTCCAGCACCCTTCAGCTTCTCTAAAGCTCCGAACTTGTGCCTGCAAGATAAAAGGGGACAGTTAGTGCGCATCGTGAAGCAGGCTACAAGCGCTTACTTACGTGCTTCCAGGCGCTTCTATTCCTCACGCGGGTTCGATCCTCAACTCTCATCGGCCCGCCATCCGCCATCGCCGGAACCCTGCAAAACAAGAGATATCATTACAAAAGACTTTTAAGACATTTGAAGTGCCCAGAACTTACCGTTCGTGCAGTTAACGACGGACAGCAGTCCTCTGAGGTCAAGAGGCCTGCACCTTTATCCAGTGAAGAAACTGGTTACGGCACCCTGCCCCGAGGCAGATGGAGAGCTCGGCGTTCACTTACCTAAGGTGAGGGTGTTAACCTTTGGGGTTCTACAGGAGAAGAGAAAGGGAAGAGGAGAGAGGCACCCAATAACCCCAGTTCATTAATCCCATATTTTCTATCTGCAGACATCTTACTCTTCGAGTCAGACATACAGTGCACAGAGGTCCAGCCCAAAGAGCCAACCGTGTGTTACACATCACCTTTGAAGATACGGCATTCACCCAGTCAAGACCGGCGCCTCTGCGGGAATCAGGTGAGCGTTACAGAACGCAAAGCCTATCGCAAAACTCCCACCCAGGCGCTATGGAAACCTCGGATACTGACCAGCTAGCCCAGTTACTTGGGGAACTAAGAGCAGAAGTGCATGCAGCCCGTCAGGAAACGAATGCTCTAAGAAGGGAACTGATTATTTCCAAGGAGCGAACAGACGATCTCGCTAGACATTTGCTACAGTCACAAGCCGGACAAACTCCGTTACCCGCATCAGGGGCAAATCTTCCTTCAACATCCTCTACGAACCCAGTGCAGATCAACCTACCTGGGAATGTACCTCTGGCTCCGCCCGAACGATTTTCTGGTGACCCAAAGAGGTTTGCAGTATTTATTAATCAGTGCTGGTTGCACTTCTTATGCAGGCCAGCAGCCTTTCCAACTGATCAAGCTAAGGTAGCTTTCGTGCTTTTGTACCTTAGTGGCAATGCGGCAGACTGGTCGATCCCTCTAGTTAATCAAGATGATCCGGTTCTCCATGATTTTCGAGCTTTTCAGCTCAGTATGGAAAAACTGTTTGCAAGACATTCACAGGGGCAGGCCTTGGACAATGAGCTCCTTTCATTGCGACAGGGTAATCAAGACCTTTTGGCTTATATTGCGTCTTTCAACAGACTGATAGTGGAAACTCGATGGCCTGAGGACAAAAGGATTACGCTGTTTTATAGAGGTCTACGTGGAGAACTCAAAGATGTGTTAGCCCAAGTAGTGAATCCCCCGCAAGACTGTTCGGACTATATTGACTTAGTCGTTCAAATTGACCACAGACTGCAGAACAGGAAGGCCGATCGTTCCAAGTTTGATGCTCGAGTATTTTCCAAACCACCAACTCCTACCAAAGGAGTAGACTCCGGGGAACCAATGCAAATAGGGGGCCTGAAAGGACCACTAACACAAAAGGAGCGGGAAAGGAGAAAACAGCTGCAATTATGCCTCTATTGCGGAAACTCGGGGCACTTTCTTCGAGACTGTCCGGTGAAACCAGCCAAGAAGGCAGTAGGAGCTGCAGTTACTAGGGTCACAAACTCTGAGCAGGGAAACGACCTCGCCCGACAAGAATAGAGGTCCTCTTGCCGAGCGTTAAAACCAGTTCCGGGACCTCGCATTTCGTGATACCTATGGTCCTCATTAGCCCTGAACATCCGGATCGATTACATGCGATTGAAGCTTACGTCGACAGCGGTGCCATCGGCAATTATGTGGATCATGAAATGGTTTTGAGGATGAATCTGACTCTTTGTCCAAAGGCTGTAAAGGACGTCATTACTACGGTGGATGGTACGGAGATAGCCTCCGGACCAGTAACGCATACCACCCAAGAAGTGACGCTAGTAAGTCAAGATGGACACCATGAGAAGATCGTGTTCGATGTGATCAAGGCCCCCCAGTTCCAGATTATTCTAGGAATTCCTTGGTTAGAGAAGCACAATCCTCAGATCGATTGGCGAGCAAGAACGGTTCAGTTTCCAGAATGTGTCTCTACTTGTCACCCTCGACCTGGTGTTGGATTGGCAGCAATTTCCTCGGAGGCTCCTCAGTTACCTCCTGAATACCTAGAATTCCAAGATGTTTTCCGGAAGGATCAGGCTAACTCTCTACCTCCTCATAGGTCTTATGACTGCCAGATAGACCTGATACCTGGATCTACTCCTCCTTGTAGTAGAATTTATGCCCTCACCGAGCCTGAGAATCTTCACCTCCGACAATACCTGGATCAATACCTAGCAAATGGGTTTATTCGTCCTTCCAAGTCCCCTGCTTCCTCAGCTTTGTTCTTCGTTCCAAAAAAAGAAGGGGACCTTAGAACTTGTATAGATTATCGCGCCCTGAACCAGATCACCGTTAAGAATAGATATCCGTTACCTTTGATCCCTGAACTCCTGGACCAAGTCAGAAAAGCATGCATATATACAAAGCTGGATCTTAGAGGAGCCTACCACTTGGTACGAGTAAAAGAGGGCGATGAATGGAAGACGGCCTTCCGCACCAAGTATGGGCTATTTGAATATCAGGTCATGCCCTTCGGACTTTGCAATGCCCCGGCCGCCTTTTAATATTTTATGAACAATGTCCTCAGAGAGCTTATAGATATGTGTGTTGTTGTTTACATTGACGACATCCTCGTTTATTCTTCATCGGAAACTGAACATCGGAAACACGTGAAAATGGTCCTTGAGAGATTGCGTCAACACAAACTTTTCGCTAAGTTGGAAAAATGTGTTTTCAACGTGACTGAAGTTGAATTCCTGGGATTCATATTATCACCTAGCGGAGTACGTATGGATTCAAAGAAGGTCGATGAAATTCTCAAATGGCCATCGCCATCCTCCGTAAAAGGTGTTCAAAGCATGTTAGGCTTCGCTAACTTTTACCGCAGGTTTATCCCCGAATTCTCTCGAATAGTCCAGCCCATCACCGCCTTGTTAAAGAAAAACAAACGTTTTGAATGGTCTACCGAGGCGGAACAAGCTTTCCAGAATTTGAAGACTAGATTTATCTCTGCACCGATCTTAAAACATCCTCGCCCAGAACTCCCCTACATCGTTGAAACTGATGCTTTGAGCCTTGCCATGGGGGCAGTTCTATCACAAAAGGACCCAGTAACCAATGATTTGCATCCCGTGGCATTTTGGTCCCGCAAATTCTCGCCTCCTGAAATCAATTACACTATTACTGATAAGGAACTTCTAGCTATCAAGTCCGCCTTTAAGGCTTGGCAGCATTATCTTCTGGGGGCCCGACACACCGTTACTGTGATTACAGATCACCGAAACCTGCAATATTTGAAAACCGCAAAAGCTCAATCCTCTAGGCAACTCCGTTGGGCACTATTCTTTGCCGAGTTTGACTTCATAATTACCTATCGACCTGGTACAAAAAACGGTAAAGCTGATGCCCTTTCTCGGATGGGAGTGGAAGAACATTTGATCAATCCTAAACCTGTACCTATCATTCCCGAACAAAGAATTCTAGGTGTAATCGCCACACAATCCATAGAGGAAGTTAAGGATAAAGCCAGGCTACTGGTAACTCCAGCAGACATACAGAATTGGCATCTGCAGGGAAAGGACTTTACGGTGAAGGACAACCTATTATATTTCCAAGAACGGTTATACCTGCCCAGCACAGATTTACAGGAAAAGGTAATCTCTTGTTATCACGATTCTTTAATGGAAGGACATCCCGGTATGACCAAGACCTCGGAAAAGATCAAGCGCTACTTCTGGTGGCCGTCTTGGAAAAAAGATATCAGAGACTTTATAATGTCCTGTGGCGTATGCGCCCAAAACAAGAGTCAAAAGGAAAAACCAGCCGGCCTCTTACGCCCTATTGACATCCCGCCTCGCCCTTGGCATACGCTTTCTATGGACTTCATCACCGATCTACCTCCATGCTCCGGATACAATACGATCCTAGTAATCGTGGACCTTTTCTCCAAGATGGCGCATTTCATTCCACTCAAAGGCTTACCAACAGCAGCAACTCTGGCCAGAGAATTTCTCGAAAACATCGTCCGACTGCACGGTTTTCCTTCAGTTCTAATTTCGGATCGAGGTAGTCAATTTATTTCTCATTTTTGGCGAAGTTGCTGTCGGCCGGCTCAAATTGATGTGAGACTTTCGACCAGCCACCACCCTCAAACCGACGGACAAACCGAGAGGACCAATCAAACTCTGGAACAGTATTTGCGCTGCATGCTACAACAAACTGAAAAAACTTGGAAAGATATCCTTTGGATAGCCGAATATGCCTACAATAACTCTGTCCACTCGGGAACTGGGAAGACCCCGTTTTTTCTTTTATACGGTAGTCACCCTCGAACCTCGGAGTTGGATCCACTCCAAGATCTTGGAACACCAGCAGTAGACCACCTGCATTCTACAATCACCCAAGCCTTTAAGGAAGCCGTTTCTCACCTTCAAAGGGCTAAAGAACAATACAAGAAAGGAGCAGACCAACATCGGAAGGAAGCCCCCCAATATCAAGTAGGAGATCAAGTCTGGTTATCCACCAAATATCTACCTCTAAAAGGACCACGCACATTCAACCCAAGATACCTTGGTCCCTATTCCATCACTACCATAGTAAATCCAGTAGCGGTCAAGTTGGACTTGCCCCCTCACATGAAGATACATCCGGTCTTCCACGTCTCTCTATTAAAACCCGTGCAACCTCAAACCCGACTAACTACATCTCCAAAACCTATTCTAGTTGATGGAGAACTCGAGTTTGAAGTCAAAAGCATCCTGGATTCCAAGATCTCCAAATCTAAACTATTTTACCTGATTGACTGGAAAGGCTACGGTCCCCAAGAAAGATCCTGGGAACCTGCAGAATATGTTCACGCGCCTCGTCTAATCAAAAGATTTCATCGAACATTTCCTAACAAGCCCAAACCCCCGGAGAAGCCCGGTTTGGGAGGGGCCTTGAGGGGGGGTGCTGTCATGATCTCTGCTTCCAAAAGATCAGGACTTGCCCGACTCCCTTGGAAGCAGACCCATAACCCCGGTTCCGAGTGCCAGCCAGTCCCAATTGGGACCTTTTGGACCCTGTCCTGGCGCCAGTGGCACCAGGCTCATAAAGATGCCCAGTCCCAGCGCTGGAAGCGCCAGGCTCATAATGCTTGGGTGGACTTACCTGCAGCAGACCATGCTGCTTACTTACCTGCCAGTTGAACCCCTGATCCTCTTCTGTTTGGGACTACTTTTCCTGTTGGGTGGGGCAGGAGCCACTCCCTAGGTTCAGAACACTGGAACTCTTCTGGAAAGCAGGAACTCTTTTCTTAGGCGTGGCTGTGGAAGGAGATACCTAAGCACTACAGGAGGCTATTTAAACCACACCCGATGGATGAATCTTGCTTTGCGTTATTCTGCATTCTCTGCAGCAGAACGCTCATCGTGTCTTCTGCTTCTGATCCTGGGCCTAAGGGAACAAAGGCTTACCATCCTGGAATCCAGTCTTCAGCAGCACCTGTAAAGACAAAGAAAGAACAGGTTAGCACTACGGTCTTCAGTGGCAGCGCATCTCTTACCTGGTTCATCGGCTGTCACCAACGCCTCGCGCTGCATTCCGGCATCTGAAAGACAAAGGCTTACCTACTCTTCGCATGCTCCGGAGGTCTTCGCACTGCATTCCGGCATCTGAAAGACAAAAGCTTACCAGCTCTTTGCACGCTCCGGAGGCCTTCGGCGCTGCATCCTGCATCTGAAAGACAAAAGAAGGTGAGTTTAAAGACATTGGGCAACTTTATTACTCACGTGCCATTACTCCTTCCCACGCCGAATCCAGTGGGTATTCCAGCACCCTTCAGCTTCTCTAAAGCTCCGAACTTGTGCCTGCAAGATAAAAGGGTTAGTGCGCATCGTGAAGCAGGCTACAAGCGCTTACTTACGTGCTTCCAGGCGCTTCTATTCCTCACGCGGGTTCGATCCTCAACTCTCATCAGCCCGCCATCCGCCATCGCCGGAACCCTGCAAAACAAGAGATATCATTACAAAAGACTTTTAAGATATTTGAAGTGCCCAGAACTTACCGTTCGTGCAGTTAACGACGGACAGCAGTCCTCTGAGGTCAAGAGGCCTGCACCTTTATCCAGTGAAGAAACTGGTTACGGCACCCTGCCACGAGGCAGATGGAGAGCTCGGCGTTCACTTACCTAAGGTGAGGGTGTTAACCTTTGGGGTTCTACAGGAGAAGAGAAAGGGAAGAGGAGAGAGGCACCCAATAACCCCAGTTCATTAATCCCATATTTTCTATCTGCAGACATCTTACTCTTCGAGTCAGACATACAGTGCACAGAGGTCCAGCCCAAAGAGCCAACCGTGTGTTACACATCACCTTTGAAGATACGGCATTCACCCAGTCAAGACCGGCGCCTCTGCGGGAATCAGGTGAGCGTTACACTTAGCTCTTGCACTATCTGAAATGTCGTCAGGCCGAGTACGATAGGCATTTCCCATCCTTACTGTTCATGGCCTGTAAGAATGTGGTTGTATTTTCCCTTGTTCCCTCTCTTGCCTTGAAGCGCTTTGAAACACATTGTGTATAGGCGCTATATAAATAAACGATCATATCATATCATATAACCCGTTCAGATTGATGATCAGTCTTATTTTGTGTTTCCCTCTCACTAAGAACATGTTGCTTATGAACCCTACTGCGGTGTCAGTCACCTGCCTTATAGCCTCTTTGTGCTCTAGCCCCTTCAGCTCTTACTCTATTCCTCTAACAACTGTAGGGCCTCTAAGTTTAGACAGATGCACTTTGGGGGGTGTTGCTTGCCATGGTGTTGTGTGAAAATCTATGTGGAAGCCCTGAACTGTCTCCAGTATCCAAGTAGCTTTGTATATGTCACGCCAGCATTCACTATGCTTTGCTAATCTCCCCCCTACTGCCGGGGTAATTATGCTTAAGGTGCGCTGGCGCTCGCTTGCTCTCACCTGTGGAATTCCGTTGACAATCTCCTTGTCGCCAGCTTCTGCCCCTTCCTCTACCCATGGAGGGGAAAAAGGGGTTCTGTCTCCGATCTTCACTCTCTCCAGTGTGATCTATCAGTGTAGTGCCTGTTGTATGGGAAATGGCTGAAAAAGCGACCCCTTCCTCTGCCAGCCTTCCCAAAAATGTGCCTCCCGAAGACTCCCGAAGACTCGCTTCAGCAAAGCTTGTGCTTTATCAAGTGCTGCATAGGATTTTGCGAATTTGGTTAATTCCTTGATGAATGAATCCCCGAAGAGTGGTTATTTTCAGAGACCAATAATATCTTGGACTACCAAAGACTCTACCTAAACTGGGATTAGTAGTTTGACCTTTGTTACTGTTTATATTATTGTTTTTTTTATGCTGAACAAGTATTAAAATGAAAGAGAAAGCATAATCCGAGCCTCCAGTCTTGAGATAGAATGGGTAAATTAAATAGGCAACTGAGTTTGTAAATTAAATGTGTTTTTATTTTTGGAGTTTTGAAAATACATGGTTGTCCTCATAAATTAAGTATTTGAATTGCAAACTGAAATGGTTTAACATGAGCATGCATTTGGTGTCATGTTGTAGAGGAGGTGCTAGCCCCCTCCCCTACTCAAACTGAATGTAGAAAACCTAATAAGTTGATCAATGGTTCCATTATTGCAAAAATCAGAATTATAGTGTATTAGGGCAATGTATATTTTTGGGGTCAGAATGTCCCAGGGGATTAGGGCCTCTCAGGTATTACATGTACATCATGAATATCTAAAAATATAGCCTGAGAACTGGACAGAAACTGAGTTATGCACAAAAGTAAATAACACATTCCCATTCGTAGCTGAACAGTACATTCAGGCTGTACAGGCTCAGGTAGAATCTAAAATGGATGCTGGAAACAAAATGGCTTCTGGACCAGGTGTCAGAAGAGATGACTCATGTCAATCTACGATGTTCTTTGGCAGCAGTTCACTGTAGACAATTATGTGGTGGGATATATTTAGAATTTCTTGGCAGGCAACTCTGACAGTAATCATGGATCCGGCTAAAAGTCTGGGAAACTACCAATTAGACGGAACAGCTGCTTAAACTTGCAACAAATGTGATGAGCTCATGGCGTTTACTGCAGTATAGCCTGCCCTGAACAATGAGATACGAGCTGTTTTTTGGCAGGCAATAACGGATTTATAATGAAGGTCAGTAGGATCTTACACAATTTTAATTAGCCTAGGTGTCAGTCAAATAAGGCTTGCCAAGATACGTCATGTGGGCTTGGTGAGTGGCAGTTAAGCCAACCAATAATAAAATAAATAGGGGTTTGCTTTTAGTTGCAGGAACCAATAAAAATGTATTGCGCAATAAAATGTAATGTTACATCAGCCTGAGAAAGGTATAAAAAGCAGCTGAATAAGGGGCTCAGGTCTGCCATTTCTGATGTCTTAATAAAGATGATTGTTGAAACCAGCCCGGGCGTTCGTCTGCCTCCTTGCCTTGTGTCCTGTCTCCACTGCCTGAGTCTACAGATATCAAATGCCCAGGGAGGGCAATAGGCCCTCCAGTTTACTGTAAAAGTAAATGGCTATTATTATTATTATTTGGGCATGCCTAGCTTCGGGAAGCAACAGAGCGCTTTTCGATCATGGGGTTAACAAACAAGGTTAAGAAGGAGAGAAACAAGGGAGTGGGTACCTAACAACAGGAGAAAGATGGCAATAGTCAGCAACGGATCTCCAAGTAACTAGTGAGGAAACAGTGGGGATCAGATCACCCAGTCTCAGGAAGAGTAGGGTGTGGAGGGTTTTTGGACTTAGGTGTTAGGCAGGAGACATTCCTTAAAGAGGAGGGTCTTGAGCTATTTCTCGAACTGTAGAACCAAGGGGGTAAGTTGGATGTTGATGGGAGGAGGTTCCAGAGTGTTGTGGTGTAGACAGAAAACCCTGTCTGCTGGTTTTTTCTTTCCTGCACCGGTAGAGTTCAAGTCTGCACATGTCCTTACTTCTGGTGGATCATAGATCTTCGGTGATGCTGAGTTTCTCAGTGAGGTAGCTTGGGGACTTCAGGGTGACATCCTTGTAGCTGATGCAGCAAGATTTGAACATGATATGGACTTGGAGAGGGAGCCAGTGAAGTTCAGTGAAGGTCGGGTGGTGTGGTGGATTTTGCGGAGTCCTTTGATGAGTCGTACTGCAGCATGCTTCACACATCTCAGTGGAGCCAGGATAGTTGCTGGAAGACCTTCCAAGAAGGCATTGCCACTATCCAGGTGGCAGAGGATCAAGGCTTAGACAACAGATCTGAAGTTGTTTTCTGGGATGAAGGGCTTGATTTTCTGCAGGAGAGAAAGTTGGTACAAAGTATTTTCTGATGTTTTTGCTTTTCCTTTTATGTGTTAAATAGGATGTTGCAGCCAAAAAATGCCCTCTCAGAGAGAAAGGGGGTCATTACGAGTTTGGAGGTAGCCATGACGCTATTAGCGCCATGGCTACCCCCTTACTGCATACCGGGTCCGGGTTCCCTGAATGGGGAATTACCGGGCCATTCTGACCTTGGAGGACCCAGTATTTCCCCATTCAGGGACCCCATCCCCATTCCCATTCGAGTCCCCATAGGGCTCAATGGGAATGGGGACCATGCTAACAACGGGCCCATTGTTAGCATGCTGGTCGTTTAGCAGCTCCCACTAAGGGTGCCTGGTAAAACCAGCTGCCCTTAGCAGGACCCGCTAAAGGACCTCGTAATGCGGCAGTAAGGGGTTAACGCCACTGATACCTTTACCGGCGCCGTTAACCCCTTACATCCAACCTCGTAATGACCCCCAAAGTGTCTTTTTGGAAGCAGTCTAGCCTGTAAATTGCATGGTTGTATCACATTGTGCTTTTGAATATAGAATGTTCAGAACTCAGTCAATAACTGCAGTCGTCACTAGTAATTATTGACTCCCCTCTAAACATTATGATTGGCTGAGAGAAGGTCAATAATGATCTCCATGTGCTAAGGCTGGCTTGGTGGTTGTAGTTTAACGGGGGTATTTAATTTGTGCTTACTGAAACATTAACTGATTACCTGATGATTAATTGTTTCCTTTGTTCATAGAATGTTCATATGCAATATATTCTTGTGCACTTGACTGTGCCTGGTGTATCAATCTAAAATTCAAAAAATACCCACAAAAGATGTAAAAGTATGGCAAAGTATCTGACTAGAATATGCAGAGTCATATATCCTATTTGTATAGATATGCTAGGTTTCTTTACCTGAGATAAATAGGCCTGCTAAGTGCAAGCCTTTTGGCATTCCTCGTAGTCTTGAGCGGACACCATTTTGAGAATGTCAAAAATCCCTTGTTCTAAAAGTCGCTGGGAAGGATTTGTTTCATATATGGTATTGGTTACCATGTGTATAATTTTTCCGTATGGCTTAATACCCTCATACTGTTTTATTTATGTTTTACAATCTCTCAGAGTAAGCCAGATATTGAAGGAACGACAACAGTACACACATGTTTTTCAGAATATATTTATCCCGCATATCTTTTGAACCATAATAATGGACCATTGTGGATGACATCACATGCACTATGTGTGACGAACAAGGGATTTATGACGATTGCAAAATGGCGTCGGCTCAAGATCACAAGGAATGCCAAAAGGCTTACATTTAGCAGGCTGAACACAGCTTGTTTTTCTCACGTAAAGAAACCCAGCAATTTTCTACTGATAGGATAGTTGACTCTGCATATTCTAGTTGGATACTTTGCCATACTTTTTTGGTATTTTTAAATTTTAGATTTATACACCAGGCACTTTGAAGTGCACAAGAATACATTACCTATGAACATTCTTTGAACCAAGGAAACAATTAATCATCACGTATAGAACAGTCTGTGTTGATTTCATTAACACATATACCTGCTCTCACTCGGACTTGACTAACATGGCAGTCGTTTTTTCTTGGTTTTCCCATTCAACTTTTAGACTCATTTTGAATAACGTATTCCTCAAACAACCTACCAATTGTAATACACTCACCATTATTTGTCGAGGTAGTTATTATCAGTAATCCTTATGAACCTCAACCTAGTTACCTTTTAGCCACAAGTCTCAACCAATTAATTGTTATTTGTCTTTTAAGTCGTGGTCTTTATGACTCATATCTTCCATGGAACATTGGGCCTCTTTGACTTTCTCTTCTCTTGGGATGCACAACTTTGGTGATATAGGACAACTTGATATTGGTTGCATTGCATGTGGGTCTGTTCATCTTCTTAATTTGAAAAAGACCCAGACATGGTCGAAACACTTATTGGCTGTAACTCACTGAAACTGGATATGATTTTCCAGGCTGTAACTCACTGAAACTGGACATGATTTTCCAGGTTGTAACTCACTGAAACTGGATATGATTTTGCAACCTCTAATGATTAAAGAGTGTTTTGAATACATAGCTAATGCGTTACTTATCTCAAAACACATATAGTGAAGCATGCATCTCAATTGTGCCAAGGTTAACTTCTAGTTACGATAAGAGACTCCTTTTCTCAAGACCCTTGTCATAGTATAGGACATGTTGGTAATACCTCATGTGCTGATAAATGCTGACTTTCCCCTCCTACATTTTTCTCCCTACACATCAAGTGTGTTGCAAATTATTTCACCCCAATTATAGCATCCCCTATCTCCAACTTTATTAGGTTTACACACAACTATTATGCTTTGTTGTTTATTAGTTTTGACTGGTGTGCCATCAGGATGGCCTCCCTCTATAAGGGCTTACAAATGGAGCAAAGGTGATTTACATTTCATTGCTGAGGCTTTGAGCACTGATGCCTTGCAACAGGTCTTCTGGGGTTTGCAATTTAGGGGGCGTTAGAGAAATAGGGTAGGTTTAGGTCCACAAAAGGTAAAATATCAGAATACATAGCAACATTAATTGTAATGCTATCAAAGTCCAAGTAGTTTCCTAACTGGTAAGAGCCCTTCAATGAGTGACACGAAGATTCATTCTCCTATTGTTGAAATCTCAGTAAATTGTGCCATTTTTTTTCAAGGAAACTTCATGGGAGTTGTTCTTGTCTGTTTTTCTTAAGCTTTGTTTGCCCTCCTTAGGGGTCTGTCCAATACGCTTAAACTTTTAACACCTTTCACTTCCATATGTCCCGACTCAATGATTGCCCCTGTTAGGGTTTGTTGCAGCTAGTGTGTATTTATCCATTTCATTGGTATCACTATAGAAGACTTAGGCTATATATCCCTCTGAGAGTACAAGTTAGCGTTTCTGATTGGATCAATTCCTTTCCAGGTTTCGACAAATGTTTCCATGGGGCTTAGAAGGATAATGCTGTTAGTTGTCTGTACACCTTCCGAGGGGTGGTTTTGACTTCCTAGGGTGTGGTGCAGTGGACCGGCTTATCACTTTCACCCACCCTACCAAGTTCTCATGGATCCTTCGCTCTAAGTCTTTAATGTTCATTAATGTACACATCCTTAGTTGCCTGGTCTTTTACTCTCCTGTAATTAACATATACACACAGTCTACTTGGCTTTCCAGCTATGGAGGAATGTTAGCTACATTGGGTAGGTGTTTCAAAAAAGGTAGCAGGCGCTCCTCTCCAGAAAGAACATGGCATGATAACCTGTTCTGAGATGAGAGTTTGCAGCACACGCTTTTTGCTCACTGTACCTTTCACAGATGGGAAATAACCACTTGCATATCAGTCTTTCTTCCGCCCACATGGGTCGTCCAGCACCGAAATGCTATGGAAATTCCTCTCTGAACAAGAGTACCAACAGCAACCCCATACACGTGTTTCAGCCTTTTTGGGCCTCATCAGGGAGGTGAGGCTGTGCCTTACTGAGCACAGTGAGCAGGGAGTCCACGTCTGGTTGCCCCCAGGTAACTCAGGGTGACCAACCCCAAGTTCCTCGCAAATATTTCAAAAGTAGCAGGCGCTACTCTCCAGAAAGAACATGGCATGATAACCTGTTCTGAGATAAGAGTTTGCAGCACACACAGGGTTATCATGCCATGTTCTTGGTATCTGGGGGCAACCAGACGTGGACTCCCTGTTCGGGACTGCCGGGACTCAGGGCTAGTTAGCCTTTTGGTTGTAGACCCTGAGCTTCTATCCGGGGCTACAACCAAAAGACCCAGGGCTATACCCCCCCTCAAACCCCCAGAGAAACGCCTCTGCATGCAGGACCATATCTTGATATTTGGCACATTTATTATCATAGTAGGTGATCATTAAATAAAACGTGTATCATTGGTTCCTCCAGCCCATCCTATTGTTTTTCTCTTTCCTCAGTTATCAATGACTGCCAAGATGTTGAAAGATCTTGGCTAATGCTCCTTGGGCACCAAAATGTACATTGAAATGACGGCGACAGACGTTATATGGTAAGGGTTCGGCAGTGGAGTAACTGTGCTGAAAATGTTGGGGGGGGGCATGACATCCGAAGATAAGGTGCCCCAGCCAAATGAATGGGGACAACATGGTGTGCCATGAAAGTTGGGTGGGACAAACAAACACCCCTCCCTCCCCTTAAAATTACGCCCAGATTAGTAAACGGGGGATTAAACATTGTTCCACGCAGTTCATACGGAAAATAACTAACGATGATAATAATTGCTTGATTTTTATATAGAACGTATATGGCACGGACACTTCAGTATTTGCAGACGCATAACGCTGTGGATGACAAATACGTTAAATTGTATCGAATCTTTTTTTTCTCCGTTGTCGCAAAATTTGGGAGGGGAATATTGCACAACGGGTGTAGTAATTTTAGGCCGGTGTTATGATCCTTTTGCCATGTGAATTGGTTTCGCTTTTTAACATGTAGTAGATGTGATCACAAATCGGCTATTTTTTTATTTTTAGATAAGAAACATGTGACATGGGAAAAAGGTGAAAATGTGCAACAAAATAATCCTGAAAGACAATTTGCACCACACAGCACCGTTTGTGTAAAATCCAGACCCATTATTAACTGTGGACCTACAAAAGGCCCACTTTGATTTTAGGAATGTGTTTTTGTGAAGTCAGTACCGGGAAATGTGAGAATCAGACAGCGGCACACCACAGTCTGAACTCCTGCGTGCTTTTACTGGAGATTGAAACAAATAATCGCTCGTGTTCAACTCTGCGTATTTGGTTGGCCCTTTGAGTCTGACGGTCTGGCGAGTAATCGGGAATTGGGACAGTTCTGTCAGTGAGTAACCAGGCAGTCATCTGTGCTGTCAGCGTTGACGTTCCCTGAGAACAGGATGAAAGGAAACGTGGAGGGGGGCGGGAGAAATGGGGGCGGCGTGAATGAGAGTGCGCTGAGGCGACCCGAGCTGAATAGCAAGAGTGACGCCGTTCTTACAGCGTGAGGGGTCAGGCTTCTCTAATAAGTGTGTAGAAACCTCTGCATTCCGCGAGCAGAAATCACATCGCACGCAGGCTCGCATTTTCTCACAAGGGCATTTCAAAAGTCATGCACTGGGGCTGGAAAGTCTTCGCACTGTGTTCCAAGTAGAAATAGCTGCATTGCAACTGCAGTTTTCAACCCTATGGTCTACATATATTGTGTGGAAACACCAACGCACGTTTATTTCTGGTTCAGAGAGACTGTCTTGTACGCCCTGGACTCTCGGTTTCAGCTTTTTAGAAAACCCCAGACAGGTTTTGAGAAAAACTCACATTGTGCTGTGGAATAATTTAGAAGAGACGAAGCAAAAAACATTGGCATCTATCAGCATTTTGGTAGCGAAAAGGATGACCCATATGGTGGGAATTTCACATGGCCAGTTACCTCGATTTCTACTGGACCCAGTTACTGGTTTACAGGTATTTGGACTCCCTCTGATCGGCTATTAAAACAATTCAAGCAAATCCTGCAACTGCAACCTAATGATATTGTTGGTTTTATTTGCCTCTGCTACTGTCCATTGATTTCAGTTTTTCTTAACCAGTACGATTTGCCTTGTTTTTACCTCTAGAACCAGTGCCGTCCTTAGCGGTGGCAGTGAAAGAAAAATGTGGCGCTCCCACCCTCTGTTATGAGGGAGTCTTGGGGTCGGGACCTCCTGTTCGGCGTGAGTCCCCCCACCGCATGCAACCACACAGGATGCCTTGTATCGTGTCTGGCTATACGCCTCTCTGCCGAACACATGTGACAACGCCCCTTTTATACTGTGACTGCATGCGACGGAGTTGCATCACTCCGCCATGTGCACAACTTAAAGGGGACACCACACTCCTCCTTTTTCATAAGGAACAAAATAACAGTTCAACAAGTAACCACCACCCACTCAAACATGTGGCAAACACATTCAAATGCCCTATCATGAGGGTCCAGCACATAGTCACTGAGGTGGGCAGGCCCCCCATCCAAGTTTGTTGAGGATACCTCCTGCCCCCTTCCCAGCTTGGACTCTCTTCACCTGCGTCCTCCTGACCCTGGAGAACCTGGGGGCTAGCCGCCCCACCACCTTCATCCGGGTCTTCAGTGCAGTTTCGCCCGGGGACACCCCCAGCTGTGTGCATTTTCCAACTCTCTTGAAGAAACAGGCATTTCTGGTCACTGTGTCTGTTCCATTGGAGGCCGTCACCATTGACCCCTTCACAGGGACCACGTCCATTGGGTTTGGCTCATATGTTAGCGACAGTTTCCCCTGGGGACGCCGATTCTTCACAATGACCTCATCTCCTGGTGCCAGCTGGTACAGCCAAAGCCCCCGTCTCACACTCTTGCTCTCATTCTGGTATCTCCTTTCTCCTTCCACTTGAGCATCGTCAATGACAGCAGGCTCCCGTTCACTTGCATCGAGCATCAGGCCCCTCAGGCTTAAGCATGGCTTCCACGGGGGCCACCCTTGGTCTAGCAGTATGGAGTTGCTCGGTACTCCCAAAGAAACTGATATAGGGCCCTGCGAAGGCATTGACCCTGCCCATGGGCGATCCGGAACTCCCTGTTAAGTGTTCTCATGAAACGCTCGGCCTCGCCATTGGCACAGGGACAGACCGGGGTCATCTTCCTGCGGTGCACCCCATACTCTTTCAGGAACTCAGCGAACATCTCACATTGGAAAGGCAGTCCATTGTCCAAGCACAAGGTCCCCGGGAGTCCCTGGGTCACGAAGATTTTATCCAATGCCACCGCCATGTTCTCAAACGCCACTGATTCCACAAACACAACTTCTGGGTACCTAGACCACTGGTCCATCACCTCCAGTAGTGGGCCAAAGTCTGCATGTACTGCCTTCCATGGCTGCATTTCTTGACGCATTTACTCAATTAGCAGGCCCTTCTGTTCCGGGGACGCCGCCTGGCACCATACACAGGCTGCCACAAGCTCCTCCACCCTCTTGCACAGGTCCGGGAACCAGACCTTCAGCCTCAGCCTGGCCTTTGTCTTGGCCATCCCCTGGTGACCAGGGTGCGCAAGCTCAATGACCTGCTGCATGAGGTGGGCGGGCACCACCACCTTGTCTCCTCGCACTATCAACGCATGAGCTGGGCGGGCACCACCACCTTGTCTCCTCGCACTATCAACCCAGAGTCGGTGAATGCTAACTCCTTCCGGACCTTCCATAGTTGTTCCAGCGTCATCCGAGCCTCCTGGGTTCTTTTCCCAGGCCTTGTAGCACCGACTTCCACTCCCCCTTTTGCAGTGCGACCCAAAGGACCCTGAAGCATGTCTCCCTCTCAGAGACCTTTTTGAGCTCTTGTATGGGCATCATGTTCAGAGTCGCCGCCTCCACGACAAGCTGCACGCGCCCCTCAGCTTCTTCAGTGCTGGACATGTCTCCTTCCTCGCCCAGGACCTTGTGAAGGTGCGATAAATAGTCTGCTGCATTGTTTGCCCCTGGGCGTTATATCAGGGAGACTGCATACTCAAGCAGCGCCAGCATCTATCGCTCAATCCTGGCATTGGTTTGGATGATGACCCTGCCATTATCGGCAGCAGGGGCTTGTTTGTTTGTTTGTTTAATCATTTGGTAATGCGCACCGAACCCTTAGGTAGCTAGGCGCAACAGTTACAAGGATACTTGAAGCTTAGTTACACTATACAGAAAGGTACATACATCATAGAACAAGTTGCATATTTACAGTTAGAGAATTTACAGTTTGGTTGGATATGGAAAATATATATATATATATATATATATATATATGGAAGTGTGCTTGTACAAGGGTCAGAAGTCCAGTTGTGTTTAGTTGTCATTAGTTCTCAGCCAGGTCTGCAGATTACGCATAAAGCTAGAGTAGGGTTGTTCCAATCTGATGTGGGAGGGCAGAGCATTCCAGGCAAGGGCGGCTTTGACCATGAAGCTAGTTCCGCCTGCCTTGGCGAGTCTAAATCTTGGAATTTCTAGGCAGAGGTGGTTGGACGCTCTGGTGTGGTGTACTGGGGTTTTTCTGGTCAGTCTGGCAGAGAGATAAGAGGGAGCAGCGTTATTAAGACATTTGAAGGAGAGGGTGTAAAAGCAAAAGAAAATATTGAGGCTGAGTACCCCAAAAGGAAATACACCAAACACAGGCTTATAAATATTCTCAGATCTTTATTCAAATAACTGTACAGTTTACAAAGAAACAAAGTATCAGATAGATATCTGGTCCTCAGTACATCACAGCAGATACCAGCCCTTTCGGTGTGAGAAGTGAGAGGTACTGGAAGTCTAAACATTTGCATCTTTTATACAGTTTTCAATCGTAATGTCCAACCCCTCTGCAGGTTAATAATTCTCAGTCTAGGGTTCGTGCCGAGTTCACCTCTAGTTTATCCAACTATATGCATGGGGATTATTTCCAGTTTGTACAACAACAAGTCACAATGGCAACAGTGTATCTTCGAATTTAACATTAAGCCTTAGTACACGTCCTATACAATATAGTTCAACAAGTGTTCACGTTTAGTATTTAAACAACATTGTATTTGATGTATGTCCGCGGATCGGACTTGTTGGCGCAGGCAATCCTCGATCTAAAGGTCAAACGTAGGGCAAGGTCTCATTACACGGTCCTAACATTTGGCCTACGGGCAGTTTGGACATTAACTTTGTGCGAAGGTCAGGACGGCTAGGTTACACGCGGGAAACACTGTCCACCATTTTAGAACACAGAGTGACTTTGAAACGGAAATCAAAATGGTGGATGTTTCTTAAATGGCAGCTAGGTCGATCTAAGGTCGGAACCTTGCAACGCGGATTTCTTCGCAGAGCGACTGGGCTTAGGCCAATATATACAATAAAGGAGGTACAATATGATATCCTGTTTAAAAAACCCTCCTTTTGGCCTAAGCCAAGCGCTAAACTACTTCTAGTCACTTTACGAGTAACTCACGTCTCAATGTCCATGCATCCTGAGTCCCTATCAGAGATATCAATTGCTATGAGGTCAGAAACTAAGATTTCCTTCAGCACGAATTTGTTAGATATTTTCTCTGGGGTGTATACCTTGTGCCCTAATGCACCAATCGCTTGTGCACAACATCCTCCTACCATCGAACACATACCAGGAAGACATTGGGCCTCATTACAACCTGCCAGTCCGGGACCGTGCAAAATCCGTGACGGCGGTAAAAACGTTTCCGTGTCCGCAAGGTTGCGGAAAAACCGTCCGATTACACGCTGTCGGTCGCGCGCACCACACGGACTCAGAAACGTTGTTACCGCCGTCATGGAAAACCCCACGGAAATGGAAATAACGCAGCCATAAGTGGCGCAAAACCCGTTTCCGCCTCCGCCGTCACGGACACGGAACCGGAAATACCATGATCGCCAAAACAGGAAACAAGAGAGGCGGCCATCATATAAAAGCACAATCCATTGCCATCCAGAGCCAGCACAATCCTAACTCTGAGAAGCAAAAAGGGACCACCAGCATGTCTGCCAGGATTCCTGCTCAGAGGCAGCGCAAACAGCGCTTCAGCGAGGCGGAGCTAACCGTCTTGGTGGAGCACATTGTGGACAATACGGAGATGCTGTTCAGCGCCGACCAATGGCATGCCACACAGCAGCGGAGGAAGGAGGTGTGGGCCGAAGCTGCACGCAAGTGCACCGCTGTGGGCGAGGCAGTGAGGAGCGTGAAGGACTGCCACAAGCGGTGGGACGACCTGAGGCTGAGGGTACGCAACCTCATTTCCACGCACCGCCAACGCAGCAGTGGGACAGGCGGACGACCCTCTTCCCCACTGAGGCTGCAAGCATGGGAGGAGCGTTGCAGCAGCGTCCTCCACCTAGAGGGAATCCATGGGATCGGGGAGGCTGAGGCAGGAGTGAGCCCACCTGCAGATGCCGGTAAGTGCCCAAACATGAATGCCACATGTAAATATGCAGTTGTGAGTACTGGGCCAAAGGACCCATTAACAACCCCCCCCCCAGGCAGTGCATGTGTGGGCAAAAGGACCCATTAACAACCCCCCCAGGCAGTGCATGTGTGGGCCAAAGGACCCATCATGATCTGCATGGCAACCAATATCACAGAATGCATACACCAGCAATCAGATGCATGTGACTAACACTATTCAATGTACAATCTTAATGACGCATGTGATGCACCCATCTGCCACCACAACAACACTAATTGCATGCCCTTTGTGTCCCCACAGCCGTTTCAAGTGACAGTGATACTGCACAACAGGCCAGCCAATCTGCAGCGGCAAGTACACAAGCCACCGCCACCACACAGGAGGATGCTACCGGCAGTTCTGCACCTCTGGCCACATTACCAGCCACTACAGATGTGCCGCCCACCACCACCACCGACGTCCCCACCGTCTTGACACTGCCTGAGTCTAGACAGGTGCCACGGGAACCTATCATGGCCACCCAACACAACACCGAAGGCAGCAGCACTGCAGAGGGGACGGCTGCAGTGATAACAGTGCCCCGTAAGAGCACTCGGAAATGGGGCCACAGGGGGAGATGCCCACATTTGAAGACCTGGGCTCCTTCCATGAGCTGGGGTTCAGCCCCACATCACTGGGGAGTCCCATGAAGTCGCCCACCCCATCCATAGCCGAACTGAATGCCCGCATGCAGCAGATGGAGGATCAGGCTACCCTCACCCAGCTGGTGGAGAGGCAGCTCAGTGCGTCGCCTGTCGAGGTCCATCGCATGCTTTGCGAGCACTATAGTAACCTTCGCACGCCATGTGCGGGAGGGCAACGACCACACCTCCAGGCTTGTAGAGGCCATGTTGGTTGGGCAACAGGCAAATCTGGCACGGATGCCCTCAATCCCAGATTCTGCGCAATCAAACACAACCACCCCATCCAGCTCCACTACTGCCAGTCCAAGGAGGCGCTCGAGTAGGCTAACGGGTCCCTCGGGCAAGGTTGCACAGGCACAGAAGCGCACACGGAAGTGATGGCATGTGTGTGGGGCAGTGCAGGACACATGTGGACTACAAGGGTGTGAGAGGGGTGGGCACGTTTGGGTGGTGGGGTAGGTAGTTTTGGGGGTTTGAACAATGGGTCCTGGGTGGGGGTAGGCACATTTGGGTGGTGGGTGGCCCCGGGTGTACAGCTTCCCATCAGTTATTACATCAATACATCACCATTTCGAATCAAGACATCCATGTGTGGACATTGATCATTTATTTTGCAGTGCAACTATTAATTCATTGTCGTCACCATGTTCATGCATTTCTGTGAATGTGCTGTGACTCAAAAGTAAATGAGAATCAGGGCATCCCATGCTCTCTGGCCATCATGTGGACCCCCAGGGGGAGGTGGTGCCATCCCATCCCCATCTCCATCCCCACCCCCATCTCCATCACCATCCCCATCTTCCTCATCTGCGTCTGGTGGCATTGGGATGTTCCTGCGCAGGCATATATTGTGCAGCATGGCACATACGAGCATGATTTTACCCGTCTTCACTGGGCTGTACAGAGGTGATCTGCCAGATCTGCTTAGACAGCGGAAACGGGCCTTCAGCAGTCCAAATGTCCTCTCAATCATTCCACGTGTGCGGATATGTGCCCTATTGTATGCCTCTTCATGCCTGTTCCTTGGTCTCCATACAGGTGTCATCATCCATGGCGTGAGTGCATATCCCGCATCACCTACATGGGATGTAGATGGGGGAACATGTCAGTGTTTGTGGCATCATGTCCTCATCTGCTGCTGTGCATTCTTGTATCATCATTCATTCATGCATATGTACCATGCAGTGTATGGAGGTATGTTTTGGGCATCACGATGTATGTCGCTAACTGGATATGGGCCTACACATTAACTTGCATGTTTACTGTGCCCTGCGGGTGACATTTGATTGTGTGCATGTCACGGTGCAGTGCTGTCCACACATGGCAGAGTGACTCCACTGTACGGAAGTAGTAAATACAAGTCGTCTCATGTACACGCCTCTCGTGCCTTTTGAGGCAGTGTTTCAATTGAGGGTGGGTGTCTGCAGTGGCACAAGGTTCATGGGACAGTGACGGGATTGGCTGTGCCAGCGTGTGCACGGGCACATTGTGGTGCCCTGTCATGTCTTCCTTCATGATGTTTGGCATCCGCTGTGCATTTGGTAGATGGAAGGGGGGGGATGCATGTGCGGTCACAGCGGCACACTCACAATGCTCATTGGGCTGGACACACACACACCACTTCGACAGGGTTGTAGCATCGTCAGCTGTACTCACCCAATAGCCATGTGCTTTGTCCGGCATAGCGTTCCATGTACCGTGGCATC
Organism: Ambystoma mexicanum; assembly: GCF_040938575.1. Lineage (NCBI taxonomy): Eukaryota > Metazoa > Chordata > Amphibia > Caudata > Ambystomatidae > Ambystoma > Ambystoma mexicanum. The sequence goes on along the minus strand of NC_090933.1, from coordinate 358,933,328 downwards.
GTGGAATTCCGCAGTACCATTGAGTCATGTGATGAGCCTGGGAAACGTGCGCAGCAGTGTGTAATCAGTTGCATGGCATCACAAACGATCGGGACATTCAAAGAGTGATACTGTTTCCTATTGCGGAACACCGCCTCAATTGCACGTGGTACTGTCAGCTCAACGTGGGTGCAGTCAACTGCGCCTATGCAATTTGGCATGCCTGCTATGGCATGGAAGGCCAACTTGGTGGCAATGACCTCGGGGAGGGTGCGGGGTAGGGCTATGTGTTCCGACACATGGCGCAACAGAGCATCCAGTACCTGTACCAGGATTTTTGAGAAACATTGTTGGGATATGCCGTGCAGCTCACCAACCGTGTGTTGATAGGTGCCAGTGCCAAGGAAATGCAGTACTGAGACAACCTTCAGGAGGGGGGGATGGTGGTGGGGGTGTCAATTTGGCTGCTGATGTTGTCCTCAATCATGGCGGTGATGTGCAGGATTGTTGCACGGTCCAGCCGGTATAGTGTGTGGATCTGTCCTGGGGTGAGGTTCCAGGGTGAGGCCCTGATGCGTGGTATTGGTGGCTGGCGGCGGGGTCGGGCTGGCTGGGCAATGGGGTTTGCCATAGCTGCAGGGTTGGCTGGTTGCCGCCTGCGCCTCCTCCGCCTACGCCTCCTCCTCTGCGCCATTACTGCCACCATGTGCAGTGCTGCCTGTTGGTTGAGTAGGCCCAGTCCCAGTGCTACTAGACCTGCTGCCTGCAATGTTCTGTGTTGTGTTGGGCTGGGTGTGGCCCTTTTGTGGGCTCCCAGTGGCCTGCTAGGTCCAGCTGGGCTGATTTGGTGCACCTGTGCCCTGATTCAGTTCAGCAGGCAGTGTATAACGCCATGTTCGTGGTGGCGGCGGTTCCGCCACCGTGATCACGGTATTTACGCCATTTTTTGGCGGTATTTCCGTGTCCGCGCTAGTTGTGATGCTCACAGTGTTTCGTGTTGACGGTAACGGAGGTGTTTCCGTGCAGACGGACTTAGCGGAACCCCTATTTCCGCGGTGGCGGTTGAGGGTGGTGCTATTACCGGGGCCGCGGGTCATGATTGGGCGGACATGGAAACGGTGCCGGTATGGTTTTACCGGCAGTGTTAATTCCAGACCGGAGTACTTGTAATGAGGCCCATTGTATACAACAGCAGAGAAACAGCAAAATACCTAAAATAATCAGCAAGACCAAGAGTAGCTTCCATCCCCAAGATCGCAAAAAGTCCCAGAACCAAGCGCTAAGATCCCAATTTCCCTCGGGAACATGCACTTCTGAACTAAGGATGTGCATATTTTGAATTGCCATGAAAATCGTTGGAGAGGAATCTGGCACGAAAACACAGCAAGCGGACCCCACTAATTTACATGCCCCACCATGTTCAGCCAGAATGACATCTAATGCCACCCGGTTCTGAAGTGCCACTAACCTTATTGCTTTCTGTTCTAACGTCATATTATAGAGTATGTCAGTGGTTCGGTTGATGGTTCTATCCAGTACTCTCGCTAGTCTCCTGATATCTTCTGAATTTAGTATTTGTCCCCAAAATGGCACAACGGATTAAGTACATCACCCAGAATTTGTGCTGAAGTATTCCCATTCTCGTCCCGCCGTGGACGAGCCTTTGAAACTTCTATAGTGCTAGCAATGAATACCCCGGGTAACAGAATCCCTAAATAACAAGTTCCCTGCCAATCCGTGGGTAACCATGGAAATGCTACATTACCGCAAACAAAGTAGACAGGTTCGCCTACATACAAAGGTCTGTCCTCACTAGTCAAATTCGCAACGTTGACGCAACCCTTAAAATCACCCATTGACTGAGTACCATTCCTCTGTATGCAGAAAGAAACTGAATCGGGGCTGTGGTTAACAGTATAAGAACGAGGCGTGGCATCCCTGTTGCCTATAGGAGCCTTCTTGAAAGAGATCAAGGATTGAAAAGGACGGGACAGTCTGTCAGAAGGCCTAATAGAAGTAACATTTGGCTTGCTCCTATTCGCAAAGAGTGAGCAACCCAGGGGCGTTAGAACACGGTTTTCAAAATCATTTAAGTTAGTTCCATCGAAATTCCCTGAGATGCTATCGTTCCATCGCCCAAAGAATAGTGCTCTAAGAGAAGCATAACAAGCAGTTGTCAAAGGTAAAGGATGAATATACCAACCCAGCCCCTTATCCCTGTGTTGCGGTAAATGCGAACAAACCCAACAGTTGGACTTATTAAAAATGGCATGTGTAGCATTCATAATGAGTAGCAGAGTGTTGTTCTGGTAACTCTGTCTTTGCTGAGAGTCTATAGGAGGAGAGTGTGCAGATGCACGAATGGAGTAGAAACAGTGGGTACATTTTCAGTGGGTAACACATTTTCAAGAGGATGTACTTCTTCCAGATACCAAAATCCAAAAGCAATGACTATTGTAAAACTAGTTAACATTATCACTAAACAACAATACGTTTTCGGGGCCCACACATTTTGCAACATTTTGGTGACCTTACGAGCACAAATATGGGTGGGACCGTGAGCCATAACAACCATCATCATAATATATGCGTCGGGCAATAACCACTTCCCTTCAACTTTGTCCACCCAACACCCGTCATCATCCAATTTCGCCAAACCCTCAGCCCACTTCTTAGATTCCTCTAACGTGGCATCGGCTTGAATGTTCTTTATGGATTCGATACCCTCATCCAAAGTATAGGCATTTGTGGCTTCCCTTGAAGTATACATTTCTGAAGAGAGATCAGTGGCAGTCTGTTTGGCTATTTGGTCAGTAAAAGCGTTCCCCTTTCCTACATTATCTACAATCCTCTGATGCGCTGCGCATTTTATAATCACTAGCTGAGTAGGGAGTGCAAGCACTGAGAGTAACCGTACTATCAAGGAGCCATGTTCAATTTTAGTGTCATATGAGGTCAAGAAACCTCTTTCTGCCCAAAGTCTGCCAAAGTTGTGAACCACCCCAAAGGCATACTGACTGTCAGTATATATGTTTACGATAAGCCCTTCGGAAAGTTCACAAGCTCGGGTCAATGCTATAATCTGTGCGGCCTGCGCGGAGTTATGCGTGATTCTTTTGGTTTCCACGACCATGCTCAATGCAGTGTTTGCATGAGCAGCTGTGGATGTACCATCCGGGAGTTTGAAACAGGAGCCATCGCAAAACAGCTCCCCTTGTGGATTGTTCAAAGGAATGTCTCTTAGATCGATTCTGCCTTTGGTCTCTTGTTCTGTGGTGTAAAGGCAGTCATGTGACTCTTCGTCACTGCAAACAGTACCTTGCGAGAAAGGTAAAAGTTCAGCCGGATTAAGAACACAACACCTCTTGATTTGGATGTGCAGTGCAAACAAGATCAATTTGTATCTCGTTAATCATGCGGAAGTAAGGTGTTGCATTTGTGTTCTGTTTAATAGAACATCTACAGAGTGAGGTACCATCAGGGTTAAAGCATGGCCTAGGACCATCCCCTTGCTCAGTTTTACGGATGCAGCAGCAGCAGCGACAGCTCTCAAACATCTTGGCAAAGCGCATGCAACAGGATCAAGGGCGGAAGAAAAGTAGCTGCACAGCCTATTCTTCCCTCCATGTTCCTGCGTTAATACAGCCAAGTCACATCCATCACATTCATGCACATACAACACAAAGGCATTTTCATAGTTTGGTGTGCCCAAAACTGTTGCCGAGCACAATGCAGTATTGAGCAGATCAAATGATTGCTGGTGTTCCAAATTCCACGGCAATGGCGAAGAAATGCCCTTCTTCGTCAAGGCCAACACTGGTTTCATCACTAAGAAGAAATTCGGGATCCACTGCCTACAGTAAGAAGCCATTCCTATCAAGGCTCTGACTTCCTTCTGTGTATTTGGGACAGACATGCTAGAAATGATTTGTATCCGTTCAGGCGTCAACCTTCTTCCCTCCTTTGACAGGAGATAGCCTAAATAGGCGACCTCCTGTCGACAATATTGACATTTTTTAAGCAAAGCTTTATGTCCATGTTGTGCTAAGTGAATAAGCAACAACACGGTGCCCTCCTTACAAGCGCTCTCTGAGTCAGCAGCTAAGAGAAGATCGTCTACATACTGAAGCAGTGTACAAGTAGAGGGCAACTCAAGTGTGTCTAGCTGCTCTTTCAAAGCCCTACTATAGATGCTAGGACTTTCTGTGTAACCTTGCGGTGCAGGGGTAAAGGTAAACGAGTGTCCCCCTAAGGTGAACGCGAACAAGTATCTACTGTCCTTATGTATAGGGATACTAAAGAAAGCGTTCTTTAGATCCACAAAACTAAAGTGAGTAGCTGAAGCCGGAATCATGGTCAATATTGTTGTCACATCAGGCACAATGGGAAATTGTGGAGCAACGATCTTATTAATGGCACGTAGATCAATAATAAAACGGAAGGGAATCGCATTATCGCCTTTTTTGTACACGGGCAAAATCGGACTATTGCACAAACTACCTGCAATTTCCTCAATCACCCCTCGATGCACAAAATCGGAGACGTTGCATTTCAAAGCTTGCTCACCATCGACCGAGATCTTATACTGGGGAATACGTGGCAACTTTACTCCATGTTTCAGAATAATCTTAACAGGCTCAATTTGAAAAACACAGACATCATTGTCATCAATTGCCCACAAACACTCCGGAACATTACTAAATTCCGGCGGCAAAGGTCTGGTAAGAATTGGGAGACAGAAAGTTGCTGTGGTGAAATAGTCACACGCACTCCATCAGAAGAACAATGAATTACCGCATTTAATTCTTTCAACATATTCAACCCCAACAAATTCTCTCCACAATTCGTGGTCAAAAGGAATGGACAGTGGTCCGTAAATGGACCCACAGTAATAGGTACCCGCAAAGAAACCGGACAGACGCCGGCGTGCCGGAAAAGCCTACAGAAATATTGGTTTGCCCTGACAGTGAAATGTTTGGAACCCGTGAATGATCAATGGTACACTTCTGTGCCCCTGTATCTATCAAGAATAGATGTTTCCTATTTCCCACTATCATTTCAACATAGGGACCTTTCTGATTAACGGGAATAGGTGTTGGTTCCACACCTTGCTTCGGGCAATCCTAGCGAAACAGAATGTCATTGAAAGGAAGTTCTTCAGAAAGGTAAGCGGCAGACGGATGATTAAAAATGGTTCTATTGTCCACACTTGGTGCCTGATTGTCCTGCGAAAAAGGTTGCTGTGAACCCTGTGAAAACTGACTTCTACCAGTACCCCCTGACGCTGGGCGACCTCTGGATCGTCTACCCAAATTCCCAAATACGTTTTTTTACCTCTGATGAAGGATCCGGCATTGTACACGCCAATGACCCTCTTGTCTGCAATAAGCACACTGGTTTATGTTTACAGGACCCAATGGTTCATTTCCATGTGGAACGTACTGACCTCTAAATTGCGAAGTACCCCCTCTAGGGCCTCTAACAATTTGTTGGAATAGTACTTTTGTCTTTAAGTCACCTTTTCTTTTTTCAACTCTTTCCTTTTCATTATTGACACGATTCTCATAGTACTGAGCCATGTGCAGTACTTCTGACTGAGACTTCGCTTGCCAAGCGCTCTCGGAAGACATCATTTATGACTGGATGTCAGGCAGCAATCCACGCACAAATTTATCCACGAATAGTCGTTTCCCAGACTCTGTGCTTAAGTCTTGCCCACTGTAATCTGAAAATACTTGTTCAAACCGGTTAAAGAACTCGGTAGCACCCTCGGATTTTCCTTGGACACAGGCCGTAAGCTTATCCCAAATAATCCTTCTTTCAGGAATTATAGTTTTCAACTTTGTAACTATTCTATCAGGCAAAGCTAGTATTACCTGTGGAGGTCTCTCACCAGATGGCCTTTCTCTGTCGAGTCTAGCCATAGTATCCCATGAATCTCCTAACCCTGGTACATCATCTAAAGTCCTAATCTGCTTCCATAAGTCAACAGGCAGAAGTACGGGAAATAACAAATCAATATCACTTAAGGTGAATACTGACGACTGTAAGACAGACTCTATTTCTTTGTAGAACCCTGTCGGATTCTTCCTAATATCGGGAATAGATTGTTTAATGGTGTTCACTTCCTGTCTCGAAAACGGGACGTGAACGAACTGCGATACATAATGTGCAGGAATATCTTGAGCAACTGCACCTGTTGCAGCATTAGCTGGAATCTCAACCTTTGGGACAAATGTCGGAGGAACCTCTCTCATAGGTAACTGAGAAATAGGCAACTTGGAACGCTTACTAAGCAAAGAGATAGATTGAGCGCTAAAGCAGCTGAAGAAGTGTCAAACTAAAAAGCCCTCTGATAAATACTCAATAACTCTGCGGGACAACAAATCTTTCTTTTTACGCATTCATCCTGCAGGTACTCTACCATTACCGGTATCACTTTCCTCTGCATTTCTGGAGTATACTGACTATACGTGTCATATACTTCAACGGGAGTTATTGACGTATCTGAGATCCACCTAATCGCATCTTTCGTACAAATTCGTGTTTCCTCATTTATCGATTTTCGACAAGGAAAGAACCGTTTTTGCACAAATATAACGTCCAAACTATCACCATCTTCATCTTCATTCTTCAACCTTTCCAACTCCTTTCTATACTCAAAAACCCTCTCGACATGCTCTTGTACTTTCTCCGCAGTATCTATAGAGAATGCTAAAGTATTCAGATCCCTTAACCCTTGTGGGAGATCTACATCATTTAGTCTATTCCACATTATACATAAATTAATTCCTAATCCTTCAATAAAAATGTTTTTCTAAGGAAAATTATCCAAATTACAGAGTGTGGCAACAGCATCATCTTGTTCATCCCTCTCCAAGCAATGTTTAGCCCACGCAGTTAATTCATGCTTTTTCTCCGAAGACACAGTATTACGAGTTACAACCCTCAATCCCGCTCCATGATCTACTACAAGCGGTGTAGAACCACTTGGAAGAGGGAGAGTAGGCAATTTTCGAACATCTGGAAACAAAGGTACTATCATTGGCGTGGCAGGCGAGCCCACCGGACCTGTAACAGCAGGAAAAGGTCGAGGAGCAATTGGAGGAGCGACAACAAGAGGAGGAACAACGGGAGGAAGAAGAGGAACATTAAGAGGAGCAATAGGAGGAGCAGGAGGGGCTACGGGAGGAGGAATAACAGCAGGAAGAGGAACATACGGAGGTGGCGCAGTGGCACCAGGCCTTCGTTCATTTAGAAGTTTGTCAATAAGTTCATCAGATACATGAAAGTCTTTGGAAGGATACATTTTCTGAATACCAAGTGAAAAAGCCTTATGCATATTCCTAACTGACTCAGACTTTTTATTCTGGTCATATAACAACGCTTTTTCGGCGTTCATCATGACGGCGCGCATGCTCTTCTCTACTCTAATTCTGCTGCATAGCTTCTTTCTTCCAATTCTGTAATACATCGAATGCTGCAGGTCTAGCCTTTTTCTTCAATAATATGGATTCTAAGTATTCAATACGAGGAATTTCAAAACTACCATTGATTGGCCACTGAAGTTCGGAAGCATGTCTAGTTTGTCTGTGCCAAATATCATTAAATACTATACTACCAATGCCGTGCTTACAGTACATAGTACACATCGGCAACCCCTCCATTGGTGCCGGTCGGCCAAATTCCAAAGATTGTCTGTCACTGCGGAGTAACGCCCTGAAGCAGGCAGACAATTTCCCAGGCATATCAGAATACTGGTGTTACCTGGGCAATAATTGTACTTGCAAGAACAATACGCCAAAACAAATTATCAGGACACTTAAGAATCGGGTCACGATTCACCTGATCAAATCCTAAGGAGGTCCGATCGGATTGCAAAAGTTCTAACTAAGCTCCCACGTGGTTGGTGATTTTGGCAAATCTGCCCGCCTCGATATATGGACCCTCGTCAAGATGCTGACTCGGACCGCGGGCTCACCGTCCAGGGATCGGGTCGTGCAGCGCTGCTGAGGTGTCGCGTCTCATCCAAGAAAGGGGCCCCCTTTTACACCGTCTGATTCCAGTCCGATAGCCGCGTCAACCTTCAATGAGCTGGCATCAATCTTGAGGGTCCCTATTCGGGCGCCATTTGTAAAAGCAATAGAAAATATCGAGGCTAAGTACCCCAAAAGGAAATACACCAAACACGGGCTTATAAAGATTCTCAGATCTGTATTCAAATAACTGTACAGTTTACAAAGAAACAAAGTATCAGATAGCTATCTGGCCCTCAGTACATCACAGTGAATAACAGCCCTTTCAGTGTGAGAAGTGAGAGGTATTGGACATCTAAACATTTGCATCTTTTATACAGTTTCCAATCGTAATGTCCAACCCCTCTGCAGGTTAATAATTCTCAGTCTAGGCTTTGTGCCGAGTTCACCTCTAGTTTATCCAACTATATGAATGTGGATTATTTCCAGTTTGTACAACAAGTCACAATGGCAACAGTGTATCCTCAAATTTAACATTAAGCCTTAGTACACGTCCTATACAATATAGTTCAACAAGTGTTCACGTTTAGTATTTAAACAACATTGTATTTGATGTATGTCCGGGGATCGGACTTGTTGGCGCAGGTAATCCTTGATCTACAGGTCAAACGTAGGGCAAGGTCTCATTACACGGTCCTAACATTTGGCCTATGGGCAGTTTGGACATTAACTTTGCGCGAAGGTCAGGACGGCTAGGTTACAAGCAGGAAACACTGTCCACCATTTTAGAACACAGAGTGACTTTGAAACGGAAATCAAAATGGCGGATGTTCCTAAAATGGCGGCTAGGTCGATCTAAGGTCGGAACCTTGCAACGCGGATTTCTTCGCAGAGCGACTGGGCTTAGACCAATATATACAATAAAGGAGGTACAATATGATATCCCGTTTAACAAGGGATGCCATTTTGAGAAGTATCCTGTCACTTATTTTTAACCAATGCTGGTCTCTTCTATGGTTGGAGATGTGTTCTCGTTGTGGTATATCCAAGGCAGCTCTCAACACATTATTTTGTAATATTTGGATTTTATTGATGATACTTTCATTATCACCGGCATATAAGGCATTACAGTAATCCAATTTAGACATTATTAATGCATTGGCAAGTGTAATACAGCTGGATTTGGATAGGAAGGGTCTACAGGCCCTAATTAATTTACAAGTATAGGCTGTGGATGAGGCCATGGAGCTAACTTGTTTTTTTAGTGAGAGTGTGGAATCCAAGTAGAAACCTAGGGCCTCATTACGAGTAGGGAGGTAGCCATGCCCTTAATAGGGGCATGGTTGCCTCCATACCAGGTTCCAGGACCGGGTTCCTTCAATGAGGAATTACTGGGTCATTCCAACTTTGGAGGACCCGGTGATTCCTTATTGAAAAAACCCATCCCCATTCCCATTTGAGCCCCCACAGGGCTCAATGGAAATGGGGAGGGAGCTAATAACAGGCCGGTTATTAGCTCCCTGGTGCCCTTGCGGGACCCACTAAGGACGTTTGGTCTGACCAGATGTTCTGAAAGGGTCCCGTAAGGGGACCTCGTAATAGGGTGTCCCGTAATGAACTGTGCCGGTCCCGTACCGGCACCCTTCATTACGGGAGCGCCAGGGTCAAAATGAGGCCCTGACTTTGATAATGCTGTCATTGATAGTAAAAGCAGCGGTTACCGACCTTCCCAGTATGTAGAGACGAAAGTGCCGGCACCCCCACAGCACCGCCAAGGCCTCCCGTTCAATCTGCGAATATCTCTGCTCAGTGTCCGATAGAGCGCAACTGGCATATGCTGTGGTTCTTGCTTCCCCCTTTTCGTCCATCTGCATGAGTACAGCTCCCAGGCCAAATGGGCTAGCGTCCACCACCACTACTGCTGACAGTGCAGGGTCAAAAAATGCCATGGTGTCTTCCACCATGAGGGCCCGTTTTACATCCTCAAAAGCCGCCTGCTCGAGGGGACCCCATTGCCATGTGGACGTCTTCTACGTCAGGCTCCTTGGTGGCTCCGACCTTGGGTCAAGGTTCTTGATGAATTGGCCACAGCAGCTGGCCATCCCCAGGAAACTTTGAACCTCCGTCACATTCTCCAGGGCCCTTTCTCGGTGCAGCGTCAAACCCGGAGCTTGGATCCGTTGTATAGTTCTCACCAGCCGTGTCATGTTCTCCACCTCGGACTTGGCAAAGACCAAGATATCTTACACCTTCAAGGCCGGGCCAGGGCTCCTCGTATCAGGTTCTGAAATACCTCAGCAGCTGATGACACACCGAAGCTGAGCCGCTTGTCTATACAGCCCCTGGTGTGTCGTAAATGTCGTAATGTAGTGAGACTCTGGATGAAGCACAATCTGGTGGTACCCCGCCTGCATGTCCAGCTTTGAGAAGAATCTCACGCCCTGCAGGTCCACAATGATGTTGTTAATGGTGGGGGTGAGTTGCCTCTCCCGCTTGATGGCTTTATTGGGGAGGCGTATGTCGACGCAAATTCTGACTGAGTCCGGTTGTTTGGGCTTGCGCGCGATCACAATGGGCAACACCCAAAGCGTCGGGCCTGCCATTCTCAATGATATCAAGATTCACAAGATTGTCCAATTCCTTATCCACCAGATCCCGCAGGTGAAATGGGACCCTTCAGTGATTGAAGGCTCTCGGCTGGATGGACACATCGATGTGTAGCCTCACGGGCTCACCTACCATCTGTCCAATTCCTGTGAACACCTCACCAAACCTCTCGAGGACTGCCTGTACATCCTCCACATGCACGCTGTAAGCAAAACTGATAATCCCAAGCGCTTCAGCCGCCACACGGCTCAGAAGGGTATTGGTGCTTAAGTCTATCACAAAGAATCATGCCTTGATAGATGCGTTGCCATGCTCAACCTTTGATAAAAAAGCCCCCACCATCGGGATGGGCCAGTTGCCACCAAATGTGAAAATGCGTGCCTTCGGACGCTGCAGGGTGGGGGGTTCTCTCAGCGATTCATATTGTACCGTGACCATGACATTGACAGAAGCACCCGTGTCCACCAGCAATGGGATTGGCGATCTATCCACCTGAACCATGCTCTTCGGCTGCCGCCTGGCCCTCGCCTTCTGGATGCTCACACTTGAAATAAAGATGATGTTTTCATCGTCGTCCTCCTCCTCCAGGTCCTGGACGTTTCCATCCTCTTCCTGATCTATCAATGCCACATTTAACGGATGTTACTGTCTGGAGAAACCAGCCCTGATCGGCCCCCTCCGAACGAACGACCACCGGCAGCGGGGCTCTGCATATTTGGGCATAATGGTCCATTGTGCCACATCGCCCACAGACCTTGCCCTTGGCGGGGCATTCAGCAGGCGGTGGCAGATTACATCCACACTTCAGACCTGACTTGGGCCCCCGGGTGAACCTGTCTCTCTGCTGCGCAGCCGGCTGACAAGCCCCTCATGCACCATGGCCCCGGCCAATGGCACACATCTCTTCCGACCTGGCAGGGAGAATTGCTGCCTCCATTCGTGATGCCTGCATCCCTGCCATCTCATGAGACCACCCTAGTTCCAGAATGCAGGCAACGTGAGGCCTGGCTCCCGAAGGACTTGGCATCGGAGTTTCCCTGACACACAAACCTGGATGAGCAGGTTCTGGATCATAGCCTGCTCATTGTCCCACACACAAGCTATCGCCATCTGCCGGAGGCCTTCATAGAACCCATCGAGAGAATCATCGTCCTTTTGCCTGGCACTTCACATCATGAACCTCTCGTAATCCAAATTTGCTACGGGCATGAAAAATTCGTGCAGAGTATCTTTTGCCACAGCATACGAAGCATCTTCAGGTTCCAGCGACTGAAATATCTGGTGTACCGCAGGACCAGCCGAGCCCAGCCATGTTGCTACCTTGCTGTCTTCATCCGTTTCTCCAGTGGCCCTGAAATAGATGTCCATCCGATCAATCCACGACTTCCAGCGAGGGACCAGGCTCGATGGCACCCCCGAGACATCAAACTCAGGCATGGGTGCCAGCGCACGCTGTTGGCGCGGGCCTCGGTGCTCCCATGCACGGCTGGCAGACCTGCCGCGGGTCCTCCATCTGCTTGTGCTTCATCCCCCATGTTGGTGAGCGCACAAGCACCCTGCTGTGATCAGGGGTGTAACCCACGTTGAATTACAATGATAGACAGTCCAGCACCACCGCTGCCGGTCTTCCTCCTCACCACTTTCCACACAAGCGCTCTTCCACACACCAGAGGGGCTGTTTCAAATATTGAGCTCAGCTAGGATCTCAGGTCCTCCCCAGATGCACCCAGTAAATTGTTCCTCTTTAGCTAGCTTCACCATCCGGGTGAAAATGATATAGATGAGAGAGAAAAAACAAACACATTTTTTTTTTCTTATGGGTGGGGGCTTCTATCCTCCCCAGTGATGATCCAGCCGCACGCAATCGTGGGGTATCCAAAAATTGTACGTGGCAGGTGCACAAGCACTATTATAAGAGCCGCAACCTTCCGCACCACGCACATCACAATGGCGCTTGAAAACTGCCCTGCATGCTGGCCCAGCAGCCGGCGAGAGTGTTGTTGAGCAAGCCGAATGTCATGATGCCTACCCCCGGGCATCCGGATCGGGTCCATCAGCCCCGGGAGCAGGCATCCAGATACTCATTAAAACCCCAAGAGCCCCGGCTGGGGGCTGTTTGGATTCAGTCCTGGCGCCATAGGCGCCAGGCTCATAGACTTTACTTACCTTATGCAGACCATGCTGCAAATGAGTCCAAGCCAACGTGAGGCCTGGATGGGACTATTTTATTACAGGGACTATTTTTTACTCTGGTGTGGTTCTGGGGAACTACTTTGAAGGCTATTTAAACCACGCCCGAACAGCAGCTCATGCTTCGTGTTATTCTGCATCCAGCAGTGTAACGCTCACTGTGTCTGCAAGTCAGCATCCAGTCTTCTGCCACGCCCGCCTCGAATCCGGAGCTCCTAGACAAAAGGAAAAGAAAGGAGAAGAGGTTAGATCACAAACATTATTTGATTCCTTACCTGATTATTTCAGCACGCGTCGCTTCGCCAGCAGCAGCGCCACGCTATACTCACCAGTCCACCGCATCTTTCAACTCGGCGCTGCCTCCATCATTTTCTTCGTCGAAACCCAGCACCTGGGGGGAAAACAAAAGGAATAACAAGGTGAGCCGAGAAAACTGACAAAGACAATCTCTTTGCCACCATAGGCTTACCTGCTTTACCACCAGAGGTATTATCCTTTAGTTCGCCGCATCTTTCTATGCCGCACCTATAAAGGGAGAGAAAACATCAAGTTAAACTCATGCAACTTTTACCAGACAGTGTTTGGTAATACAGACTCTTACCTGAACGCCATCAGCTGCCTCCAGGCAATATTCTTTTGGAGGACAAAAAGTGGTTGTTCCTAAACGATTTAGGAACTCCTGTCCCCTGCCCACTGTCTGATATCTGCAAAGCAGATGAATAATTTTTGTGTTTTTTTTGTTTTACTGAATTTCACAGCACACAGTTCAATAGACAATTAAATAGGTGGAGCAGTCACAATGAATTACAAGCTCACAAAATTTATATAGACAACAAACATAATATTTATTGTACAATATCTTTGGGCCCGACGCGTTTCGAGTATAGACTCTTCTTTAGGGGCAAAAACATATTTCACAATTCATAATTCAATTTCTAGAAAAAAGTAGAGAAGGGTACAATTTAGTATTTTGCATATAATTCATACAAACTTTCAAAACATTAAATTATAGATATGATTTGAAACATTGTCAAGAGATCTCTGGGATAGTACCTAATAACTCAGTTTAGTATAAGTCCAGTCAGATAAGTAGTATCTCTAACCAACACGAGAAGGTTAAATGATAGATGGGCAACTGAAAAACTACTCTATTTTCAAAAAAACAAACAAAACACTTTTAAAAAAAAATATTTAAAAAAATCTAAAAAGATGTATATTATTATCTACAATTATGCCATAATCCATGCATATCGGTGGTGTGCCACTTACCAACTATGGAGTAGGCATAGTTGAAAAAACATCTACGGTGTCCATGGATGGCGGGTGCTTAAGGGAGGTAGTTTGTGCATCCACAATTAGTTTCCCACAAGGATTCCGGCTAGCAGTACGTGGACTGAGTCAGAAAGGGGTAAGCAGTTCGCTCTAGTACATAGATCTGTATATAAGTAAGAGAAAGAGGATGTAGGAGATAAATAATAGTAAATAAGTTCCAGGTCTCAAGAGTGTCAATGGACCCATAGGTCACTTACTAGATACAATGTGAATCCTTCGGCGAGCGAATCGTGGCGAACATCATCCCGAACAAGGAGGATGTTGTTCGTTCATGATTCTGCTCATTATGTACTGAGAGTACTGCTGACGTATGAGTGAGCATGCGTGGTAGCAGAGCGATCGCTACGCATGCGTTAGCAAGAAGTTGCAGGTAATTGGTGTGCGTCATGTGTCTGACGACACAGAGAACCCAGCATCAGAACAACTTGAAAACAAAGGAAAGCGCGCATGCGCGTGACTAGTGCGTGGTAAAAAACCACCTGAAAGTTACTGTCTATTTTGTAGTAGGCAAGTAAGTGGCCATGATCCATGAAAAGTAATGAAAATTTAGAGAGGAAGAAAGCGGACCAGACAAAGTGTTTTTTTTGAAGGAAAAGATGGTTAAGTCAGACCGTCCTCTGCTAGTCAGTACCTCATTCAGTACATTGATATAATTCAACACAAATGATATTATAGGCATTGGTATAATGTACATATAGCTCCATATTTTGCAGAATTTACCATCAGAATGCTGACATACATTGGGTAATATTATGGCATAGTTTTTCAAAAGGTGACTTTACAATTTTTGAGTACCCCCAAAAAAACTTCAAAAAGGAGGATGTTGTGGTGTGAAAGCAATCCTTAATAGCATATATATTTCTTTTGAAAAATTACATTTCAACCATATGTGCACATGTAAACACAATGAAACAACCTTGATGGAAAATGTATAGGTCACAGAGTGAAAATGTGGTTTATAACCAAGAAATGGTCAATGTGGCCTTCATAAATAGGGGCCGAGGTAGTAGTCTTCGTTCATGCCAAGAGGGGCAAGTGAATCAAGACAGTGTATCCAATAGAGTTCTCTCTGGGATAGTAGTTTTTGTAAGTCTCCACCTCTGGAAAGTGGATGTATTACTTCAAGTATTACCATTCTCATTTGTGCCACTGTGTGTTGATGATCTCTGAAATGTCTATACACTGGGGATTTGCTGTTTTTGGTGCGGATATTTGACTTATGTTCAGTCCAACGTTCCTTGGCTTTCCTGGTGGATTTCCCTACATAGTATTTTCCACAGGGACAACGCAGAGCATAAATCATGTTTTTAGAATCAGAAGTAGCAAATTGTTTTAGTGGAACTTTCTTCCCTGTGTTTCCATGTCGAATGTGGTCTCCTTTAATCACATTTGAACAGTGTTGGCAATTTAGGCACGGGTAAGTTCCTTTTTTTAGGTTCGGACAAAAAGGTTTGGTTGTCTGTTTTTCATTTTTCTGCTCTGATCAGACTGTCACGAAAGTTTTTGCCCCTCTTGTACGCAAGCATCGGGGGTTCCGGAAAAAGTCGGTTCAGTTGAGGGTCTGTTTTGATTATATCCCAATTCTTGTGGATTATCCGTTTGACCTGAAAACTTTGGCTAGAGTATTTTAATGAATGAATAAGATTCCTGTTTTCATTTTTGGTCTTAGGATCCAGTAGGTCTTCACGACTTTGTGCTTCTGTTCTGAGTATTGCTTTGTTGATCACATTTTCAGGAAATTTTCTGTCTTTGAACCTTGCCTTCATAGTGGAATATTCATCCTGCAGTCTGTCAACCTCTGAAGTAATTTGCTTGATCCTGAGGAGTTGGCTCTATGGTAAATTTTCTTTCAGGTGTTTAGGATGAAAGCTTTGAAAGTGTAAGCTACTGTTCACATCAGTGGGTTTCCTGTATAACTGTGTTCTGAGTCCTGTGTCAGTTATTTCAATAGTGACATCCAAGAAGTTTACACTGGGTTTACCAATGTCCATTGTGAACTGGATTCTCTCATTGCATTTGTTAAGGTATTCCCAAAAGGTGTTGAGTTCATCCTCAGTCCCTCTCCAGATTCCAAAGATATAGTCGATGTATCTATACCAACTTTTGATCTTATCTTTCCACCTGGTTTCATTTAGAACATGGGTATGCTCAAAATAATACATGAAAACATTTGCATAGGAAGGTGCGACTGGTGATCCCATAGAGGTACCTGAAGTTTGTAGGAAGAATTGACCATCAAATCTGAAATAGTTATTAAAAAGGATGATGTTGATGAGTTCAATTGCTAATATTTTATGAATGTTGATTTCTTCATGTTTTAGTAGGAACCATTCCAGTGCTTCAATGCCTTGGTTGTGGGGAATTGAGGCGTAAAGACTGGTTACATCCATTGTGAACAGTAACACATTTGATTCATCCAATTCAAGGTTCTTGATGTTTTGTAAAAAATGGGTGGTATCCTTTAAGTAAGTTTCAGTTTTCTGTATCAGGGGTTGCAATGCGGTGTCGAGATATACTGCCAAAGGGTGGAAAACACTGTCTGTACCAGCAACAATTGGTCTTAAGGGCGGGTCAATTTTATTTTTATGAATTTTGGGAAGGCCGTAGAAGACTGGCGTCACCGGGTTATTGTTGGTCAGAAACGTTCTTGTGTTCTCAGAAATCCAATCTGACCCTTCTGCTCTGGAGATGGTTTTCTCAATGACAGCCTTGATATTAGTGATCGGGTCCTGGTCTAATTTGAGGTAAGTATCTTGATCAGATAGTTATTTCAAACAGCCTTCATTATACAGCATGGTGTCCATGATGACCAAGGCACCCCCTTTATCAGCTTTTTTAATAGTAATACTATTATCCTCTGCTAGATCTTTAATGATTTTAAGCTGATCTTTCTTAATATTTTGTTTGTTGGTTTTACTCTATTTAAGGCATTTGGATTGCTCTAGTGGTTTTGGTTTTAAACAGATTTACCAGAGGATGGTGGATTTGGGGATGAAAACGGCTTTTGTCTTTCATTTCCAGGTATGGACATTTATCTTTCTCACTTGGGTTAGTTGTTAGATTGTCAAAAAAGATTTTCAACTCCATTTTGCGAACTAACTTAAAAAGATTAACTTCTTCTTCAAATAAACTTGTATTGTTCGTTGGTATAAATGATATACCCAAATTGAGGGTATTCAATTGCGATTGTGAGAGTAGTTTAGAATAGATGTTCACTATTATGGTATCCTTCAATGTTTGTTCTTCTGACAAGTTTTTCTTTTTCCCTCTTCTGGCTTTTCTCCTCCTCCTAAAAAACTTTCAGGTGTTTATTGGTGTTGTTATAGATGGTGGAGCAGTACTTTGACCCTCGGTAGGTTTTGGCACTGTGGTGCCACTCGTTGATGGAATTACCTCTAAATCTCCACTGTTCACATCACTACTATCGGTATTGTTGTTAGTCGGTCGTGGTTTTGGTTGTCTTGGAGTGAAATTTGCTTGTTTACTATTATAAAATTCTTGCCAGGAGTAAACGATATCACGGGCGTAATCAAGTGTGTCCCGTCTAAATTTTCTTATTTTACGCTGTTTGATTTCTTTCTTATAGTTGTCCAATTTGTTGTTAGTATTCTCTAGTATAGTTTGTAGTTCTGTTGCTGTTTTGAGTTTTGATAATTGAGAAGATACCTCTTCGATTTCTTGATTAATTTGAGATAGAGACTTTGATAATTCCTCAATTGTAAGCAGAATGAGGTCAAGCGAGCATTTGTTTACTATTTGCTCCCAGCGTTTCACAAATTCAAGCTTATCGTTACAGAGCGTTGGTCGAAGGTATACCCGAAGTCCTCTTGGATTTAAAGTATTGTGCCAGGGTAGTGGCATGAAGTTTTTGAGAAATTTCCCTTCTGATCAATCTTTCCAGTTTTTGAATTAAATTTTGTGGATCATCTATGCTCAGTGGTTCTTTACTGGTATCTTTAATCACCCCGAGTATTCTCACAGCCTCTTCATCAGAAAAAGCCAAAGTAGTAGCTGATTTGTCCGTAAGGGTGTTTATTTTAGAGAATGACATATTATTTAGTGTAGCAGGGTGCCAGTGTTAAAGGAAGTTGCCAACCCCTCCCCAACTGGGAGGAGAAACAAACTATAAGGAAATGGGCAAAAACACGGGGCACACCTATAATTTAACAAAAGAGTATCAGGGGATTTTTAGAATAACCTTTAGAATAACCTTTATAGAATTAGAGATAGCTTGAGGTGCGGGGGAGAAAAGACTCAACATTGGCAACTAGGTTGGAAAAAGGGAGGACAAAAAGTGGTTGTTCCTAAACGATTTAGGAACTCCCGTCCCCTGCACACTGTCTGATATCTGCAAAGCAGATCAATAATTTTCGTGTTTTTTTTTTGTTTTACTGAATTTCATAACACACAGTTCAATAGACAATTAAATAGGTGGAGCAGTCACAATGAATAACAAGCTCACAAAATTTTATATAGACAACAAACATAATATTTATTGTACAATATCTTTGGGCCCGACGCGTTTCGAGTATAGACTCTTCTTCAGGGGCAAAAACATATTTCACAATTCATAATTCAATTTCTAGAAAAAAGTAGAGAAGGGTACAACTTAGTATTTTGCATATAATTCATACAAACTTTCAAAACATTAAATCATAAATATGATTTGAAACATTGTCAAGAGATTTCTGGGATAGTACCTAATAACTCAGTTTAGTATAAATCCAGTCAGATAAGTAGTATCTCTAACCAACACGAGAAGGTTAAATGATAAGTGGGCAACTGAAAAACTACTCTATTTTCAAAAAAACAAACAAAACACTTTTAAAAAAAATAATTTAAAAAAATCTAAAAAGATGTATATTATTATCTACAATTATGGCATAATCAATGCATATCGGTGGTGTGCCGCTTACCAACTATGGAGTAGGCATAGTTGAAAAAACATCTACGGTGTCCATGGATGGAGGGTGCTTAAGGGAGGTAGTTTGTGTATCCACAATTAGTTTCCCACAAGGATTCCGGCTAGCAGTACGTGGACTGTGTCAGAAAGGGGTAAGCAGTTCACTCTAGTACATAGATCTGTATATAAGGAAGAGAAAGAGGATGTAGGAGATAAATAATAGTAAATAAGTTCCAGGTCTCAAGAGTGTCAATGGACCCATAGGTCACTTACTAGATACAATGTGAATCCTTCGGCGAGCGAATCGTGGCGAACATCATCCCGAACAAGGAGGATGTTGTTCGTTCATGATTCTGCTCATTATGTACTGAGAGTACTGCTGACGTATGAGTGAGCATGCGTGGTAGCAGAGCGATCGCTACGCATGAGTTGGCAAGAAGTTGCAGGTAATTGGTGCGCGTCATGTGTCTGACGACACAGAGAACCCGGCGTCAGAACAACTTGAAAACAAAGGAAAGCGCGCATGCGCGTGACCACTGCGTGGTAAAAAACCGCCTGAAAGTTACTGTCTATTTTGTAGTAGGCAAGTAAGTTGCCATGATCCATGAAAAGTAATGAAAATTTAGAGAGGAAGAAAGCGGACCAGAAGAAGTGTTTTTTTTTAAGGAAAAGATGGTTAAGTCAGACCGTCCTCTGCTAGTCAGTACCTCATTCAGTACATTGATATAATTCAACACAAATGATATTATAGGCATTGGTATAATGTACATATAGCTCCATATTTTGCAGAATTTACCATCAGAATGCTGACACACATTGGGTAATAATATGGCATAGTTTTTCAAAAGGTGACTTTACAATTTTTTGAGTACCCCCAAAAAAACGTAAAAAAGGAGGATGTTGTGGTGTCAAACCAATCCTTAATAGCATATATATTTCTTTTGAAAAATTACATTTCAACCATATGTGCACATGTAAACACAATGAAACAACCTTGATGGAAAATTCATAGGTCACAGAGTGAAAATGTGGTTTATAACCAAGAAATGGTCAATGTGGTCTTCATAAATAGAGGCCGAGGTAGTAGTCTTCGTTCATGCCAAGAGGGGCAAGTGAATCAAGACAGTGTATCCAATAGAGTTCTCTCTGGGATAGTAGTTTTTGTAAGTCTCCACCTCTGGAAAGTGGATGTATTACTTCAAGTATTACCATTCTCATTTGTGCCACTGTGTGTTGATGATCTCTGAAATGTCTATACACTGGGGATTTGCTGTTTTTGGTGCGGATATTGGACTTATGTTCAGTCCAACGTTCCTTGGCTTTCCTGGTGGATTTCCCTACGTAGTATTTTCCACAGGGACAATGCAGAGCATAAATCACGTTTTTAGAATCACAAGTAGCAAATTGTTTTAGTGGAATTTTCTTCCCTGTGTTTCCATGTCGAATGTGGTCTCCTTTAATCACATTTGAACGGTGTTGGCAATTTAGGCACGGGTAAGTTCCTTTTTTTAGGTTTGGACAAAAAGGTTTGGTTGTCTGTTTTTCGTTTTTCTGCTCTGATCAGACTGTCACGAAAGTTTTTGCCCCTCTTGTATGCAAGCATCGGGGGTTCCGGAAAAAGTCGGTTCCGTTGAGGGTCTGTTTTGATTATATCCCAATTCTTGTGGATTATCCGTTTGACCTGAAAACTTTGGCTAGAGTATTTTAATGAATGAATAAGATTCCTGTTTTCATTTTTGGTCTTAGGATCCAGTAGGTCTTCACGACTTTGTGCTTCTGTTCTGAGTATTGCTTTGTTGATCACATTTTCAGGAAATTTTCTGTCTTTGAACCTTGCCTTCATAGTGGAATATTCATCCTGTAGTGTGTCAACCTCTGAAGTAATTCGCTTGACCCTGAGGAGTTGGCTGTATGGTAAATTTTATTTCAGGTGTTTAGGATGAAAGCTTTGAAAGTGTAAGGTACTGTTCACATCAGTGGGTTTCCTGTATAACTGTGTTCTGAGTCCTGTGTTAGTTATTTCAATAGTGACATCCAAGAAGTTTACACTGGGTTTACCAATGTCCATTGTGAACTGGATTCTCTCATTGCATTTGTTAAGGTATTCCCAAAAGGTGTTGAGTTCATCCTCGGTGCCTCTCCAGATTCCAAAGATATAGTCGATGTATCTATACCAACTTTTGATCTTATCTTTCCACCTGGTTTCATTTAGAACATGGGTATGCTCAAAATAATACATGAAAACATTTGCATAGGAAGGTGCGAATGGTGATCCCATAGAGGTACCTGAAGTTTGTAGGAAGAATTGACCATCAAATCTGAAATAGTTATTAAAAAGGATGATGTTGATGGGTTCAATTGCTAATATTTTATGAATGTTGATTTCTTCATGTTTTAGTAGGAACCATTCCAGTGCTTCAATGCCTTGGTTGTGGTGAATTGAGGTGTAAGGAGTGGTTACATCCATTGTGAACAGTAACACATTTGATTCATCCAATTCAAGGTTCTTGATGTTTTGTAAAAAATGGATGGTGTCCTTTAAGTAAGTTTCAGTTTTCTGTATCAGGGGTTGCAATGCGGTGTCCAGATATACTGCCAAAGGGTGGAAAACACTGTCTGTACCAGCAACAATTGGTCTGAAGGGCGGGTCCATTTTATTTTTATGAATTTTGGGAATGCCGTAGAAGACTGGCGTCACCGGGTTATTGTTGGTCAGAAACTTTCTCGTGTTCTCAGAAATCCAATCTGACTCTTCTGCTCTGGAGATGGTTTTCTCAATGACAGCCTTGATATTAGTGATCGGCTCCTGGTCTAATTTGAGGTAAGCATCTTGATCAGATAGTAATTTCAAACAGCCTTCATTATACAGCACGGTGTCCATGATGACCAAGGCACCCCTTTATCAGCTTTTTTTAATAGTAATACTATTATCCTCTGCTAGATCTTTAATGATTTTAAGCTGATGTTTCTTAATATGTTGTTTGTTGGATTTACTGTATTTAAGGCATTTGAGTGCTCTAGTGGTTTTGGTTTTAAACACATTTACCAGAGGATGGTTGATTTGGGGATGAAAACGGCTTTTGTCTTTCATTTCCAGGTATGGACATTTATCTTTCTCACTTGGGTTAGTTGTTAGATTGTCAAAAAAGATTTTCAACTCCATTTTGCGAACTAACTTAAAAAGATTAACTTCTTCCTCAAATAAACTCGTATTGTTCGTTGGTATAAATGATATACCCAAATTGAGGGTATTCAATTGCGATTGTGAGAGTAGTTTAGAAGAGATGTTCACTATTATGGTATCCCTCAATGTTTGTTTTTCTGACGAGGTTTTCTTTTTCCCTCTTCTGGCTTTTCTCCTCCTCCTAAAAAACTTTCAGGTGTTGGTATTGGTGTTGTTATAGGTGGTGGAGCAGTACTTTGACCCTCGGTAGGTTTTGGCACTCTGGTGCCACTCGTTGATGGAATTTCCTCTAAATCTCCACTGATCACATCGCTACTATTGGTATTGTTGTTAGTCGGTCGTGGTTTTGGTTGTCTTGGAGTGAAATTTGCTTGTTTACTATTATAAAATTCTTGCCAGGAGTAAACGATATCACGGGCGTAATCAAGTGTGTCGCGTCTAAATTTTCTTATTTTACGCTGTTCGATTTCTTTCTTATAGTTGTCCAATTTGTTGTTAGTATTCTCTAGTATAGTTTGTAGTTCTGTTGCCGTTTTGAGTTTTGATAATTGAGAAGATACCTCTTCAATTTCTTGATTAATTTGAGATAGAGACTTTGATAATTCCTGTCATGATCTCTGCTTCCAAAAGATCAGGACTTGCCCGACTCCCTTGGAAGCAGACCCATAACCCCGGTTCCGAGTGCCAGCCAGTCCCAATTGGGACCTTTTGGACCCTGTCCTGGCGCCAGTGGCACCAGGCTCATAAAGATGCCCAGTCCCAGCGCTGGAAGCGCCGGGCTCATAATGCTTGGGTGGACTTACCTGCAGCAGACCATGCTGCTTACTTACCTGCCAGTTGAACCCCTGATCCTCTTCTGTTTGGGACTACTTTTCCTGTTGGGTGGGGCAGGAGCCACTCCCTAGGTTCAGAATACTGGAACTCTTCTGGAAAGCAGGAACTCTTTTCTTACCTAGGCGTGGCTGTGGAAGGAGACACCTAAGCACTACAGGAGGCTATTTAAACCACACCCGATGGATGAATCTTGCTTTGTGTTATTCTGCATTCTCTGCAGCAGAACGCTCATCGTGTCTTCTGCTTCTGATCCTGGGCCTAAGGGAACAAAGGCTTACCATCCTGGAATCCAGTCTTCAGCAGCACCTGTAAAGACAAAGAAAGAACAGGTTAGCACTACGGTCTTCAGTGGCAGCGCATCTCTTACCTGGTCCATCGGCTGTCACCAACGCCTCGCGCTGCATTCCAGCATTTGAAAGACAAAGGCTTACCTACTCTTCGCATGCTCCGGAGGTCTTCGCACTGCATTCCGGCATCTGAAAGACAAAAGCTTACCAGCTCTTCGCACGCTCCGGAGGCCTTCGGCGCTGCATCCCGCATCTGAAAGACAAAAGAAGGTGCGTTTAAAGACATTGGGCAACTTCATTACTCACGTGCCATTACTCCTTCCCACGCCGAATCCAGTGGGTATTCCAGCACCCTTCAGCTTCTCTAAAGCTCCGAACTTGTACCTGCAAGATAAAAGGGACAGTTAGTGCGCATCGTGAAGCAGGCTACAAGCGCTTACTTACGTGCTTCCAGACGCTTCTATTCCTCACGCGGGTTCGATCCTCAACTCTCATCAGCCCGCCATCCGCCATCGCCGGAACCCTGCAAAACAAGAGATATCATTACAAAAGACTTTTAAGACATTTGAAGTGCCCAGAACTTACCGTTCGTGCAGTTAACGACGGACAGCAGTCCTCTGAGGTCAAGAGGCCTGCACCCTTATCCAGTGAAGAAACTGGTTACGGCACCCTGCCCCGAGGCAGATGAGAGCTCGGCGTTCACTTACCTAAGGTGAGGGCGTTAACCTTTTGGGGTTCTACAGGAGAAGAGAAAGGGAAGAGGAGAGAGGCACCCAATAACCCCAGTTCATTAATCCCATATTTTCTATCTGCAGACATCTTACTCTTCGAGTCAGACATACAGTGCACAGAGGTCCAGCCCAAAGAGCCAACCGTGTGTTACACATCACCTTTGAAGATACGGCATTCCCCCAGTCAAGACCGGCGCCTCTGCGGGAATCAGGTGAGCGTTACAGAACACAAAGCCTACCGCAAAACTCCCACCCAGGCGCTATGGAAACCTCGGATACCGACCAGCTAGCCCAGTTACTTGGGGAACTAAGAGCAGAAGTGCATGCAGCCCGTCAGGAGACGAATGCTCTAAGAAGGGAACTGATTATTTCCAAGGAGCGAACAGACGATCTCGCTAGACAATTGCTACAGTCACAAGCCGGACAAACTCCGTTACCCGCATCAGGGGCAAATCTTCCTTCAACATCCTCTACGAACCCAGTGCAGATCAACCTACCTGGGAATGTACCTCTGGCTCCGCCCGAACGATTTTCTGGTGACCCAAAGAGGTTTGCAGTATTTATTAATCAGTGCCGGTTGCACTTCTTATGCCGGCCAGCAGCCTTTCCAACTGATCAAGCTAAGGTAGCTTTCGTGCTTTCGTACCTTAGTGGCAATGCGGCAGACTGGTCGATCCCTCTAGTTAATCAAGATGATCCGGTTCTCCATGATTTTCAAGCTTTTCAGCTCAGTATGGAAAAACTGTTTGCAAGACATTCACAGGGGCAGGCCTTGGACAATGAGCTCCTTTCATTGCGACAGGGTAATCAAGACCTTTTGGCTTATATTGCGTCTTTCAACAGACTGATAGTGGAAACTAGATGGCCTGAGGACAAAAGGATTACGCTGTTTTATAGAGGTCTACGTGGAGAGCTCAAAGATGTGTTAGCCCAAGTAGTGAATCCCCCGCAAGACTGTTCGGACTATATTGACTTAGTCGTTCAAATTGACCACAGACTGCAGAACAGGAAGGCCGATCGTTCCAAGTTTGATGCTCGAGTATTTTCCAAACCACCAACTCCTACCAAAGGAGTAGACTCCGGGGAACCCATGCAAATAGGGGGCCTGAAAGGACCACTAACACAAAAGGAGCGGGAAAGGAGAAAACAGCTGCAATTATGCCTCTATTGCGGAAACTCGGGGCACTTTCTTCGAGACTGTCCGGTGAAACCAGCCAAGAAGGCAGTAGGAGCTGCAGTTACCAGGGTCACAAACTCTGAGCAGGGAAACAACCTCGCCCGACAAGAATAGAGGTCCTCTTGCCGAGCGTTAAAACCAGTTCAGTGACCTCGCATTTCGTGATACCTATGGTCCTCATTAGCCCTGAACATCCGGATCGATTACATGCGATTGAAGCTTACATCGACACCGGTGCCATCAGCAATTATGTGGATCATGAAATGGTTTTGAGGATGAATCTGACTCTTTGTCCAAAGGCTGTAAAGGACGTCATTACTACGGTGGATGGTACGGAGATAGCCTCCGGACCAGTAACGCATACCACCCAAGAAGTGACGCTAGTAAGTCAAGATGGACACCATGAGAAGATCGTGTTCGATGTGATCAAGGCCCCTCAGTTCCAGATTATTCTAGGAATTCCTTGGTTAGAGAAGCACAATCCTCAGATCGATTGGCGAGCAAGAACGGTTCAGTTTCCAGAATGTGTCTCTACTTGTCACCCTCGACCTGGTGTTGCACTGGCAGCAATTTCCTCGGAGGCTCCCCAGTTACCTCCTGAATACCTAGAATTCCAAGATGTTTTCCGGAAGGATCAGGCTAACTCTCTACCTCCTCATAGGTCTTATGACTGCCAGATAGACCTGATACCTGGATCTACTCCTCCTTGTAGTAGAATTTATGCCCTCACCGAGCCTGAGAATCTTCACCTCCGACAATACCTGGATCAATACCTAGCGAATGGGTTTATTCGTCCTTCCAAGTCCCCTGCTTCCTCAGCTTTGTTCTTCGTTCCAAAGAAAGAAGGGGACCTTAGAACTTGTATAGATTATCCCGCCCTGAACCAGATCACCGTTAAGAATAGATATCCGTTACCTTTGATCCCTGAACTCCTGGACCAAGTCAGAAAAGCATGCATATATACAAAGCTGGATCTTAGAGGAGCCTACCACTTGGTACGAGTAAAAGAGGGCGATGAATGGAAGACGGCCTTCCGCACCAAGTATGGGCTATTTGAATATCAGGTCATGCCCTTCGGACTTTGCAATGCCCCGGCCGCCTTTCAATATTTTATGAACGATGTCCTCAGAGAGCTCATAGATCTGTGTGTTGTTGTTTACATTGACAACATCCTCGTTTATTCTTCATCGGAAACTGCACATCGGAAACACGTGAAAATGGTCCTCGAGAGATTGCGTCAACACAAACTTTTCGCTAAGTTGGAAAAATGTGTTTTCAACGTGACTGAAGTTGAATTCTTGGGATTCATATTATCACCTAGCGGAGTGCGTATGGATTCAAAGAAGGTCGATGCAATTCTCAAATGGCCATCGCCATCCTCCGTAAAAGGTGTTCAAAGCATGTTAGGCTTCGCTAACTTTTACCGCAGGTTTATCCCCGAATTCTCTCGAATAGTCCAGCCCATCACCGCCTTGTTAAAGAAAAACAAACGTTTTGAATG
Source organism: Ambystoma mexicanum (assembly GCF_040938575.1). Taxonomy (NCBI): domain Eukaryota; kingdom Metazoa; phylum Chordata; class Amphibia; order Caudata; family Ambystomatidae; genus Ambystoma; species Ambystoma mexicanum. The sequence goes on along the minus strand of NC_090933.1, from coordinate 358,906,627 downwards.
GTCTACCGAGGCGGAACAAGCTTTCCAGAATTTGAAGACTAGATTTATCTCTGCACCGATCTTAAAACATCCTCGCCCAGAACTCCCCTACATCGTTGAAACTGATGCTTCGAGCCTTGCCATGGGGGCAGTTCTATCACAAAAGGACCCAGTAACCAATCAGTTGCATCCCGTGGCATTTTGGTCCCGCAAATTCTCGCCTTCTGAAATCAATTACACTATTACTGATAAGGAACTTCTAGCTATCAAGTCCGCCTTTAAGGCTTGGCGGCATTATCTTCTGGGGGCCCGACACACCGTTACTGTGATTACAGATCACCGAAACCTGCAATATTTGAAAACCGCAAAAACTCAATCCTCTAGGAAACTCCGTTGGGCACTATTCTTTGCCGAGTTTGACTTCATAATTACCTATCGACCTGGTACAAAAAACGGTAAAGCTGATGCCCTTTCTCGGATGGGAGTGGAAGAACATTTGATCAATCCTAAACCTGTACCTATCATTCCCGAACAAAGAATTCTAGGTGTAATCGCCACACAATCCATAGAGGAAGTTAAGGATAAACCCAGGCTACTGGTAACTCCAGCAGACATACAGAATTGGCATCTGCAGGGAAAGGACTTTACGGTGAAGGACAACCTATTATATTTCCAAGAACGGTTATACCTGCCCAGCACAGATTTACAGAAAAAGGTAATCTCTTGTTATCACGATTCTTTAATGGAAGGACATCCCGGTATGACCAAGACCTCGGAAAAGATCAAGCGCTACTTCTGCTGGCCGTCTTGGAAAAAAGATATCAGAGACTTTATAATGTCTTGTGGAGTATGCGCCCAAAACAAGAGTCAAAAGGAAAAACCAGCCGGCCTCTTACGCCCTATTGACATCCCGCCTCGCCCTTGGCATACGCTTTCTATGGACTTCATCACCGATCTACCTCCATGCTCCGGATACAATACGATCCTAGTAATCGTGGACCTATTCTCCAAGATGGCGCATTTCATTCCACTCAAAGGCTTACCAACAGCAGCAACTCTGGCCCGAGAATTTCTCGAAAACATCGTCCGACTGCACGGTTTTCCTTCAGTTCTAATTTCGGATCGAGGTAGTCAATTTATTTCTCATTTTTGGCGAAGTTGCTGTCGGTCGGCTCAAATTGATGTGAGACTTTCGACCAGCCACCACCCTCAAACCGACGGACAAACCGAGAGGACCAATCAAACTCTGGAACAGTATTTGCGCTGCATGCTACAACAAACTGAAAAAACTTGGAAAGATATCCTTTGGATAGCCGAATATGCCTACAATAACTCTGTCCACTCGGGAACTGGGAAGACCCCGTTTTTTCTTTTATACGGTAGTCACCCTCGAACCTCGGAGTTGGATCCACTCCAAGATCTTGGAACACCAGCAGTAGACCACCTGCATTCTACAATCACCCAAGCCTTTAAGGAAGCCGTTTCTCACCTTCAAAGGGCTAAAGAACAATACAAGAAAGGAGCAGACCAACATCGGAAGGAAGCCCCCCAATATCAAGTAGGAGATCAAGTCTGGTTATCCACCAAATATCTACCTCTAAAAGGACCACGCACATTCAACCCAAGATACCTTGGTCCCTATTCCATCACTACCATAGTAAATCCAGTAGCGGTCAAGTTGGACTTGCCCCCTCACATGAAGATACATCCGGTCTTCCACGTCTCTCTATTAAAACCCGTGCAACCTCAAACCCGACTAACTACATCTCCAAAACCTATTCTAGTAGATGGAGAACTCGAGTTTGAAGTCAAAAGCATCCTGGATTCCAAGATCTCCAAATCTAAACTATTTTACCTGATTGACTGGAAAGGCTACGGTCCCCAAGAAAGATCCTGGGAACCTGCAGAATATGTCCACGCGCCTCGTCTAATCAAAAGATTTCATCGAACATTTCCTAACAAGCCCAAACCCCCGGAGAAGCCCGGTTTGGGAGGGGCCTTGAGGGGGGGTGCTGTCATGATCTCTGCTTCCAAAAGATCAGGACTTGCCCGACTCCCTTGGAAGCAGACCCATAACCCCGGTTCCGAGTGCCAGCCAGTCCCAATTGGGACCTTTTGGACCCTGTCCTGGCGCCAGTGGCACCAGGCTCATAAAGATGCCCAGTCCCAGCGCTGGAAGCGCCGGGCTCATAATGCTTGGGTGGACTTACCTGCAGCAGACCATGCTGCTTACTTACTTGCCAGTTGAACCCCTGATCCTCTTCTGTTTGGGACTACTTTTCCTGTTGGGTGGGGCAGGAGCCACTCCCTAGGTTCAGAATACTGGAACTCTTCTGGAAAGCAGGAACTCTTTTCTTACCTAGGCGTGGCTGTGGAAGGAGACACTAAGCACTACAGGAGGCTATTTAAACCACACCCGATGGATGAATCTTGCTTTGTGTTATTCTGCATTCTCTGCAGCAGAACGCTCATCGTGTCTTCTGCTTCTGATCCTGGGCCTAAGGGAACAAAGGCTTACCATCCTGGAATCCAGTCTTCAGCAGCACCTGTAAAGACAAAGAAAGAACAGGTTAGCACTGCGGTCTTCAGTGGCAGCGCATCTCTTACCTGGTCCATCGGCTGTCAGCAACGCCTCGCGCTGCATTCCGGCATCTGAAAGACAAAGGCTTACCTACTCTTCGCATGCTCCGGAGGTCTTCGCACTGCATTCCGGCATCTGAAAGACAAAAGCTTACCAGCTCTTCGCACGCTCCGGAGGCCTTCGGCGCTGCATCCCGCATCTGAAAGACAAAAGAAGGTGCGTTTAAAGACATTGGGCAACTTTATTACTCACGTGCCATTACTCCTTCCCACGCCGAATCCAGTGGGTATTCCAGCACCCTTCAGCTTCTCTAAAGCTCCGAACTTGTACCTGCAAGATAAAAGGGACAGTTAGTGCGCATCGTGAAGCAGGCTACAAGCGCTTACTTACGTGCTTCCAGGCGCTTCTATTCCTCACGCGGGTTCAATCCTCAACTCTCATCAGCCCGCCATCCGCCATCGCCGGAACCCTGCAAAACAAGAGATATCATTACAAAAGACTTTTAAGACATTTGAAGTGCCCAGAACTTACCGTTCGTGCAGTTAACGACGGACAGCAGTCCTCTGAGGTCAAGAGGCCTGCACCCTTATCCAGTGAAGAAACTGGTTACGGCACCCTGCCCAGAGGCAGATGGAGAGCTCGGCGTTCACTTACCTAAGGTGAGGGCGTTAACCTTTGGGGTTCTACAGGAGAAGAGAAAGGGAAGAGGAGAGAGGCACCCAATAACCCCAGTTCATTAATCCCATATTTTCTATCTGCAGACATCTTACTCTTCGAGTCAGACATACAGTGCACAGAGGTCCAGCCCAAAGAGCCAACCGTGTGTTACACATCACCTTTGAAGATACGGCATTCACCCAGTCAAGACCGGCGCCTCTGCGGGAATCAGGTGAGCGTTACAATTCCTCAATTGTAAGCAGAATGAGGTCAAGCGAAAATTTGTTTACTATTTGCTCCCAGCGTTTCACAAATTCAAGGTTATCTTTACAGAGCGTTGGTCGAAGGCATACCCAAAGTCCTCTTGGTAGTCTTTTGGATTTAAAGTATTGTGCCAGGGTAGTGGCATGAAGTTTTTGAGCAATTTCACTTCTGATCAATCTTTCCAGTTTTTGAATTAGATTTTGCGGATTATCTATGCTCAGTGGTTCTTTACTGGTATCTTTAATCAGCCCGAGTATTCTCACAGCCGCTTCATCAGAAAAAGCCAAAGTAGTAGCTGATTTGTCCATAAGGGTGTTTATTTTAGAGAATGACATATTATTTAGTGTAGCAGGGTGCCAGTGTTAAAGGAAGTTGCCAACCCCTCCCCAACTGGGAGGAGAAACAAACTATAAGAAAATGGGCAAAAACACGGGGCACACCTATAATTTAACAAAAGAGTATTAGGGGTTTTTAGAATAACCTTCATAAAATTAGAGATAGCTTGAGGTGCGGGGGAGAAAAGACACAACCTTGGCAACTAGGTTGGAAAAATGGAGGACAAAAAGTGGTTGTTCCTAAACGATTTAGGAACTCCCGTCCCCTGCACACTGTCTGATATCTGCAAAGCAGATCAATAATTTTCGTGTTTTTTTGTTTTACTGAATTTCATAACACACAGTTCAATAGACAATTAAATAGGTGGAGCAGTCACAATGAATAACAAGCTCACAAAATGTATATAGACAACAAACATAATATTTATTGTACAATATCTTTGGGCCCGACGCGTTTCGAGTATAGACTCTTCTTCAGGGGCAAAAACATATTTCCCAATTCATAATTCAATTTCTAGAAAAAAGTAGAGAAGGGTACAACTTAGTATTTTGCATATAATTCATACAAACTTTCAAAACATTAAATCATAGATATGATTTGAAACATTGTCAAGAGATTTCTGGGATATTACCTAATAACTCAGTTTAGTATAAATCCAGTCAGATAAGTAGTATCTCTAACCAACACGAGAAGGTTAAATGATAAGTGGGCAACTGAAAAACTACTCTATGTTAAAAAAAACAAACAAAACACTTTTAAAAAAAATGATTTAAAAAAATCTAAAAAGATGTATATTATTATCTACAATTATGGCATAATCCATGCATATCGGTAGTGTGCCACTTACCAACTATGGAGTAGGCATAGTTGAAAAAACATCTACGGTGTCCATGGATGGCGGGTGCTTAAGGGAGGTAGTTTGTGTATCCACAATTAGTTTCCCACAAGGATTCCTGCTAGCAGTACGTGGACTGAGTCAGAAAGGGGTAAGCAGTTCGCTCTAGTACATAGTTCTGTATATAAGTAAGAGAAATAGGAATAGTAGGAGATAAATAATAGTAAATAAGTTCCAGGTCTCAAGAGTGTCAATGGACCCATAGGTCACTTACTAGATACAATTTGAATCCTTCAGCGAGCGAATCGTGGCGAACATCATCCCGAACAAGGAGGATGTTGTTCGTTCATGATTCTGCTCATTATGTACTGAGAGTACTGCTGACGTATTTGTGAGCATGCGTGGTAGCAAAGCGATCACTACGCATGCGTTAGCAAGAAGTTGCAGGTAATTGGTGCGCGTCATGTGTCTGACGACACAGAGAACCTGGCTTCACAACAACTTGAAAACAAAGGAAAGCGCGCATGCACGAGACTAGTGCGTGGTAAAAAAACGCCTGAAAGTTACTGTCTATTTTGCAGTAGGCAAGTAAGTGGCCATGATCCATGAAAAGTAATGAAAATTTAGAGAGGAAGAAAGTGGTCCAGACGAAGTGGTTTTTTTGAAGGAAAAGATGGTTAAGTCAGACGGTTCTCTGCTAGTCAGTACCTCATTCAGTACATTGATATAATTCAACACAAATGATAGTATAGGTATTGGTATAATGTACATATAGCTTCATATTTTGCAGAATTTACCATCAGAATGCTGACATACATTGGGTAATAATATGGCATAGTTTTTCAAAAGGTGACTTTACAATTTTTTGAGTACCCCCCAAAAAACTTTAAAAAGGAGGATGTTGTGGTGTCAAACCAATCCTTAATAGCATATATATTTCTTTTGAAAAATTACATTTCAACCATATGTGCACATGTAAACACAATGAAACAACCTTGATGGAAAATTCATAGGTCACAGCGTGAAAATGTGGTTTATAACCAAGAAATGGTCAATGTGGTCTTCATAAATAGGGGCCGAGGTAGTAGTCTTCGTTCATGCCAAGAGGGTCAAGTGAATCAAGACAGTGTATCCAATAGAGTTCTCTCTGAGATAGTAGTTTTTGTAAGTCTCCACCTCTGGAAAGTGGATGTATTACTTCAAGTATTACCATTCTCATTTGTGCCACTGTGTGTTGATGATCTCTGAAATGTCTATACAGTGGGGATTTGCTGTTTTTGGTGCGGATATTTGACTTGTGTTCAGTCCAACGTTCCTTGGCTTTCCTGGTGGATTTCCCTACGTAGTATTTTCCACAGGGACAACGCAGAGCATAAATCACGTTTTTAGAATCATAAGTAGCAAATTGTTTTAGTGGAATTTTCTTCCCTGTGTTTCCATGTCGAATGTGGTCTCCTTTAATCACATTTGAACAGTGTTGGCAATTTAGGCACGGGTAAGATCCTTTTTTAGGTTTGGACAAAAAGGTTTGGTTGTCTGTTTTTCATTTTTCTGCTCTGATCAGACTGTCACGAAAGATTTTGCCCCTCTTGTAAGCAAGCATCGGGGGTTCCGGAAAAAGTCGGTTCAGTTGAGGGTCTGTTTTGATTATATCCCAATTCTTGTGGATTATCCGTTTGACCTGAAAACTTTGGCTAGAGTATTTTAATGAATGAATAAGATTCCTGTTTTCATTTTTGGTTTTAGGATCCAGTAGGTCTTCACGACTTTGTGCTTCTGTTCTGAGTATTGCTTTGTTGATCAAATTTTCTGGAAATGTTCTGTCTTTGAACCTTGCCTTCATAGGGGAATATTCATCCTGTAGTCTGTCAACCTCTGAAGTAATTCGCTTGACCCTGAGGAGTTGGCTGTATGGTAAATTTTCTTTCAGGTGTTTAGGATGCAAGCTTTGAAAGTGTAAGGTACTGTTCACATCAGTGGGTTTCCTGTATAACTGTGTTCTGAGTCCTGTGTTAGTTATTTCAATAGTGGCATCCAAGAAGTTTACACTGGGTTTACCAATGTCCATTGTGAAAAAGGAACTTACCCGTGCCTAAATTGCCAACACTGTTCAAATGTGATTAAAGGAGACCACATTCGACATGGAAATACAGGGAAGAAAATTCCACTAAAACAATTTGCTACTTGTGATTCTAAAAACGTGATTTATGCTCTGCGTTGTCCCTGTGGAAAATACTACGTAGGGAAATCCACCAGGAAAGCCAAGGAACGTTGGACTGAATATAAGTCAAATATCCGCACCAAAAACAGCAAATCCCCAGTGTATAGACATTTCAGAGATCATCAACACACAGTGGCACAAATGAGAATGGTAATACTTGAAGTAATACATCCAACCTCTGAAGTAATTCGCTTGACCCTGAGGAGTTGGCTGTATGGTAAATTTTCTTTCAGGTGTTTAGGATGCAAGCTTTGAAAGTGTAAGGTACTGTTCACATCAGTGGGTTTCCTGTATAACTGTGTTCTGAGTCCTGTGTTAGTTATTTCAATAGTGACATCCAAGAAGTTTACACTGGGTTTACCAATGTCCATTGTGAAAAAGGAACTTACCCGTGCCTAAATTGCCAACACTTTTCAAATGTGATTAAACGAGACCACATTCGACATGGAAATACAGGGAAGAAAATTCCACTAAAACAATTTGCTAATTGTGATTCTAAAAACGTGATTTATGCTCTGCGTTGTCCCTGTGGAAAATACTACGTAGGGAAATCCACCAGGAAAGCCAAGGAACGTTGGACTGAATATAAGTCAAATATCCGCACCAAAAACAGCAAATCCCCAGTGTATAGACATTTCAGAGATCATCAACACACAGTGGCACAAATGAGAATGGTAATACTTGAAGTAATACATCCACTTTCCAGAGGTGGAGACTTACAAAAACTACTATCCCAGAGAGAACTCTATTGGATACACTGTCTTGATTCACTTGCCCCTCTTGGCATGAACGAAGACTACTACCTCGGCCCCTATTTATGAAGACCACATTGACCATTTCTTGGTTATAAACCACATTTTCACTCTGTGACCTATGAATTTTCCATCAAGGTTGTTTCATTGTGTTTACATGTGCACATATGGTTGAAATGTAATTTTTCAAAAGAAATATATATGCTACTAAGGATTGGTTTGACACCACAACATCCTCCTTTTTTACGTTTTTTTGGGGGTACTCAAAAAATTGTAAAGTCACCTTTTGAAAAACTATGCCATATTATTACCCAATGTATGTCAGCATTCTGATGGTAAATTCTGCAAAATATGTAGCTATATGTACATTATACCAATGCCTATAATATCATTTGTGTTGAATTATATCAATGTACTGAATGAGGTACTGACTAGCAGAGGACGCTCTGACTTAACCATCTTTTCCTTCAAAAAAAACACTTCTTCTGGTCCGCTTTCTTCCTCTCTAAATTTTCATTACTTTTCATGGATCATGCCACTTACTTGCCTACTACAAAATAGACAGTAACTTTCAGGCGGTTTTTTACCACGCACTAGTCACGCGCATGCGCGCTTTCCTTTGTTTTCAAGTTGTTCTGACGCCGGGTTTTCTGTGTCGTCAGACACATGACGCGCACCAATTACCTGCAACTTCTTGCCAACTCATGCGTAGCGATCGCTCTGCTACCACGCATGCTCACTCATACGTCAGCAGTACTCCCAGTAGATAATGAGCAGAATCATGAACAGAACAACATCCTCCTTGTTCGGGATGATGTTTGCCACGATTCGCTCACCGAAGGATTCACATTGTATCTAGTAAGTGACCTATGGGTCCATTGACACTCTTGAGACCTGGAACTTATTTACTATTATTTATCTCCTACATCCTCTTTCTCTTACTTATATACAGATCTATGTACTAGAGCGAACTGCTTACCCCTTTCTGACTCAGTCCACGTACTGCTAGCCGGAATCCTTGTGGGAAACTAATTGTGGATACACAAACTACCTCCCTTAAGCACCCGCCATCCATGGACACCGTAGATTTTTTTTCAACTATGCCTACTCCATAGTTGGTAAGTGGCAAACCACCGATATGCATGGATTATGCCATAATTGTAGATAATAATATACATCTTTTTAGATTTTTTTTAATTATTTTTTTAAAAAAGTGTTTGGTTTGTTTTTTTGAAAATAGAGTAGTTTTTCAGTTGCCCACTTATCATTTAACCTTCTCGTGTTGGTTAGAGATACTACTTATCTGACTGGATTTATAATAAACTGAGTTATTAGGTACTATCCCAGAGATCTCTTGACAATGTTTCAAATCATATCTATGATTTAATGTTTTGAAAGTTTGTATGAATTATATGCAAAATACTAAGTTGTACCCTTCTCTACTTTTTTCTAGAAATTGAATTATGAATTGTGAAATATGTTTTTGCCCCTGAAGAAGAGTCTATACTCGAAACACGTCGGGCCCAAAGATATTGTACAATAAATATTATGTTTGTTGTCTATATAAATTTTGTGAGCTTGTTATTCATTGTGACTGCTCCACCTATTTAATTGTCTATTGAACTGTGTGTTATGAAATTCAGTAAAACAAAAAAAACACGAAAATTATTGATCTGCTTTGCAGATATCAGACAGTGTGCAGGGGACGGGAGTTCCTAAATCGTTTAGGAACAACCACTTTTTGTCCTCCATTTTTCCAACCTAGTTGCCAAAGTTGAGTCTTTTCTCCCCCGCACCTCAAGCTATCTCTAATTCTATAAAGGTTATTCTAAAAATCCCCTGATACTCTTTTGTTAAATTATAGGTATGCCCCGTGTTTTTGCCCATTTTCTAATATTCTTTTGGACCCAGCTGCAACCTAACGAGGGAATGGAACAAGAGTGAACATCGGACATATTGAACTCTTTGAACTTTATAGACACTGGAGTCAATATTCCTCCAGAACTCCTCCAGTACCTTCAAACCAGTGAAGTAACTGGTATCTACACGCCCCTGCATGCCATGCAGGATGGAGAGCTCATCATTTAAAAACATAAGGTGAGGTTACCAAGAGGGGATATCAGAGGTGATTAGTGGGGAGAACGAGAACAGTTGGGGGTCCATCACTAAAGTCCACGGGTGGCTAAATCCCTTTCTCCACTTGCAGGAGAATACTTCTACGAGTCCAGCTGACAAGATTAGGTGGGCCAGTCCAGACTGTCATCTCTTCACTATGCATCACGTTGGTGGAGACCGCAGCTGTCCGGGTCCGATCGACGCCCCTGTGGGAACCAGGTGAGCGTAACACTGATGCCCCCACTCAATGCTGCATGGCCCGTGGGTTCCGGTTTCAGCTAAGTGACCTCGACGCCAGTGTTATAAGGGAGTCCTGGGGTCAGGACCTCCCGTTTGGCGTGAGCCCCCCACCACATACAAAACCAGAGGATGGCTTCTATCATGTACGGGCTCCATGCTGCTCTCCCGAGCATACGTGACAACGCCCCTTTTATTCTGTAATCTCAAGCGATCTAGTTGAATTACTCTGCTGCGTGCTCAACTTAAAGGGGACAACATCCCCTCCATCCCCTTGGTGAAGGGGGTGGAATAGAAGCTATGTATAGGAATTTAGGATCTTGGCACCGGCAGAGTGGACAGAAGAGGTAAACAGCAGCATGTGACTCCAGCATTGTTGGAAAGTGGGTGCAGCAGCAATGTGGCATGCAACAGTACAGAACTCCAGCAGGCCAGTGGAGGAGTCAGTAGTGATGGAGACAAAGAATGCACTGCAGAACAACCTCACTAGGAAGCAGATGGCATCAAGTATGTCAGCAAGTGGCTATTGCAGGGCACAGCAAGCACACGTAAATGTATATGCTGCGCTCAGTCAAGGTATGCTAGGGACTCTCCAAAAAAAGCACAGCGAGAATGTCCTACCAATCTAATAAGGGATATAATGGGGTGGGTACCATTCCCTCTATGCCCATTTATTGTTACGCTCACCTGGTATCCACAGGGACGCCACTCAGCACGGGTTGGTTGCCGGAATCTTCTCCCCAGTTTCCCTGGATGTTGTCTACGGAGGATATTCAGCCTTGTTGTGGAATTCGGCTGGTTTTTGTTTTTGCAATTTATTTTGTGCGCATATACCGCAGGACTGGATATACTGGATGATGTCCTTACGCCAGGTAGGCCACCAAAAGTTCTGTTTCACCTTGGATAGGGTTTTGGAGATTCCAGGGTGACCTTCAATCAGTGAATCATGATAACCTGAAATGATTTGTTGTTGTAGTTCTTCTTGGGCACGTATAGATGGTCCCTAAAAAAGGGCAATTGGTCCTTGATGGAGTATTGTTCTCCTTGAGTATGCCATGCAAGTAAGGTGTCGGAATTCATCGCTCGTTGAATTTTGATTCGGAGTGCGGTTTGTGTCAAGGCTGCCGTGAGATCCAAGAGTTTGTCTTCAGGAATAATGGGTACTGGATCTGGAGTTGTATACACCTTTTCATCAATGCCCATACGGGATAAGGCATCAGCCTTCCCATTCCGAAACGTGATTACATAATTGTATTCTGCAAAAAAAAGGGCCCACCGTAGTTGACGTGAGGACTGCGCCTTTGCTGTTTTTAGATATTGCAGGTTTCGGAGGTCCGTACCGTAATGGTGTGTCTGGCCCCCAGGAGGTAGTGTCGCCAGGCCATAAAAGCGGATTTAATGGCCAGAAGTTCTTTGTCGGTGATGGCATAATTGATCTCCGGAGGTGAGAAGTTTCGCGACCAGAAGGCCACAGGATGTAGCTGGCCTGTTTCGGGGTCTCTCTGTGAAAGGACAGCCCCCATTGACATCGTGGAAGCATCCGTTTCTACAACGTAAGGGCGGTCTGGACGAGGGTGTCGCAGGATCGGAGCGGAAGTGAACCTTTGTTTGAGTTTGAAAAGCTTTTTCCAAACAAACTTCTTGTCGTTTTTTCGGAATAGTACTGTGATCGGGTGTACATTCTGAGAGAAGTCTGGGATGAACCGGCGGTAGAAGTTCGCAAAGCCCAGCATGCTTTGGACCCCTTTCAGAGACGTTGGTGATGGCCATTTCAGAATGGCATCTACCTTGTGCATGTCCATTCTGATGCCTCCTGGAGTGAGGATAAAACCAAGGAATTCTACTTCGTTGACGTGAAAAAAGCATTTCTCGAGCTTTGCGTATAAGCGATGTTGACAGAGCTTGGCGAGAACAGAACGAACGTGCTTGACATGGTCTTGCTTTGGGGCCGAGTACACTAAGATGTCATCTATGTAAACCAAGGCGCAAACATCAATTAATTCTCTCAGGACATCATTCATGAAATATTGGAATGCTGCGGGAGCGTTGCATAGCCCAAAGGGCATGACTTGGTATTTGTACAAGCCGTATTTGGAACAGAAGGCGGTTTTCTACTCATCTCCGCTTCTAAAACGGACCAGGTGGTACACTCTTCGAAGGTCCAATTTGGTATAAATCTGGGCATCTTTGACTTGGTCTAGCATTTCAGGGATGAGTGGCAAGGGGTAGCGGTTTTTCACGGTGATCTGGTTTAATGTGCGATAGTCGAGGCAGGTCCTCAAGTCCCCTTCTTTCTTTGGTACAAAGAACAAAGGACTGGCTGCCGGGGACTTAGATGGGCAGATAAATCCGTTTGCCAGGTACTGGTCTAGATAGGATTTCAGGTGGAGATTTTCTGGTTTTGTAAGTGCATAGATTCTGCCGCAAGGGATTTGTGCACTTGGAACAAGGTCGATCTGGCAGTCATAGGGCCTGTGCGGCGTTAATGTGTTTGCTTGGTCCTTTTGGAACACATCCTGGAAATGGTGGTATTCAATTGGTAGGGTATTAGTCACTCCCAGCGTTGATGCTGCCGTTCTGGGAGTCGTGGGAGTACAGAAGTTGGGTTTCTGCTCTTGGTAATAGCAGGCAGGGGAGCAATCGCCAGGGAAGGTTAATTTCCGTGCACGCCAGTCTATCAGAGGATTGTGATCAACTAACCATGGCATCCCTAATATTAGCCGGAACTGAGGTGCTTTGATGAGATCAAACGAAATGGACTCCCAGTGTCCATCCTAGCACAGCAAGGTAACCCCAGCTGTACACTGGGTTACTGGTCCGGAAGCGATTTCTGTCCCATCCACGGTGGTTACCTTGTCCGTGGTCGGCTTGGAACATAAAGGAAGCCCCATCTCTGCTGCCAGTTCTTGATCGATATCATTCGCAACTGCTACACTATCTATGTATGCCTGAATGGGATGCATCCTAGACGACCGTTGGTGGTTAATTAAGATCACTGGTATTGCAAAGTGCGAGGTCAGTGGCTCTTTCTTCTCACTTGACAAACTGACCTCTACGTTTGCCAAGCTTGGTAGTTTTCCGACTCCTTAACCTCATCCTTCTCTGTGGCCCGACTGTTCTCTTTGGAGGTTTCACTGGGCAGTCCTGGTTTTCCACAGTACAAACAGAGTTGTTGTCTTCTTTTATCTCGCTCTTGTTTTGTTAATGGAGGTCGTATCCCTTCGATTTGCATGGGTTCTACAGTGTTTTCTGGCACACGTGATACATTGTCCTTTGGTAGAACATACACGGCCCGAGTGTCCGTCCTAGACTGATCTGCTTTTCGATCCTGCAATCGGTGGTCTAGTTGCACGACCAAATTGATGAATTCGGTACAGTCTCTGGGTGGGTCAACCACCTGGGCTAGAACGTCCTTTAATTCACCTCGTAGGCCCCGGTGAAATAAATAATTTATTTTCAGGCCACCTAGCTTCAGCAACCAGTCTATTGAAGGTGGCGATGTACGTTAACAAGTCTTGATTCCCCTGTCGGAGTGACAAGAGTTCGTTGTCCACTGCTTGTTCTTGGGTATGGCGAGCAAAATGTTTTTCCATTTCTCTCTGGAACCCACCAAAGTCATGTAACAAAGGATCATCATGGGTTACCAGTGGCACCGACGAGTCTGCTGCGCTACCACTCAGGTATGACAAAACAAAAGCTACCTGAGCTGGGTCGTTTGGAAATGTTCCAGGCCTACAAAGAAAGTGAAGGCGACACTTATTTAGGAATGCTGCATACTTCCTTGGGTCGCCTGAGAACCGTTCTGGTGGTGCCTTGGGAACTGTTCCGGGTAGCGTAATTTGTACTGGAGTGGGGAGAATGGATGATAAGGTGGGGTCTTGTGCCAATGGGTTGTTTCCGGGCAGAGGAGTCTGTCCTGCCTATGATTGCAAGAACTGCCTACCAATCTCTTTCGTGCGATCCTTGGTTACTACTTGGTCCCTCCGAAGAGCATAAGTCTCTTGCCTGGCAGAATGAACTTCGGCACGCAGTTGTCCTAACAATTGAGCCAATTGGTCGATTTCAGATGTCTCCATGGCGCCCAGGTAGATTAGTTATGGTAGTCTCCGCGTTCCGTTACGCTCACCTGGTATCCACGGGGATGCCACTCAGCCCGGGTTGGTTGCCGGAATCTTCTCCCCAGTTTTCCTGGATGTTGTCTACGGAGGATATTCAGCCTTGTTGTGGAATTAGGCGTGCTCTCCGTCCTGCCTTCTTGGCAGGGGCATGTTGTCTTCTGTGGGCGTGTGCGACCAAGTTACTTCACTGGCGCGTGCCCGTTTAAGTGTCTCTCAGGTAGGTCTTACTGCAGCAGTTCTGTATAGCGTTGTTATCCTTGCATGCCTTTCTTTGTCTAATAATGTCTTTTTGATCCCCTAGGTGTGCGGAGCTTCAGCGTGGCGAACTGGTCAAGTTGGGCCTCGCCGATAAATGATGGCGCGTGATGGGCGCTATAATGCGGTGAGTAAGCGCTATGCGCGGTGCTGCCTTGTCTTGCTTTTGCTAACCTGTTTTCTTCCTTCCTTACAGGTCGCGGTGCTTCTCCAGCGTGTGTGGAACTCCGGAGCTGTGCCGGCCAGGAGGCGACCAGCCAGGTAAACTTCTTGTGCTGTTTGTAGTTTAGCAATGTCAGAGTATGCCTTTTAATATTGTCCTCTTCTTTCCTCTTTCAGGTCTTCCGATCCGGAAGGTATGCGGTGTCCAGAAGAAGCTGTTCACTGGAACTGAGAGCGGATAACAGGATGGAGATTGCAGGTAAGATGCTGCTAACGATGTCCCTTTTGTCTCCTCTGCAGGTTCGCTTCTCCAAGGCTCGTGGGTGTCACAGAACACAGTGAATGTCACATTGCAGTCTGCAAAGTAACGCAAAGCGTGCTTTGTTGCTTGGGTGTGGTTTAAATAGCCTCAACAAAGTAGTCCAGGTAAAGTAGTCCCTAGGCCACCACACCCAAAACACTATACCGCATAGCTTAGTTCCTAGGAACCAAGCTATGTGGTTGCCTCCATGTTAGCTGCAGGCCCAAATGAAAAAAGTAGTCCCCTTTTACACATGTTCTTCAAAGTGTATGAGCTTGGCACCAGAGGCGCCAGGACTTGTTCCAAGAGAGTCTTTGGAGTGGGTGCCAGGCTTTCAAGGCCTCAATGGAGCCCCGAGCCCTGATCCTACCTGGCAAGTGGACTTGCCAGTGGGGGCTCAGGGTAAGGGTTGTGACATTTATCCCATGTTCTTCCACAAAGACTGTCGGCAGAAGGTGGAAAACATTTAATTTGAAATCTGTCCAGCTGAATTTGGAGCATTAAAACTGAAAATTAAGGATCCATTCAGGCTGACAACTTACTACTCTGGACAATGAAGGGATGCATTCCATCCCAGCACAGGCGCCGAGGCGATATATTAAATGTGTGAGCTGCACCTCGTTTGTGCCCTACCATGTTTACAGCAAGACAGATGAGTGTGCCAGCCAAAGAGGAAGCTACGGTGTTAAGGTGGTCTCAAAATCCCAAATAGACCCAGAGGAATCAGAATCAGTCTAAACCAGACTCAATGGCGGAGTAGACAAAATGCACAGCAAAATCCAGCTTTATTCACATCAAGACAAAGCTGGGACCGCATATAAGCATTGAAACCTTGTCGCTCTCAATATGTTAATCAAAAACAATTGCTTTAGTATTAAAATTATGTCATATATGATGTCACAACATGACATGAGCATACAAAACGTATGGGTACTGGGCATAGGTTATAGGTTTTGGCTACATATAGATTATATATGGGTTAAACAATTCATTGGGTTACAATTATCTGATGGCTCCACCTGGAACCACCCCTGTATTGATAAATATTAAAACACATCATCTTTACAAGTGGCTGGTTGGCATATTACTTCATGGGTGGTGTGACACCAAGTATTTTGATAGGTTGTAACATTGCTAACCAACCTTGGACACTTGACAGGTTGTCAAGCAAGATATGAGCCAGACATAGAGATGGGGAAGAGCGGCTCATGGAACATTCTTCCTTCAATTAAAAGTTACCCCCCCTCATTCTCAGGCCATAGGACTGGGAATCCCTTTGTACTTGGCCTTTTGTGGCACCTCATGTCTATGTGTGCATGTAGTTAGTATTGCAGATGTCCTATCTATGTTTGTTTCGGATGAGTAGTTAGTGTTCTCCAATTATGGGTCACGTGCAATGGGACTGTGTTTGGAATAGATCTGTCTACTATTTATTGAGGTGTTAACATATATTAATGCGTGTGTTGTGTTTTCTGTTGCCTCCAGGGACACTCTTGAGTTATTCTTTGTGGAGTCTTTTGGCTTACTGTTGTACTACACATAGCTAACAAAGGCTGGTTGTGCTCTTATAAAACCTTAATTAATCTGGGAGTATACTGCTTACGTCTTGGGAATTGCTATTGCGTGCTTTCATTCCCTCATTCCGATCCTCCCTTATTTCACTCTTACCCTGGCACTAGTTTACAGTCATTGTCTAAGCTCTGCATGGGTATGTATTTCTGTGGATTCAGCCTTTTGAGTTTTTCGGAGCACTCGTTCAAAGACATGATGTGGCTTCCATTTTTAAGAAGATGGCTGCCCAATTACACTCTTGCTTTTCTGTTTATTGAACTATATTTGTGTGTCGTTCATGTTGCATTCACCTTATACATTGGTCCTGTTAGTGTTCTTTATGTCTGTGGATGCTATGTTAGTTTTCTTTATGTCTAAATGCATATATTGCCTATTGGATGTGTTCTTCATGGGGAGTGCATGTTTGCTTTGTGTCTAATGCATGCGCTTTTACTGTTACAACATTAGTTTGAATGCTTTTACCATCTTCTGCTTACATTGTCTCCAAACCCTGCTGCACCAGTAGGGGATAAGTGCTGTCTCAGTGAGTAACATCTCTCACCTTTGTGGTATTGGTGTGGGGGAGGGACAGACGATATGGATGACGCATTCATCTGCCTCCCAACGACAGTACTTATCTACATGGCTCTGTTGATAGACTTGGGTAGTCCTGTTGCCAATAAACATGGACTTGGTTGGCTCATTCCACTGAGGGCACCAATGCAACCAAAAGTTGTTCCAGCAGCAGTGCATGAAGGAGATACATAGGAACAGACAAGCGTAGGGTATTTATTTTCCCCCTCTCTTTTCAGAAGCAACATTGCAACTGCTCCCATGCACAGCCATGTCTGTTTTTGCAAATGTTGGTGGCGCTGAAAAGGACAAGCAAAGGCAAGCTGCCCTGGAACTTTCACCCAAAAAGTGGTGGTCATCAAGGGGAACAGATAAAACAGATAACAAGCCTACATTTTGTTTGCTGGCAAATAGATTGCCACACAGGTTATGATATCATCCTGATGAAAGAACACACAGAAATAGCGTCACCTGCGGCTGCATTTATGGAGACTAACTTACAGAACAAGACAGATGAGCTTTTGAGAAGACTGTTTTGTCATTCATGCATCGTGTTTCCCAAGTAAACCTACACACTGTTTCATGTAATTCGAAAATAAGGCAAAAGTAATAAAATGCTACCATGTCAAACTGTAAATGAAACACATACAACATATTGTGTGATATCAGACAGTTTATGGTTTAACAAACAATTCGACTTTGACCTTAAATGGAACCATAGCATATTCCATGGCATGCTCCATTTACCTGTAGGCTTCTGTGTCCCTATATCGACTTGCGTTTTTTCAAAATAATTTATTTTGATGAAATTATTTTTAAAAAACGAATCGATCTTTATTTTTTACATATTTTGTAAAATATGTAATCTCCCTTCCCTATATTATAAACCCTACCCTGACCCCCTTCCCACCCCTTGTAAAACCCTTACTCTACCCCTCATATATTTCAATGAGTTTGTTCAAAATAATTTCGTTAAAAAAAATAATTTCGAAAAAACTGTCGGGGATGAATCAACGTGATACCCTTCTATAGATGACCAACTTGCAACACCCGTTTTCTTTGTAAAAGCCTGCTTAAACGTGATTGCAATGTCAGTGATAAGTACCTTCGAGAAACACACTGCGACAGACAGGGTAACCAACTGCAACTGCTCTATATGCTGAGCCCTCCCAACACATGATTTAAAAGGGCTGATATGTGTAAGCAAGATAAACACACATTGGTCCTCAGTCAAAAGAAACATTTCCTAAATCATTTGTTTGAAAAATGTGAATGTTTGAGTGTTGATTACATTAACTCCATAATCTCGGGCAACACACATGGGCAGATTTAAGCAGTATGCCCCAACTAGTATGTCAGTCAGGTCAAGAAGAAAAGCTTCATGTTGTCCTCAACCATGAGTTCCTCTTTGACATTGACCACCGACTCCAGGAGTATCCCACAGCCACTGTGACCAAGATCAACCTCCTCAAAAGAAGGAAGAGCCCCCACCTCACACATCACATCAGATCACTCTTCTAAAACTCTGATCTATACACTTGATTTTAGAAAGCTTAGCCACTGTTAGAGCCTGCTCCTTCGCCTTCCCTTTACTCCTTCTCCCTCCTCAAAAAAGTTCTCAACTTCACCACATGCATCCTTTATAAACTACTGAATCCTCCCCACCTCTACTTACTGCTCCCTCTTCAAATGCATGCTCCTTGTCTTCAGATACATAAATCCTCTTGCCCCCAACTCCTTGCTGACTACATCTTTCTTTACTTACCCTCTCCATCCCTGCAATCCCGTTCTATCTAGAACCTCCTCCCTCTTCCTGCTCCTTCTATTTACTTGCCCCCACAACTGCATTGCTCTCCCACAGCCATCAAAGCCAGTCTTTCGTGGACCTATTCCAAACCCAACTGAAACCACATTCAAGTCAGTGGGGGAGCATCTACTTTTCTCTTTCCAACACTCCACCACTCTTGTCAATGTTATTAATATGTATAATATGTATATTGCACTGTATATGTATTATGATGAATCGAGGGAATTCACCATTCTACCCAAGTAGGAGCCCCGCCTTGTGAGGCTAGGGCGGCGAGCCTGCTTCGCAATGCCCTCCCTAAGGGGAGAGGAAAGTGGGTCCTCACTGGGAAAGACTCCTCCTTAGGAGACAAGGACTCCTGTTCCCACGAGGAACTCCCTAAAGCTGGACATACTATGGCATATATGGGATGTTTTAAAATACCAGAAACTGTGAAGTACCAAGACTGGGATGAAGAAACTCATAATCGATGATGTTATCTTATGGAACAAGAACATGTCCCTTTAAATCAGAATGTCCCATCCACTGGGACGAGTACGATAAAGAATGTGCACTCAGAGAGAGAAGAGAGGAACGCATACGGCATGGTAATGCCCCGATTTGCGTAACACATGGAGAAAATGGAAGCCAGAAAGCCCTACGAGTTTCAAATTCACTTGATGTTGCAGAGTGGGACGCTAGAGCTACGGTGGACCCGAAGCAGAATCCACCGACAGGGCAGGAGCCCAGGAGAGGTTGGTGGCGAGACCACAAAAGAGAAGCCGTGGTGGTCAGGGGGACCAGAAACCATTGCCAACACCACCGGCATTAGAGGGTCAGGGGTGTCCAGTCCAGCAGCGAAACACCGGGACACAGACAGGAAATGAGATGCCAGAGAAGAGAAGTCACTGGTGGTCAAGGACTAGAGAGAAGGTCCTCGATGAAGCATGCTCCCGAAGACATTCTCCTTCAAGAGCGAAGTTAACAGGGACAACGGGAAGCCCGGGAGGCCCAAGGGAATCATTATACCGCACAAGCATTTAACTAAGGAGCCAATGAACTCAAATGTTGTGATTGAAAAATTATTGAAAAGCTGAATAATGAGAGAGAAGAAAAAGTAGATAATAATACCCTGGGAAAAAGGAAAACCAAGTCGATATTCTATACAAGAAGAATACAATTCCAAAGAGAAAGAAATACATGAGCCAGTGCTTAGAGGAACTCAGCAATAGAGACACATACAAGGTCAAGTAAACCAAAACAAGCTCAACTGTAACTACCTAGGAGGGAAAGCCTACCTGAGCAATAATACCTTCACAGGATATGCTGAGATCAACAGTCAAGAATATAGATCTTATAAGAGATCCCCTTAAGGGATTCCCAAAGAGGGGAGACAACTCCATAGTCCAATTGACAAACTGAAGAGATTGATCCAGGAAATCATGAGAGACTATTTGGAGAGATCCCCTAAAAGGGATTCACAAAGAGGGGAGAGAAATCAATGGCCCAATTGACAAACTAAAGAGACTGGTCCAGGAAGTCACAAGAGACTATTTGCATATTGTGTATTAGAGAGAACTCTTAAGACTGGTACTGAAAGTACCCACAGGAGAAGGGAGTTATTCTCTTGACCTAAATTAGTTTTCATAGTGGTAGGGTCAGTAAGGGTAGTTTTGGACAGCTGACCTATTTCTTTGGATGTTCACGACTGACAGACAAGCACCTTAGTTAGTATTATAGGTAGGGATCACCCATAATGATAGAAAAAATGAGGCTTATAGTTTTACTTTAAAAACATATCATACACCATGTCTTTAGAGAGTCTGTGTCTTTCTTTTGACTCACCACAGTATCCTAAATATGTCTGCCCCTTGTCACTCTCCCTGGTCTGTATTCTCACTTGTGCACTCCCAGCCCATTACCATTAACCATTGTATGTTGTAATGGCATTCCCAACAAGGAATTGCTTCCATCCTTTTGGGACCTGATCCTGCCAAGGATGCATGGGGGGCCCTCTCAACCTGAGGCAGGAGGCCTACAAGGCTGTTCCCCCCCCATGTGCTGTTTTACAAGTGGGAAGTACCACTTTTTATCATCCCATACCTGCTGTACTACATGATGGCCAGTGTTCTCTCTCTTCTATTGCTGAACTTCCAAGCCCAGAAGTCCTTGCGGCAGAGGATGGAAAATGCAGCCCATTGGAGAGGGATGCGGAAGCAAGCACAGAGCAGGAGGACCAGCAGCCAAGACGCTCCCTCACGGCATTGACATTCACTGTACTTGGCGCCTTTTTCAAACACTGGTGGGCCCACATTCAGAGAGGAAGTGGGACTTAAAGGGTGCTTTATGGCTTCACACTTGTGTAACCCGGCCTCTGAGAGAGAGCAAGATAGAAATTAGCCTGGGGAACCAGGTTGTCATGAGAATCAATGAAAGGGGGAGGATGAGGGTAAAAGGGGACAAAAAGGATGGAAGTTTGTGTGTTGTTCAGGTGAGGTCAAGAGTTGAGGAAGAGGTCGACCAAAAGACCAGGTGGTGGAATGACGGTGGAGCAGAGCATGGAGGTAACTAGCAGCGAGAGTTGAAGGGGAGGAATTTTTTAGTGAGGGAAAGCGATACTTGGGTATGAGACGCAGTGTGTTGTGGGTAAGGTTAGTGAGTGAGACTTAGTGGGAGAGTTGGGTAGTAAGTTAGAATGAGTAACCAAAGTGACTGAGAGAGTTTCAGGAGGGTCAGTATGCAAGAAGGAGTGGTGTAGTGTAGTGTAGAGTAGAGGGTAGAAGAGAGCCACAGGAGGGGAGAGTAATAGAGAGTGGTGGAGAGTAGTAGAGAGTAGTAGGAGGGGAAAGTAGTAGATTGGTGGGAGTGGAGTTTAGTAGGAAGTAGTTTGAGGGGAGAGAACAGTGGATGTTAGAAGTAAGGAGAATGCGTGAGGCAGAATAACATTGGAAGGAGAGATGAGAGAGAGTGAAGAAGAGAGGATAGCGAGAGGGGACAATAGAAGGAAGGGAAAGGAAGGACGAAACATCAGGATGAGGAATATCAGGATGTGAGAAGGATAAGAACAAATGAGACTTGGTCAGTTGGAAGGGACAAATTCCTGATCCAAAGTCCATTACAGTTATATGGTACAACAGGCTAGGATTCACCTTGAAGTCCCTGGAGGGTGTCAGATAAATAAGGCTGTTGCCTTTAGGGCCTCAACGTTAGCCAGATACTAGGGGTACCCAACTCTAGTGAGCATCTTGGGTATTAGGGAAGTCTAGACTAGGGTGAGGTAAGACCAATGGAAAATGAGAGAGAGAGAGAAGGAGGGAGGGAGGGACGGACGGCCCTTAGGTGGACACCCTCTAATTTGATTTTTAAAATCCTTGAAACCTTTCTGAGAGTTGGTGATTTCTTGAGGCCATCTGTGGCACGTGGTGTCATCGTGGAATTGTTCAGAACCCGATAGAGAGGCGCCCACAACCACAAACATGTTAAGGTAGTACTTCTGACAAACACTGCCCGAGTCCCAACTAGCGCAACTCCAACGACAGTGGGATGTGCCCCTAATGGAGATGACCGGGTGGTGGTTCCACCTTGGGGCAAGTCCCTGGTCAAGACCAGTTTGTGATTAGAGTTACCAGAAGGGGTGTATGGATGGATCGCCTACATTCAAGATTAACGCATAAGCATTCCCTGCGCTAGAGTCATCAACAAGGATTACAGAGACTAGTTGAAGGTCATCATTTTCAAACTGGGGAGTCTCACTTATGTCATTAAACCCAGCTAGCCTATAGCCCAACTGGTGTGTGAGAAAATATGAGTTCCAGAAATCCTGAGAGTGGAAGATCTCAAGGATACTGAGGGGGCAGAAGCTGGGTTTGCATTTGCAAAATGACAGACACCCAGAGGAGAAACTCCCGTCCTTTAGGAATCCCAGGCTCCACATAAGTGGAATTTGCAGTGGCCCAGAGAACAGCTTGGAAAAACTTGATATCCAACAAAGAAAGCCAAAACCTGAAGGTCACACATTTCATGAACAGGAAGGGGCTCTTGTAATGAGTGGACCTCAACCCAAGGGGGGGCACCAATTATTACCAGCTCTTGGTCCCTAAGTCAGTCAGGAAGGCGGTGATGGAGCTAGCCCACTCCAATCTGGCAACTGGACCTCTGTGCCTAGAGAAAATTAGTTCCATCTGCCCAATCTGCCAGAGGACTACACTCAGAGCTCCACTCCCACCATTGCCCATCATTGAGTTCCCATTCTTCAGCATTGAAATGGATATTGTGGGTCCTGTGATGAATCTAGGGAATATGTCCCTTCTCCCCAAAGGGGAACCTCCCTCTTTGAGGCTAGGGAGGTGATCCTGCTCCATAAGAATCTCCATAGGAGAGACTCCCCCTTTGGGGACAAGGTCTCCCGTTCCACTCATGAACTCCCTAAGCCATTCTGCGTGGTGGCATACATGGGGCAAACTGGTGTGCAAAACAAAACTACCTTTAGAAGATTGGCAGAAGACGAACATAAAGTATGCCATTCTCCTCCAGAGAAAGAATCTTTCACTTTAAGAAGAAACTTCCAATGGACTGTGACAAGAAGGTTGAAAATAGAGGCCATGCAGAACAACGAAGAATGAGAGAAGCGCGTATGCTAGCAGGGGAGGCCTGCTGGAAACACAACACTTGATGGAGGTGGAGTAAAGCAAAGTCGCAGAGCCCACAAAGTTTAGAACTGCCTTGCACTAGACAGAGATTCTGAAGCACAAGCATATGTAGTCGGAGAGAAGCCGAGGGGAAGAGAACCCTCATTTCGGTGGTGGCACAACCACTGATCCTTTGTGGTTGGCAGGCTGCTCCATCAACAGCGCCAACACCACCCAGGTGAGAGTGCAGCAACCTCTCTGGGTATCAGAAGAGATACCGGGACGGTGAGCGCATTGAGAGAAGCACACCACCAAAAACAAGCCGGCAAAGACGTGGGAGGAAGGAAATGGTCCTGAGCGACTGCAGGCCCAGGAGATGTTCCCCTGTAAAAACAGAGGTAACAGGGAGAACGGGAGGACCGTGAGACCGCAGGGGACTCGTTATAGTTCAAAAGCAACTTGTTCCGATAAAATTGATGAAACTCAAAATATAAAATTGAAGAACTTGAACTATAATAGTCTGAGAAAGGGAATCCAGAGTGGTCCTGAGAAAAAGGTAATTAAAACTGGGATGAAGTTACCATGGAAAGAGAGGATAAGACACAGTTATACAAGGAAGTCTGAGTGTAGCCTATGTCAGAGAAAATACTACGAAGAAAATACAAGAGACGCTTATGGGAAAAAAGAAACAGAAAAGCTACATCACCTAGGAAAGTATAGCTTTGTCAGAACTCGTGCCAATCCTGACTACCTCTTCCGGATCGTCACTTAACATCAATTCCCCCTCCTCCTCACCTGTGTCTTCGGAAGAAGAATAATGTAAATGTCTTCTTTTCTTCCGGCCTTTTACCTTTTTTTTTAAAAAGATACGGCCGTCCTCGGATGGAAGCCACTCTGCTGCCTCAGATGACCAGGCAGACAAAGGACCCCCTTCCGAGGGAGCCAGCGAGAGGAAAAATCCAAGGCTGAAACAACCTCTCTGGGAAGTTGCTGAATGTTCCTTCTTCCACTTAACGTAGTTGACGTAGCTGCAGAGTGCCGCTTGTGCAGAATCGAGGCAGATGAGAACTTAAACGGAATCCTAGGCGTCCGGAGCACAGCCAAAGCAAGCGGAGGAGTTCAACGCCAACAACCAGGTAAGCAAATAAGGACGGGAACAAGGGAAGGAGTAACCGAAGCTAAAAGGGTAAGTCGGAACTCCACTGAGGCAGGAACAAAGAACCAGCGAAGAGGGGGGAAACAAAGCAGGACGGAACAGCAAGATGGGAAGGAAGGGAAAGAAATGGCGAACTGAGGCAAAACACGGTAAGGGAGACAAAGAAGGCAAAGAGCAGGGAAAAAGAGCAGCGTGGGAGGCAGACAAACAGAGGAGAGCGGGGACGGGTACTAGAAAGGACCGGAACGTAAACAGAGGCGCGAGAGCCAACACAAGAGTACTAGTGTGTAAACCCAAAAGGACGCAAAGCGAATGGGTTGCAACACAACGAAAACCAGGAAGTGACGGGACCATAAAGGCACAGTGAACATAGAGAAAGGACTAAAGAAAATATACTGAACCTCTACCAAGAAGAGATAAAGACCAGTGGATATAGAAAACGGATTAAGACTCAAACCCAAGGAGGAAATAAACAGAGAACACAGAAAAGCGACAAACACAAACGGATAAGGGGTTACCAACGGCGCTGGTGCCAGGGTATCCATAAGAGCCAGGTTGGAAGGTGCTTGACAAGCTTACCAAGATAAAGATGGCTAAACAGCCTGGAGTCAAGAGCAGAGCAAAGTTCAAGAAAGGACCTCTGGAGGATAGTATATCAAGATAGAAGAACAATCAAATATATTGTGAGAGATTTACAAGACTTGGCACGGAAGGTGATCAGAGACTACTTAAAGATTGGATATTGAGAGGAACTATGAAAGTTACAGAAGATCATTACAACATCAGGAGACAAGCACCTTAGTTATTCATATACGTAGGGAATGCCAACTAGTGTTAGGGACAGATAGGCATTATTCCTAATATTTAATAAACACATATTGGAAATATCATCACAGTGTCCCCATACTTCTTCTGATCCGCCAAAGTCCCTTGGAACCCACCTGGGCAGGGAATAAATACATCCTCGTAATGCTAGATTAGGCAACAAGATATATAAAGGATTTTCCCTTGAGATGCAACAGCACTAATGCCATACTCAAAGTGCTTATTCTGTTCTTCATCATGGTCGGCTTCCCTACGGAAGTACTCACGGATCAGAGCAGTAGTTTCATGTGCAAACGGATGAGTGAAATGGAAGAGCTCATGAAAATCAAGACCCTTAGAACATGGGTGCATCATCCTCAGACCGACAGGCTGTTTGAGAAGTTTAACCAAACACAGAATCGCATCCTGAAGAAACTGGTTGCCGAGGATGGGAAGAACATGGATGATTTAATATCATGGGCTCTATTTGCCCGAGAGGAAGACACCATCTGTAAGTCATTTCTCCTTGAAATGACATCCTTATAGTTCAACAAATACAAATAAAACACAACACAAATACTTATAATTAATCAGTTACTAATCTAATATCATACTAACGGAGAGCATTAAAAATACAATGGACAAGAGTACCCCTGCTATGAATTTAAACACATGCGTCCATTGTGATTTAAGAGAAAATCCATAGCAATGAACTAAAATTTAAGTTAGCATGACCGATTATTGAGACACGTGAAATATGATATTCTGATTCGTGGACAAACCTGAAAAGCTGGGTTGGGTGTCTCTGACATTTTCAAGACCAAAACAGATTATATAAAAATAGCACACGAGGTATAGGCAGAGACAGAGACAGATGGGGGGAAACAACATGCACAATGACCATTGACCTAGATTCCTATTATTCTCTACACTGTTTCCTTTTCCACTGTTCGATTCAGAACCCATGTTCCTGAAGGACACCTAGATGACCCTCCTTCGCCATACCAACAAGGTTAAAAATACCTGTTTTTCCCAACTTAAACCTCTTAGACATATTCTCACTTTTCTTCCCAGAGAGATAAGACTGTAGTGAATAGTGTTGTGTTAATTCCCTGCCTACACTATTCGAATTCCCTGTTTGCAGGCCTCCCCTCTTTCTCTATGAAGAAACGAAAGGTTGTTCAGAAGGCAGCAGTTAGGCTTGGTCTGGGACTTAAAAAATGGGACCACATTTTGATGGTTGGAGGTCCCTCCACTGGTTCGACATGAAAATTAGAATCCTCTGTAAGGTATTTTGCCTGCTGCATAAAGGTTTCTGGGGATTTGTGCCAGATTATCTTCACAGCCACATTCACCACTATGCTCATTCTTTTTCTTAAAGATCTGCTTATGGGGGGAATACTTTTCTTCCAGAAAATTCTCTCTGTCACTTTTGAGCACCTGTTGTTTCTATGTCTGGGGCCCCAGCCACTGGACCTCCCGTCCCAAAAGAATAAAGCTTGAACCCAATCACCTTTGCTTCAGGTTTTACTTAAGAGTTTTCTCTTTGCCAGCTATATGCTTTTTCCTGGTACCTGATTAGTCTGTGTCCTCTCTGCTGTGACGATTAACACCAAGAGGCAATCGGGTTTGAGTGTGCACTGTTTAAATGACCTCACTCACTCACTCACTCACTCACTCACTCACTCACTCACTCACTCACTCACTCACTCACTCCCAAAAGACCAAAAGTCATATGTCATCTGACTGACCTGAGTGACTGAATAAGGTTAGATCAGAGATTGAAACTCTTATTGCTGTAAGGACACACACACACACCAACACACAAAAACGCAGAGAATTAGAAATCCTATGTTGCTTACCATAAAACTATTTCTGACATAGAATTTCAGTACCACTCCCAATTTGCAGAGGAGTAGTTGTTAAAAAACTGAAACAAATTCATTCTTAACAATGTATTCACAGAGTGTATAGAATGCCTCCCGGATCTAAGTTGGAAGGCTTCAGCTGCTGACAATTTGCTGATCTACCATAATAGCATTTCCTGATTAGGTCTTTCCCAAAAGATTGATTCCAACCAGGTTAGTAATTTTACAAGTAAGTGGACCACCAAGAAGTCGTACATGTTAGGTATAATAACACATGGCGTATCACCACACCTCTAGGGGAGGAGTAGTGTGGTACAACTAAATCACTGTGGCAATCTTTAGGGCATTTATGGAAGACAGGATTTATTTGGGATTTGGGATTACCCCTTGTTCCTACGGCTTAGAAATCTCCCTTTCCTATGCCTTACTGGATGTCCTCAAATGATCTGATGACTGGTAGAAACATTGTGTTACCTCAGCACTTCTTCTAATGTCCTCCAGGAAAAAATATTGATCAATGCATTTAATACACATGAAAATGTGGCGAATACTTGCAATATGCTTTTGCAGATGCATAAAGAATTCTGTAGTAGACGTTGATGACCGTGAAGGCAAATAATGATTTTAAGACATCCCCAAATATATGAGTGATGAATTCTACTTCTATGACTTCCAAAGAATCCAGGCTAAGCCAAATAAGTTTGGATAATCATTGAGTTAGATTTAATTAAATCACAATTACATTAGGTTACTCAACTGACGGTCCAATAGCACAGGAAGTAGAGCACTTGCCTTCCCTTCTGTGCAGAGCCTGCGGACGCAGGTTCGAATCCGACAGGGCCAATCTGTGGTCGATAAATGAGCACCACACACTGTGGGTGATAAGCAGCGCTCAGATGCCTGAGGGTTCGTAGTGCTATATACATGTTGTATGTATGCTGTACTATTTAGTGCTTTTATGGAATGTATTCTTCCAAAATAAAGTTTTTATTGAATGACTGATTCATACGAGAAAGCTTTAATTTGAAGTTCGCGTTTGTACACGTATTTTGAGCAATATTTATTGCATACTATTAGTTTAAAAGTGACATTTTGTTTTGCGAATTCTTTGCTTCACTATGTCCTGTCTCCAAAAAGTAACCAGTACAAGGTAGCAGCATAATTCTAAATTTAGGTGCTCAGCTTATTCATTATTGAGCAGTGAAAAAAAATGTCATAGGTCATGCTGCCTTTTCAGATTAAAACATTTAAAAGTGCAGTAATTAATGTACGTGTTACAATGACTTCCACCCAGAATCTTGTTGACAAAACATCTTTGTTGTTCTATATGAACGTGGATTCTGGAAGTCTGTATATTTAAATTAATGGATATCAAATATTATAAAGGGAATTGAAATTGTTCGTTCAATTCCACAGCTGTAGCATGAGTCATTACAGCGGCTTTGAATAAAACACGTGTTGTGACAGAAAAGAAAATGATTAGACAACTTATTTCTAACATGACTTCGGAACGATGGCAGAGAGGTAACTACTGCTACACTTAATACAGATTATTGTTATTGTTATTGTTATTTTGCATTTATATAACACCTTATATACCATTGGTATGGTCTGAAGGCGCTGGTAGGTTGAACGCCCTTGGGAACCGAAGTTTGGGCCAGTGGAGAGATTAGAGAGAGTCCAAAGGTGCGTGTGCGCACCGGTATGTGTGCAGCTGGTGCGGAATTTGTGTGGTAGCTGCTTCTTAGCGGTAGGTGTGGTGGTTGAGAGATCAGGGGTATGTGTTCGGTCTGGCTGGAATTATCCAGACCGAGTGTGGCAGCGTTAGGCCTGAGGAGAAACGCCTGGCTGGGGTGTGAAACCAGCGATGTTTACTTAGAGTGATGGGGGTGAGCGGCAGATGTAGATATGAGAACAGTTATACCGAATGGTGTCATAGTATCTCTGTGTTCTAGTTGTATGGTGGTGTAAGGATAAGGAGAGAGTAAGCGTGGGGTGTGATATGAAGTATGCTCTTTCAAAGGTTCCTTGCATTCCAAAACAAAATATGCACGTCACGCAATTCTTAGCGGTCAGGTTCGTTCTATGTGTTTCTCATCCGCTCTATGCACTATTCACCCATACACTCATTTGTTCCATGCATTCGTCCGCTCCACAGATTCATCTGCCACTCATCAGTTCTGCACTCATCCGCTCCACAGATTGATCTGTCACTCATCAGCTCTGCACTCATCCGCTCCACACACTCGTCCGCGAACACTCGTCCGCTCTATGTACTCATCCGTTGTACACTTGTTCGCTCCACACACTCGTTCGCTCCACACATTCGTTCGCTCTCCACACACTTGTTCACTCTCCACACGTTCGTTCGCTCTCCACACGTTCGTTCGCTCTCCACACACTCGTTCGCTCTCCACACACTCGTTCGCTCCACACGTACTCGTTCGCTACTCGGCCGCTCTCCACACATTCAGCCGCTCTCCACACACTCAGCCACTCTTCACACACTCAGCCGCTCACCACACACTCAGTCGCTCTCCACACACTCAGCCGTTCTCCACACACTCAGCCGCTCTCCACACACTCTGCCGCTCTCCGCACACTCAGCCACTCTCCGCACACTCAGCCGCTCTCCACAGACTCGTTCGCTCTCCACACACTCGTTCGCTCTCCACACACTCGTTCGCTCTCCACACACTCAGCCGCTCTCCACACACTCGTTCGCTCTCCACACCCTTGTTCGCTCTCCACATACTTGTTCGCTCTCCACACACTCGGCCGCTCTCTACACACTCAGCAGCTCTTCACACACTTGTTTGCTCTCCACACACTCGTTCGCTCTCCACACACTCAGCCGCTCTCCACACACTCAGCCGCTCTCCACACACTCAGCAGTTCTCCACACACTTAGCCGCTCTCCACACACTCGTTCGCTCTCCACACACTCGTTCGCTCTCCACACACTCATTCGCTCTCCACGCACTCGTTCGCTCTCCACACACTCGATCGCTCTCCACATACTCATTCGCTCTCCACACACTCGTTCGCTCTCCACACACTCGTTCGCTCTCCTCACACTCGTTCGCTCTCCACGCGCTCGTTCGCTACTCGGCCGCTACTCGGCCGCACTCCACACATTCAGCCGCTCTCCACACACTCAGCCGCTCTCCACACACTCGTTTGCTCTCCACACACTCGTTCGCTCTCCACACATTCAGCCGCTCTCCACACTCAGCCGCTCTCCACGCTCAGCCGCTCTCCGCACTCAGCCGCTCTTCACACTCAGCCGCTGTCCACACTCTGCCGCTCCCACACTCAGCCGTTCTCCATACTCTGCTGCTCCCACACTCTGCCGCTCCCACACTTAGCCGCTCCCCACGCTCCTCTGCTCTCCCTTCTCCTCCGCTCTCCGCGGTCCTCTGCTCTCCACGGTGCTCTGCTCTGCACGCTCCTCCTCTCTCTACACTCAACCTCTCTGTACACTCATTTGCTCTCCATATTCATCCGTCTTCCACATTCATTTGCTCTTCATATTAGTCCGCTCTTAATACTCAACCGACCGCGACACTCATCCGCTCTCTACACTCTTCCGCTTTCTGCACTCTTCCGCTCTCTACACTCATCCGCTCCCCCCACTCAGTCGCTCCCCCGCTCAGTCGCTCCCCCCATCGCTCTCCACACTCAACCGCTCCCCCCACTCAGTCGCTCCCCCCACTCAGTCTGTCCCCCCACTCAGTCACTCCTCCCACTCAGTCGCTCCCCCCACTCAGTCGCTCACCCCACTCAGTCGCTCTCATGGTTCTCCGCTCTCTACGCGCCCCCGCTCTCTACGCTCCTCCACTCTCAAAGCTCTTCCGCTCTGCATCTTCCTCCGCTCTGCACGCTCTTCCGTTTTCCACGTGCCTCCACTCTCTACACACAACCGCTCTCCACACTCGACCGCTCACTTCACTCAACTGCTCTCCACACTCTTCCGTCCTCCACATTCATTTGCTCTTCATATTCATCCGCTCTCCACACTCAACCGTCCTCCACACTCATCAGCCAATAGCATTCATCCTCCACATTCATCCACGTTCATGTATACTCATCCACACTCATCCTCGTTCGCTCTCCCCACTCATCCGCTCATGTCCTCCACACTCATCCGCTCTCCACACTCAACCGCTCTCCGTGCTTGTTCGGTCTCCATGCTCATCCGCTCTCCACGCTCATCTGCTCTCTACACTCAACCGCTCTTTACACTCAACCGCTCTCTACACTCATGTGCTCTCCACATTTTATCCGTCTTCCACATTCATTTGCTCTTCATATTCGTCCGCTCTTTACACTCAACCCGACCTACACACTCGCTGCCCTCCACACTCATCCGCCATCAGCGTTCATTCTTCCACGCTCATCTACCCTCATCTATACTCATTCGGTCTCCCCCCTCAGCCCTCTCACCCTCCATACTCATCCGCCCTCCTCATTCGTCAGCTCTCAACACTCATCCGCTCTCGACACTCATCCGCTCTCCGTACTCATACGCTCTCCGTACTCATACGCTCTCTACACTCATACGCTCTCTAGACTCTTCCGTTCTCTACACTCTTCCGCTCTCTACACTCTTCCGCTCTCTACACTCATCCTCTCTCTACACTCATCCGCTCTCTACACTCATCCGTTCTCCACACTCATCCGTTCTCCACACTCATCCGCTCCCCCCCACTCAGTTGCTCCCCCCACTCAGTCGCTCCCCCATTCAGTCGCTCCACCCATTCAGTCGCTCCCATGCTTCTCCGCTCTCCACGCGCCTCCGCTCTCCATGCTCCTCCACTCTCAACGCTCTTCACGCTATTCCACTCTGCACGCTCTTCCGCTCAGCACGCTCTGCACGCTCCTCCGCTCTGTACGCTCTTCCGCTCTCTACGCCCAACCACTGTCCACACTCAACCACTCCCTACTCTCAACTGCTGTCCACATTCTTCCGTTCTCCACATTCATTTGCTCTTCGTATTCATCTGCTCTCCACACTCGACTGTTCTCCACACTCATCCGCGAACAGCATTCATCCTCCACACTCATCCACACTCATCTATACTCATCCACACTCATTCGTTCACCCCATTCATCCGCTCACGCCCTCCACACTCTTCCGTTCTCCACGCTCATCCCGTCTCCACGCTCATCTGCTCTCCACGCTTTCTATATTCTAAGTGATTTATTCCTATTATCCACTTCACTGTTTAGATCTTCATTACTCGTTTTAGTTCTGTTTGTCATTGTAGGTTACAGTTTGGCTAGTTTAGCTGTTTTTTTTTTTTCTTTTTTGGTGGTTTGCTTGGTCGGTGTTATTGTGATGATTGATGATGCTGGTTTGGAACCGGTTGGTTTTAGGGAAAGAGCCAGGTTTTCAGTAGTTTGCGGAATGCCGTTAAGTCCTCAGTTAGGCGGATGTGGGGAGGGAGCGAGTTCCATAGGGTTGGGGCCAGGGCTGAGAATGATGCTCCGCCTAACCTGACTGAGTTTGTCTTGGGAATTACTAGGAGGCCGGCTGAGCTTGATCTAAGGGTGCGAGTGGGGTGGTAAGGTATTAGCTTTTCTTGAAGATATTGTGGTCCAATTTTATGTAGTGCTCGATGGGTGAGGCATAAGGTTTTGAAGGCCACCCTACGGGCTACTGGAAGCCAGTGCAGTGTCTTGAGGGCTGGGGATACGTGGTCTCTTGGACTGAGAACAAGTAGCACTTTGGCCGCTGCGTTTTGTGCTCTTTGGAGTTTATTCAGTTGATAAGCATGAATTCCGAGGTATAGGGGGTTTCCGTAGTCCAGTCTTGATATGACGATTGATTGGACCGCGGAAACTCTGTTGGGAAATGAGAGATATGGAAAGATGCGCCTAAGGTTTTTGAGGTAGTAGTGGCAGGACTTTGAGACATTGTTGACTTGGCGTGAGAGTGTTAGGTCGGAGTCCAGGGTGCATCCAAGATTTTTCACTGTGTTGGAGGGTGTCGGTGAGTTGCCCATGGCGGGTGGCCAGGGTAGTGGGCGCGGAAGAAGATCGGAGTTGCTGCAAACCATGATTTCTGTTTTGGAGGGGTTTAACAAGAGGTGGCTTTGGGTCATCCAGCGTTCTATGATGAGGAGGTAGGATGCCAGATCAGGTCGGGAGTTGGGTTTCGCGTTCAAGATTTTTAGAATTAGTTGAGTGTCGTCGGCGTAATTGTAACACAGGATGTTGTGTGAACGAATTATTGGTGGGAGGGTGATCAGGTAGAGATTGAACAGGAGGGCGGATAGACATGCTCCTTGTGGGACTCCTGTGTCGACTGGTCGAGCTTGGGAGGTAAAGTTGGAGAGTGTCGTTATTTGGTGCCTGTCTTTGAGGAACGACGCTATCCATTTAAGGGCGGTTCCACGTATTCCTAGGGAGTGGAGGCGGTCAAGGAGGATTGAGTGATTGATCGTGTCAAAAGCGGCCGATAGGTCGAGAAGGATTAGTGCGGCGCATCCCGCGGAGTCAGCTGTCATTTTAAGGTCATCCCAGATCGAGGTTAGGGAGGTTTCAGTTCTGTGACGGGTTCTGAATCCTGATTGGGCGGGGTCTAGGAGATTGTTGGCTTCAACAAAGGCATTTAGTTAGGAGTAGGCGGTTCGGTCAATGAGTTTGGCAAGGAACCTGCTGTTTGAGATGGGGCGGTAGTTTTTGAGCTCGAGAGGGTCGAGCAAAGGTTTTTTAATTAGAGGTTTGACGTGCACCAATTTGAATGCGTCTGGAAAGATACCGGAAGAAAGGGAGGCATTTATGATAGATCTTGCGTGTTCTCCTGCGCAGGTGGAGGCAAAGATTTCTTTTAGGGTTGTGGCTGGGCAGGGGTCCCATGGTGATCCAGATGGTTTGCGGGCAGATAGGAGTTTGAGGAATTGTTCCGTTGATATTGGACTGAAGGATTCGAACGTTGGTTGCGTAGAGGTCGCAGCTGATGGGCTGGCCGGTACGGTTGGAGGATTGCCTGGTGGCTGTAAGAGAGCCAGTTTGGTGGTTAGAGTTTTTGTCCTTTCGATAGCCGTGGAGTAAAAGTGGAGGGAGAGAGAGTCATACAGTGATTGTGACGCGGTCAGGATGGTTGTGTTACAAGCCGGATTGGTGAATTCGGAGATAATTTTGTGAAGTTCTTTGCTTGGGTTTTTGCAGTTTAGGATTCGGGAGTTGTAGTGGGCTTTTTTTTGCTTTCCGGATTTCATCTTAGTACCGATACAGGTGTTGGGCCAAGGAGGTCTTGCTCTCGTGGGTTTTCTCTTTCTGCCATTTGCGTTCTAGGTATTTGTATTGTCGTTTAGTGGTCTTCAGCTCAGGGGTGTACCATCTGGGGAAAAGGCCACTGCGGGTTGATGGTTTGCACGCGGGAGTGAGCCACATCAGAGATGTGTTGAGCCATGAATCAAAGGCCTCAGGGGTTAGTTGATTGTTGAGATGGCAGGTAGGTGGTGGAGACTGGAGGAGTGCCTCGGCTAGGTCCGGGGTGATTATTAGTTTCTTCCAGCATTTGCGTATGTTTGGAGGTTCGGATACGAGTACGGGAAGGGGTTCGGGTGAGTGGATGGCGAACGAGAGAAGGAAGTGATCGGACCAGATGATAGGGGTGGGCGGCATTAGGTGAATCAGGGTGTTGGAGCTAAAGATGGCATCAAGAGTGTGTCCTTTATAGTGAGTCGGGACGTTTATGTGGGGTTGGAGATTAATTGCATCTAAACCGTCCAACAGGGAGTATGTCATAGGGTTGGTGGGGATGTCGAGCCATATGTTGAAGTCTCCAAGAAGGGTGAGGTTGGGATGGTTTAGTTGGATGGTGGCAATAGAATCGCAGAGGTTGTTTGCGAAGTGTCTATCGTAGCCAGGGGGCCTGTAGATTATTAGGAAGCTGTGTGAGAGCGACGGGGAGAGGGATAGTTTAACGAGGAGAGATTTGCAGGATGGAATGGAGGGTTGGTTGTCGATGATTGAGGCGCGGAAGAGAGATTTGAAGACGAATGCTATCCCCCCTCCCCTGGACGGACGGTTCAGTGGGATGAGGGAGTAGTCAGGTGGAAAGGCTTCATTAGCGATTGGGCCAAAGTCGTCAGAGAACCAGGTTATAGTGATAAAAACTAGGTCTGGTTTGACTGATGCGAGGAGGTCAAAGATGCAATGTCTGTTTTTTGCCACAGATCGGGCGTTAAATAGGATGCAGTTCACATCGGCTGCCAAGGATGGTCTCAGTGCTGGAGCGGGATGGGGCGGTGGCGGAGAGAGTGGAGAGGGGGGGTAGGGTGGGTGATGATAGATGGGAATAGTGGGCGAGCAGAGAGATTGGCAGGCTTCGGGTGGGGTTGGGAGGCTGCATGAGATAGGATGATCGGGTTTGGGTTGGGGGATTTGAAGGAGGGGTGATGGCGATTAGGAGTTTCAGCTGCAGTTGATGAGAAGTCGAGGGAGAGGGGTTTCAGGCAGGGAGAAGCCACGGGGGAAGGAGGAGATTGCGGGATAGAGGTGATGGGTCGAGACAAGGGAGGCGAGGAGTGCTGAGAGATTGAAGGGGATCAGGAACGTTTCCTCTTTAGTTTCTTTGTTGCGACTGGTCTGTGGGAGAGAGTAGGGGGGTCGGAGGGGGAGAGGGATGCAGCTTCGGTTCTTGCTAGGGCTAGGCGAGCAGTTTTTAGGGAGGGGAAAGGGTGTGGTCGGGGGGGAGGGTGGCAGGGGTATAGGGGAGGGTGGGAGGTGGGTGATTGCCGGGTGGGGTGTGCCAGGAATGATAGTGAGGGGAGCCGGTATGGGTAATGCTGGTGGGTCAGGGGTGGGGTTCGGGGATGAGTGGTCTTAGGGTGAGTGGCTCGCCATCGTGCCCCCCTGGCTTGGTGTTTGGAGAGGGGAATGGCAGGGAGTGCAAAGGAGGGTGGGGAGATTTGGGAGGGGGGGCGGGAGGGAAGGCAGATCGGAGAGTGGGGGTGGTCCACGGGGGTCGTTTCTGACTGACTCTGAAGGAGTGGGTGCACTCATGATTGGTGCGAGCTTTTAGGTTGATTTAGGAGGGCTTTCTGATTGTAGTTCTAAGATCGGTGGTGACACGCTTTTAGGCACACTTCAGGGTTCAATTGCTCGAAGATACAAGACTATTGGTGCTTTTCTAGATAGAATTGTAGACAGAGGTGATTTTAGTTTATTGGGTACACTTCTAAGTTCACCTGTACACAGAGAAGATATTCAGTCAGCCTGTAGATTCAATTTGTTTAGAGGGGGTATTTGAATAATAGTCACAGTTTTAGATTCTATATTACACAGCTATGCTGTTAGTTATACTATTGGGATTGAATAGGGCACAGTAGTGGTGGGCTTCTTTCAGTTCACCATTATACAAGGAGGGTATTAGGCATGGATCTAAATCAACTTTGTAGTTAGATTATTAGTCACCGTTTTAGATTCTACATTACACAGCTATCCTGTTAGTTATTTCTAAATCAGAGTTTCACAGAGAGGTTGTTGAGCACAGTTTTAGATTCTATATTACACAGCTATATTGTTAGTTATACTAATAGGATTGAATAGGGCACGGTAGTGGTGGACTTCTTTCAATTCACCTTAATACAGGGAGGGTATTGGGCAAGGATATAAATCAACTTTGTAGATTATTAGTCACCGATTTAGATTCTACAATAGACAGCTATACTGTTAGTTATTTCTAAATCTGAGTTTCACAGAGCAGTTGTTGAGCACACTTCTACATTCAACTATCACCGATAGGCAGTTGGGCTCACTTATAAATGTATAGACAGGCTATTGGGCACACTTCTAAATGTAACTTTCACAGAGAGGCTATTGGGCACACTTCTAAATTCAGAGAGGCTATTGGGCATATTTCTAATGCAACTTTCCACGGACAGGCTGTTGGGCACACTTTTAAATTCACAATTAGCTTATTGGGTACACTTCTACTTTTGACTTTCCACAGAGAGTCTATTGGGCACACTTCTAAATGCAACTTCTAAATGCGCTTCTTAATTCAACTTTCCACACGGAGGCTATTGAGCGCAGTTCTAAATGCAACTTCTAAATGAACTTCTTAATTCACCTTTTCACAGGGAGGCAATTGGGCACACTTCTAATGCAACTTCTAAATGCACTTCTTAATTCAACTTTTTACAGATAGGCACTTGGGCACACTTCTAAATGCACAGAGGGGTTATTGGGCACACTTCTAGATTCAGCGAGGCAATTGGGCACACTTCTAAAAGCACTTCTAAATTCAACTTTCACATAGAGGCTATTGGGCACACTTCTAAAAGAACTTCTTAATTCAACTTTTCATAGAGAGGCAATTGGGCTCACTTCTAAGTTCACAGCGAGGCTATTGGGAAGACTTCTAAATGCACTTCTAGATTCAACTTTTCACAGAGAGGCAATTGTGCACACTTTTAAATTTACAGAGAGGCTATTGGGCACACTTCTAGATTCAGCGAGGCTGTTGAGCACACTTCTAAATGCACTTCTAAATTCAACTTTCACATAGAGGCTATTGGGCATACTTCTAAAAGAACTGCTTAATTCAATTTTTCACAGAGAGGCAAGTTGGGCACACATCTAAATGGACTTCTCGCATTCTGTTAACTTCTAAATGCACTTCTAAATTCAACTTTTCACTAGAGAGGCAATTGGGCACACTTCTAAATTTACAGAGAGGCTTTTGGGCACACTTCTAAATGCAATTCTAAATTCAGCTTTTGCATAGAGGCTATTGGGCACACTTCCAGATTCAGCGATGCTGTTGGGCACACTTCTAAATGCACTTCTAAATTCCACTTTCACATAGAGGCTATTGGGCACACTTCTAAATGAACTTCTAAATTCATCTTTTCACAGGGAGGCAATTGGGCACACTTCTAATGCAACTTCTAAATGCACTTCTTAGTTCACCTTTTTACAGATAGGCACTTGGGCACACTTCTAAATGCACAGAGGTCTATTGAGCACACTTCTAGATTCAGCGAGGCAATTGGGCACACTTCTAAAGGCACTTCTAAATTCAACTTTTCATAGAGAGGCAATTGGGCACACTTCCAAGTTCACAGCGAGGCTATTGGGAAGACTTCTAAATGCACTTCTAAATTCAACTTTTCACAGAGAGACAATTGGGCACACTTCTAAATTTACAGAGAGGCTGTTGGGCACACTTCTAAAATAACTTCTTAATTCAACTTTTTACGGAAAGGCAAGTTGGGCACCCATCTAAATGGACTTCTCGGGTTCTGTTCACTTCTAAATGCAACTTCTAAATGCACTTCTAAATTCAATTTTCACATAGAGGCTATTGGGCACACTTCCAGATTCAGCGAGGCTGTTGGGCATACTTCTAAAAGCACTTCTAAATTCCACTTTCACATAGAGGCTATTGGGCACACTTCTAAATGCACTTCTAAATTCAACTTTTACAGAGAGGCAATTGGGCACACTTCTAAATTTACAGAGAGGCTATTGGGCATACTTCTAGATTCAGCGAGGCTGTTGGGCACACTTCTAAATGCACTTCTAAATTCCACTTTCACATAGAGGCTATTGGGCACACCTCTAAATGCACTTCTAAATTCAACTTTTCACAGAGGCAATTGGGCACACTTCTAAATTTACAGAGAAGCTATTGGGCACACTCCTAGATTCAGCGAGGCTGTTGGGCACACTTCTAAAAGAACTTCTTAATTCAACTTTTCACAGAGAGGCAAGTTGGGCACCCATCTAAATGGACTTCTCGCGTTCTGTTCACTTCTAAATGCAACTTCTAAATGCACTTCTAAAATCTATTTTCACATAGAGGCTATTGGGCACACTTCTAAATGAGCTTCTTAATACAACTTTTCACAGAGAGGCAAGTTGGGCACACTTCTAAATGAACTTCTTAATTCAACTTTCCACAGAGACGCATGTTGGGCACACTTCTAAATGCAATTGGGTTCAGCTTTCTCAGAGAGGCTATTGGTCACAAACTTCTAAATGCAATTTGGAGCAGCTTCTAAATACAGTTGGGTACACTTCTGAATGCAATTGGGTTCAACTTTCTCAAACAGGCTATTGGGCGCAAATTCTAAATGTAATTGTGTATATGTCTGCATTCAGCTTCTAAAGCACTTCAAAATCAACTTTTCGCGGAGAGGTACACTTCTAGATTCGCTTTCAAAGGGAGGGTATTAGAGATTCCATCAGGTGTGGCATATGCTAACATTCACACTTCTGCCCAGTGGTGGCGCAGGCTAATTTGTGTGGTTCTCTTGGGCTACTGTACTGGTTAACATTAGGCTACAGGCTATTGAAAGGTAGGTTAGAGTGGCAGGAGTTTTCAGGAGCAGAGTAATTGCTCTACCCCCCACCCAAGCCAGCACTTACAGTTTTGTCGGTGCCTGGTGTCTGTTGGCTTCCTTGGCGTCCCCTGCGGACACCTGCTGACACTTCCTGGAGCCGCCTCTGTTGGAGCCGTCCTTGGCCTTGGGGTCCTTAGCTGCTGGGGGCTGCCGGGCAGAGGGCTGCCCTGGGAGGAGCAGTGATGAAGGGCGGATGGGCGGGTCAGGAGGCGGGAGGGGGCGGGACCAGGAAGGGGCGGGAGGGGGGAGGGCTCGGGGACTGGAAGAGGGAGTGGGGAGGGAGAAAACACAGGGCTCGAGGGGCTCTAGGCCCACGGAATGCCCAGAAGTTAGGGTCAGCACACAATCCTGGGCGCAACACTCACCGGTAGGGTTCTTTCAGTAAACAGACCGCGATGGCTAGGGGCGGGTTGCTAGACCCGGAAGCCTAAACGGATGACCCAATCAAAGCTCGTGGCGGGCTGGGAGGCGGGCTGGGGGCGGGAGGGCTCGGGGACTGGAAGAGGGAGTGGGGAGGGATGGAGGGAGAAAACACGGGGCTCGAGGGGCTCTAGGCCCACGGAATGCCCAGAAGTTAGGGTCAGCACACAATCCTGGGCGCAACACTCACCGGTAGGGTTCTTTCAGTAAACAGACCGCGATGGCTACGGGCGGGTTGCTAGACCCGGAAGCCCGAACGAATGGCCCAATCAGAGCTCGTGGCGGGCTGGGAGGCGGGCTGGGGGCGGGAGGGCTCGGGGACTGGAAGAGGGAGTGGGGAGGGATGGAGGGAGAAAACACGGGGCTCGAGGGGCTCTAGGCCCATGGAATGCCCAGAAGTTAGGGTCAGCACACAATCCTGGGCGCAACACTCACCGGTAGGGTTCTTTCAGTAAACAGACCGCGATGGCTATGGGCGGGTTGCTAGACCCGGAAGCCTGAACGGATGGCCCAATCAGAGCTCGTGGCAGGCTGGGAGGCGGGCTGGGGGCGGGAGGGCTCGGGGACTGGAAGAGGGAGTGGGGAGGGATGGAGGGAGAAAACACGGGGCTCGAGGGGCTATAGGCCCACGGAATGCCCAGAAGTTAGGGTCAGCACACAATCCTGGGCGCAACACTCACCGGTAGGGTTCTTTCAGTAAACAGACCGCGATGGCTACGGGCGGGTTGCTAGACCCGGAAGCCTGAACGGATTACCCAATCAGAGCTCGTGGCGGGCTGGGAGGCGGGCTTTCGATGCAATTGAGGGCCTGCGGACTGATGTAAATCAAGAAATGAAATAAACGGTTGCTTATTTTGGCTACCAAACATGCATGACATGGTGACCACAGAGCATGCACACGTGTAATGTTTCTACACCCTTATCGGGTGTATAACAATGTTGGGTTGGAGATTGGCCTATAGGAAGTGTATGCGACTCAAGGAAAGAGATTTCTAAACACAATGCGGCAAGGTAGAAGGACTAATGTTATGACACAAAATTGGCATAATCTAAAGGACCAGAGGTCTAAAGTCTATCCCTAGTCATGCGTTGGCCAGACAATAGGCAGCAAGTCACGCAAAGGCTTCAGGTTTAGAGGGGACCCTGCACAGTTGTTTCACGGGGATGGAGCTCTCTTTGTGGCTCGGTCTTCGTCCTGGCTGTGGTATATGTTTTGGCTGAGTCCAGACGCTTGGCAACAGCCTACAAATAGCTACCTGGGCAATACCTGGCAATACTCTTCTTGTCGTAGATGTATGTCTGTAACCAACAGCTGGTAAGTATCCCCCCCCCAGCGGATATTTATAAGTAAGATTTATGGATCCCTACCTCGATTTCAATCGTGAACAATTATTCTTTATTGGACATGGTTGCCTTGTTACCCCCACCATGGGTTAGACCATAGGTTATAGCTAGCTTTACTCAGCATTTGCAATTGTCAGCCAGATCTTTTTTGTTGACTTGGCAGCCTCACTACTATAGCTCCCAGATACCTTCATTTTGAGCACTTTATGGATCTTGGAGTAGGGTTTGTCCCTGCCCCGATAAGCATGTCTTTCCACCTAGCTTGCTATCTTTCCCTAGTATCTCCTAAGCTATTGCTCCACTGGCTTGACCAACTCCCTATCACTGTGTTGCCCTCTTGGCTTGGCCAAAAATGTGCACCTCTCTGGGTTTCTCTGGCTTCAAACTTGTGTTCTAGCCTTCCTGACTTGGTCAAAGCAAGTTCTTCTGTCCTCCTCTAGTTCTACAACTCCTCAAACTGCCCCAGTCTTTTTCATGCACACGTTTCCATCCCCATCACTCAGCCAGACAGGAGGTTTCTGTCTCCTGTTGTTCACAGGTAATACAGCTAGTATGATTGACAGAATGAGGCATGTGATTCATGTGTTTGTTTCCTTATTTGCATGTGATTCAAGATGGCAAAATGGTGTATAGGAGGGGTGAACCAGTTAGACTGATCAACAATGAGTTTATTAAAGAAACAGTAATGCTGCCGTGGGCCCCTGACCTTGTATTACTAGACAACTAGACTAAATGAGGAATCAAAGGCAGCAAAGCCTCAAAAAAGGGTTACTTGGAAATCAAATAGAAATTTCCAGAACTAATTTCGTGAAAAGTAAGAACATGATCATAAATCACTAGCTTGCTAGAATATAACTTCGAGGTCACAAAGGCCGATTCAACAAATCAAAGTTGGTAAGTGTTGCATGGCACCCCTGTGAGGGGCCATGGTACGTTCCATGGAGTTATGTGGTCACATGGTTACCCATGTGACCAACCTAATAAAAGGTCCGAGCCGCTTCCGGCTCGGCAGTCACGAGTGAACCTGACTCCGCGTGGTGTGCTGTGTTGGTGCCTGGGGGGGGTGCCTCGCCACGTGTGCTGGGCCCAAGGTCGGGGCCCAGCTGGAGGACGGTGCCCCTGCCGGGCAACGCCGTCCGGACGGTGCCCCTGCCGGGCAACGCCGTCCCTGGGGGTCCCCCAACCATGTGAGGCGGGTTGGGGTGCGACCCCGGCCTGGGTGCCCCCAGAGCCGGGGCCGCGGTGGCCAGGTGGACCTGGCCACGTGTGTGGAGCTCCGGTGTCCCGGAGCGGGTGGGATGAACCCCCACCCTTCATCAAGCGGCGTGATCGCCGCACTGCAGCGTGTGTCGTCTGGTGCTACCCGACCCGAGTACGGGGCTGCCCGGTGATCCGGGACAGCCCCCAACAATGGCGACGAGGACCGGGCCCTGTGTGCCCTGGGAGAAATGGAGTGGCGGGCCCAAACACCAGCTGGGCCCGCGCGAGACGACTACATCGGTGGCGAGCTGCATACCCGTCCCCTGAGGGGAACGGAGGAGTCTGCGGCGTCGGCCAGCGTGTGGAGAGTTGACTGCCCGCACCACCACCAACAGGAGGGAGGATGCCGGTTCCCCTCCCCAAGGAGAGCAAACGCGCCGGTGGCCGCAACGTGGAGGCGCTGGCCCATCCGCGACCCTCGGAGGGGAGGTGCGGCTGACATCGCCGCAGAAGCGAGGGGAATGGCCCCCCACAAAGAAACTCTGGCTGTCGGCGGTCGGAACCGCAATACGGTGCCAGGCGGTTTCCCGGCGGCCCCCTCCACGAAGAGATAAGCGGCATCCGCCGCAGTGGTGAGGTGGGCTGCCCCTCCCCGCGACCGGGCCGCGAGGCGTGAGAGCGGTGCACGCCGCGGAGGATGAGTGAAACGAGGGGCCGCCGAACATCTGAGACGGCCCCGAGGAGATTGCCTTGCGGCGTCGGCCGTGAGAGGAGGACGTGCTGCCCTTTCCCCCCCCATCCCGCGAGCCACACAAACAGAGCGGCCGTCACCGCCGCACGGAACACAGCGGTGCGGGCCCAACTACAGCTGGGCCCGCAAGGACAACGAAGTGGGAGCTGCTCCCTGCCGCGGGAGGAAAAGAGAAGGGAAGGATGATGCGGGCCCACCACGAACTGGGCCCGCAAAGAAAAGAAGAATGGAGATGCTGCTTGCCCGGGGGGGGGGGCGAAAGATCTGCGGTAGACGGGTGCCGCCAAACAGCGGAGGCGGCCCCGAGCGCGGGCGGCACTCACCACCCCACAGGGAGGCAAAGCGGGCCCAATTTCCACCGGGGCCCGCGATGGAAAAAAAAAAAAATATGAGAAAAGGCAGGAAAAGAAAAGGCCAAGGATGCAGGCCCAAACCAAACGGGGTTTGCTGATGGAACAGAGGAGGCACTGCCCCTCCCTCAACAGAAGCCGGGCCCATCCCAATCCGGGCCCACAATGGGAAAAGAGGGGAGTGGATGCGGGCCCACCACGCGCTGGGCCTGAAATGGAAAGGAGAAAGGGGACAAAGGCAGCGGGCCCAACACCAGCTGGGCTCGCAAGGACACGGGCCCTGAGGGGTGTTGCCCCCATACAAGTGGACCTTGGCCGATGTGGCCCCTGGGCCTCCCCAGGTGCGGCTTTGCCGGTGTTTTGTGTGATGGTGTAGTAACTGTCCTAAATGAACTCTGGTGAGGGTGCGAGCTGGTTTCCGGCGACTCCATACTGAAGATGGACATCATAAGTGACATTCCCCGGAAGACTGTGAGCCGGCAGACATGGACTTGCTTAAAATGGTCCAGTTAGTGGGCAATGTTGTGTGGTGCGCACCTGTAGGCTCCGAGTGCTTTATGTGGTGCCAGTAGCCCTCACTGGTGCCGTTCAGGGACATGAGAGCCACTCACCCAGGTTAATAAAGGGTGTGTAAAGTAGTAGAGTGGCTCCAGTAGTAGTAGTGGTAGTCGTGGTGGAATTTTGGAGTTTTTGCATTGTGTTATGAAAAAGGAGGAGTGTTGCATGGCACCCTTGTGAGGGGCCATGGTACGTTCCATGGAGTTATGTGGTCACATGGTTACCCATGTGACCAACCTAATAAAAGGTCCGAGCCGCTTCCGGCTCGGCAGTCACGAGTGAACCTGACTCCGCGTGGTGTGCTGTGTTGGTGCCTGGGGGGGGTGCCTCGCCACGTGTGCTGGGCCCAAGGTCGGGGCCCAGCTGGAGGACGGTGCCCCTGCCGGGCAACGCCGTCCGGACGGTGCCCCTGCCGGGCAACGCCGTCCCTGGGGGTCCCCCAACCATGTGAGGCGGGTTGGGGTGCGACCCCGGCCTGGGTGCCCCCAGAGCCG
Organism: Ambystoma mexicanum; assembly: GCF_040938575.1. Lineage (NCBI taxonomy): Eukaryota > Metazoa > Chordata > Amphibia > Caudata > Ambystomatidae > Ambystoma > Ambystoma mexicanum. The sequence continues at coordinate 358,861,966 of NC_090933.1, read as the reverse complement.
GGGCCGCGGTGGCCAGGTGGACCTGGCCACGTGTGTGGAGCTCCGGTGTCCCGGAGCGGGTGGGATGAACCCCCACCCTTCATCAAGCGGCGTGATCGCCGCACTGCAGCGTGTGTCGTCGGGTGCTACCCGACCCGAGTACGGGGCTGCCCGGTGATCCGGGACAGCCCCCAACAGTAAGTGCGTCATCAGTGAAGTGATTAAAACAAAATCCCCCAAACTCTTCACAGCCCAACTTGTAGTAGAGAGACAGTAATCTAAATGGTCAAAATAGGGATCTAGTAGAATTTACAGCGTAATGCCTTACAGTTAAAAAGACAATCTGCAGGAGCACACATATAGTGCACCTGATATTTTAGAAAGATGTACTAACACCCTATTGCATAATAAGGCAAAACCGATAATAAACAATTGCAACAAGTGAACAAGGCATCCACTGATCATAACAACGTCAACAAACGTGCCAAAACCAAGAATGAAAGGAAAGAGGCGCAAAACATCTTTATTTATTTATTTGTCCGTTTATAACATGCACAAAACCCAGAGGCATTGAGGTGCGGTTACAGGGTACCAGTTACATGAGGCCAATTAGCCCTAGATAGGAGGTGCATACAAACATGTGGTTATACCTTGGATAACAAACAGTAAAGCAGACAGGTTTGTAGTTACACATATTGGGTAATACAGCAGGCTTGCAGGCAGATTGTGATGAATTCTGGACAGGAGGACAGAAAGACCTGACCGAGTGGCAGTGTATATCCGCAAGGGTGGTGGTAGTGGGGCGGATCAAGGGTGGGCAGGCGCATTAAGTAAACAGCCAGGTTTTGAGTGCTTTGCAGAATGCCTAGTAAGATTCTCCAGTTCTTAGTGCATGTGGTAAATCGTTCCATTGCCTCTCTATTTAAAAGCAAAGAAGTCATCCAAATGACATGAACCCCCAACAGGGTACTCATCCACCAAAACAGAAAACAACAGAGAATCATATGACTCCCCAGGATCCCAAAAGAGTACACATACCTTGGCAAGTAAATAAAAAACACTAATACACGGTAACGCCAGCAGTGATAGCCATGGGCTGTAAACAAGTGCAAAGCATCCCATGTAAGTATAAAAGAGAAAGAGGTGCATCCGTGGTGGCAGGAAACTCAATGACATCATCACCCAAGCACAATTTCATATGATAGGTGATATAAAAGGTTATTTTTAATGCACTTCATACCAAGAGGTTTCTAAGCTCGGACTCGGGGATTGAACCCGTGGTGCTTCATGTAGTCATGCTTCCAAGGCGAGCCCGTTGCCCCTGAGCTATCCTGGTGAGTGCATAACGTTACTCGATCCACAAAGCAAAGTGTGACTTGTAGCATGCGAGCGTACAGAAATAAAAGAAAAATATGCAC